>NC_053036.3:26197472-26867118 GCF_002575655.3 Aegilops tauschii subsp. strangulata | reverse complement strand
CATGTTTACGAAATAAAAAAGGAATGTTATTACCAGATTCTCATTTAATTTTTTTATTTCTTCTAATTCATTTTCAAACGAGAAGGAAAAAAATATTGTTTTGTGATATCATTCATACCGATGGCCTTGTGAGCTAGAACCTCAAGTTGGGGGCACCAAGAAACAATCAATCCATTCTTCTCACATTTCTTTCTGAGTTCCTCGGATAGCTTGTGTGCCTCGTTGGACCTAACAACCCATATAAAAGATTTGCCAGAATTACATATCCCATTGCCAAGCTCCTCTAGCTGGGCCGCGTCGTAGTTGGAGAAAGTCCCGTAGGATACGAGCACAACAGAGGAGATGCTCTGTTTTTCTAGCCAATCCATGCATGGTGCATCGCTGCCAAATAGGTTGAAACCATAAGACTTGTTGGAGGGCAAACGATCGTCGTTGAGGTAAAACGATGGCAATGTGGGGCCTACGGTCTTCGCTCTCCATGTTAGCTCCATGAACTCTCCCTCCTGCTTAGACGGCAAAATGTCAAGCACTAATTTTTCCTATAAAAACCTAATTAACTTCCCTTTTAAAGATTTCAGTCTCGTTAATATTGCATCCATTCGTAAATAAAAGCCCTTTTAGAGATTTCAATACGAACTATATAAGGAGCAAAATGAATGAATCTACACTCTATAATACGTCTATATCATTCGAATGTATTCCGTGTTGAAATATATAAAAAGGCTTATACTCTGTATTTAGAAACAGAGATGTCAAAATGTGTAAAGATGTCGCAAACAAAGATGAAGAAAGAATTCCATGTTTGCAAACCCGTTGAGTGAGTAAAGCAGACGAACAAGACTCACCTTTGGCTCGATGGCGTTGAATGAGTTGACGAGCACGTCGTCGGCGTCCTCCAGCCCGTCGAACTGCCCGATAGCCGTCTTATGGAACAAAGGCTGAGACTCCGGCGCTGCGGCGAACGGCGGCACGTCCTCCGGACCCAGCTCCACGCCCAGCGCTCCCCTCGCGAACAGCTCGAGCCCATCCGTCACCGGAAGGGCCAACCGCCCCGCCCAGAGCTCCCCGTAGACGACGTTCACGGAGCACGGCTGCGAGAAGAACGCCGCGGCGGGAACGCCGGCCGCGCGCGCCACCCGCCCCGCCCACGGCAGGTGGGAGTCGTGCACCAGCACGCGCACGGGCCGCCCGGCGCGCGCCTCCGACAGAAGGAGCTCCCGCAGCGTCTCGGACCCCACGGCCTCCAGCCGCGAGAAGTAGTCCGTGTAGTCCGAGGCCGCGCCGCCGGCGTCGAAGCCGTCGGAGATGGCGGCCACGCGGAAGGGCGCGCCGGGCGGCGGGGTGGAGGAGAGCACGTGGCGGCTGGTGACGAGCGTGGGGCGGAGGCCGTGGTGCGCCAGGCGGCGGCCCAGCTCCAGCAGCGGGTTCGTGTGGCCCTGCGCCCCTGGGAACGGCAGGAGGAGGACGCTAGCGCCCTCGCCGCCGCCGCCATGGCCCGTGCTCTCCATGCGTCTGCTTGGTCTGGGGATTTCTCAGGTGTTCCGGTGCTTCACTGGGGTGGATTATATAGACACAGAAAGGGTGGAAGCAGAGTGGCGCGCAAGGTTTCTCTTGGCGGCGGTCCTGTGCGGTGGCTGGACTGGATTTTGCGCTTGGGTGTCTTGTGCTGGCGAGTGGAAGCAACGAGGAAGGTGGAGCGGCTGCATTCTCGACCGTACGCGTGCGCATCCATCTTCTGAGGACACCCGTCAATCGGACAATCACTAGCCAACACTAGCTTAGTGGGGTGTTTTTTTTTTTGAAAGACCCGGCAAATCACCGGCTTCATTGATTTAGCAGAAAGCAGTGGAAACATGTAGTGCCTTTGCTGGTTAAAAATGTAGCTCACCACCGGCCCTCCAATCTCGCAACAACAGCAGCTCAGTTTTCAGATTATCCACAAAACAAGCCCACTCCCCACTGTGGCTCCAATCTTCCGACGACAGAAACAGAGTAATGTAATCTATCATGTCCAAAGAACCACAGGACAGACATTGAATGCAAGAGCACAGCAAGTCAGCCACCTTGAGTTGCACAACACATTTGTTTAAAAAAAGTGCAATATGAGCAAAAATTTAGCGCAACTTTCAGGCCATTCTATTGTTTTATGAATGGTTTATTCTCCGATGACAATTTATCCCATATCTATACCTATACATATAATACAATAAAGTGAGGTGTGTTTCTCCATTTTTCGGTCTATTCATCTACCCTAAAAGTTGTCCATAAAGTTGAAGTAAATTATCCACCTGCCATCCATAAGTAAAAAAAAAACTCTTTCTTAATTGTTTCTCTAACTTTTTTGTCTGTCATCGAAACTGCCTCTAAAGTTGCAATAAATTGCCCACCCCGCCACCCGTAAGTGAGAAAACACTCTTTGTTAATTGTTTCTCTAAATTTTTAGTCTGTCATCAAAACCACCCCTAAAGCTGAAGTAAATTATCCACCTGCCACCCATAAAAGTGGAAAAAAAAGCCGAGCGTTCCTCCGAATTTGTACGTCATAGCACCGTTCAGTTTTTCATCCACCGTGAGACTGTCCGTTTATTTTATTTTACATGCGTCGAGGGTGTACTAAAAATTACACACATCAAAGATCAAGTCCAACATCGATCCATTGTGAGCATGTTAGAATGCACATGTCTTACGTCCACATGTGCGCTGATTGGTGCGCAAATATTCAAATAGGTGTATAGACATGGAATGCGAATATTTGAAACTTGATTTGAAGATCATAATTTTATTATCCCGTTGCAACGCACGGGCCTTTTACTAGTTTAACCTATTTAACATAAAAGCATCAGTATGCTAAACTTGTCAAAGCCAAATGCTTCGTCACAACATCACAAAATATTATAAATTAACTAGTGCAAGTGATCTTGGAAATCTTAAATCATTATTTGTACTCAATTTACCTTCAAATTAGGTTGTAAAAAAGACGAAGTTGGCCTATCAACTCGATTTTTTTTTTTAAAATCCTGTCATTCTTTAAATCCTTAAAGTTGTATTCTTTCATGGTCTGCGAAATGTTGAACTGTAGTTTTCATTTAAACTAAAGTAGATGCTATACATTGAATTTAATATAGATTACACTTGTCTTTTACAAAGTATCACTAGTAGAAAAATGGGCTTTTACCCCGGTTGGTAAGGGCCTTTTGTCCCGGTTTTCGAACCGGGACTAAAGGGTCGTTACTAAAGCCCTAACCCTTTAGTCCCGGTTCTTACACGAACCGGGACAAAAGGTCCTCCACGTGGCCGCTGCTGCCAGCCCAGGCAGGGGGGCCTTTGGTCCCGGTTGGTGACACCAACCGGGACCAATAGGCAGGGCCTTTTGTCCCGGTTGGTGTCACCAACCGGGACCAATAGGCATCCACGCGTCAGCATTTCAGGGGCTGAGGTTTTTGTTTTTTTGAAGGGGGGGGGGGGGGTTGGGGGGTTAATTTAGGTGTTTCATATATTTTGTTAGCTAGCTAATTAATAGAGAGAAGTGTCCTCTCTTATCTCCGTGCTTGGTCGACGCTACGTACTATATACGTATGGAGAGGACTAGACACGCTAGCTAGTAAGCAAATGAAGGAAACAGAAGATCGTCATGAACATATGCATACAGAGAGAAGTGATATCGACCACCTCTCCTTCTCCGAGAGATTGGTCGAACAACAAGTTCTCGTATATCTATCTGACACTACCGGCTACATATATACAATAATTATCTCTTACAATATAATCTCCTAATTAAATTGTAAGAACACAGGGTCCACATAGTATTCTCCGTTTTCAGCGATCACGTGGTCAAGGAAGAATGCTGCCAATTCCTCTTGAATTGCTTGCATACGATCTGGTGCTAGGAGTTCATCCCGCATCCGAAAGATCTAATTTGAAGAAGGGGGTCAATACATATATATATATAAATAAATGAAACTCGACACAAATGATGGTAGTAAAATAAAATTGTGAATATTATTGCTTACGCACTTCATATTGTTCGTCAGAGTAGCCCCGCTCACAGGTCGTGTGGCGGATAGACTCGCAAACGTAGTATCCACAGAAATCATTCCCTTGTTCCTGCCACAACCACTTTACAAGAAATAGAGGTCAATCTAACTGATAAGCAAACATGCTAAATGGTATTGATGAAACTAGCGCTTGAATCACTAGGAGATGTGCGGAACATGCTACTATAGTACTTACTTTCGGGTGTCTAAATTGCAGCTTCTTCGGCAGTCCCGGAGCTTTTGTGGTGAATTTTCTCCAAACCCTGCCAGACAAAGGAAACAATTACTTGATATCAGGAAATGAACAAAGTTGCTGATATGGTGGATAATGATCGATTTAACTTACTTCTCGAGCATTTGAGTCATGTTCGCATAGTCCTGTGGATCTTTTCGTCTCGAGTCTAAGACGGTTACTACTCCCTGCTCAAGCTTAATCTCTAGGAGAATATAGTGGAAGCTGTGCATGCATGCATAAGTCATCAATTACATTACCATAACCTGGACTAATAAGGGAAACCGAATATGCACAAGACAGTAACACTCACTTGAAGTTGTAAGGAAAGAGTATTATATCTTTGTTTTGATTTAATACCAACGATCGTAGCAAGTTGGCCTCGACTTCTTTGGCATGTTTCTCAACCGTATATGCATCTATGAGATTTGTGTTAATGAACCCAATATCACCGATTTGTCGTTTCTTCAATTCGGCGATCTTCAATCTGCATAATATAGTGAGGATAATTATAAATACATGCAATGAAAGAGCTGACCTATATAGAGAGACTTAATGACAGAAGTAGTACTACTTACAGACAGTAGCAAGTGATCGTTGATTTATCGAGGGCCTTTTGATTGAAAAACTGGAAGAACTCCTCAAATGGAACATTCAGCAGTTCAATTCCAACGAGGTCATGCTCCGGTTTAACTCTCAGCATCAAAGTATTCATCCCATCAGACTCTCTGCAGGTTTTCATGTACCAATCATGTAATCTTCGCATCATCGTTGTTAGAGATCTTTCTTTGACGAGAGGCTTCTCGTAATGGTATTTGTGTTCGTCCACCTCCATGATTTCATAATGTACATCGTCGGGCAGGTAATCTCCAATATTGCTATAACCGGGCACAATCCTCGGATCATTAGCGACGATGTCGCTAGACACCTTGAGCAGGGGGCACAATTGGTTCGCTTGTTCGTGTTCGCCGAGCTGGGCAATTTTTTTCCCAGCTCATCGTTCTTTTAACCTTTGATCACTGACAGTACTTCCCGACCGCTCCGCTTCGACAAATGTCTTTGCAATAATGCGCTCATAGTTTCCTTTCGGTGGAGACTTTGGTGGTTTTGTCAGGGCAGCCAGAGTGCGCTTCGCTTTCACCGGATCTACCTTCTCCTCCGGAGGTGGATGTTTCTTTGCTTTCACCCCTTGAAAGAAGTTTGTCACCCGGGGTCCTCTCGTATGGTAACTTCTCTGGAGTCTTCAGAGAAGGACCGAATCTGTATTGCCTCCCGCCTCTGGCAGCTGTACTGGTAGACGCCGCCAGAGCAGACGGAGCGGCTGCGGCTGTCTTCTTTCCTTGCTTACGAGGCGGAGGAGAAGGACTACGACGCGCCGGAGCAGCCGGAGCGGCGGCGGGTCTCTTCCGCCCTTGCTGACGAGGCGGAGAAGGAGGAGGCTGGCTGCTCTGGCACGCCGGCGCAGGCGGAGAAGGAGGCGGAGTGCCGCCACGCACCGGAGAAGGAGGCTGAGTGCCATGATCACTCGCCGGAGGAGGAGGCGGAGGAGGAGGCGGAGTGCCGCCATGCGCCGGAGAAGGAGGCTGAGTGCCCTGATCACTCGCCGGAGGAGGAGGCGGCGGAGTGCCCTTACTCGCCGGAGGCGTCCAGTTCGGAAGGTTAATGAGCTCCTTCCGCCATAGGCACGGAGTCTTCAGAGCTAAACCCAGCCGAGTCTCCCCTTCACCGGTAGGGTGGTCAAGCTGGAGGTCCTCAAATCCCTCCGTTATTTCATCCACCATCACCCTAGCATATCCTTCTGGAATCGGCCGGCAGTGGTAGGTTGCGCCGGGTTCAGGAGGTAAAACAGAGCCAACAGCCGCCTTGACTTTGAAGTTCTGCCATTGCGCCATAAGGTGGCAATGTTGAGACTCCGTGATAGCATCCACGGGGTAGCTAGCAGGAGCCGTCAAGACATGCTCCGGCTGAAGCAGCTCGGTGGAAGCCACACTGCTTCTCCGCTGAGATGGCGGGGTAGCTTCGGGGGTAGTTTCGGCATGTCGATTGCCGTCTCATTCCTCTAGCGCTTGAACCCTTTCGTGCAGCTTCTGAATTTGGGTCTGCTCCATTTTTTTCCTCCTCTCCTGGCTTTTGTAACCGCCTGCATCCGGAAAACCAGCCTTCCACGGAACGGAGCGTGGCGTGCCTCGTGTCCGTCCAGGGTGCTCAGGATTCCCAAGGGCCATTGTGAGCTCGTCGCTCTCTGTCTGGAACGAACGTCCCTTCCTGCACTGCATCGATATATTGCTGAATCTTCTTGACTGGTATTCTCAAAAGCCCGTTCGTCCAAACGCACCTCCCTGATACAGGGTCCAATTTTCCGCCAGCCCCGAAGAACCAAGTCCGGCAACGGTCTGGCCAGTTCATTGTCTGTGGTTCGATCCCTTTTTCAAGCAGATCATTCTCAGCCTTGGCCCACTTAGGCAGGGCTTTGAGGTAGCCACCTGACCCCATGCGATGGTGAAGCTTCTTCTTCGCAGCATTCTTCTTGTCTGTCGCTAACATCTTCTTACTCTTTTCCGATGTCTTGTGGGCCACAAATGCGGGCCAGTGATCTCTGATCTTCTCATACCGGCCGATGAATTCTGGTGTCTCTTCTTTGTAGACAAACTTTTTCAGCTCATTCTTCCACCTCCTGAATAGGTCTGCCATCTTCTTAAGAGCATGAGACTTGATTAATTGCTCTTTAACTGGCTTCTCCGGATCCTCCTCTGGCGGTAGGGTGAAATTTGCCTTCAGCTCAGTCCAAAGATCATCTTCCTGCATATCATCGACATAAGACACCTCAGGGTCTTCCTTCTTAGGCTTATACCATTGGTGGATGCTGATCGGGATCTTGTCCCTAACAAGAACCCCGCACTGAGCAGCAAATGCTTCCTTTCTCCGGATAGGTTCAATCAGTTGGCCGTCGCGCGCGATTGCTGTGATATCAAACCTTTCATCCGAGCGCAACTTTCTCTTCGGGCCTCGTCTCTTTACCGAAGTTGTGCTTGATCCGGAGGGCTAGAAAAAAGAAGAAAGACGAGAGTTAATTAATATGTGTACATACCAAAACAATGAATGCATCAATTAGCTAGTCAGCACAGGCTTAACTAATATATTTACCTGGCCGGACTCTGTTCGGTCACGGAGCCGTCACCACGGGCTCCTTCTTGCACCAGCATTGGGTCACCGAAGCCATCATAATCATGTCTTTCCTCCTCCACTGTTCGATCACCGTAGCCTGCTTCTTCACCCTGTTCTTCCAGAGCATCATTGTCGTTAAGATACGACAAGATATCACCTCCGGCTAAGATTATGTCCCCCAACACCTCTTCTGCTTGCTCGTCTCGTCCGTGCTCCATTGTTTCTGCAAATATTACAACATGGCAATTATTACACAAACAAGACAGCAGGTGGATATATTAGTGCAAACGTAGACCTACCTTATTCCGGGTTTGGGGTGGCCTCGGCAACGCTTCAAGGGTAGGGGCACGGCGGGAGGGGGTAGGAGACCGACATCGTTTTTTTCTAGGGTTTGGGTGTCCTTGAGAGTTTTGGTCGAGCGAAAGGGCCCGGGGGTGCTCCCTTAGTATAAGTTATCACGGTCGAAGTTATCCGGGAGGGGTTTATATCGACAACGACGACATACATACATGGGAAAATAATGTTATCGGGGAGGGGGTAGGTCAACCCCCCCTCGTGTTGAAGTTATCGGGATAGAAGAGAAGAAGAAAAAAGTAGAATTTTCTTATTTTTTCTTAAATGTAACTTTTGCATATATGAACATATACATACATAAATTATACATACATGGAAAAAAAATTCTATGAACAAAAAAAACATCATATATGAATATTTTGTATATATATACATCCATATCCATCCATCCATCCATCCATTCATACATACATACATGGACAAAAAAATGCTATGAACAAAAACATCAGTAGAATTTTTTTATTTTTTCTTAAATGTAACTTTTGCATATATGAACATATACATACATAAATTATACATACATGGAAAAAAATTGCTATGAACAAAAAAAACATCATATATGAATATTTTGTATATACATCCATATCCATCCATCCATCCATCCATTCATACATATATACATGGACAAAAAAATGCTATGAACAAAAACATCAGTAGAATTTTCTTATTTTTTCTTAAATGTAACTTTTTGCACTAGAACTATTTCAAATAATTCCTTTCAAATGACACAAAAATTTTGAGAAGTCCTCTGACGCCTATAGATCATTTTTATTCAAAAATCCACTTTGGTCATTTGAAAATTTTGAGCACAACTTCCATTTTTCAATTTTGGTCCAATCTTGGCATTGAACTACAACCCTATTTTTCCTTGCTAAAAAAATTCTGAATTTTTTACATCTTGTAGTCCTTCCTACTAAACCCTTAAGTCAAGAAGGCCAGCCCCAATTTCATCTAGAAAGTCCACCAAAGAAATTCATGTAGTTTCTGTCCAGCACTAAATTTTAATAAAACTTGCACTAACAAGTTTTTCCTTTTAACAAACCAACTTGACCATCTTCACCAACATCCAAGGAGACATCATCCTTCCAAGTTTCACAAAAAACAAAGTTCCCTAGCTTGCCCTAGCATTTCATCAAACACCTTGTGGACATGGCTGAAAACATGCACTTCTCTGAAACTTTGCACTGAACCAACTTCACCATCATCACATACATGAAGGAAGGACAGAGGAGAGGGGTGGGAGGGAGGAGGGAGTACCGACCTGTCCGGCAGGCAGTTGTGCGGCGGCGTTGACGGTAGGGCAGGGGAGTGGCGCAGCGTCGGGGCAGGGCAGGGGCGCGGCGGCGTTGGCATCGCGGTCGAGGCAGGGGCGCACGACAGCGTCGTCGGGGCATGGTAGGGGCGCGACGGCGTCGGGGCGAGGCAGGGGCGCAAAGCGTCGGCGTCGGGGCAGGGCAGGGGCGCACGACGTCGGCGTCGGGGCACGGCAGGGGCGCGGCGGCGTCGTGGAAGGCAGGGCGCGACGACGGCGTCGGGGCACGGCAGGGGCGCGGCGGCGTCCAGGGCAGGCAGGGCGCGGCGACGGCGAGCACGGGCAGCCTGGCGGCGTCGATGAGCACGGCGTCGTCGGGCGGCAACTGCGAGATGAGAAGTGAAAAATTTCACAAGTCCAGCTTATATACACAGAGCATTGGTCCCGGTTGGTGCCAACAACCGGGACTAATGCCCCCTTTAGTCCCGGTTGGTGCCACCAACCGGGACCAAAGGCCTCTTTTCAGCAGCCCAAAGGGTGGGAAGCGGCGGCCTTTGGTCCCGGTTGGTGGCACCAACCGGGACTCAAGGGGGGGGGGGCATTGGTCCTGGTTGGTGCCACGAACCGGTACGCATGCCCCCCTTTTGTCGCGGTTGGTGGCACCAACCGGGACCAAAGGCCTTGTGCTGCCCGCGTCGCGGCCAAAGTTTAGTCCTACCTTGCTAGTTGAGAGAGCTCGAGAGTGGTTTATAAGCGCTGTTGCGCCCACCCTCTCGAGCTCCTCTCAACTGCAGGCTTTCGGGCCTAACCGTACACTATGTGCCTGTGGGGCCTACTGGGCCACCTGCGGGCCTGAATCCTGGCCCATGGTTGGGTTTCTAGTCGTATTCAGGCCATGGTGGCCCATGAGATGGCACTTTTTTTTCTTTGTTGCTTTATTTATTTTATTTTGTTTCTACTTACAACAAAATACTTACATTTGCTATTTTTATTTATTTTATTAAAGTTTATTTTTTAATTCTTTTTGCTTTTAGGTCACAAAAAATATAAACTTTCTGTTAGTGCCATTAGTTTTCAAATTTGAATAGTTTAAATTTGAATTCTTTGAAATTTCTGTGCATCACTAGTTTGTAATTAACTTTACTATAAAAATAGATTTTGGAGTGATTCTTTTTCCTGCTATTTAATACTTCTGTGTTTTATGATTCTATTCAAAAACAGATTTTGTTATTTTAGTTTCTAACAAAATAAATCTTTATGATAATGCTTTTTGCTATTAAAGTTTCTAACAAAAACATTCTTTATGAAAATTCTTTTTGCTTTTAATGTTTTGAACAGAAAATGATTTGATAATTTTAGTTGCATAAATTTTATATAATTTTAGTTTCAATAATACTAGAGGTTTATAAAAGTTTTTTTGTTGATTCCTTTTGCTATTGGAGTTTTATAAAAGCTTTTTAGTTGATTCTTTTGGCTATTGAAGAATATTATAGTTTTGTTTTAGTTGATCATAACAGCATATTTTAATTGATTATTTTTAGTTCATTCTTTTTGCTATTAGTTCATGAGCTATAAATGACCCTTAAATTGAAAAGCACTACAAATGAACTCTCAAAAGGTTGAAAATTGGCATGGTATCATCATTTCACCCACATAGCATGTGCTAAAAAGTTGAGAGGGTTACGGCAAAAACTAGATGCACTTCGTGTACAAAATGGACAATCTCTTCCGAAGTATCAGGGTTTCGAACGAAAACTCATCAGTTACAAAGGGATTTCATTTTTTTGAACTTATTTGAACTGCAGACTTTTTGTGTTTTCAAAATGCACCATTCAAAGCCACATCATCAATTTTCAACCCTTTCTGACTTCATTTGTTATTTTTCATGCATTTACTGATTTTCATGAGCTATATGACCGTGAAATTGAAAAGCACTACAAGTGAACTCTGAAAAGGTTGAAAGTTGGCATGGTGTCATCATTTCACCCACATAGCATGTGCTAAAAAGTTGAGAGGGTTACGGCAAAAACTGGATGCACTTCGTGTACAAAATGGACAATCTCTTTGGAAGTATCAGGATTTCGGATGAAAACTCATCTGTTACAACAGGCATTTCAAATGAACTACAAAAAGGTTGAAAGTTGGCATGGTATCATCATAGTAGTTGTGGAGAGAAAGTCTTCACTTTTTCTTCGCTTGTGTCCTTTGCTTATTGCGCCGTAACCATGGATAATCTTCATCGTTTATCAGGATGCTTGGATCAGCCTTGACTTTGAAGGGAGGAATTTCATGAAACTTTTCATAATCTTCAGACATGTCTGTCTTGCCCTCCACTCCCACGATGTCCCTTTTTCCTGAAAGAACTATGTGGCGCTTTGGCTCATCGTATGATGTATTCGCTTCCTTATCTTTTCTTTTTCTCGGTCTGGTAGACATGTCCTTCACATAGATAACCTGTGCCACATCATTGGCTAGGACGAACGGTTCGTCAGTGTACCCAAGATTGTTCAGATCCACTGTTGTCATTCCGTACTGTGGATCTACCTGTACCCCGCCTCCTGACAGATTGACCCATTTGCACTTAAACAAAGGGACCTTAAAATCATGTCCGTAGTCAAGTTCCCATATGTCCACTATGTAACCATAATATGTGTCCTTTCCCCTCTCGGTTGCTGCATCAAAGCGGACACCGCTGTTTTGGTTGGTGCTCTTTTGATCTTGGGCGATCGTGTAAAATGTATTCCCATTTATCTCGTATCCTTTGTAAGTCAATACAGCCAAAGATGGTCCCTTGGACAACGAGTACAGCTCATCACAAACAGTGTTGTCACCTCTGAGACGTGTTTCCAACCAACTGCTGAAAGTCCTGATGTGTTCACATGTAATCCAGTCGTCGCACTGCTCCGGGTGTTTGGAGCGCAGACTGTTCTTGTGTTCATTGACATACGGGGTCACCAAGGTAGAGTTCTGTAGAACTGTGTAGTGTGCTTGAGACTAAGAATATCCGTCCCTGCATATTATTGAGTCCCCTCCAAGCATGCCTTTTCCAGTCAGTCTCCCCTCATACCGCGATTTAGGGAGACCTATCTTCTTAAGACCAGGAATGAAGTCAACACAAAACCCAATGACATCCTCTGTTTGATGGCCCATGGAGATGCTTCCTTCTGGCCTAGCGCGGTTACGGACATATTTCTTTAGGACTCCCATGAACCTCTCAAAGGGGAACATATTGTGTAGAAATACGGGCCCCAAAATGACAATCTCGTCGACTAGATGAACTAGGATGTGCGTCATGATATTGAAGAAGGATGGTGGGAACACCAGCTCGAAACTGACAAGACATTGCGCCACATCACTCCTTAGCCTTGGTATGATTTCTGGATCGATCACCTTCTGAGAGATTGCATTGAGGAATGCACATAGCTTCACAATGGCTAATCAGACGTTTTCCGGTAGAAGCCCCCTCAATGCAACCGGAAGCAGTTGCGTCATAATCACGTGGCAGTCATGAGACTTTAGGTTCTGGAACTTTTTCTCTGGCATATTTATTATTCCCTTTATATTCGACGAGAAGCCAGTCGGGACCTTCATACTGAGCAGGCATTCAAAGAAGATTTCTTTCTCTTCTTTCGTAAGAGCGTAGCTGGCAGGACCTTCATACTGCTTCGGAGGCATGCCGTCTTTTTCGTGCAAATGTTGCAGGTCCTCCCGTGCCTCAGGTGTATCTTTTGTCTTCCCATACACGCCCAAGAAGCCTAGCAGGTTCACGCAAAGGTTCTTCGTCACGTGCATCACGTCGATTGAAGAGCGGACCTCTAGCTCTTTCCAGTAGGGTAGGTCCCAAATATAGATTTCTTCTTCCACATGGGTGCGTGTCCCTCAACGTCATTCGGAACAGCTAGTCCGCCGGGACCCTTTCCAAAGATTACGTGTAAATCATTGACCATAGCAAGTACGTGATCACCGGTACGCATGGCGGGCTTCTTCCGGTGATCTGCCTCACCTTTGAAATGCTTGCCTTTCTTTCGACATTGATGGTTGGTCGGAAGAAATCGACGATGGCCCAGGTACACATTCTTCCTGCATTTGTCCAGGTATATACTTTCAGTGTCATCTAAATAGTGCGTGCATGCGTGGTATCCCTTGTTTGTCTGTCCTGAAAGGTTACTGAGAGCAGGCCAATCGTTGATGGTTACAAACAGCAACGCGTGCAGGTTAAATTCCTCCTGTTTGTGCTCATCCCACGTACGTACACCGTTTCCATTCCACAGCTGTAAAAGTTCTTCAACTAATGGCCTTAGGTACACATCAATGTCGTTGCCGGTTTGCTTAGGGCCTTGGATGAGAACTAGCATCATAATGAACTTCCGCTTCATGCACATCCAAGGAGGAAGGTTATACATACATAGAGTCACGGGCCAGGTGCTGTGATTGCTGCTCTGCTCCCCGAAAGGATTAATGCCACCCGCGCTTAAACCAAACCATACGTTCCTTGGGTCAGCTGCAAACTCAGCCCAGTACTTTCTATCGATTTTTCTCCACTGCGACCCGTCAGCGGGTGCTCTCAACTTCCCATCTTTCTTACAGTCCTCACTGTGCCATCGCATCAACTTGGCATGCTCTTCATTTCTGAACAGACGTTTCAACCGTGCTATTATAGGAGCATACCACATCACCTTTGCAGGAACCCTCTTCCTGGGGGGCTCGCCGTCAACATCACCAGGGTCACCTCGTCTGATCTTATACCGCAATGCACCGCATACCGGGCATGCGTTCAGATCCTTGTACGCACCGCGGTAGAGGATGCAGTCATTAGGGCATGCATGTATCTTCTGCACCTCCAATCCTAGAGGGCATACGACCTTCTTTGCTGCGTATGTACTGTCGGGCATTTCGTTATCCTTTGGAAGCTTCTTCTTCAATATTTTCAATAGCTTCTCAAATCCTTTGTCAGGCACAGCATTCTCTGCCTTCCACTGCAGCAATTCCAGTACGGTACCGAGCTTTGTGTTGCCATCTTCACAATTGGGGTACAACCCTTTTTTGTGATCCTCTAACATGCGATCGAACTTCAGCTTCTCCTTTTGACTTTCGCATTGCGTCCTTGCATCGACAATGACCCGGCGGAGATCATCATCATCGGGCACTGGTTCCTCTTGATCTTCAGCAGCTTCCCCCGTTGCAGCATCATTGGGCACATCGTCTGGTTCCTCTTGATCTTCAGCAGCTTCCCCGGTTGCAGCATCACCGTATTCAGGGGGCACATAGTTGTCATCGTCCTCTTCTTCTTCGCCGTCTTCCATCATAACCCCTATTTCTCCGTGCCTCGTCCAAACATTATAGTGTGGCATGAAACCCTGGTAAAGCAGGTGGGTGTGAAGGATTTTCCGGTCAGAGTAAGACTTCGTATTCCCACATGTAGGGCATGGACAACACATAAAACCATTCTGCTTGTTTTCCGCAGCCACTTCGAGAAAATCATGCACACCCTTAATGTACTCGGAGGTGTGTCTGTCACCGTACATCCATTGCCGGTTCATCTGCGTGCATTCCGCTAAACCGTACAAATCTCAAGGAAAATGGAGCTTTGAGGTCGAGCTTCGAGAGGAGAAAGCTTAACTACTGTGGCTCGGGCATTTCATCGAACACCTCATGTGCATAGGAGGTGAGCTAGAGCACCACAAAGCCCTCCCCTCGCCGGCCAGAGAAAAACAGAGCACTGGAGTGCTCTGCTCGCGGGCGAGGGGTATATATAGGCACCTCATTGGTCCCGGTTCGTGGAATGAACCGGGAGTAAAGGGGGCGCATTGGTCCCGGTTCGTGGCACCAACCGGGACTAAAGGGGGGGCATTGGTCCCGGTTGGTGCCACGAACCGGTACACATGCCCCCCTTTAGTCCCGGTTGGTGGCACCAACCGGGACCAAAGGCCTTGTGCTGCCCCGCGTCAAAAGTTTAGTCCCACCTCGCTAGTTGAGAGAGCTCGAGAGTGGTTTATAAGCGCTGCTGCGCCCACCCTCTCGAGCTCCTCTCAACTGCAGGCTTTCGGGCCTCACCGTTCTCTTTGCCTGTGGGGCCTACTGGGCCTTCTGCGGGCCTGAATCCTGGCCCATGGATGGGTTTCAAGTCGTATTCAGGCCGTGGTGGCCCAGTAGGTGGCATAATTTTTTTCCCTGTTTTTTGTTTTCTCTTTTGCTTTATTTATTTTGTTTTGTTTCTACTTACAACAAAAAACTTATTTATTTTATTCCATTTTGTTTCTAATTACTTATGTATTTTACTTTATTTATTTTATTTTTATTTATTTTACTGCTGCTATTTTTATTTATTTTACAGCTGCTATTTTTATTTATTTTATTAAGGTTTATTTATTTTATTTACTATAGTTTATTTTATTTTATTTTATTAAGGTTTATTTATTTTTATTTATTTTATTAAGGTTTATTTATTTTATTTACTATAAAAATGAACATAGATGCGCCTATAGAGAAAATTCAACCTAAATTCATAATAAATTTCTATGAAATTCAAAGAAATTTACTCTGAATTTAGGTCAAATTCCCTGTATAAGGGCATCTATTTTCACTTTGAGAGGAGCTCAACAAGGCAGAGAGGGACGGGCTTATAAACCGGTGTGAGCGCCCTTCGGTTGGCAAGGTGGGACTAAACTCTGACCGCAACTAGGACCAACCCTTTAGTCCCGGTTTGTGGTATGAACCGGGACTAAAGGGTGAGCCTCTGGTCCCGGTTCAAGCCACCAACCGGGACCAATGGTGGTGGGCCAGGAGCGAGGCCCATTGGTCCCGGTTTGTCCCACCAACCGGGACCAAAGGGGCCGGACGAACCGGGACCAATGCCCCCACGAGGCCCGGTAGGCCCCTGGCCGCACGAACCGGGACCAATGCTCACATTAGTCTCGGTTCGTGACTGAACTGGGACTAATGTGAATATTGCCCTGTGACCAAAGCCCAGTTTTCTACTAGTGTATGAAGAACTAGAATTGAAGTACTGAAATTTAGGTATATTTTAAGATATTTTTGTTTAACTAAAATTATAATTCAACGTAATTTTTAAATATTTTTATCACATTTTTATTGTAATTAATGGTATTTAATGAGGAGAAATGACAAGAATAGATGTTAAATAAAATTTACTAAACAATACCTGAAATAGTAGTTACTTTTAATTTCACAATTTAATTTTCTTATAAGATTGCAAAATCTAATACCGTAATCTAAAATATAGTCTAGAATATCAGGAAAATGAAAAACATATTTTTCCAATTCAGGTGACTAGGATGTATATGAAATCTTAACCATACTCTAATACACAATTTAATTTTCTTTTATGAGTTTTACGCTCAGCTGTCACATGAGCCTAACATGTGGGACCATTTTGTTGGGAGAGGCTCTTTTGTCAAATGAGATAAAATGTGAAACAGACTTTTTAAATCAGATAACTTGAGAGACATTTTCTAAATTTTGGCAGTTACCGTCACCCGAGCAAAAGTATGTGTGTAAAAAAGAGGATTTTTTGTCAAATTTTGAATACTCCCGCTCCAAGTTTTTTTTTGCGATGAACTCTTGTTCGAAGTACTGTAGCATCATGCCATCCTTTGTTGTCTAAAGCTTACACCTAGCATAAAGCCAAATAGTTCTAATTCCTAATGAGTATAGTCAATTCATCGGTAACTCGGTTTATAATCGGATTTGTGTAAAGGCTTCTAATACAAGAAAATTAAAGTGTCATTCTAAACCTCTTGATGAATGCCTTGACATTGAAGTATAAAGTGAAGAGGGAGAATGATTCTCTGCCAACGTGCATACAGAATCTGCGATGAATCACAATATGACAAATTTATCTCGATAAACACTTGGTTGCAAATTCAGCAATATTCTTATCCGAACTCCCTCCTTCGTGCATTGCCTCCTTTGCCATCTTCATCCACTTTTTCGCATTTTTGAGGTACTCATCCTTTCCCTTGCCATCCATCACCTCCTAGATGCACCTCTCCACCTCTTCCTCCTCACACGGCCTTTCACGTCTGCCCGCATCTGCACGCCGATCCCCCATGCACTCTCCACGTACTTTTGCCGGGGTTGGCTGATCAGCCGACCGTGGCATTGCCACCATTGGCATACAAGCAATAATTGCTTCTGTCCTTGAGTTCCATCCGCAGTGTGTCAAGAAAAAACCTGCAAGTTCAAAGGTAAATTAATACCTCAAAACTTGATATTTATTAATAAAAAATAAATTCCCCATTTTAACCCGCAATCAATCGCCAATCAAATATTCCATTCAAAAATGTCAATCAACTATCTCTCCGCTAATTCCATTGTTATGATGCGTATACAGTATCCCCAGCCGATCCACTGCCATAATCGCCTTCCCTTTTCTTTTATTTCAATGTTATAGCATTCCAAAACATTGATCTCGATGATAGTCTATATGTGATTGATCTAGAGATAAGAAAAACTACCTTCAAAAGATCATGCACAACATTGTGTAAGCGTGGACATCCTCCAAAATCGCAAGGGTGGGACGAGGCGTGGATGAAATCCACATGCCAACCGCCCCTTCTGAGCTGCCTCACACCACCATCTGGAAACTAAGACGTTGGGGAACGCGGTATTTCAATTTTTTTACCTACGATCACGTAAGATCTATCTAGGAGATGCATAGCAACAAGCAGGGAGAGTGTGTCCACGTACCCTCGTAGACCAAAAGCGGAAGCGTTTAGTAACACGGTTGATGTAGTCGAACGTCTTCGTGATCCAACCGATCCAAGTACCGAACGTACGGCACC
This sequence comes from Aegilops tauschii subsp. strangulata, assembly GCF_002575655.3. NCBI lineage: Eukaryota > Viridiplantae > Streptophyta > Magnoliopsida > Poales > Poaceae > Aegilops > Aegilops tauschii. Next base: position 26,849,278 of record NC_053036.3, on the reverse strand, counting down.
TCCGCGTTCAGCACACGTTCAGCTCGATGACGTCCCTCGATCTCTTGATCCAGTTGAGGATGAGGGAGAGTTCCGTCAGCACGACGGCGTGGCGACGGTGATGATGAAGTTACCGGCGCAGGGCTTTGCCTAAGCACTACGACGATATGACCGAGGTGTGTAACTGTGGAGGGGGGCACCGCACATGGTTAAGAGAAACTTGTGTGTTCTATGGTGCCCCCTGCCCCCGTATATAAAGGAGGGGAGGGGGAGGCCGGCCGGCCCTATAGGGCGCGCCAGGAGGAGGGAATTCTATGGGGGAAGAAGGAAGGGAGAGGGGGAACGGAAGGAAAGGGGGGCGCCGCCCCCTTCCCCAAGTCCAATTCGGACCCAGGGGGGCACGGCCAGCCCCTTGTGGCCCTTCCTCTCTCCCCACTAAGTCCCATCAAGGCCCATTAGTTCCCCCGGGGGGTTCTGATAACCCTCTGGCACTCCGATAATTATCCGGTACCTCTCGGAACTCATCCGGTGTCCGAACAATATATCAATCTTTATGTCTCGACCATTTCGAGACTCCTCATCATATCCGTGGTCTCATCCGGGACTCCAAACAATCTTCGGTCATCAAATCACATAACTCATAATACAAATCGTCATCGAACGTTAAGCGTGCGAACCCTACGGGTTCGAGGACTATGTAGATATGACTGAGACACATCGCCGGTCAATAACCAATAGCGGAACCTGTATGCTCATATTGGCTCCTACATATTCTACGAAGATCTTTATCGGTCAAACCGCATAACAACATACATTGTTCCCTTTGTCATCGGTATGTTACTTGCCCGAGATTCGATCGTCGGTATCATCATACCTAGTTCAATCTCGTTACCGGCAAGTCTCTTTACTCGTTCCGTAATTCGTCATCCCGCAACTAACTCATTAGTCACATTGCTTGCAAGGTTTATAGTGATGATCATTATCGAGAGGGCCCAGAGATACCTCTCCGATACACGGAGTGACAAATCCTAATCTCGATCTATGCCAACTCAATAAACACTATCGGAGACACCTGTAGAGCATCTTTCTAATCACCCAGTTATGTTGTGACGTTTGATAGCACACAAGGTGTTCCTCCGGTATTCGGGAGTTGCATAATCTCATAGTCAGAGGAACATGTATAAGTCATGATGAAAGCAATAGCAATGAAACTAAACGATCATTTATGTTAAGCTAACGGATGGGTCTTGTCCATCACATCATTCACTAATGATGTGATCCTGTTCATCAAATGACAACACATGTCTATGGTCAGGATACTTAACCATCTTTGATTAACGAGCTAGTCAAGTAGAGGCATACTAGGGACACTCTGTTTGTCTATGTATTCACACATGTACTAAGTTTCCGGTTAATACAATTCTAGCATGAATAATAAACATTTATCATGATATAAGGAAATATAAATAATAACTTTATTATTGCCTCTAGGGCATATTTCCTTCATAAGAGGCCTCTGGGTCGCCCCACGAGTTCGCTGTCTCGATCTGCTCTGACCGGAGGTAACGCCCGATTTTCCCCCGGGGGGGGGGGGGGGGAGCATGTTCGAGGAGATGGGATAGTTGTCATTCCGGACGTCGCCGCTCTCCATGATTCTGAATCCGGTGGGGAATGAGAGAGGATGAGTGAGGAAAGGAGGGGTAGGCCGCCATTGTCGATCTTGGATGGACAGGAGTAGTTGCTTGCTGATGCGCTCTGGGTCAAGGTTGCAGCTCTGGGTCACGGCTACAGCTTCAGCTGTTGCCAACGCCAAGCCGCTCTACCATTGACGACGAGATGGAGTGAGCTAGCCGTGGAGTCAAGAGCTAGAGGTTGCGGAGATGAGAGATGTAGATTTTAGAAGTATAGAGCAAGAGTGAGATGCAACGCTATTGTATTGACTGAGCTCTGGGCTCTTTATACACGAACAAAAACTTGCATTTCATGCAAGAGCGCGGTAGCTAACAAGCCCTCTAAAGCCCCACGAAAAAACCCCTCTAAAGAGAACCTAATAGCCCTACCTAATTATAGGTGAAAGCATGGATTTTAATAGTGAAATTAATGAAGGTGGTATTTCTTGTCTATTATATTGTTGTGATTACCAAAATGTTATTTTTTTTGTGGTTGAGTAACACAAATAGTGGCATTGTACTACGTAATACACATTGTCTTTGATGATTGGTAAAAACCAGTTTGTTTGTAAACCACACGTTGAATACGTCTTCTATTGGCATTCCACTACATGCATTTTTCATTGTTTATGATAAGAATTTAATATATGTTGTCTCTAACGGTTGGTAAGAATCAGTGTAAACAAGGCATACAATACGTCAACTATCGCAATACACGAGGGCCATTTTTGAAATTTCAAAAGATTTGAAAAAACAAGATCACTATGGTAAGGTGAGCAACATACTTTTGAAATGACGATAATGCTAGAGCAAGAGCACCCGAAGAGAACGCCTACTAATCAAATAGTAATAAATAAGAATTAAGCGAATATTCAACTTGCTAATCGACAAAGAGAAGATCAGAATAATATTGTTAGTCATTAAAAACCATAATATGCGGAGGTACCAGATTTTGAAAAGGGTGATCAAACACACCGGTGAGAGTGAAGGTTAGAGGGAGGGAGGGGTGGAAAGAAAGATGCCGCTTTACATCCCTGGAACGACAGCGCGATTAAGGAGACACAACAATTGTTGAGAAGGAAAGGAATGGAAAAGAGCCTCAATTCATTGCACATGGATGAAAACATGCCATCATGTACGACACACATTTCCAAATTATATAATAAATGTATTGTTTATTATTTTGTTGCAACGCACGGACATTGTGCTAGTAGGAGTAATTGCATATATGTATCTAAAGCATTGTCCATGAGATAGAGAATAATCGGCTTGCTTTAACATGGGCAATTGCTTTTCCATGTGGAACACTAAGAACATACCATATACACATAGTATATAGGTACCTGTTAGTAATAGTTGTAGTCCGCATATAAATTTACAGAAAACGTCACATCGACACATAATGTGTAAACCATTTTCCTGCTGGCTATTGAGATTTGAAAATTTCAGCATCCTTCAAAACGGTGAGAAGATAGCACTCCAATTACATACGGAAAATGTCGCCTCCTCAAAACTTATATATGTGCACGGAATCATTACCTACTTTCTTATTCTGAAATAAAGATTGCATGTTGAAACTTTAAATTGACGAATACTTGGCAACGAAATCAACAATAATTGCTTCTGTCGTTGAGTTCCATCCGCAGTGTGTCAAGAAACAACCTGCAAGTTCAAAGGTAAATTAATACCTCAAAAACTGATATTTATTAATAAAAATAAATTCCCCATTTTAACATGCAATCAATCTCCAATCAAATATTTCATCAAAAAAATGTCAATCAAATATCTCTCCGCTAATTCCGTTGTTACGATGCGTACACAGTATCCCCAGCCGATCCACTGCCATAATCGCCTTTCCTTTTCTTTTATTTCCATGTTATAGCATTCCAAAACATTGATCTCGACGATATTCTATTTGTGATTGATCTAGAGATAAGAAAAATTACCTTCATTCAAAAGATCCTGCACAACATTTTCTAAGCGTGGACATCCTCCAAAATCGCGAGGGTGGGACGACGGTTGATGAAATCCACATGCCAACCGCCCCTTCCGAGCCGCCTCACACCACCATCTAGAGACCAAGAGGCCTCCGGGTCGCCCCACGAGTTTGCCGTCTCGATTTACTCCGACTGGAGGTAATGCCCGACTTTCCCCAGAGAGGGGGGGCATGTTCGAGGAGATGGGATAGTTGTCAATCCGAATGTCGCCGTGCTCCATGATTCTGAATCCTGTGGGGAATGAGAGAGGATGAGTGAGGAGAGGAGCGGTAAGCCGCCACTGTCGCTCTTGGATGGACAGGAGCAGCTGCTTGCTGATGCGCTCTGCGTCAAGGCTGCAGCTCCGGGTCATGGCTGCAGCTTCAGCTGTTGCCAACGCCAAGCCGCTCTACCATTGACGACGAGATGGAGTGAGCTAGCCATGGATGAGAGAGCTAGAGGTTGCGAAGATGAGAGATGTAGATTGTAGAGGTATAGAGCAAGAGTGAGATGGAACCCTATTGTATTGACTGAGATCTGGGCTCTTTATACATGTACAAAAACATGCATTTCATGCAAGAGTGTGGAAGCTAACAAGCCCCGCAAAAATAAAACCCTCTAAAGAGAAGCTAACAGCCCTAGCCTAATTATATGCCAAAGCATGAATTTTAACCATGAAATTAATGAAGGTAGCATTTCTTTTCTATTATATTGCCGTGATTACCAAAATGTTATCTTTTTTGTGGTTGAGTAACACAAGCAGTGACATTGTACTACGTAATACACATTGTCTCTGATGATCGGTAAAAACCAGTTTATTTGTAAACTAGACGTAGAATACGTCATCTATTGGCAGTCCACTACATGCATGTTTCATTATTTGTAATAAGAAATTTAATGCATGTTGTCTCTAACGGTTGGTAAGAACCAGTTCTTGTAAACAAGGCATATAATTCATCAACTATGGCAGTACATGAGGGCCATTTTAGAAATTTGCGAAAGGTTTGAAAAAACAAGATAACTACGGTAAGGTGAGCAACATACTTTTGAACTGACGATAATGCTAGAGCAAGAGCGCCCGAAGAGAACGGCTACTAATCAAATAGTAATAAATAAGAATTAAGCGAATATTCAACTAGCTAATCGACAAAGAGTAGATCAAAATAATATTTTTAGTCGTTAAAAACCATAATATGCAGAGGTACCAGATTTTGAAAAGATGGATCAAACACACCGGTGAGAGTGAAGGTTGGAGGGAGGAAGGGGTGGAAAGAAAGATGTCGCTTTACATCCCTGGAACGATAGCGCGATTAAGGAGACACAACGATTGTTGAGAAGGAAAGGAATGGAAAAGAGCCTCAATTCATTGCTATATGGATGAAAACATGCCATCATGTGACACACATTTCCAAATTACATAATGAATGTATTTTTTATTATTTCATGGGAACGCACCGACATTGTGCTAGTAGGACTAATTGCATATGTATCTAAAGCATTGTCCATGAAATAGAGAATAATCGGCTTACTTTAACATGGGCAATTGCTTTTCCATGTGGAACACTAAGAACATACCATCTACATAGTATAGAGTTACCTGTTAGTAATAGTTGTAGTCCACATATAAATTTATAGAAAACGTTACATTGACACATAATGTGTAAACCATTTTCCTGCTGGCTATTGATATATGAAAATTTCAGTATCCTTCAAAATGGTGAGAAGATAGCACTACAATTACATATGGAAAATGTCGCCTCCTCTAAACTTATATATATGCATGGAATCATTGCATGCTTGCTTACTCTGAAATAAAGATTGCGTCGTTGAAACTTTAAATTGACGAATACTTGGCAACGAATTCAATAATATGCTTGTCTGAGGTTCCTCCTTCCCGCATTGCCTTCTTAGCCTTTTTCATCCACTTCGTAGCATTCCTTTGGTACTCATCCTTCTTCTCCCCATCCATTACCTCTCTAACACACCTCTCGACCTCTGCACTCCTTAGTGCTCCAGTTTCACTCTTCCGCAATCTCACACCCATACCCCACATGCTCTCCACATACTTTGCGATAGTGGGTTGGTCCGCCCAGTGCGGAATTCCCACAAGAGGTACACCGCAAACAACTGCCTCTAGTGTCGAGTTCCATCCACAATGGGTAACAAAACAACCTACACATATATTTATGAAAAAAGATTAGAATGTTATTTTTATTTTCTCATTTTAGCAAACCTTTTAATTCAATTTCATATGAAGAGGAAAAGAAATTTGGTTTATGGCATGATACCAATGGCCTTGTGTGCTAGAACCTCAAGCTGGGGGCACCAAGAGACAATTAATCCATTTTTCTCACACTTCACCTTGAGTTGCTCAGATAACTTGTGTGCCTCGTCGGATCTAACAACCCAGAGGAAAGGTTTGCTAGAATTGCATAGACCATTGCCAAGCTCCTCCAACTGAGTCGCGTCATAGTTTGCGTAACTCCCATTTGATACAAGCACAACAGAGGAGATGCTATGCTTTTCAAGCCAATCTATGCACGCCGCGTCATCAACAAAAATGTTGAAACCATAAGACTTGTTGGATGGCAGGCGATCATCGCCGAGATAAAATGATGGCAAGGTGGGACCTATAGTCTTTGCTCTCCATGTTAACTTCATGTAATCCACCTCCTGCTCGATTTCCATAGTGTCGACGATCAAAATTACTTCAAAAACCACTCCCTTCGCTCGGGTCGCAAGTCACACACATATTGTAAGACTAATTTTCACCATCAGTTTAAGCAACAAATATGATTTATTTATTTTTGCAGGTATCCAAATATGATTCATGTGACATAAAGAAAAAACATACCATTAGATCCACATTCTGAAAAAGTTTCCAACAATGCAGTCGTGTATATAGTATTAGTTTTAGTGATTGTGAAAGTAGATATTGAATATGTGCATGTCATATAAACTCAATCTGATTGGAGAAAGTAATTAACTTTCTTTGTAGTGATTTTGCTACCGCAATGTCTAAAAATTGGTCTGTCTAGGGCACATCTAGATGTGCAATAGTCATTGCATATCTAAGTGACTCAATCAAACTAGGAATAAAAATGAAACAGAGAATAGAAAATGTCTGCACGAATCTGTGTGTAAAATCAATGATATAGGACTTAATACTTAGGGCACATCTAGATGTGCTTTAACAAAATTGTCTAAAATTATGTAAACATTAATTATTGCAGACCTCGCTTGTGGTTTTATCAGAATATCTATCAAGAAAACCAGTTTAACAGACCAAAACCACCCCTAATTGAGGGGATCAAACGGTTTGAGTGGCAGGAGCACGCAAGTATGAATGTACGACTCACCTTCGGCTCGATGTCGCTGAAAGAGTTGACGAGCACGTCGTCGGCGTCCTCCAGCCCGTCGAACTGCTCAATCGACGTCTTAAGGAACACTGCCAACCACTCCGGTGCCGCCACAAACGGCGGCACGTCTTCCGGCCCCAGCTCCAAGCCCAGCGCTCCGTGCACCAGCAGCTCACGCCCGTCCGTCACCGGCAGCGCCAGCCGCCCCGCCCACACCTCCCCGTAGACGACGTTCACCGCGCACGGCTGCGTGAACAACGCCGCGGTGGGCACGCCGGCGGCCCGCGCCACACGCCCCGCCCACGGCAGGTGGGAGTCGTACACCAGCACGCGCACCGCGGCCGCCTCCTCCGACAGCAGGAGCTCGCGCAGCGTCTCGGACCCCACGGCCTCCAGCCGGGAGAAGTACTCGGCGGGGTCCGGGCACGAGGCGAAGCCGCCGGCGTCGAATCCGTCCGAGATGGCGGCCACGTGGAAGGGCGCGCCGGGGGGCGGGGTGACGGAGAGCACGTGGCGGGTGGTGACGAACGTGGGGCGGAGGCCGTGGTGAGCCAGACGGCGGCCCAGCTCCAGCATCGGGTTCGTGTGGCCCAGCGCCCCCGGGAACGGCAGGAGGAGGACGGTCGCACCCTCGTTGCCGCCTCCATGGCCGACGCACGAGCTGGCGGTGGCCGCCGGCCTGCTCTCCATGGTTAAGCTTCGTGGGGTCTCTTGGATGCTGCTTTCTTTCGGTGGATTTTATAGGCATGGAAGCAGAGTGACGCGCAAGATTTGTTGCTACGCTTCTGTCCGGTGGCGATGGAAATAACGAGGAAGTTGTTCCCGCCCAGCTCCACGGCAAAAGACGGAGTCAATCACTCGGAAACACTTGAGCAGAGCGACAACGGGGCATTGTTGTTGGAGAATCTTATCGTAGTACATGTGATGTCATGAGATGGTTAGTGCTGACGCAGTTGTTGATCACCGTTTTCATCGTTTGTTTTTATCTTTTTTACTTCACCATGGCATAGCTACGATCTTATTTGACTTTGCTAGTTGCTAGTGTGGTTTTCTGCGTGTGTGAATTGGTGTTGATCGTGTGCATCTTATCTATGCAGAGGCTAGTTGTGTGCTCTTTATGTTTGTATCCCTTCAATGTTACATTTTAAACAAAAACCCACCCTTTGTCAGGAAAAAAAAAATCCTATCTTCCCATGAAAGGAACAAGGAATAATTGATCATGTCCTCCAAAAAATGCAGGGAGATATGGACACATTTGTAGTTTATCTGTTACAATTTGTTCCCCGTTGTGTACTATAATAAGGTTTGTCCGGCTCCGACGAGGTAGCGGCAATGATGATTGTGCGTGTTTGGTTCGCTCCAGTGTCTGTAGTTGTCGCTAGGTGTTTACGGACCTAGATCTACCTTGACAGTTGATGAATAAATCAGATTCCCACAAAAAAAAAAAACATCCTCGTCACCTCAACTTGCACAATATACTTGTCTAGAAAATGTGCAATACGATCTAGCAAAATTTACCGTAATTCTCAGGCCATTCAATTGTTAATCACAGTTTGTTCTCTGCAGACAATTTATTCCATATTTTTACCCTATTTAACATTGAAGTTTGATTCTGACAAACATATTCCACGGTTAGACCCATGTGACGATCAAGTCAAACGCTTCATCGCCACTCCCAAAATATTAGTAAAAATTAACTACCGCAAATGATCTTCAAAAATCTTAAGTAATTATTTCTACCCGGTTTACCTCCAAATTAGATTGTACAAAAGATTAGGTTGTCTTATAAATTTCTTTGTTTGCGAATATAAATTTCTCCATCTTTCGAAATAGAAAACTGACTATAGCTTGAGAGACAAATATCTTCTCTCCTCCAAGTAATATTTTTTGTGAGCAACCGGCGGGAGTGCCGCCTTCTTTCATCCCCATATCCCTGTCATCTCTGCCAGACTAGATCCCATTCCAACAAAATATCAACAAGAGAAACATAACAAAGGAGAGAAAGAAAAAAATAACTGCGGCTGGAGAGGGAAGTCTTGGAATGTGGAATCTACATGAGCACCTTCCATGTGGCTGTCAACTAAGCGTGAAAGTGACTTGATAGGTGATAGCCATGCTCGTAGAAGCCTCCCATAACAGAACAAAAAAAAACCTATCTTGGTTGCGCGCCACTCTGCTAGAATCCTGCAGCTAGCTAAACTGCTGGAAGTCCAAGCAAAAAGAGGTACCCTTTCTAGCGCTTATTTATTTGCCCATACTTCCATCGTAGAGTCACTCCCTCGACTGAAACATCCAAAGCAGAGCAAAACATAGTTTCTTGCCAAGGACATGGCAGATTTTGCAGCCAAGTATTTTTCAAATTAACACCATTTTTTATTAGAGAGATAATCCTAATTTACTAAGCATATACTGAACGTTTGAGTTTCTTTTGTTTTAAAACTGAGCGGTTGCTAATAACTGCTAGTTGTTGGAGTTATGGAAGGAGGAAAATATGATCGTATGATTCAGTAACAATATGTTTGCAAGAACTGCCATAGTCTAAGATACTTAGGTGAGATCCAGATTTGCGAGGCTTGAATTTTGATAGACGATTCATGCAGGTTATTCATCCGTATACACCACAAAAGCGTCAAAGGTTTGTGCTGCTTACCACATTGTCTTTGGTCTTAGACGGGAGCGACGACACCATTGGTCCCCCAATCGATGCATGCCGGAAGGTCGTCATGGCTGGCGTTCGTGTCCAAAACCCAGTGCCCGGCCCTTTTTATTCGTAAATACTGGCTTATATCCCGATGTTGGTTGCCTTGAACCCATCATCGGTAACATCGGCGATCTGGTTGGCCTCCATCCAGAACTTTTCATTCCCGACATTCACTGACATCATTGTCCTTGAAAACCTTCTGCGGGTGTGCTTTCTCTACAACATCGATGTACAAGCGGCCATACCTAGCCATCCATTGCTCATGAGATCATGCCTCACGACCATGGACCGATCGCTGGTGTCGAGATCGTGTGCCGCCAAGAAAACCCATTGAGTGCCCAGCCATGCCGGGTGGGGACGGCGGGATCATGGCATTTTTTCGCACTTAGGTTTCAAATTTTTGTTTCTTAATTGCTTAGATTGTCTGTTCTAATTTGATTTAATTTCTAAAATGTTGTTCAATCATTGGATAGTTACTACAATCTTGTCAACAGAATATTTTGGTCTTGGTAGAAATCTTTGATTTGGATGAGAATTGGCCGATGATTTTTTTGCTATACCAGAAGTTTTTCCTTGTGCTACTCTTAAATAATTCCAGTTCTATTCCTTTACTCTTGCTCACTTCCACTTATCTTCCTTAGGGAAACGACACTTTCTCTCCTTGTGATCATGTCTTTTGTGTCGATGCCACTCTCGGCGACTTTGGTGGCGACGAAGGGCAGTTGTAAGTTTGAACTTCCTAGCCTTGCCATGATCTTCTACCAAGAGTATTTGCAGTCTCTTGCACCCTCATGTTGCTGCGCAATAGCTGGGCTTGAGAAGATTGTCTTTGAGAGGGGGTGGCAAAATACAAAATTTGAAAATTGAGGGTGGAGGGGGCGGTGCCCCCCTACTTACCTTAAGCTTTGCCATTATTGTGAAGTTCTCTTGCTTGCGCGGGATTTGGAGTCATGGTTTGAGTTAGGTCACAGTGTTTCTTGACTATGCAAATTTATGGTGGCATGGGAAATTCATTATGATCTTCCATTTGTGTATCATTCTTGTAGTCATGAAAAAGATTCTAACTTTTGTGTCATTGTCATCATACATGAATGAGTGCAATGGTATATACAGCTGACATATTTATAAGTGTTTTTCTTCTTGATACCATGCATGCTAATGGTGATTGCTGAAGATTTTACAGGTGTTTGCGATGAGAGCGATGTCACGTGGAAGCACATGTCCTGGCTGCCACTTTCCTGCTGAGCCCCCGCACTTTTCCAAGGGCAAAGAAACAACAAAGTCACCAGGCTTAGGAGCCATTTTTGCAATAATAATTAGAACCATTTTGGTTATGCTAGTGTTAATGTGTTGTGTGTACTAAAAGTATTAGCGCGACAAAGCACAAGAGTCTCTTGTCTTTTGATGATGACCTTTGGGAGGTAATTACCCAAGTAAAGAATACACATACTATTAAAAATTAGATCATCCCATTTCTAGTTATGTGTATATGTGTAGACATGGTGCCCACTCTAAAAGTGCAAACTAACTTATATTATGTATTAGGCACTAATTATCTAGTAACTGCTTGCTATTTGAAAACTATTTCTCAGAACTAGCAAAGTGGCCTGCACGCATGCGTGAGCATCATCTTCATCAAGTTTTAATTTTATTATTTAAATTTTATACAAAGATAAACTACATATACTCACGATGATCGAGATATTCAGCTTTTGTCATTTTTGCTATCTTTGGTATAAAATACATAATGTCATTTATTATTATTTTTGCGAAGATAATGTCATTTATTAATGATGATTAAACTTTGTTGTCATTAACAATTATTAGGTAAAAACTTGTTGAAAATATATTAGATAAAAATTGAGACTTGTATGATTTTCTCAATACATTTAATCTTCTAGCGTATACATATTAAAGTTACAATTTCAGAAAGTGTAAAACATCATGCATTTTTTAACAGGTGGGTATACAACTCTAACAGATGTACTAAATTAATATATATTCTTTCAAAATTTTATTTAAAATGTTTTGTGCATATTGTTTTAGTCTGAGTGGTGATAATGCAAATATCTTCTCCATGTTCTTTTTATAAATATTGCAAGAAAAGATATTTTCTCCATGTGTAAAAAAGAACATGGAGAAGATATTTGGGTTGACACCACTTTATGCAAAACATTCGTGGCATTGCAAATAATTTCCCACGTGAATATTGTAGAACATTCATGTCATTTGGAATTTTGTGGTAGTGCTACTAAGTAAAAAAATAGATGGTACTCCCTCCATTCCAAAATAATTTCTACCATGCCACTTTCTAGAATGGAGGGAGTAGCAAAATATTGCATTTCAAGTTGGCATGCACGTCCCATAGACAGCAGAGTGGAAACAAATAGGAGAGATATTAAAATGTAATTGGGTAGGGATGTAAATAGAAAATATTGGAAAGGTAATACAATGTTCATTAATCTAGCCTGAGTTGTACTGAAAATATAGCATATGACTTTGTAAGTTACTAAACCAAACCCACATACTTCTGCCCACTACTCTTACACTACCATTTTTCATTGGATGCTTACCAGCGAACAATTTAATTTTGATTATATTCTATTTGTGCACTTGAATTATCAAGGCTTCTAGTAATTGAATCATGAGGTGATTAAGCTAACATCATAACCATCTAACTTAAAGAGGTTGAAGCCAGCGTCATGGTCGAGAATGGTGCAATTGTTTATCAATTAATAATGGTTGAGCTAAATCACCAATATCTACACTAGAAATTATTATTTTTTAACTGTTAGAACTGAATAGTTAGGAAAGAAAAAATAGAGACACACTAGTTAGAGCCCTTGGAGCAAGCGTGGCTAACATAATTACCTTTGAGGATAAGGCAAGAACCGGCACTACTAGGAAAAGGGCTATAGCTGATATGGACATTAATGGCGCACCATGTATGTGGTGCGCCACTGCTATATAGCAGTGGCGCACCAGATATAGGTGCGCCATTATTGACATAACAAGCATCACCCTTCCTTTCTTTTCAAATGCTTCCTCAGTCAATCAGCAGCTTATTCGATTCCTATTCTTATTAAACATCTGATATAGATGGTGGGAACAATGAAGCAGATTCTTCATCTGTAGGTTGCAATCCGTACTAATGGTGCACCTGGTGTGTGGTGCGCCATTAGTAGTTTTGAAAAAAATGTTAGCAGTGGCGCACCAGGGGATAGTGCGCCATTACTAGTTGATATAGTAATGGCGCACCACACCCACCGTGCGCCATTAGTAGCTTTGATAAAAAAAATAAAAAAAATTGTTAGTAGTGGCGCACTAGTGGACAGTGCGCCATTACTAGTTACTAACAATTTATTTATTTATTTTTTCAAAATTACTAATGGCGCACCTGGTGTGTGGTGCGCCATTAGTAACCCTGGTGCTAAATGCACCCCCCAGACCGCCTTTTCAGTTTAAAAAAATAAAAGAAAAATGATGGAAATGTCAAAAAAATAAAAGAAAATAAGTTTTCCATGTGATATGTGGTCTAGTTGTTGGGAAAATTTACAAATATGAAATTCGACTTTATTTGCAAAATCTCTCTGGAATTTACTAAATGGGCATAACTTTTGCATACGAACTCGGATTAAAAAGTTTTTTATATGAAAAATCATCTACTCGAAAAGTTACATACGAATTGAACTAGGGGAACCTCGTTCAACATCTTCAAAATCCCCAAAAACCTAACAGAACGAAAGATACGGGGCTTTTAAGATCTAGAGGGGGGAAAATGAAAAAAATTCAAACTTACTAGTGGCGTACCATTTGCTAGGTGCGCCACTAGTAACAGGAAAAAAATTGGAATTTTTTTTCAAAATATGATACGTAATATGACCGGGAAGTTTGAAATATTTTTTCAAAATTTCATCACACTCATGAACATGAACAAAGTCCTAGACATCAACAAGGTTTAATAGGATTGATATGATAGATATATCAACAAGTGCCTGTGAAGTGAGCTGGTGTTGGGGTTGGATCTCAGGCTGGAGTAGTGTGAGGAGTGTGAGGATGGGTGACCTTCCGGGAAGTTTGACCATGGAGTGTGATTTGTCTTGAGATTAAGCATATTGACCTGAGATTAAGCCATAGTGACCCGAGATTAAGAAAAACCAAAAAAAATTGAAAAAAAAATTCTGAATTTTTTTTGAAAAATAATTGTTAGTAATGGCGCACTTCTATGTGGTGCGCCATTACTAAGTCAGATAGTAATGGCACACCAGATAGGCATAGTAATGGCGCACTATAGGTGCGCCATTACTATCTGGGATACTAATGACGCACCAGAGGTGCGCCATTACTATTTTGTTACTAATGGCGTGATAATAGTGGCGCACCTGTAGTGCGCCATTAATGCAAAAACAGGTGCGCCACTAATTAGCCTTTTCCTAGTAGTGCGGAGTAGGGCTAGCATGTGATAGATGATCATTATTGTTAGGATCATAGAGATACTTAAATAATATATCTACCTACACGCATGCTAAAACCATATAATATATATCACACAACAAAATAGAGAAAATATAAAAAATTAAGTACCACTTTATAACAAATTTAAGTACCGCATTATGTTTTACTGGAGATAGCTATATCTTATGTTCATGGTAATATATTTGAATCATCAAAACAAAATCTTGCATTCTAGGCATTAGAGAAAATGACTAATAGAACTTAAAGATATACCTGATATTCGTCCGCTATGGTGGTTGTAATGAGCTTCAGTAGCTAACTAAACTATTGCATCGCCGATCATCACCTACTATATTTGTCACACAAAGGTGCCATTAAGTTACAAAAAACCATGCAAAAGAATGTATGCTTAACAAAATATGAAATTGCCATTAAAATCACTACTGCAACATAGACTAGCAATGGCAAGCGAAAAAGGCTCATCGATGGCGGGCGGGGCAGTGGAGGGCACCCATCACTGCTAACAAGTCTCTAGTGGTAGGCTCATATGCTCCCCCACCACTGGTATCGTCGCCTAGCCCAGAAAAATAATGCAGTAGCGTCTTCAGCCAAATGGCTAAATTTTAAGTTTAACAATAATAATAATATCATATAGGCTATTATCATGTAGCATAGTTTAATAATGATGATAACTGTAACTCTTAAGTTTAACAATAATTGTAATACCATATAGCCTAGTACCATATATATACAACACAATTTAACACTTCAACATAACAATAATACCACATAACATGTTCAATGAAGTACTAATGACATATAGCTAGCATGCCTACAAACTATGGATCACCACCGAGAACTCTGGTGAGTCGCGGGAGTCATAGAACACCATGATGTCGTCATCAGGTTCACCAAAAAACATCAAGACCATCTTCTCACCTTCCATCTTGTAGTTTGTTGGTCTCTCCAACGAGGGCATCCGAAAAAGGTTCACTCTGCTTGGTTGGTGAAAAAAAACATTTAATTTTGTGCCTTTATTTAAATGACTAGGTTGACCTCAAATGTGAGCTCCTCATCGATGGTCACATTCATCTTCTCCAGAAAGTCCCCCCTTGCTCAACAGGGGGTGCACTGAACAAAATTTTAAAACACAACAATTATTTCTAATCCATTTACCTCCAATTAGAATCTAATGAAGATTAAGTTATCTTAGAAATTTGTTCATCTTCTTTTTTTCAAATATAAGTTTATCCACCTTATGAAAGATAAAAATCCCTACTGCTCGGAAGCCCAGTGCGTGAGGCCATGGGGCAATCGTGGAACCCGACCATCTGTAGATTTGCTCGAAATCATCCAAGCCCAACATGGGTCCACATGTAGGATCGTATGGCGATGTGTAGGGGCGCTGTTATGGGCATTATGGATGCTTAGAAATAAAATTACCATAGAGGTAGTCTTCCCATCACACCCGGATGGTTGTCTTTTCAAATATCATTTGTTCTTGCAGCTATGGATGCCTTAGGGAAAACGGTGGGACGCTGAAGCAATGTTGTCTATCGTGGACAAGATTAGGAGCATCCGATCTTCATCGCATTTATCTTCTCGGGATGCATATTTCCTTTTGTTGCTGCCGTTGAGCCTGCGTGCTCATTCCTATGTATTTCGGCATGAATATGTGGTCGCTGCGGTGCTATGTTGGCTGATAAGCTTGTGAACTACTCGCCTTGTTGTGGGCTTTATTAAGTTATAAAGCCGGACGCATCTTGCGTCTTTGTTCTTGAAAAAAAGAGCAAGTCCTGGCATGGGGAAACTACATGAGCACCTTCCCTGTCAACGTGATTAACTAAGCGTGAAAGTGAGTTGGTAGGTCACAGCCATGCTCGGAGAAGCTTCCCATCCCATAGTATCTTACTTGCCCGCCACTCTACTCCAATCCTGCAGCGCCCCTATATATTTGCCAACACTTTCATGGTACACTCACTCCCTTGACTGCAACATCCAAAGCAGAGCAAAACAGAGTTTCGTCTGAGAAAACAGAGACATGGAGAGCGCGACCACGTCGTCCGGCGATGAGCACCGGGGCGGTGCGCACGTCCTGCTGGTGCCGCTGCCGGCGCAAGGCCACATGAACCCGATGCTCCAGCTCGGCCGGCGCCTCGCGTACCACGGCCTGCGCCCCACGCTCGCCGCCACGCGCTACGTGCTCTCCACGGGCCAGCCCCCCGGCGACCCCTTCCGCGTCGCCGCCTTCTCCGACGGCTTCGACGCCGGCGGCATGGCCTCCTGCCCGGACCCCGTCGAGTACTGCCGCAGGGCCGAGGCCGTGGGGTCAGAGACGCTGGCGCAGGTCATCGCCGCCGAGACGCTCGCCGGGAGGGCGCCGTCCGTCATGGTCTACGACCCGCACATGTCCTGGGCGCCCCGGGTGGCGAAGGCCGCGGGCGTGCCGACCGCCGCGTTCATGTCGCAGTCGTGCGCCGTGGACCTCATCTACGGGGAGGCGTGGGCGGGGCGCGCGCCGCTGCCGATGGCCGACGGGAGCGCGCTGCGTCGCCGGGGCGCGGTGAGCGTGGACCTCGGGCCCGAGGACCTGTCGCCGTTCCTCGTGTCGCCGGAGCTGTACCCCAAATACCTAGACGTGTCGATCCGGCAGTTCGAGGGCCTCGAGGACGCCGGCGACGTGCTCGTCAACTCCTTCCGTGACCTCGAACCGCAGGAGGCCGAGTACATGGAGTCCAGATGGCGCGCCAAGACGGTCGGCCCGACGCTGCCGTCCTTCTTCCTCGACGACGGCCGCCTGCCGTCCAACAAGGCCTACGGCGTCAGCTTCTTCAGCAGCGACGCGCCCTGCATGGCATGGCTGGATCGGCAGCCCCCTTGCTCGGTAGTCCTCGCGTCCTACGGGACGGTCTACAGCCTCGACGCCGGCGAGCTTGACGAGCTTGGAAATGGGCTCTGCGATTCAGGCAGGCCATTTCTCTGGGTCGTGAGGTCCAACGAGGCACAGAAGATATCTGAAGAACTCCACGGCAGATGCAAGGAAAATGGATTGATTGTCCCTTGGTGTCCCCAGCTTGAGGTTCTCGCGCATAAGGCCACAGGTATGAAAAAATTGTCAATCTTTGATAAGTACTACGTAGGTTCTAAACAAATACAGTACTAGTTATCTGATTCATTTGCCAATGATATTGCCAACTTTGGATGTACAGGTTGCTTTTTGACTCATTGTGGATGGAACTCAACGACAGAAGCACTTGTTGCCGGCGTGCCAATGGTGGCGATGCCGAGGTCGGCCGACCAGCCAACCACGGCAAAGTACGTGGAGAGCGCATGGGGCATCGGCGTGGGGATGCACACAGATGAGAAAGGCTTGGTGAGAAGGGAGGAGGTGGAGAGGTGCATCAGGAAGGTGATGGATGGGGAGGGAAAGGTTGAATACCGCAAAAATGCCACAAAATGGATGAAGATGGCCAAAGAGGCAATGCAGGAAGGAGGGAGTTCCGATAAGAATATTGCTGAATTTGCAGCCAAGTATTTATCAAGATGAATTTACCTCCAATTATCCACAACTACTCAATAGTCATCGCCTTCAGTTATGCAGAGGTCGGGTGTAATGTTTAAATATTTTAAGTAATAAAGTCATTTATCAAAAAAAAATAGCCATAGCATATTATGTATGCATGTGTTGATAGAGTATTATTCCTCTTCACTTTACACAACAATGTCAAGGCATTCACCGAGAAGTCTATAATGTAGCTCAAAATATCTTTTATCATGGCCTTTCACACATTCGGCATATATTGAATTATTAATGAATTGACTATTCCTTGGCAAGTCGTTGATGTAAGGTCGTGGAGAGCTAGGGCATCCATGGCCGGACTTGGTAATTTTGGCCCCTCATATGTCTGTGGATGTGTCCGGTCAATGTCCGGGCGTGTCATTGTGAGCCCCTATATGTCCATTCATGTAACCATGCTCCTCATTTTCACCCCTATATGTCCGGTCACATACATGTGATTGGTGAAGATGGAGAGAGAGAAGAAGAAGAAGAAGAAGAAGAAGAAGAAGGAGAAGAAGAAGAAGAAGAAAAGAAAGAGTAAAGAAAGAGAAAATATGGTTTGGGGTGGGCCACGTCCTACGTGGCAGACTGATCATGTGCATCCAGACGCGTGCGCGAGCCCTCATATCGTCCCCATATATAGTCTGAATATGAGGGTTCATGGACAGCTCGGATGTATAGAGATGATACGAGGGCTCCGGTTCTATTACCTTTTTTCTTCTATCTACTGTTCGAGCACTGGTTGGACACGTCCATGGATGTTTGAGTATGATTTGAGGTGACCGGCTTTGGGTTTCCGCTCTTAGATAACATAGGATCATATGTACCACCGTAACTTGATGCGGGAGTATTGAAACTTTGAAAGTTTGAGTAAATTTCCTCTTTATACACCATATTTGTGCTCAAATAACTACTATCTTATTTTAGTAAAATTACTCCAAGTTACCCAATTTCAGAAGTTTATTTCATGTTTTGCCTCATTTGACATCGGATACTCCTAAGACCGTTAATTGTGACATTCATTCGGACTAGAAAAGGGTGATACATATTCTCCAACTCTTGTAGATTATGGCGAAGTGTCCAGTGAAAATGCCTTTTTTAATGAAAGTCTGAAAATTACTACGTGGCCCATCGGATCTATAATGGACGCCTCGGCTCAAAGATGGGATCCCTTAGCATCCACTTAAACGCGATTAACAAATACGGTTTTGCTAAAACTCAGCTAGCTGAGATATAGTTTGGTCTCTTTCACGTTGACAAGCATTGGATCAAATGCATTACAATTCGTGCGAGTTGGCAGATTATTTTGTGTTGTTTGCTCGTGTTGTCTTGTGTAGCGATGCATGCATGCGACCCGTGCGGCCCATGTGAGCGGCTGAGCAGCAGTGGGCTTGGCTTTTCTATTTTTATGTTCAACGGTCAAACTTGTTCTACTCACTCGGTGCCAGCAAGCCTCCTCACTATCCCAGTTGCTGGGGACAAGAGGCTTTGTGGTTGCGACCAAGGGAAAGAAGGGTGGAAAAGGTGGCGCGTCTGACACTAAACCCGCGCTCAGCAAAGAAATGAAGAGTACGTGTGTGTTTGGGGCAAATATCCTGAAAGAGGGTTCTGACCCGAAGATCCAACCAGACTCTGAGTACCCTGGCTGGCTGTGGCACCTGATCGACAAGCGTCCGGTGCTGGGCGAGCCGCGGAGGAAAGATGCCAAGGTGCTGCCCTATAAAGACCTGAAGCATTTCGTCGAGTTGGACAACCGAGCTCGGATCATGGACAACGAATGCTCTCCCCGCTAAGAACTGATCAGGAGAATCTCATCTCATGCAGTGGAAACTTCTCATAGTGTCTTACTTTTTCTTGCAATATTTATTAGTTAATTTAAGTAATAATGTAGAATGTAGCCTATGCGACCAGCATATTGTTTTCTCATGTTCTTGTTAAGATGTAACTTGTGTATCTTACAGTTGGAGCAAATGCTGTAGCAAGTTTCCCATGCTTCTGCTTGTCTGTGTTTCATACTGAGATGTAGGCTCCATGCTTTGCAGCAAAAGCTTGTTTGAGGCCTATTATTGCTGCAACTTTGAAATTTGAAACGACTGCTAAATTATTTATGCTTGTCCCCTCCTGGTTCCAGTGGATAATCACTGACCTTCCGCAAGTAGTGGTGAGAGTGAATAGTATGTATTCAGAGACACACAATTTATTTTTGAACGAACACAATTTTATTTTGTATACTTTTTGCACAAAATGTTGCAAGTGAACACATACTGTCAAGATAAATTGCACCAAAATTTGCAAGTGTACATAAGTGTACGTTGATGTGCATAATTATCAGGAAACTAGGATATGCAATGTGCAAACCTGTCACAATGAAATGTTGCAAGGAGCACATACTGAGGCATGCAAACTAATAACATATACAGGTTACGCGGCATTGCCAATAATCAGTTCATAGTAAATCTGATTCCCACTAGACACCATGGTGCGGATGGATTTAACACGAGAAGTCTCCACTGTAATACCACCATGCATAACTGAAGCCTCAAAGTATGGCGTTGGAGAAATGACAGATCAATACTTCCATGCATGGAACTAGCACAAAGCACCAAGTAGCCTGCTGGAACAGAAAAACAACTGTGCTAGTGTCGTCACTATATGCATCCTCTCATGTGTAATAAATCATAAAGTGAGGCAGCAGATTTCAGTAAAACATGGAGGTCTTAAATTTTTCAGATCAACCAGGATGAGAAGTTGCCATCATAATCACGGCAACCTCTAGCACCTTTGGGATGATCAGTTTGAGAAAGGCAATATCGCCTTGTTCCCCTTGGAACTCACTGAAATACAACTCAGTAGGACCCTCCTGAAAATTGAGGCTGAACATATTGATTACGGGCCTGTTTGGTACAGCTCTGCTTCACCAAAATCTGTTCCACTCCACCAATCCATTTTGGAGCAGTTTCATACAAAAGTTGTAGCACTACCAAAGAGAATGTTTGGCTTCCATCTAGCTCCAGCCTCAAGAATGGGAATTTTGATGGAAAGGATCTATTTGATTGAATGAGGGGGGGAAACGACGGGGTATCCACTTACTGGTGGCAGTGGTGACTAATTTCCCCCCAACTCCAACTTATAAAGTTTTTTGGAGCACCCCTTGAAGAGCTTATTAAAAAACTGGGATTTGTACCCCAGATTGTTTTTTTTTGTGGAGCGGGATATCATGGAGCTACTCTGTTTGGCTTGTGTTTTCTCAAGCGGAGCTGAATTTTAAGGAGCAAAGCAGTTCCAAACAGGCTCTACATTTTCTTGACGATTCGGCAAGAGAATTGGTTGTTGCGACCCCCTCCCCTCGTGTCACTCCCATGATCAACCGTGGGGCCAACCCTAGGCGCTGGCCCCATAGTTCCACTCCTCTCTTCCCTCTCCTTGCCACCGCCGGTCCGCGCCACCGGGCAAAGCCCGGTAGGTGCTGGCTGTGGCGGGACCCTTTCTCCCCCTATCGTGTGTGGGCTCGATGCGGGCCGGTGATCCAGTGTGGCGGCGCAACGTTTCATCCTGGTGCGGCAATGCAAGTCGAGCTCAGCGATGGTGCTATGGAGCTGCGGGCCGGGCACGGAGGGTTGGCGCGGCGGGGCCACTGCCTATGGTGGCGGCGGCTGGTGGAATCTGGCCCATCGGGCAGCAGGAGGGTCCCGTGGGGGCTGCATATCTCGGCGGCGCGACTGTTACTGCTTTGGCGGTGGGGTTGGCAGGCAGAGGTCTGGCCAGTGGACGCGTGCTTGGTCGGACCTGGCGGCTTTGTACCGGCGCCCGGCACGGGATAGAGCAATGGCTCGACGTGGTAGCTGCGGTGGCGCGGGTGTGGTCTGGTGCGTGGCCTTCCTACTGCTTGTGGCTACACGACACGTTGGCGGTTCCAGTTGCAGCGACAGTTTGCTTCTCCGTCGGCGCCGACTTGTTTGTAGGTGGACTGTTTCATCCTTCGATCCATCCCCTCTTCATGGTGTGCTCCTATCATCAGAGGGCTGGCTCTCTCCCAGCTGGCGTCCACCGTTGAGGGACGATTCCCCTGCCAAGAGGGCTGTGGAATCATCCTTGCCTTCCGTTGGTTGTTGGTGTGCCACCGAGGAGCTCGTCCATTGCTCGGGAGAGGCAGGGCGGGGCGGTGGTGACCGGTTCTCGCCAAACCAAGGGTGGCTTTTGGGGCTGGGGGACATCCAGTAATGGTAAAGGAGTGGCCTTTTCCTCTCATCTCTTCGTTCATTGTAGCTGTGCGTCTCGGGTGGGGTAGTGTCGGGGTCTTGGATGCCAGGGCGGCGGCCTTGGTGGTGGGAGCCGACAACCCACAACTATAGGGGATCAATCATAGTCCTTTTAATAGGTAAGAGTGTCGAACCCAACAAGGAGTAGAAGGAAATGACAAGTGGTTTTCAGCAAGATATTCTCTGCAAATTGTAAGTGCATCTAGTGCCACCCCTTGTTGTTTCTGGAGTATTGACGACAAACTTGGTTGAGGGAGAAATGTGTTTGTGAGATTCACAAGATAACACAGGTAGAAGTCCCTATCGATTCGGTTTACCCATCAAAGATGACCCCTAAAAATGTATGAAGATATTGAAGATAATGGTGGTTCGCGAAGACATTCATCTTGAAGACAATGGTCCACGAAGACTTTCGCCTGAAGACAATGAAGTGTGAAGACATAGTCTTTTGGTAGTTTCATTTTCTTCTTTTTTGAGTCATAGGAACCACCATACTATTATGTGGGGTCCAGATAAACAAAATCAGAAACTGACGTGATGCTCAACATAAAATCATATGTCTTCGAGTGAAGACAATGAGAGAAAATCTCATCCAAAGTTGGTTGAGTCAACTTTACTTAAAGCCCAAGTAAAGCTATCGCGTGTGTTTGAAATCTGATCGTTGGACACGTGTTAGTTCCCCAATGACCCAGGGTCATTCCAGACATATCATGTCGGGTTGCCTCCTGGCTATATATAGCCCACCACATCCACCATAAGTTGATGGCTGCTCCGACTTAGTGCGCGACTTTTGTCGTTTGAGAGCAACCCGCCTCCGAAGCTTTTGAGAGATAATCATTGCAAGGACAAACCCAAAACATGCAGAGTCCGAAAGTGATTGAGCATCACTGAAGCCTTTCTATTCCGCATGAACCTAAGACTTATTACACTTGAAGACTGTGATCTTCCAGCCCGTTAGGCGTCGTGTTCTGAGCATCCAAGAGTCATTGTGGATTGCCAGTGAATGAAGTCTTTGAAGGTTTGGAAGTCTACCTTGAAGACTTACCAGAGAGATTGGGTGAGATCTGCGAGTCTTAACTCAAGGGAAATAAAGTGAAGACGCGGTCTTCAGAGTTCATTCTCAACCTCCCCAACCAGACGTACAACTGTCACAACTGTTGGAACTGGTCAAACAATTCACGTGTCTTCTCCGAGCACCTAGTTCTATCACTTCACTCCTTTACTTACTATTTAGCTTCGTGAAGACTTTGTCTGCTCGTTCTATTCGAAGATATTGTGTGAAGACTTACCCTTAGACTGCTTCTCTTTCTTCACACTATCTTACTGTAGGAGATATGCCCTATAGGCAATAATAAATGTTATTGATTATCTCCCTGTTCATAATTATGTTTATGTTCCATGCTATAACTGTTGTGGTTCCCGAGCCCGTATATCCATAAAGGCTCTGGGGAGAACCCATATGCACGTGTGGAGTAATAAACGATAAAATGTATTCCTAGTCATGCCTCTAAGACTAGCTCAAGTGTTGCATGATGATTATGTTTTCCCAATCATGGGCATGTCTATGCCAAGCAACTTTGAGGGCACAATGTCAGGAAGGACATTTGTGTTGAATCGACCCGAATTGATGTTATGCTATGAGATACATTCGTCACAAGTTTATTGGTACATAACATAGAGATGGTTAACGTTTGCATGATTCCTTAGACCATGAGAGTATCGAGTTTCTTCATGCTTGCTTCATGAACTTTGGGGTTTGTTAAACGTCATCCGTAAATGGGTGGCTATTACGGCGGCTTACGGGTTCATGGAAAAGTGTGTCAAGTAACTTGATAGCTCAAGATTGGGATTTGCTCCTCCAACGATGGAGAGATATCTCTAGGCCCTCTCGGTGTTACGGTATCCATCATCGTCTGGCCAGACACTTTGTGATTTGATCACGGGGATGCCGGAACACGATAACGAGAAAAGAGAACAATACCGGTAACGAGGTAACTAGCATAGTGGACAAGTTGTTGATCCACGGGAATGCCAACATGTCTCACCTCGGGTATTTGTAACATATCGCGAAGCAACAGGAATAGCACACGGCAACTGGAGGTTCACTCGAATATTTATTCGTGTGGGTATAGGGGTCAATATGGGTGTCCACGGCTCCGATGTTGATCATTGATCGGAAGGGGTTCCGGGTCATGTCTATACTTCACCGAACCTATAGGGTCACACGCTTAAGGGTCATCTATCTGCTGAATACTAGACAGGGAGTCTGAGAGAAAATCACCGAAAAAGTTTCGGACACCGAAAAGTTTCGGACAGCGGAATCGTACCGCAGAGAGAGGTCATCGGATAAGTTTCGATGATACCGAAAAGTTGTTTCGGGATACACCATTAAGTCAAATTGGTTTCGGCACATGCCTGATAATTCTTGGAGGATGCCAGAATCATTCTGGAAGCTTTTTGGAATTTTCTGAGATAAAAACCGGAAATGTTCCGGAGCTGCCGGAGCCACTTCAGATGCGTTTCGCAGATGAAAATCACTAAAACCGGAATTGTTTCGGAACGCGTTGAAAATCATTTTAGTGGGTACTGGAAATGTTCTTAGCCCACATAAATATTTTCAGTTCGATCATACGCTGAAAAATGTCGTCGTGAATAGTGAAAATCAGCTTTATGGTTACTTTATGGAAAGCCACCTTTTGGGGCTTTGCTCCAAAAGATCTTGGGGATGACATGGATGGATAGGAGCCATTTTTTGGGCCCCTCATGGGGGTGTGGCCGGCCACATGGGGTATCCCCCCTTGGGGACCCTCTTGTTCCTTGGTTTCACTCCTAGGTCCTTGTGGAAGGACTTCATTCATGTGCATTTTGGGTTTTTTGTGAAACTACCCTACCCCCTTGGGATTTCCTATAAACAGAGGTGGAGGGGAAGCCCTCCACACTCATCCCTTGCTCTCATACACATGCCATGCATTATCTGGCTTCTTCTCTCCCTCCCACGAAAAGAGTTTCGTAGAGCCGTAAGGCTGTCTGGGTTCCGGCAGGAACTAGTTCTGGACGGCGAAGCCCTGCCGGATAGATGACACCGTATGTGTGCAACTCTGTAGAGAGATCGTAGTTTCGGTCTTAGTTCGTGAGTGCCTCCCGAAGGGCTGTCCGTGTGACCGTCCGAGTTTCGAAGGTCCTCCCGAAGGGCTGTCCGAGTGACCGTTCGAGTTTCGAAGGTCCTCCCGAAGGGCTGTCCGCGACACCGTCCGAGGGGCTGTTCGACCGCCTCCCGGAGGGCTGTCTGAGGAGCAGATGAGGGTATACATCCTCGCGGTTGGGAGGTTGTAAATCCTAGCTGCGGGGATCTGCACCGCCGATCATCATCGACTCTACTTCCCGCTGCGCTACGAGTCGGTAACAAAAAGATCAAACCATGTATGCAGTCTCCATAGTGGTCCTGGGCTGGTGCGTAGGTCAGAAAATTTTTGTTTTCTGCTGCGTTCCCCTACACTTACTGCACTGCTCTCTTCTACCTAGTTGTTGTTTGTCTTTGCATACCACTTCAACTGTTGTGACGCATTAGCATGTCTAGTGTAGTTTATCTTCTGTTGTATCATGTGTAGTTGCTGCTTTAGTTTCGCGTGTTTGAAGACATTGTCTATTTCGAAGACTTTCATAAAAATCACCTATTCACCACCCACTAGTCGATAACTAACACTTTCACAAATGCTATAAATAGTAGTAACAGATAGTTTTGTGCAAGGCGATTTGTAACAAGTAGCAATAGTAACAAGAGTGCATCAAGGTGATCCAATCCTTTTTATAGCAAAGGATAAGCAAAGAGTACTTCTTATAATGAGCGAAGCGTTCTGGAGGACACGCGGAAATTCTTGTCTAGTCACGTTCATCATGTTTAGTTGATTCACCTTCACTACTTTGGTAATTTGATATGTGGCTGGACCGGTGCTAGGGTGTTGTTCTTACTTGAACAAAGAACCCTGTTAGGATCAACCCCTCTCGCAAGCATCGACAACTATGAAAGAAGAATTAAGATAAATATAACCATAGCATGAAACATGTGGATCCAAATCAGGCGCATACAGAATAACTTATAAACTAGGGTTTAAGCTTATGTCACTCTCGCAACCCATCATCTACTTATTACTCCCCAATGCTTTCCCCTAGGCCCAAACATGGTGAAGTTTCATGTAGTCAACGTTCACATGACACCACTAGAGGAACAACAGCATACACATCATCAAAACATTGAACGAATACCGACTTCACATGATTACTTATAACTAGACTTCCCCCATGTCCTCAAGAACAAAGGGAACTATTCACACATTATATTCATGTTCAAGATCAGAGGAAAACATGATGCAAAATGGATGTATCAGGAGCGGCGGTGCTTGTGGGCAGAGTTCGTGGCTCGGATGTGGTCTGGCTACCATGGTCGTGTGTGTGGCATGGTGGTCAGGGTGCAATGACCGGTGGTGGTTGTGCGGCGAGCGGTGGCTTCATGTACACCATCTGGGTGATGAAGAGGCCTCGTCGGTTTGAAAAGCCATTATGTCCCTGCCAGGTCGACAACGACAACATCTATGGTGTCGTCCCCTTCTTGAAGGCGTCGTCTCGGTTCCTTTTTGTTCCCCCTGATGCTTCGGGGGAAACCCGAATCCCTGGATCAAGCGGTGGTGACACTAAGGTGTCATATCCTTTTTGAAGGCGCCGTCTTGGAGCTCCTGGTTCATCTTGTTGGGCATCTCTTTGGTCAAGAGAGACCCCCGAAAGCTTCAAGTAGTGCCCTTTTCTTCCTACCTGTAGTTTGCTTGGAGCAGTAGGATGCTTATATCTATCCTTATCACCCTTGTATCGTGCCTTGAGTATGTGTGTTGTGGTGCCGAGTGGTGTGTGTTGAGTTGTATGTTGAATTGGTCATTGCTTTATATATAGAGCGGCTGTGAGCCTTTCTCGGTACGTATTACATTTTCTGGACTGCAAAAGGAGATTAAATCAGTCAATAACGCGCACATTTGATGACTGTAGAAAGCCTCAACACATGTCACTTAAATAACTACATACAAGATTCATTTTTCACAGAAGAAAACAGAAAGACAGTAAAGAGCTTGATGACAATTGACTTTCCAGATCTTTGCAAATCAATCGGTGCAAACAATCTACAAGTAATAAAATATGTTGCATGATGGAAATATTACATATAATATCTGGCGGTAGGAATGTAAGAAAAACGGGGATGAATAAGCTAAGATACATTGGTCCACAGTTGATATAATTGTTTCATAAGAAGAAATTATATAAGGTAATAGTATCACGTAAGTACATCATTCGTGAAAAAAATTATCTTTTTTTTGGCAGCTGAGGTTCATAAATTACTAGTGTTCAAGCCTAAAAACTGTATGTTTTAGACGCATACATAACTAAATGTTGCATCTCATCAGTGGGAGGAGTTTCCAGTCAAATGCTTTCATGTGCATGATGAAACTAGCAAAAGTGAAGTGCCAACTGCCAAGTAGCCTAGTATTGCAGAGATAAAAACCAAGAACCAATATGGTGCACGCTGATGGATAAATTGGGTCCCCTCCTGGATCCCCGTGGATGGTTCAAATTCTTCCAACTTGCCTCCATTGAAAAGGACTGGGAATTTAATTGAACTTACCATCCTCATAATCAAAGATACCCGGGATGGTGCAAACCCATCATGGTCATGATAGTTTCCAGATATGCCCACTCATCATGTCCAACTTGATCGCACAAAATATACTTCTTTCTTCTTTGTTCCTTTTCATAAAATGAAGGCACTCATAAGCAGTTATGATATTATCTGTGATCAACCTTCTAGACACAAAGGTGGATTGCTCTACCGAAATAATCTGAGGCAATATCTGTTTCAACCTATTTGAAATAACTTTCGAGGCAATATTTTGTAAAGCACATTACAAAGACTTATAGGCTGGAACTAAGATAGCTGAGTAGGATGTTTTATCTTTGGAATTAACACTAGGATTGTTTCATTAATTACCTCTAGATCACACACATGATATGAAGGACAACATTAGTGACCTTAGTGCCACATAACTCCCAATGTCGCTGAAAAAGTGAGCTGGATAACCGCCAGGGCCCGAAGCTTTTCTTGGTACATCTGAAAGAGAGATTTTTTCACCTCGTCGCTAGAAAAAGGCGCCATTACGCACATTCATGTCCGGAATCACCTTTGCTGGAACAACATCTAGTACGACCTCCATCCCCAAGGTACCTTCAGCTATGAATATATTCTTGTAGAAAGAATTAGTTTGGGCCGCCATCTCGGGTGGGTCTTGAGTCATTGATCCGTCCTCGCGCAAAAAAATTTTGATTAAATTCTTTTGCCGACGCATAGTAGCACGGTACTGGAAGTACTAGGTATTTCTACCTCCATTAGGGCATTTCTAACCGATCCCCAATAAGGCCATAAGGGAGTAAAAATTCAGTTATACTCCCTTACAACACACCTAGCCGATCCCCTAACCGACATAATGGAGTAAAAAATTTACTCCACCTCCCAATATCCCCTCAAATCTCCCTTAATTTACTCACCCCCGCCACGTCTGAATAAAACGGGCGCATCTCTTTCTCCCTCCCCCGCCCGCGCTGCCTTGTCTCCCGCCGCTGCCGCCGATGACCATCTGGTCGGCTGGAATGGATAGCTCGGACCTTCCCTCAACCCGTCGGCCATCGCCGCCGCCTTTTTGCCGCTGAAAATCACCCACGTGCCGCCTCCTACGCTGAAGAAGAGTTTGGGGATGAAGAAAACCCACCGAGTTCAAGCTCCTCCTCTAACTGCTCCTGCCGCTCCCGCCGGAGCCAAACAAGATCGAAATCCGACGGCGGCAGCGACGGCTTCGCTCACCGAGGTGGCTGCGAAAAAAAAGATGAAGGCCACATCGGCGTCCTCATCTTAGGCCAACGCCTCGGGCAACTACCCCGGCGGACCCTACGGCAACTCCTCCGGCGCGGACGACGGCCGCTGATATGTCTCCAACGTATGCATAATTTTTTTATTGTTCCACGCTATTATAGTATCAATCCTGGATGTTTTATATGCAATTATATATCATTTTTTGGGACTAACCTACTAACTTAGTGCCAAGTGCCAGTTGCTGTTTTTTGTCTGTTTTTGGTTTTCCAGGAAATCTGTACCAAACGAAGTTCAAATGGCACGAAATTTTTTGACTTTTTTCTGGACATAAGAGACACTAGAAGATTCAGGAGGTATTTAGAAGACGAAGGGGGTTGCCACGAGCCACCAGGGCATGCCCTGGTGCCTCTTGGGCCCATCGTTGCTCCGTTTGACCTAATTCCGTCTATATAAATTCTCTAAAATAGGTAAACCAACAGAGAACAACTAGAAACACTTTTTCCGCCGCCGCAAGTTCCTTTTCTCGCGAGATCCCATCTGGAGGCCTTTTTCGGCACCCTGTCGGAGGGCGAATCGATCACGGAGGGCCTATACATCAACCTTGCTGCCCCTCCGATGATTTGTGAGTAGTTTACCACAGACCTATGGGTCCATATCTAGTATCTAGATGGCTTCTTCTCTCTCTTTGATCAGCAATACAATGTTCTCCTCGATGTTCTTGGAGATCTATTCGATGTAATCCTTTTTTGTGGTGTGTTTGTTGGAATCTGATGAATTGTGAGTTTATGATCAGATTATCCATGAATATTATTTGAGTCTTCTCTGAATTCTTTTATGCATGATTGCTATAGCTTTGTATTTCTCTTCGATCTATTGATTTTGTTTGGCCAACTAGATTGATTTATCTTGCAATGGGAGAGGTGCTTTGTGATGGGTTCAATCTTGCGGTGATATTTATCCCAGTGCAGAAGGGGACAAGACAAGTTTTTGTATTGTTGCCATTAAGGGTAAAACAATGGGGTTTATTCCTATTGCTTGAGTTAACTTTGTCTACATCATGTCATCTTGCTTGAGGCATTACTCCGTTCTTTATGAACTTAATACTCTAGATGCATGTTGGATAGCGGTCGATGTGTGGAGTAATAGTAGTAGATGCAGGCATGAGTCGGTCTACTTGTCTCAGACATGATGCCTATATACATGATCATTGCCTTGGATATCGTCATGATTATTCGCTTTTCTATCAATTGCCCAACAGTAATTTTTTTTACCCACCGTATGCTATGTTCAAGAGAGAGGCCTCTAGTGAAAACTATGCCCCCGGGTCTATATTTATCATATTTAAAAATCCAAAAATACCTTGCTGCAATTTTATTTACTTCATTTTTTTATCTATCTATTACTATGATATTTGATCCTTGCAATTAACCGCCAAGGGATTGACAACCCCTTGTTTGCATTGGGTGCAAGTATTTGTTATTCTCTGTGTAGGTACTGCTAACGAGGTGTTGCATGGTTCTCCTACTGGATTGATAACCTTGGTTCTTAATTGAGGGAAATACTTATCTCTACTGTACTGGATTGATAACCTTGGTTCTTAACGTAGTGCGGAGATGAGCACGGTTGTATTCCTCGCGCCTTTGGAGTCATCGGCTGCCATTGGACTTGATGAGCTCAACTACGACTCATTTTGGCATCATTCAAAGGCAGCCTAAGACATGGAACAAGAGGTGATTGGGGAAGTGGACGAGGCCAAGGAGGATGAGGAGGCCGAAGAGGTGGTGGCCGATGAGGAGTTGGCTGAGGAAGAGGAGGTTATGGAGGTGACCAAAGCAAGCACGAAGGTGCTAAGGTGCCGCACCACCAACTACAATCAAAAGGAGGATATTTCTCTTTGCGATGCTTGGTGCACGATCTCCATGGATGCAACGATCAGAACTGATCAAATCAAGACCATGTTTTGGGAGAGAATTACCGACCACCACAACAACTCCGTGGACGTGTGATCAAGCTGTAAGCAAGGTTCTCTTGGCATTATTGGAGCACCATTCATGACCAATGTAGCCGATGGTCTGGTCGCATCAACCAAGTGAATTATGCACCACCGAGCGGTGTGCTAGTGGTAGAGTATGGCCTCTACATCAAAGAACTATTCAAGCATAGAAACACCAAGTTAGGCCACAAGCCCCTGATGTTTCATCATTGCTACAAAGAGTTATGCAAGAACAAGAAGTGGATCCAAAGAATCGTGAAGAACACTCCAAAGAGATCAAGGTTGAGCATATCCGTTGAGGAGGAGGACGAGGTTGACAAAGATGCCAACAATAGACGAAAACAAGATTGCAAAATAAAGAAAGAAGAGAAATGCATTCGGTGGCACTTACAAAGAAGAAATTGTGGCAATGATCGAGACCAAGAAGGTGTTGGCGGCCGAACGCAAAGAAGAGAAGATGGCGAGGTGGAATGAGCTCAAGGTGTTGGAGGATGAGAAATGGAATGACAAGTTGGCGACCGAAGAGAGAAAGTTGAAGACGGAGGAGCGTGGGCTTGCACTTGAGGAGGAGAGGATTTCTAATGCCAAGAAGGCCGAAGAACATGCTATCATTTTCATGAATCCAAACAAAATCTATGAAACTGCTAGAAAGTATTGGGAGCGCATTCGTGGGCGATCTTGGAAGCCTCTCTTTGGAATGTTGGTGGTGGCCAAGTGGGTGCTGGTGGTGATGGTGGTGATGGTGGTGACAAAGGGGGTGGTGATGGTGGTGGCGAGGGGGTGGTAGTGTTGATGGTGGTGGCCAAGAGGGTGGTGGTGTTGATGGTGGCCGAGAGGATGGTGGAGTTGATTTCTTCGCCGACGACCTTGTTTGAGTGTTGGTAGCCGAGGGGTTGGTGGTGCATGCCATTGGTTGGCTCAATCCACAACATATACATGCTATGTTTGTGGTGATTTTGGATCAAACATTCGAAGTGATATCTTTTGGGTGACCTTTGCATGTTTTAATTTAAAATAAACAAATGATGAAACTTTATTTTTATGACGGTTATGCTATGCATGTTTTAATTTGAATGTCTTT
This sequence comes from Aegilops tauschii subsp. strangulata, assembly GCF_002575655.3. Lineage (NCBI taxonomy): Eukaryota > Viridiplantae > Streptophyta > Magnoliopsida > Poales > Poaceae > Aegilops > Aegilops tauschii. The sequence continues at coordinate 26,817,342 of NC_053036.3, read as the reverse complement.
AAGATATGTATTGTGCAGTGTTTGAAGTTCATGCTGCTAGGACAAAAAATCAAGAAACTTTGGTTTTTACTCCACTAAATATAGGGGATCGACTAGGTGCGGTCACCGTTGGCGGAGTAAAAATTTACTCACTAACTTTTCTCCGGCAGATACTACCTTAACTTTTAGGGGATCGGTTAGAAACGCCTTTAGTGAGCCAATCCACACGCGAACGCTACCTAAACAAGATCTCCTCCATGTGGTATAACTCCCCCAGCCGATCTGTAGTTTTTATATCTACATGTGATGGGAATATTTGGCGGGGGCCATTCTGCAAAATGGCGAGCTCCCTCTTCAGTTTTTTAATCATCTGGAAGACCTTTCCAATTGTTGCGTCGCTCCACTATACCAACAGTACAAAACGTAGTCATTTTTGTGATGACCCACTTGTTTCATAAAACCGGTTTTCGTCACCAAAATTTGTTTGTTGATGTTTACCGACTGTCAACCCCACCACCACCGAAGCGCCATCACATAAAATAAATGCTTTATGGTACCACTTTTATTTCACACAAGATCGTGTCATAGCTGATGAACTCAAATTTGTCACTAAAGACGATTTTCGATGACGGCTCAGATTGTCACCTATGATAGGTCTTTCAGTCACCTAAGATCATTTTTATGACGATAATCTATCACTAGTAATCGGTTCGTGGGTTTGATTGGTCAAAGATACTGATAGATGGGCCAGCAGTTGCTGATAGGGATAATTAGATTTATGCCCCTAGTTGTGTCCCACTCGTCTGTTTTACCCCTAATTCCCAAAAGTCACCGGTTCTGTCCATGTCACTTTGCTCCTCTTATGCTTTTGCCCTTTGACCGTTTGACCGTCAGTTTGAAAACTTCATAACTAATTCATACTAAATCAGAAAAATGCAAATAAGATACCAAAATGTTCAGAAAAACATCACCTATATGTCAGTGTCATTTGCATTAATGAAAAAGTGTTGGAAAGTGCACATCCAAGTTTTAGCTCTTTTGATACCACCATGAATAGTAAACTCTAAACAAATTCAAAAAAATTCAAAAAAAATATGGTGGCAAAGAATGACAAATGTTCTAAGTGCTTGCCAAGTTTCATTAGGGAACGACATTCGTGGAAGTCGTGGCAAAAAATAATCTATTTTGGAGTGCTGATTGTTTTTTTTTTGCCGCGGCACCCAAAAATGTTATTCCCTGATGAAACTTGGCAGGCACTTAAAACATTTGTCATTCTTTGCCACCAATTTTTTTTTTGAATTTTTTGAACTTTTTTGGATTGTACTATTCATGGTGGTAGCATAAGAGCTAAAACTCGGATGGGCACTTTCCAACACTTTTTTCATGAATGCAAATGACACTGACATATAGGTGATGTTTTTCTGAACATTTTGGTATCTTATTTGCATTTTTCTGATTTAGTATGAATTAGTTATGAAGTTTTCAAACTGACGGTCAAACGGTCAAAGGGCAAAAGCATAAGAGGAGCAAAGTGACTTGGACAGAACCGGTGACTTTTGGGAATTAGGGGTAAAACAGACGAGTGGGACACAACTAGGGGCATAAATCTAATTATCCCTTGCTGATATGGCTGCTTCCATGTGGGTCTGCATTAGATTTTATCGCCGATGGCGCCCCATCAGGAATAAGTTGGGCATTAGTTTTGACCGGTCCACGATACAGACATATGGGCTGACAATATTACTCACATGGCTGACGTGGGTGCTTAAAAGTAGAGTAACGACGCTGGTGAGTGCTTCAATTTTCGTCACCAGTACTGTCACATGTTTTATATAGACTCTAATCATGCATAGTTTAATTTGTATGAGAAATTAAATTTAAATTGCCAAAAAATTGTAATGAAACATTGCAATCAGAACTTTTATTAACAACAAGACTTGAGAGTTAAAATGAGCATCCAAATTGGCGTATTATCAAACACTACAAATAGGACCTGGGAGAAAGCATCATGACAAACAATAATGCACTATCAGTAAATGGTGTGTGAAACAGACTCCTGGGAAGACTGTGATGACTTCCTTAAGAGATGACTAAGAACTGCCTCCATTTCTTGTTGCTTTTTTTGAAAGCAAAGGTTTTTCTTTCCTGATCTATCTTGACAATTTCTATTTCTTGTTGTTGCTTCCTTTTGAGCTCTTTAATTTCTTGCTTCTATTCAGCAAGTACCGCATTCTGATCTTATCTAAATGTGTCATCTGCCACTTATGCGTTTGACCCTTGTGTTGTAATCTTCGCTTCTAACTCTTGAATGCATTGTTCAGAGGATGAATTATGTGTTTCCTTCATTTGTGATTGGAATCGTGTGCATCAAAAATATTTTTCCAATTTGAAAATACTTAGCAGTGCCTTATTTATTTTTGGGCACTTGTACATTACTCATTTGTACAGAGCTATGTTAGAATGTCACTACATGTTCCACTCTCTCGTCGAGGTTGCCGCTAGTCCGCTCTGTCTTTGATGGCCTTCTTGGTCTTGGAGGTCTGGTGGACTCTGGTCCCATGTCCATTCTTTAGCTAGGGCTTGAGTCCCGCTCGAGGCGGTGAGGCAGTGACTGCACCCTAAAGTTGGACTCTGGTCCCACGTCCATCAGCGGCTGACGGCAAAGGTGCCTCTTTTTTTCTGTTTTTTTTAATCCAGCAATTTTCACAGCAAATATATGACATATATATATATATATATATATATATATATATATATATATATATATATATATATATATATTTCACAGGGCTATTTAACAACAAACATATGACATATCCAGCACATAAGTTTCATCGTGCATACATATATAGTTCCATCCATTCATACATAGCAAGTTGCACATACACATTGTTCCATCCATACATATTACAATGCAAAGTTTCATCAAGATAGCAAGTTCCATCATAGCAAGCTAGAAGAATACTAGAGGAGAATGAAGGAAAAAACAAGCACTCCATCGTAGCAAGCTAGCTTCCATGAAGTGAATGAAATCTGCAAAAAGGCAAATAAGAAAGTTAGAAAAAGGTGACTAGAAGAAGAAGTATATGCCATTTATGAGCTAACTTAGGTGAAATGGATCATTTATGAGCTAACTTAGTTGAAATGGATCGTTTATGAGCTAACCTAGGTGAAATAGATCGTTTATGAGCTAACTTAGGTATAATGCATCAATTTAGAGCTAACCTAGGTAAGATGGGTCATTTTGGAGCTAACCTAGGTGAAATGGATCGTTTTTGAGCTAAGTTAGGTGAAATGGATCGTTTATGAGCTAACCTAGGTGAAATAGATCGTTTATGAGCTAAGTTTGGTAAAATGCATCATTTTAGAGCTAACCTAGGTGTGATGGGTCATTTTGGAGCTAAACTAGCTAAAATGGATCGTTTGTGAGCTAACCTAGGTGAAATGGATCGTTTATGAGCTAATCTAGGTAAAATGGGTCATTTTAGAGCTAACTTGGGTAAAATGCATCATTTTGGAGCTAACCTAGGTAAGATGGGTCATTTTGGAGCTAACCTAGGTAAAATGGGTCATTTTAGAGCTAACATAGGTTGGATCATTTTGGAGTTAGTCTAGGTAAAATGGGTCATTTTAGAGCTAACTTGGGTAAAATGGATCATTTATGAGCTAAGTAAGGTATAATTGGTCATTTTAGAGCTAACTTAGGTAAAATGGATTGTTTATGAGCTAACTAAGCTAATTATGCCATTTTTGACATAAGTAAGCTAAGTACATGTCATTATTGAGCAAACCTAGTTAACTAAGCATACTAGAGCTAACTTAGGTCATTTTGGAGGAAACAAAGCCAAGTATAGATCGTTTTAGAGCTAACTTAGGTAAAATGGATGGTTTTGGAGGTCAGTAAGCTTATTAAGTCATTTTGGAGGAAAAGAAGCTAACTCTAGGTCATTGTGGTAAGCATATGGGAGGAAATAAGGCTAAGTCTAGGTCTTTATGCATTTGTTAAGCAAAACACTAGAAGAAACTTACCAGCGGCCACCATCTTTCAACACCTGCCATGACAAAGAGTAAACGAAATTAGTACAACATAAAAAAAATGCCGACATGAATAATAATATGTATATCACTTAAGTGTATCATCATCAAGTACAACATAAAAAAATTATATACCTGACACTACTAATAATCTCGATCACTATCATCAATAAATGCATAATCATCATCATCACTATAATCAATGACGGGCTTATAGGGTTCAGTGGCATCAACATGTGGAAGGCCACCTTGACGTAATCGGTCAAGCATTGACAGGTCATCCGCAGCAGTAACCTCTTCTTGTTCTGGCTCTTCTTGTTCCTCCTCTGGGTTTATGTCGGATTCACTATCGCTGTCTACTTCAATATTTTGGGGTGAAGTATAGCGGTTCTTGAAACGCTTTTTGGAAAGACGTGTCTCTTGGAAGAATTCTCCTTCATATGTGTCTGGGTTAATGTGAGGTTCATAATCCTCTTCCTTTGGGGGAGATAGTCTAGCACGTGGCGGCACTTCATAAACGACATCCCAACCTTTCAGATTTGGATTAGTTTGGCAGGCCCAGGGTAGATAGAATACTTGGGTCGCCTGTTGAGCCGTAATATAGACATCAGGAACATCTAAATGGGTGCTTTGTTTGATTTCAACTAGCCCTATATGTTGATGAGTCCTTCTAGTCTCCTTCGGCTGAAACCAATAACATTTGAAGAGTACGACATTCGGTGGGTTGTCACCATAGAATATAAGTTCATAAATTGCTTCAACTCTCCCATAATACTCGGTACCTCCTTCGCCGATAGCAGATACACAATAATTTGTAGACTTTCGGTCGGCCATAGATAGCTCTTTGCCATAGGTACGAAAGCGATACCCGTTGATGTCGTATTTGTCAAATGAACGGACCTTATAGTCAAAACCATTAGCGACTTGTCTCAATTCGGCGTCCATAGACTCTGAATTAGCCTACAAGTTTAATACAAAAGGATTGTTGCATTAGGCAGAAATTAGCGAATGTAATGAAATGGTCTAATAGAAATTACCGTTTGTTTGAACCAAGATATGAAACCGGGATAGCCGCCTCCTTGCTTTGCGAGAAGCTCATACTCTTCGACGGAATCCTTTTGGATTACCGCTCCATACGAGAATATGGCGACGTATCAACTGTATGAAATATCCAGGAATAAGAGCAGTTCAAAGGAAATAGAAGTTGCAAAACAATGTACCGAGAACTTACTCGATGTACGGCCGCACTTCTGTCAGGTTGTTGAAGATATACAACGTAATGGTCCGCCATTCTTCGTTATCCAAAGATACTGGTTTCGAAGCACTGGCTGGTGCGAGATTCCCTTTGAGTAGGCTGAGGTTGGATCCACCCTTTTGAGGTTCGTCAGCATTGTACCGAGGCTTCGGATTATGCAAATGACGATTTTTGGCTTCGTAGTGTGCTGTCACGAAGTTTGCCGCCTCCTCAGTGATGAATGCCTCAGCCATCGATGCTTCAATTCTACGTTTATTTTTACATTTTTGTCGAAGCGTCTTCTGCATCCTCTCAGTTGGGTAGCACCAACGATTTTGCACGGGCCCCCCCAATCTTACCTCGGTCGGGAGATGCAAAATCAAATGCTGCATTGGATTAAAGAAGCCCGATGGAAAGATCTTCTCTAACTTGCAGATCAACTCCGGCGCCAACTCTTCCATTTCTTCTAGCACGCCAGGCGATAGTTCTTTCGCACAAAGAACACGGAAGAAATAGCTGAGTTCTGCCAGTACTAGCCATTCATCCTCAGGGATGAAGCCACGCAACATCACCGGCATTACCCGCTCAATCCATATGTGCCAATCATGACTCTTGAGACCAAATATCTTCAATTTATCAAGACTCGCTCCCCTCTTTAGATTCGCTGCATACCCATCGGGGAACATCAACTGCATTTTCACCCACAAGATAATTTCCCTCATAGCTGGCCTTCCAAGATTGAACCATGCCTTTGGCTTCGTCCAGTTCTGCTTTCCTTTCGGTTCTTTCATGTTTTGTAACGGCCTATCACATAGCGCCTCCAGATCGACTCTAGCCTTAGTATTATCCTTTGACTTCCCATCTATGCCGAACAATGTACCAAAAAGTGCCTCGGCGATATTCTTCTCAGTGTGCATCACGTCGATGTTGTGTGGGCAAAGGAGGTCTTTGAAGTAAGACAGATCCCATAAGCATGTCTTGTGAGTCCAGGCATGCTTAGAATTATACCCCTTGAAGTACCCTGGACGCTCTGGATCTGGCTCGAGAGCGTTTAACTGATCCAGGGTCTGTTGGCCTGTCAACGCAGGTGGTGCAGAGTTTTTGATAACTCTACCTCTGATGAAGTTCTTCTTTTCTTTCCTGAACTTATGGCGAGGATCCAGGAACTGTCTATGCATGTCGAAGCAAGAAAACTTGCGACCGGCCTGGAGCCAACGAAACTCAAGAGCTCCCTTGCATGTGGGGCACGGGAACCTTCCATGCACACACCAGCCAATGAATAGCGCATACGCCGGCAAGTCATGCGTCGAGTACATGTACCAGACACGCATTATGAAGTTCCGTTTGCTATAGGCGTCGTATGTCTTGAACCCATTATCCCAGGCTTCTTGCATTTCGTCCTTAAGCGGCTGCATGTACACATTCATATTTTTCCCCGGATAGTTGGGCCCTGAAATGATCAACGTTAGGAAAATGTTCTTTCTTTGCATAATCTGTCCGGGGGGAGATTGAGTGGAAAGACAAATACGGGCCAACAACTGTATTGGGCTGCCATGATACCAAACACACTGAACCCATCCGTGCTGATGCCGACTCGAGGATGCCTCGGATCTGCCGCTTTGTCAGCATGTAATTCATCAAACTTTTTCCACGCAACACCATCCGATGTGTGTACCATCATCAGATTCCATTCTGCATCTAATTCAGTTCTTTTGCCTGTTTTGTGCCATGTCATCTGTCTGGCCGTCTCTTCGACCATGAAAAGACGTTGAAGTCTTGGTACGATTGGCATATACCGAAGAACACTAACGGGGATTTTGGTCTGTGTCTTCTCACCCATACCGTTGTCTACCACAACATACCTGGAAGACTTGCAAATGGGACAATAGTTCAAGTCCGCATAGTCAAGCCTAAATAAGGCACATCCTTTCTCACAGGCATGTATCTTCTCATAGGGCATCTTCAGTGCACAGAGGATTTTGTCCGACTGGTACAGGTTTGCAGGCATTACATGGCCTTTGGGTAGAAAGCGTCCAAATACTGTCATTATTGCATCGTAGCATTCTCTGCCCAAGTTGAACTGAGCCTTCAGAGCCATTACTTGTGAGATGGCATCCAACGGACAAAGCTCAGTGTGCTCGTGGAGCGGACGTTTTGAAGACTCCAACATTTCATTGAAGGCCTTTGCAGATTCCTCCATCTCCTCGTCCGAATCCCGAGCATCATCATAGTCTTGCACCATGTTTTCCACCCCGGTACCATGCTCGTCGGTGCAACGACGATCCACCTCAGCTCTGTCACGTTGGGCAGAATCACCATGATATGTCCACACCGTATAATTGGGCGTAAAACCACTCTTCTGCAGGTGTTTTCCCATTTCATCCTCTGTCCTCTTTTCCCAATTGCCGCACCGGAAACAGGGGCACCAGGTTTTCCTCTGGCCATTTGCAAATGCGGCTTGCACAAACCCCTTGGTTTTTGTGAACCATTCAGCGCTCCATTTGTTCTGACCAGTGTGACCGGTATACATCCACGCACGATCACTCATCTTGACTTTCAGAGCTACTGGACACACAACAAATATATACATAATTCACCATGTATATATTCATCAGTTGATCTACTTTGTCAATTTTATTACGTCCATGCAACCTACACTCTAATAGGTAATGATAGGTCCTAATCCCACCCGAGTATGTGTAGATTGGGTTCATTTTCCCATGCTATGCTCCGGATCCGACGCAAAATTTCGGCAGCACCTCCCCGCTGTTCTCTTGATACACGTCTCTGCAATAAACAGAGAGGATGTGTACCCGGAGAACAACAGGGGAGGCACTGACGAAATTTATGCGTCGGATCCGGAGCAAAGCATATGGGAAAACGAACCCAATCTACACATACTCGGGCTATCCATGGATAGCGTTGGACAATTCGAAAGAATCAAGGTTATAAATATGCAAATGCATGCATATTTATAACTATAACGCTTTCGAACGGGAGACACATATTGGTTACGCATACTGATGATTCAAGACACATATATAGCTAGCTATCAAGTTTCATCGGCACGAACACCGGAACAGAGCAAATAATTGATGGGGGAGGAGGACATGTCATTTGTGCTCACCCACGAACGAAGGGGCAGAGCTCGTCAAACGCACGGCGAGGTCGTCGAACACCAAACCTCGCAGCGATGAAACAACTGCACATTTAAATCTACCCGATCAACACAATTATATATGATGTTTTTCATAACAAAATCGAAAAATATATGACCTAACTCATAATTCACAAATATATGACCCCGTCGGCCTCTGGACGGCCAAAGAGCACCTTTTCGGGAGGTGTCGGGGGTCGGGGTGTCGTGTCAGTGTCGGGGTGCCGTGTCAGGGTTGGGGTGCTGTTTCGGGGTCGGGGTGTCGTGTCGGGGTCGGGGTGTCGGGGTCGGGGTGGCGGGGTCTGGTGTCGGGGTCGGGGTGTCGGGGTCAGGGGGTCGGGGTGTCGTGTCGGGGTCGGGGTGTCGGGGTGTGGTGTCGGTGTCGGGGTGTCGGGGTCAGGGGTCAGGGTGTCGGGGTGTCGTGTTGGTGTCGGGGTGTGGTGTCGGGGTCGGGGTGTCGGGGTTAGGGGGTTAGGGTGTCGGGTTGTGGTGTCGGGGTGTCGGGGTGTGGTGTCGGGGTCGGGGTGTCGGGGTCAGGGGGGTCAGGGGGTCGGGGTGTCGGGGTGTGGTGTCGGGGTCAGGGGGTCGGGGTGTTTCCTTCTATCCTTCTTCTTCTTTCTTTCTTTCTCTTCTTCTTCTTCTTCTTCTTCTTCTTCTTCTTTCCTTTCTTCTTCTTCTTTCATCTTTTTTCTACTTCTTTTACTTCTTTTCGTTTCTTCTTTTCTTCTTCTTCTACTTCTTTTCTTCTTCTTCTTCTTTCATCTTTTTTCTACTTCTTTTCTTTTCTTCTTCTTCTACTTCTTTTCTTCTTCTTCTTCTTTTCTTCTACATATTATTTTTTCTTCTACTTCTTTTCTTCTTTTCTTCTAACACTAACACTATATAACACATATCTAGCACTAAATCTATCACTAACAATTAAACAGCAAAAAAATGAAAAACAGAAAAAAAGAAAAAATAACTCACCGGAGCAATGGGACGGTCAGGGCAGTGGGGCGGGTGGGCCGGGGACGTGCTGGCGCGTCGGGGCAATGGGACGGTCGGGGCAGTGGGGTGGGTGGGCCGGCGACGTGGTGGCGCGCCGGGGCGCCGGGATGGTGGAGCGACGGGGCGTCGGCGGGTGGGGTGGGGGCGGTGGGGTGGTGGGGCGACGGGGCAAGCGGGGGCGGGGGCGGCGCTGGGCGGCGGGATGGTGGGGCGACGGGGCGCCGGCGGGTGGTGTGGGGACGGCGGGGTGGTGGGGCGACGGGGCAAGCGGGGGTGGGGGCGGGGGCGGCGCCGGGCGGCGGTGGGTGGATCTGGTGGCGTGGCGTCCGGGAGGAGAGAGGGATAGAAACAGAGAGGAGTAACGGGCGGGGGGGGCTCGATCGGCCGTTAGTTAGGTTAGGTTAGTTAGCCTTTGCCGTCGGCCAATCCTTTGCCGTCCGCATTTTTTTATCTTTGCCGTCTGCTAGCAGACGGCAAAGAGGGGGGCCGTTAAGTTTTTTCTAATCGGCTCGTTAGTGGGGCCACCTCTCTCTTTGCCGTCAGCCAGCTGATGGCAAAGAATTGACAGATGGCAAAGACCTTCTTTGCCGTCTGCCAGTTGTTTGCCGTCTGCTTTTTGGTAGCTGATGGCAAAGACCTTCTTTGCCGTCTGCTAGCGGACGGCAAAGAACTGGCAGACGACAAAATCCCTGATTCCAGTAGTGAACATTTCTAAGTGCAGGAAGAAAATTTGTCTTAACAGTATGAAGATCCTCAAGCCATGAAACATAATGACTTATCTCCTCGCAGTTTAGTTCAGCTCCGGGACAGTTGTAGGTCCTGTCTACCAAGCGCCGGACATGTTTGCTTGAATGGAAATAAGCTGTCAATAGAAATTAGTTGTCAACTATTTTTGAATAAACAATATCAAAGACATAAATATGGTTGAGAAACTCACATAATGGTAGAACTGGAGGCGTCTGCACATCGATCCATATGTCTCTATTACCTTCAATATCATCTTCCGGACGAATATCAAAGGTGATAACCATATCAGGCTCAAATGCATAAGCCTTGCATAGTGCTTGCCAAGTTTTGCATTCAAAATAGGTGTACATGTCTGCGTTGTATAATTTGACGTTGAAAGTATAACCATGCTCGGTCTTCAGGTAAACTCTCTTTACCTCCATAGTTTCCATAGCACTGAAACCTATCTTATCCAAGACAAAAATTCTTGCATGGCAGGGGATGCGCTAGTAGAATAGTGAAAATTTAAAATTATAAGTTGAAGCAAATGAAGCATATATAAGTCATGCTTAATTATGAAAAAAGACTTTAATTAGATCATCAAATCTCAGATATCTAAATTTTCTTTCTAAAAATAAACTAGTTCTATTAATTCAACTAATTCAACTAAGAATTTACTAAAAATAAACTAGTTTATTAATTTTCTTACTAAAATATATAAAGTAGCTATATATAGTAATATTTTAATTAGATCGTCAAATCTCATATACCTACATTTTCTTACTAAAAATAAACTAGTTCTACTAATTCAACTAGTTCAACTAAGCATTACTAAAAATAAACTAGTTATATTAATTCAACTAGTTCAAATAATCTCATATACCTAAATTTTCTTACTAAAAATAAACTTGTTCTGTTAATTTTCATACTAAAAATAAACTAGTTATATTAATTCAACTAGTTCAAATCTCATATATATACCTAATTAATATCTAGCTAATTCATCTAAAATTGACATTAATATTTAACATCTTTTCCATATAATTCATCTAACATTAACATTCTAACATTCTTATCTATGTAATTTATCTAACATTAATCTAAACAACAGAAAACAGAAAATAAGTAAAAACAATATGTGTGTGTGTATGTGTGTGTGTATATGTGTGTGTGCGTACGAGCGGGGGGGCGGGGCGCGAGATGGCGATGCGACGGGGACGGCGCGACGACGAGCGGCGGGCCGGGGGCGACGGCGCGATCGAGACGGCGACGTAGTACGGGGCGGCGGCGACGGGCGGCGGCGGCGACGGCGGTGACGGCGACGACGGGCGGCGGGGCGACGGCGGTGACAGCGACGACGGGCGGCGGGGGCGGCGAGGGCGGCGGTGCCTGCGAGGGCGGCGTGCGATGGGCGACGGCGCGGCGGCGGCGGCGATGTCGCGTGGAGTAGTTGGAGAAGTGATGGTCGATGAAACTGAATTTTTCGTAAGTGCCATATATATAGGAGGGGCCTTTAGTATCGGTTGGAGCCACCAACCGGTACTAAAGGCTAATTTTCGCGAGGCCAAGGGGCGGGAAACTGCCCCTTTAGTACCGGTTCGTGGCTCCAACCGGTACTAAAGGCCCACTCATTAGTATCGGTTGGAGCCACCAACCGGTACTAATGGTTGTGCGCTGCCACCGGCGGTGCACAATGTTTAGTCCCACCTCGCCGAGCAAAGGGCAGCCGCACTGGTTTATAAACCCAGCCGCGGCTGCTCCTTCGAACTTCTCTATATAGCAGGCTTCTGGGCCTAACTTCGGCGCGCTGCCCTGTGAGCCTGCTGGCCCTTCTGGGCCTGTATTTGCAAACCCTAGGTCTGGCAGGCCCACTGGACAGCGCCCCAACAATTTTTTATATAATTTTCTTCTATTTATTTCTGAGTAGTTTTTTTCCTGTATTTAGTTTCTTTGTGAATATAAATTTTTTTCATATAGTTTTTTTCTTTTCTGCATTATTTATTTTCTGCTATTTATTTTTGAGTAAATTTTTTATATAGTTTTTGTCTTTTCTGTTTTATTTATTTTCTGTTTTATTATGATGCATACTGAACGCAAGAATCGGCTGGAGTTCAAATAAGTTTAAAAAACATTGAAGTGCCCGTGTAACAGATGAGTTCTTGTCCGAAACCCTGATGATACCATGCCAAGTTCCAACATTTTCAGAGTTCATTTTGTTGTGATTTTCAATTCACCGTCATTTAGCTCTTTAAACAAATCGGTAAATGACTGAAAAACAGCAAATGATGTCAGAACGTGTTGGAAATTGATGACGTCGCTTTGAATGATGCATACTGTACGCAAAAATAGGCTGGAGTTCAAATAAGTTAAAAAAACATTGAAGTGCCCGTGTAACAGATGAGTTCTCGTCCGAAACCCTGATACTCCGAAAGAGATTGTCCAGTTTGTACACGAGGTGCGTCCAGTTTTCGCCGTGACCCTCTCTACTCTTTTGCACATGCTATGCGGGTGAAATGATGATACCATGCCAAGTTCCAACATTTTCAGAGTTCATTTCGTAGTGATTTTCAATTTCACCGTCATTTAGCTCTCTAAACAAATCGGTAAATGACTGAAAAACAACAAATGATGTCAGAACGTGTTGGAAATTGATGACGTTGCTTTGAATGATGCATACGGAACGCAAAAATAGGCTGGAGTTCAAATAAGTTTAAAAAACATTGAAGTGCCCGTGTAACAGATGAGTTCTCGTCCGAAACTCTGATACTCCGAAAGAGATTGTCCAATTTGTACACGAGGTGCGTCCAGTTTTCGCCGTGACCCTCTCTACTCTTTTGCACATGCTATGCGGGTGAAATGATGATACCATGCCAAGTTCCAACATTTTCAGAGTTCATTTTGTAGTGATTTTCAATTTCACCGTCATTTAGCTCTCTAAACAAATCGGTAAATGACTGAAAAATAGCAAATGATGTCAGAACGTGTTGGAAATTGATGACATCGCTTTGAATGATGCATACGGAACGCAAAAATAGGCTGGAGTTCAAATAAGTTTAAAAAAACATTGAAGTGCCCGTGTAACAGATGAGTTCTCGTCCGAAACCCTGATACTCCGAAAGAGATTGTCCAGTTTGTACACGAGGTGCGTCCAGTTTTCGCCGTGACCCTCTCTACTCTTTTGCACATGCTATGCGGGTGAAATGATGATACCATGCCAAGTTCCAACATTTTCAGAGTTCATTTTGTAGTGATTTTCAATTTCACCGTCATTTAGCTCTCTAAACAAATCGGTAAATGACTGAAAAACAACAAATGTTGTCAGAACGTGTTGGAAATTGATGACGTCGCTTTGAATGATGCATACTGAACGCAAAAATAGGCTGGAGTTCAAATAAGTTTAAAAAACATTGAAGTGCCCGTGTAACAGATGAGTTCTCGTCCGAAACTCTGATAGTCTGAAAGAGATTGTCCAATTTGTACACAAGTTGCGTCCAGTTTTCGCCGTGACCCTCTCTACTCTTTTGCACATGCTATGCGGGTGAAATGATGATACCATGCCAAGTTCTAACATTTTCAGAGTTCATTTTGTAGTGATTTTCAATTTCACCGTCATTTAGCTCTCTAAACAAATCGGTAAATGACTGAAAAATAGCAAATGATGTCAGAACGTGTTGGAAATTGATGACATCGCTTTGAATGATGCATACTGAACGCAAAAATAGGCTGGAGTTCAAATAAGTTTAAAAAACATTGAAGTGCCCGTGTAACAGATGAGTTCTCGTCCGAAACCCTGATACTCCGAAAGAGATTGTCCAGTTTGTACACGAGGTGCGTCCAGTTTTCTCCGTGACCCTCTCTACTCTTTTGCACATGCTATGCGAGTGAAATGATGATACCATGCCAAGTTTCAACATTTTCAGAGTTCATTTTGTAGTGATTTTCAATTTCACCGTCATTTAGCTCTCTAAACAAATCGGTAAATGACTGAAAAACAACAAATGATGTCAGAACGTGTTGGAAATTGATGACGTCGCTTTGGATGATGCATACTGAACGCAAAAATAGGCTGGAGTTCAAATAAGTTTAAAAAACATTGAAATGCCCGTGTAACAGATGAGTTCTCGTCCGAAACCCTGATACTCCGAAAGAGATTGTCCAGTTTGTACACGAGGTGATTATCATAAAAAATACATTGATTATCAATTATCTTTTTGTGTACAATCTGAATTGTCAATATGAGTCCTCAACGGTTTAGAAACCGGTGAAGACTCATATTGCGACCACAAATTCTACACATAGAGTTCAATGAAGACCAAGTGCTTGTGATAGTTTGAGAAGTAACATATTTAAGGTGGTAAAAATCTTGCTAGGGGAGCGAGGTGGGACTAAAAACAGCCTGCCACAACCTCTTTACTACCGGTTCGTGCCACGAACCGGTACTAAAGGTGCTGGCCGGGCCCCATTCTCTTTAGTACCGGTTCGTGGCATGAACCGGTACTAAATGAAGTGCCGGTGTAACAGATGAGTTTTCGTCCAAAACCGGCCCTGATACTTCGAAAGAGATTGTCCAGTTTGTACACGAAGTGCATCCAGTTTTTGCCGTATTGTCCAGTTTGTACATGAAGTGCATCCAGTTTTTGCCGTAACACAAGAAGTTCGAAGTTGTAATAAGTTATTAAAAATAAAAAAGAGGCGTAATGCTCGTTAATTAGCTTCAAGCCTTTCGGAATAGTGTAGACTGCACTGCACATAGCTCCGTGCAGTCTACCCTATTCCTCAAGGCTTTAAGCTAAGCAACGTAAAGGTGAGCATTGCGCCTCTTCTTCATCGTCTCTGCACTCAGGGCTTTTAAACCGCTCCTAGTGCCTCTCTCTTCGCGAGGTGGGACTAAAAAACAGCTTAGTAAGAAACTCTAGTACCGGTTCATCCCACGAACCGGTACTAAAGGTGCTCGTGGGGCCACAGCCTCATTAGTACCGGTTCGTGGCACGAACCGGTGCTAAAGGTTCGCCACGAACCGGTACTAAAGATCTCCTCCCACCTAACCGTTTGAACCGGCACTAATGGACACATTAGTGCCGGCTCAAATGCAAACCGACACTAATGTGTCTCATTTGACCCTTTTTCTACTAGTGTGGTCCCAACGGATCTATTTGATCGAACTATCTATGAATTGCGGCGGATGTGGAAACCATATGATGTTATGATTGTTGTTGTGTTTGCGGGTCGGATCCTTCTTATATGTGATTTGATTCTCTTCGTTGGCAACGGATCATGTTCTTGTGTGTTGGACAATTGGGGCCATAGATCAAATACTCCCTGATTCTCAGCCACAACAAGGTTTACATGCCTTCAATGAGGAAGTAGTGATGTCCGTGGTGCTCCTTCAGCTCGTTTTGGTGCTAATAGCCATCGGTAGGTGGTCCATGGCCTTACTTGTAATTGTATTTTTTTTTTTACTTTCTGGGGTACTTTGTACTAATGTTGAATATGTTTAATAGATCAAAGGACCTTTTGTGCACAAAGAAGACACCCTTGAATGGCCACTTTACTCATTATTAATGTGGTTTTATCTTTTGACGTCGAAGTATACTTGTTCGTAAATAGGCACTCTAAAAATCAATTAAATACCCAATAACATAAAGAACTTACTCAGTAAAAAAATAACTCGAACAAAAATTTCCTGCTCAGAAATTTGAAAAAATATATTAATAAATAATGATTCTGAAAAATCGAATAAGAGAATCCTAAAAGTAAGAGAAACCGCTAAAACTATAACAATATTTTCATTTACTAGGAAATTTTATCGGACATCCCAAAAATAAATCTAGTATAAAACCATCAAATGGGCGGCTAGTTATCTAGAAACGATAATAGTTATCGGAAGTAGTGTAAGAACTTAGCCAGTAACAATTGGTAAAGACTTAAAATTTAATGTAATTTGGCAAATGAAACTGCAAGTGCCAGGGTATATGTTACTCTCATTGCAAACTATTCTTCTAGACATCACACACAAACAAGTAGTGGGTGAACATTTTATAAGTACATGGTATACAATTTTTATAATTAAATGAACTAACCCAAAAATATTTTAGAGTTTTTTAAATATATAAAAGGTTAGAAAGGGATAAGACTGGAAACGAAGAATACGGAACACAATAACAACTTTTTAATGTAATTTGGTGGGACGCCGCATTGTGAGAGCAAGGAGCGCTTGCTATACAGCGCGTTATACGCCACAAATCACTTCCAGCGCTCGAAGGGAGCCAGCTAGGACGGGGCCATTAGCTCATGAGTTGAAAAATATTAACAAATTTGAAAATTGATCATGAGTTCAAATTTTGGAAAAGGTCAAGGATTTGGAAAAAGTTCATGAGTTTGAAAAAAGATTTTTGGGAATTTAAAAATTGTTACCAATTTGCATTTTTTTCACTAATTTGAAAAGGTTCATGAGTTTGAAAATTGTTTGGAAATTGGGAAAAAATGCGGATGCGAAAAATGTTTCTAAAACTTAATTTTTTTCACTAATTCACAAGAAAGTTGGTGGAAAATAAAGATGTAAAAATTAAAAAGAAAATGAGGATGAAAACGAGAAAGGAAAAAAGAAGAAGAAGAAAAAACATGTGAAAAGTGTGCATGAAAAAATCAAAAGAAAAAACGTCTAGAAAGACCCTGCCAAACCTGAGCCGATGGAAAAAATCTACTTGGGCCAGCCCTAAAACCAGCTTCTTAAAAGCTAAATAGGATCTAGCAAGGGCGAAGGATGTAACTATGGCAAACCCTATTCGGGGCTTATGCACATTTTGAGGGAGATCCTATTGGACACTAGTAAAAATCGAACCCTGGATCTCATGTTCCCGAAGAGGTGCTATTACCAGTGGAGCTAGCGTATGTTATTGAATATAGTGATGCGCGAAATAGTTACGAACCATAACTAGAGCCGATACATTTTTTCTAATTTCAAACGCAAAAAAAAAAAAATTTAAACGCGAACACATTCCAAATTAGTGAAGAAATTTGGAAAACTCAGACATTTTCAAAAAAAAGAACTTTTTTGAACATATTGAACAATTGTTTTTCAATTTTTGAACTCCTGAACTTCTGGAATTTTTTTTAAACTAGGACATTACTTTCAAAAAGGGATCATTTCATTGAAATTCCAAACCAAAATTTATAACACAAATTTTTTTCAAGACGGGGACATATATTTCAAATTCCAAACCAATATTTTCAACACAAACATTTTATTAAGATTGGAACTTTTTTTAAGCTATGCAAAGAAATTTAAAAATTAGAACATTTTTACATTTTCTGAAAAACTATTTAAATGGAAATATTTTTTGAAACCTCAAGCGATATTTTAAAAACATGAAAATTTTCTGAAACTTCTGAACAATTTTTAAAAATGGTATATTTTTTGAATCTCCTGAACAAATTTGGAAACAGGCACATTTCTTAAATTTGCAAACAATTTTTGAAACGGACTTACTGGTTGGAATATCCTAAAAATGAAAATTTCGAAAGTGAACAATTAGTTTAAAAAAAATATGAATAGTTTTATAAAAAAATTGAATTTAAGGAAAAACAAAAAGTAACAGAAAAATAAAACAGGAAAAAGTACAAATTAAACGCCGCGCTGAGACAAAAACGAAAAAATGAACGCTATATAATGGGCCGGGCCACTGAATTTCTTAATTTGAGATTACGCCGCGCTGAGCATGCTATAGGATGTTCCGCCCGTTGCTGGCGTTTTCACAAACGGTCGCCTATACCCTCCGTCATGGGCCTGCGTTTTCACAAACGGGCGCCCGTCTAACTTTGCATTCTCTGTTTTTCAAACAGTAAAACAAACTGCAAGTGAACACGCTGGCGACTCGAAGCGGCGACCTCCTGCTTCGAGCATCTTCTCTTCGGTCACAAACCACCTAGTCACAAATCTTCAAGTGCCTACTTTCATCTTTTTATCCTTTTCTTCTTCTTTTTTCTTTTCACTTTCTTTTTCTTTTTTCCTCTTCCTGGTTCGATGAACTGTTTTCAAATTCACGAATATTTTTTAAAATTTGATGTACTATTTTTCCGATTTGATGAAGTTTTTTTTAAAATTGATTAACTTTTCTTCAAAATCTGTGAACTTCTTTTAAAATGAATGACATTTTTTCAAGTTCGATGAACAGTTTCTCAAATTTGATGAAGTTTATTTTATATTCAATGAACTTTTTGAAAATCGATGAGATCTTTTTTCAAAATTTGTGAACTTTTTCAAAATGATGAACTTTCAGAATGAATGATTTTTTTCAAATTTAATGAACTTTTTTTGGAATTCAATAAACTTATTTAAAATTGGACCGACCTTTTTTAATATTCGGTGAAATTTTACCAAATTTGATAAAAAAATTCGAATATGTGAAATTTTTTCGAACTATTCATGAACTTTTTCGACGTCATATTTTTTTTAGTAATTCTTGAACTTTTCTTTGAATACATGAACTTCTTTTGATTTTGTGAACTTTTTTGAATAGACGAACTTTCTGTACATGTTGGTGATTTTTCTAAATGTTAGAACTTTCAAATGTTGTTCACATTTTTCCAAAAAAGAATCATGTTTTCCCAAACTGTTCCAAAAACTCGAAAATCTAAGCTATAAATTAAACCGTACAATATTGTGTGCAATAAATAGCGCGGCCGTAGTTGTTCTTATGAAGCTCGCGATGAATTCAGTCACTAGCGCTCAGTTGGTCAGGTGGATAGCCTAACACATACACCAAAGTAAGTGTGTGTGTGTGTGTGTGTGTGTGTGTGTTTGATTCATGTAAGACGCTGGTTTTCTGGTAAGTTTTTGTGTGACAGAATAGAATTTGTGTCTGTGTCGCATCTGTGGGCCGGACCCCAAGGGACTGCTGTGAGTGCCATTTCCCATTCTTATTTTGCCATTCGAAGCGCTGCATAGGAGCACTCTGTAACTATTGTGCTTGCGAGATGTGCCATGCTTTTTCTCGCTTTTGTTGTATGGTTTTTTGTTTTCTTTCTTCCTTTTTCCTTTTCCTTATTCTTATTTCATAAGTTTTCTATTGCTCTTCTTTGACTTTTACTTATTTACCTGAATATGGAAAAAATGTTCATCATATTTGGAAAAAGATCGTCAAATATGAAAATAAGGTTTGTCGAATCTGAAAAAATATATTCGAATTTCAAAAAAAGTACATCGATTTTGAAAAGAGAGTTCATCAAATATGAAAACACTTCATTAAATTTGAGAAAAAGTTCACCGGACTCCAAAAGGAGTTTGTTGATTTTAAAAAAAAGTTCACAGAATTTGAAGAAAAGTTCAATATTCTGTGAACCTTTTTAAAATCAATGCATTTTTTTGATTTCGTTGAACTTTTTGTCAAATTTGATTAAGTTTTTTTTCATATTCGATGAACTCTTTCCAAAATTAATGAACTTGTTTTTCATATTAGATGAACGATGGGTTTTCTTTGGCTTTTTCTTGTTGATCCAGCCTTTTGTATTTATTCTTCACTTTTTAGTTTTTCCTTCCTTTTTTCACACAGTTCTACCTTTTTCAATAAATGTTGTTATACACATGCAATATTTTTCTGATACACCATACATGTTCAATATTTGTCAAATACATGATGACCATGTTTTACATACATATTTGGAAGATTACTAGAATATGTGTTATCAGTTTTTCAAATACATATTGAACATTTTTTTGAATGGGATGAAACATTTTCAAAGTTTGCACGAACATTTTTTTACATTGTATAAACATTTTTTCACCCATGCGACGTGCTCCTTCGCATCGTAGCTGGTTCCTCGAGGCACATGAACGGAGGATCCATCCCGTTGGTGTTTTCCCCAAATTTGTTGAACTTTTTTTTTTCCAAATTTAATGAACTTTTTTTTAACTCGATGAACCTTTTTTCGTATTCGATGATCTTTTTCCAAATTTGATGATTTTTTAATCTGTGAACTTATTTCGACATTTCATGAACTTTTTCAACTTCATGTTTTTTTAGTTTGTGATTTTTTTAATACATGAACTTATTTTGATTTTGTGAACTTTTTGTACATGTTTGTGAACTTTTTTTGAAATCTGAGAACTTTCAAATGTTGTTCACATTTTTTCCCAAAATTATCATGTTTTCCCAATCTGTATACAAGAAATTCAAAATCTAATCTATAAAGTAAACCGTACAATATTCTGTGCAATAAATAGCCAGCTGCAGTTGTTCTTAGGAAGGTCCCGAGGAATTCAGTCACTAGCGCTAAGTAGGTCCGGTGGTTAGCCTAACACATACACCAGTGTAAGGGTGTGTGTTTGATTCCTGTAAGAGGCTATTTAATTTTATGCTATTTTTTTGTGCCACAGAATAGAATTCGCGTCTGCGTCGCATTCGTGTGCCGACCCACGAGGGACTACTGTGAGCGTTAGTTCCCATTTGCAGTGTTGTAGGTGCTGCATAGGAGCACCCTCTAACTGTTGTGTTTACAAGACGTGCCACGCTTTTTATGGTTTTTTGTTCTCTTTTTTCCTTATTCTTATTTTCTTAAGTTTTCTCTGGCTTTTCTTTGACTTTTTCTTATATATTCGAATATGGAAAAAAAGTTCATCAAATTTGGAAAAAGTTCATCGAATATGGAAAAAATGTTCACCGAATTTGAAACAAGTTAATTGAATTTGAAAAAAAATTCACCGATTTTGAAGGAAGAGTTCATCGATTTTGAAAACAGTTCACTGAATATGAAAAAAAACTTTATCAAAATGGAGAAAAAGTTCATCGAACTTGGAAAAATTCATTGATCTAAAAAGAAGTCCACGGAATTTGAAGATTCATAACTTCTCTTCATATTCATTGAGTTTTCAGTGTTGGAGAGTTTGTCGGTTCTTATTTGGGGAAGGTCCTCTTCCTTATCCTATTGTCATCTCTTCTCCTTCGCAGTTGGATATTGCTTGTCGTCTTCCATCCAACAAGCTGGAGTTTGCTAATTTTGGAGTTCAATTGCAGTAGTTATGGCAGTTCTGGTTTTTGCTTCACTAGCGGTTGTAACGCTGGTGGAAACAGTTGTACCGGCCAACTAGTACTTTCGGGACAACCACTGCGCTAGGGTGATACCTTAGGGTTCGTAGTGCTCCAGGACGGCGGTTGTACCGCCTGGAACTTGGCACACTCCAGGTTCACTGCTCGGTGGTTGTACCGGCCTAGTACTGCTCCAACCACCGGAAAAAGGGGTGATACCCTTCTGTTGTGGAACGGTAGTAGGGAGGTGGCGGCCGGGTAGTTTTTGGATGGCTTTGGCGTACCGGTACTATCCTGGCTAGAGCGGTTGTATCGCTCTGGACTTAACCACCGCCAATACTTGGTCCAGACGGTTGTACCCCTCCAACTACCGGTCACAGGTGACTCCCTACTGTTTGTGGAGCGGTTGTGGGTGGTGGTAGCCCAGTAGTTCTGGGATGGCTTCGTCCGACTAGTACTACTGGTGCGACCCCTGGTTGTACCGCTCCTGTGTTATTCTGCAATATAACGGGCATATTCGTGCACTACTAGGGAAAACCTTAAACACAGAAGCTTACCAATAGAGCGGGTCAAAAAAAAGCGCTACTGCTATTTACTGCTAGCGCCTGGTCACAAAACGCGCTACAGCTAAGGTTATAGGAGTAGCACGTCTGCAGGAAGAAGCTCTACTACTACAATTCCCAGACTGTTCTCGGCAGGCTAGGAATAGTAGTAGCGAGCTTAGGTAAAGCCCGCTGCTGCTAAGTTTGTTGTAGCAGCGGATTTTCTGGGAAAAGCGCTACTGCTAATGAAAATAAAATAAAATGAAAAACATATAGAAAAGTAAATGAAAATTAAAGAAATATAAGAAGGGGAAAGTAAAAAAGAAAATGTGAAGGAAAATAAAATAAAAAGAAAAATAAAGGAGAAATGTGTAGCAGTAGCGTGCTTTGAGGACAAGCGCTATAGTTAATGTAGTAGTAGCGTGTTCCTTGTACCCCCGCTATAAATAATTTCCTTAAATAAAGGAGAAAGGAAAAATGAAAAGTAAATAAGAATAGGAAAAGGAGAAGGAAAAGGAAAAAAGAAAATAAAAAGGAAAATAAATAGCTACTGCCTATAGCAGTAGAGCATTTTGGCAGGCAGCGCTATAGCTAAGTTAGCTATAGCGCTTTTCTGGGCCAGCGCTACTGCTATTTTTTTAACCCCCACGCGGTTTTTCATCCCCAGTCCCCCCCTCCCGGCCACTTCCCCCAAATCATGAAGGAAATATTCCCTAGAGGCAATAATAAGTTGTTATTTATATTTCCTTATATCATGATAAATATCTATTATTCATACTAGAATTGTATTAACCAGAAACTTAGTACATGTGTGAATACATAGACAAACAGAGTGTCCCTAGTATGCCTCTACTTGACTAGCTCGTTAATCAAAGATGGTTAAGTTTCCTGACCATTGACATGTGTTGTCATTTGATCAACGGGACCATATCATTAGAGAATGATGTGATGGACAAGACCCATCTGTTAGCTTAGCATAATGATCGTCTAATTTTATTGCTATTGCTTTCTTCATGACTTATACATATTCCCGTGACTATGAGATTATGCAAATCCTGAATACTGGAGGAACACCTTGTGTGCTATCAAACGTCACAACGTAACTAGGTGATTATAAAGATGCTCTACAGGTGTCCCCGAAGGTGTTTGTTAGGTTCGCATAGATCAAGATTAAGATTTGTCACTCCGTGTTCAGTAATGCACATCACTATAAGCCTTGCAAGAAATGTGACTAATGATTTAGTTGCGGGATGATGCATTACGGAACGAGTAAAAAGACTTGCCAGTAATGAGATTGAACTAGGTATGATGATACCGACGATCGAATCTCGGGCAAGTAACATACCGATGTCAAAGGGAATAACGTATGTTGTTATGCGGTTTGACCGATAAAGATATTCATAGAATATGTAGGAGACAATATGAGCATCCAGGTTCCGCTATTGATTATTGACCGGACATGTGTTTCGGTTATGTCTACATAGTTCTCAAACCCGTAGGGTCCGCACGCTTAACGTTCGATGACGATTTGTATTATGAGTTATGTGTTTTGGTGATCGAAGTTTGTTCGGAGTCCCGAATGAGATCACGGAGATGACGAGGAGTCTCAAAATGGTCGAGAGGTAAAGATTCATATATTGGAAGGTTATATACGGACACCAGAATGGTTCCGAAGAAGATCGGGGATTTTTCCGACTAACGGGAGGTTACCGGAACCCCCCGAGAAAGTTAATGGGCCTAATGGGCCATGGTGGAGGAGATGAGGGAGGCCACGGGAGGTGGCGCCCCCCTTTCCCAATCCGAATTGGACAAGGGGAGGGGGCGCGGCCCCCCTCTTTCCTTCTCCCTCTCCCTCCTTTCCCCTTTTCCCCCCTCCATTGGAAGGAAATGGGGGGGGGGGCGAATCCTACTAGGAACGGAGTCCTAGTAGGACTCCCCCCTCTTGGCGCCCCCCCTTGGGACGGCCTCCTCCTCCCCCCTCCTTTATATACGTGGGCAGGGGGCACCCCAAAGGCACAATAGTTGTCTCTTAACCGTGTGTGGTGCTCCCTCCACAGTTTACTCCTCCGGTCATACCGTCGTTGTGCTTAGGCGAAGCCCTGCCACTACAACAAAAACGGCTTGTATGGTCGCTTTTTCTGAGACGCTATTTGTCTTCATCTCTGTGCCCATGAACACTAGCAAGCTAAAGACGCTTCTTAAGACGTTTATGGGGCGTCACAAACTTTTGCTTATAATTGGCCATTTAGAAAATAGGTATATAATTTTAATTAACTTAGAGACGATTTGTGAGACGTTTATATGCGACTATAATCTAATCTTGTGTACTCAAAAGGCAAATAAAATTGTAGTTGTGGTAAAATTCGAATGGATGACCCGAGTAATTGCAGAACAAATTGACCAAGAGGCATTTTGTTATTTGATTGCGACCTTAATCATCACATTCATAATATTCTTCTAAGTAATATTATATTAATATTCTCATGTTAAAACAAAAACCTTGATCATCTCTCCCTGGAAAAAAAATCCTTAGTCATCCGAAAGATACAAGGGATTTGATGATTTGCCCTATTATAGTTTGGCACTTGATGAGTTGCAACATTTGATTTAGACTTATATATACTTTACATTAATTTACTGATCATTTGCCCTGAGTGGCGTTTTGCTGAATTTTAATTTATTTAACTTGATAAATCCTAGTGGAATGACCTAAATACCCTTTGGTATTTTTGCAATATGCTTTGTACTACTATACGCGGCTCCTGGACTAAACAAATCGATCTACTATGAGGGTTCGTCCTTAGCGCCGCCGCTGCTCGGCACCTCGGCACCAGCCGCCGCTCTCCCGCCGCCGTTTGCCCCCAGCCAGAGCTCTCAAGCCGCCGACGGTCGCCACCTATCATAGATCTGACGCCACCGCCACTCGCCCCTAGCCTCAACTCCTGCTTCGCTCCACTCTGCTCCCCCGCTGCTCGATGGTTGTTCCCTCTGGCCAGAGCTCCCACGCAGCCCCCCGCTACTTCTCCCAGCCAAGTTCCCCAGCCGCCATATGCTGATATCCTCCCTCCAGCCAAAGTTCCCCTGCCACCCGACGCCGGTTTCCCCCTAGCCCAAGCTCCCCCGTCGCTTGACGCGATGGCGGAGCTGGGGGCCTTCCTGGGAATTCGGGGCAGATCCTATATGACGCCCGTGTCCGTCCGTTCGTCGCTGCTTCGCTGAAGCGAAGCGAGCGAACGAGGCGCACGGGCTGACTCACTTCGAGCGAGACCTGGTTTTGGGAACCTTCTAGTAGGTTCCTTAAACCGAGTTTTTTTTCTTTTGCTAGTTTTTCCGTTTTTTACTTTTTTAAACCTTTTTGTGTCCTTTTTCTGTTTCTTTTCTTTCATTTTATCCTTTTTCGTTTTACTTTTATACTTTGTTTTCAAGAAAATGGTTCGAAATCCAAATTTTGTTCATGATTTTAAAAATTGTTCATGGATTTATTTTTTTTACTTTAAAAAAATGTTCAAAATTCAAAAAAGTTCAGCGTATATCACAAAATGTTCAATATATATTTAATATTGGTTTAGTGTATATAACAAAATTGTTCCATGTGTAGTTAAAAATAGTTCAACGTATATTACAAAAATGTTCAATGTATATTTAAAATTTGTGCATCATATATCACAAAAATTTACACTGTGTAGTTAAAAAATTGTTCGGCATATATTCACAAAAAATTCAATGTTTATTTGAAACTTATAAAAATTCAACAAATGTTTGGAGTTTCATCTGTGGTCAATAATTATTCACGTTCTTTTTTTGTAAAAATCACGTTTTAAAATTTTGTTCGAGAAAACGTTATTCATTTCTTGAAGGAATGATTAAAAGGCGGATCTACCTCTGTACATAATATCTATCTTTGAGCGTTGTAATTTAACATATGGTGAGTCGCTGGTGCAGTGGGGAACAAAGCTGCTATATCGCGATGGGTCGCGGGTTCTAGTCCATTTTTTTGGTGGCATTTCTCTTTTTAGGTTCGCTCGTTGGAATGGCCGGCCCTTTTTGCGCTAATCCTTGACTACGAAAAAGTTTTGTGCAAAACAAATACTACATGTATTATAAGGTAATGAGTGACTAGGCCGTTGGCCCATGAGCCCAAACACAACCAGGCAGCCACGCTTGTTACCAGACACGAGGGACGTGGTGGTCTGGTCAGGCGCGCGAGTAGCCGACCGTGTTTCCCTTCCTCGATTCCAACTTTTCCCCAACCTAGCGCTAGCTGAAGGCTCTGGCGGCGGCGAGCGATTCTTGGTCCGGCGGCGGCGGCCGGCTCTCCTGCCTCTCCCTCGGTCCCTCCCCTCCCCTCCCCTCCATCCGGCCATCTCACTCCCCTGCCCTCGGCCTCCGGCGCCCAGCCCTCTCCTCCGCGGCTCCCCCAGGCGCCAGGCCACCAGTCCGCCTCCGGCCTCCCGAGCGCGGCGGCAGCAACATCCAGCAGTCCGGCCTCCGTTCCTCAACAGCCACAATGTAGTGCATCTATTCTTTCCCTCCGTTTCTATTTTCTAAACAAATTGAAGATTATTCTGTGATTGCTTGTAAATTTAAATCGAACTTGATTCATTCGCTGCGTATGATCACAAATGATTGCTACTTACTAATTACTATGTGATTCATTTGCTTCTTACTATGGAAATTGAAATGTTTATCCAATGTACATCAGACCCGGACGCCGGTTGGCCCCGCCAAAACGCAGCTCCCCGCCAACGCCCCTCTCTCTCAGCTGCCGACCTCGGCAACGAGCTCACCCACACGCCTCTGCTGCCAGAAGATTGCCCGCAGGTTGTTGTTTTCTTTTTTTATATCTCTGCATCATGTGGAACATAGCTCGAATTGAGATATATCACTTGTGTTTTCCCTTTCTATCTTACTGTGATGCACTGTATTATTGCAATTTGAAAATTGTTGTTAAAAATCGGTGAACCTTTTTGGTGGTTGAATAACAATTGTTGTTAAAAACAGTGGTACTGTTGATTGGATGGCGCTCATTTATGACATAATATTCTTAAGTCGATCTGGTTAGGGGGAACTGCCTATGAATGCCAGAGAAGAATATTCAGCAGTGTGATGCAAAATTTGAATTACCTAAGTTGTGTGTCATCTCTACTGTTCTTGATTTATCAAAGCGAAACTAGTGGATATTACTTACTCCCTCCGTTCGGAATTACTTGTCCAAGAAATGAATGTATCTAGATGTATTTTAGTTGTAGATACATCCATTTTTGTGACAAGTAATTCCGAACGGAGGGAGTAGATTTTTAGTAACTAGTTACACCAGCTAGCCTTCTGCTGTTTGTCACTTGAATGCAGAAAAAAATCAAGCATTGGAGACATCCATTTTTTGTCATCGATGAAAACTTCTTTATGTACTTCACATAAATTCTTCTAGTAAAGACACTTCTCGATTTATGTTTTGTAATGTAAGGTGAATGATTGCGGTAAATCATATTATACAATTTGAACCTAAGTATCAAATGTATAGTTTAAATATGCTTGCCCGTCTTGTGGTCCTTTCACAAGATCATATTGGCTAAATAAGAGTAAGAAATTTTGTTATATGGGTCATCGCCGATGGCTACCACAGAATCATGTATTTCGGAGACGAAAGAAGGAGTTTGATAACACCGAAGAGATGGAACTTGCACCTATAACAATGAGTGGTAGCTCAGCTTTGAGGATGTTGCAGGGCAGAGTGTTTGTCTTAGGAAAAAAGGTTGTTGTGGCAAAGAAAGGGAAAGGGAAAAAGAAGGGCAAAGACAGTGAAAAAGGAACTGAAGGTCCTGAAAAACAGAAGCGTAAAAGAGCGCCTAACAAGAAATCAGGTAACGTCGCACGTAAACCTGAAAAGAAGCCTGAGGATTGTTTCAAAAAGAAGTCGATATTCTTTGATTTGGAATACTGGGAGCACAACAAGTTAAGGCACAATCTAGATGTCATGCATATTGAGAAAAATGTCTTTGAAAATTTAATTGGAACCTTACTGGATATTGATTCTAAAACAAAGGATGGCCTTAATGCACGACTTGACTTGGGAGAAATTGGAATTCGATCTAGCCTTCAACCTCATGAAGGTGATAAGGGTAAAACTGAATTGCCGCATGCACCTTTTAATATGTATAAAGAAAAGAAGGAGATTCTTTGTACAGTGATTAAGAATTGTAGGACACCTGATGGTTGTGCATCAAACTTTTCAAGGTGTGTGAACATGAAAGAATTGACATTGACTGGCCTCAAAAGCCACGACTGCCATGTTATTCTACAAGACATCCTTCCTGTGGCACTTTTACACTGTTATCCCAGTAAAGATGTCATGATATTAGTTGTTGAGCTGGCTAATTTCTTCAAGAAACTATGCTCCAAAGTGTTAGATTTCTCTGAGCTTGACAAACTGCAAGAGAGTATTGTGAAGACACTTTGTAATATGGAAAAGGTTTTTCTTCCATCGTTTTTTACTGTCATGGTACATTTAATGGTGCATTTAGTTGAAGAAGCTAAACTTGGTGGCCCGGTGCATTACAGGTGGATGTACCCTCTAGAGGGGTATGCTACTTTGATTGATTTGTTATTTTCCACAGTGCATCTAAGTATATGATTTGATTTATTGTTTCCCATTATGCATATAACATTGTTGTTTTATGATGTTCAGATCATTTGTTTGGCTAAAGTCACTTGTGCGCAATAGAGCTTATCCTGAAGGTTCTATTGCTGAAGGATATACTGTTGAAGAATGCTTGACCTTTTGTTCAAGATTTCTAGAAGGAACCACACGTTTCACAAGAACATCTAGGAACCCTGATCCTTCAGATAATACAAAGGGCATGTACATGTTTGATAGTGTTGGTGAGCCAATTGGAAAGGCTGTCACTATAGGCCAATTGGACGATCAGCTTCTAGTTCAAGCACATCGATGTGTCTTGCGACACTCTGATGAGCTTGATGATCTCCGTAGGTGTGCTTCAATGCTATCTCCTATTTCTTTTATTTTTCACAACTTGGAAAAAATCATGATGTTATTAGTCTTATTATTACAGAGAATTTGTGGACCAAGAGAAGAGGAAACCGGGTAACTTAAATTTGACGGACGATGACAATGAGGATTTGATTAGTAGACACTTTGCTGACTGGTTGGAACAAAAGGTATAATTCACCTTTAGCATGTTCCTTCATTGTAGTTTCATGTGAACTCAATGTAACCACTCTTACATACAGGTTATACTAGATGATGGATCGGATATCACAGAAAAGATAAGAGCATTAGCCGCAAAACCAAGCAAATGCGGGGTGCGCTATAGTGGCTATATAATTAATGGTTTCAGGTTTCATACTATCAGTCGCGAGACAGGACGCGTGACACAAAATAGTGGTGTCGTGAACCTTGCTGAAAATGGTGTGTCCTATTATGGTCGGTTATCTGACATCTTTGAATTGTCATACAAAGATTACAAGGTGGTCTTCTTTAAATGTGATTGGTATGATGTTCATCACAAAGCTGGTATTATAAGAGATGAGTTTGGATTCACTCATGTGTACTTCTCCCGAAAAATACATACAGGGGAGAAGTTAGAGGATGATCCTTTTGTATTTTCTTCCCAAGTGGACCAGGTCTTCTATATTCAAAATCCGAGAAGTGAGAATTGGAATACCATGGTGAAATTCAAACCTCGTGATATTTTTGACATGGGTGGAGAACCATCTTCAGATGAAACAGAGTAGTCTTTGTGCTTTTAGCTTGTTACTGCAGCTAAGATATAGGTTGAGCACTTGTCATCCATGCTCCTAGGTAGAATTACTCCAACATAATTATTCCAGCTGGGTGGATCTTCTTCAGAATGTATTGTTCCCTATGTGACTCTGTGATGAACGAGCCTATGGTCTTTTTTTTAATGTGTATGTTCCCTTTTGTTATGAATGAACAGTTGTATGGCTATCCGTTTAGTTCTTTGAATAGTTTTTTAACATTCACGTGACAGTACTACTGCTAAATTTTGGAACCTTCTGATGAAGTGTGCTTCAGGTTCACTTGTTCTGATTGGATGCTTCTTTGTGCTAGTTTATAGAAAATGAAAGTAGTCTAGTCAATATTTCAATAATATTTTGCAAGTGCATGACATCGACTTTGCACGATTGACATCCCAGTTAACCAGAAAAAATTATAGGCAACAAAGATGGAGAAACTGGAAAATCATAAAAATCAGAACGAAGATGGAGAAACTTGAAAATCATAAAAATCAAAAGCAGTAAGGGATATTTGGTGAAATCAGTGAAGTGTTACAGTAACTAGTACATTTCTTTTGTTATTCTTAAAATCCTGGGAACGGCCACATATGGCCACTGACATTTGTAAAAAATTAATTTTTTGGTGGAAAATCAAATTTGAAAATGTTTGCGGTCTTGAAAAAAAAAACATGAATTTGAAAAAAGGTTCACACCTTCTGGACATGTTCATGAATTTGAAAAAAAGTTCACCAATTCAAAGAAATATAATCACAAACTAAAAAAATGAATTTAAAAAATATTGATGACCTTTAAAGAGTTTGAGTATTTGAAAAAGTTTCAAAAATTTGAAAATGGTTTATGGTTTCAAAGGTTTTTTGCAAAAAAATTGGAAATTTTGACAAATTAGGGAACAATTCACAAATTCAAGATATATTTGTGACTTTGAAAAATGTTAACGGTTTGAAAAAAATATTTACGAATTAAAAATTGGGAATTCTAAAAAAAAGTTCGCACATTTGGAAGAACATGAAGAATTAAAAAAAAGACAGAAAGGGAAATAGAAAAATAGAAAGGAAAAATAAATAAAATTAAAACAGTAGGTAAAAATAAAAGATAAAGGGAAAAAAAGGAAAACCCAGGAAAACATAGTAAAGCCTGACCGAAATAAACTGAAATAAAAGATAACCAACTTAAAAAAACTGACAAGCTTCTGGATGATTCCTAGAACCCAACCATGGAAGCTTTTGGGGGCCTCGAAACCCAGGAGCAAGAGGGAGGTTCGCGCTTGTGCTTTAGTTGGGCCGGTCATTTATAACAAAAACACCATGGCGCGAGATGCTGCAACCGGCCACGCTGAGAGTTGGAAATGGTGATGGTGGTCCTGTTGGACGCTCGAGCCAGCCACACGATTTGTTGGAATCGGTGTGGCAGGTTTATTTCGGACCAACTGCATTTTTTGCTCCAACCGGAGTTGGATGTGGACTACGACCGGCGGCATGAGATGCTGGAAATGAGTGGCGGCACGGTGCTTCAAGTGAGGTACTACGTTGATCACTGCTACAAGCATAAATGAACACGGGGACTGAGAAGCCTACTCCGGTCGATGTGTCACATTGAAGCAGTGTCGGTCTGCCTGCCCTGGCTACTTAAGCACGGCACCAACACTGGCCAATAAACATGTTGAGGAGGAGCCCTCTCCCCTCTGATGAAACTGCTGAGACCAAACCGGACGTCACGTCAAATAGGAGCCACCCCCTTGCGGAACACGTTTGACTGTTTCGACAGACTGACATCATCGCCACGCCGCAACTGGCGTGACAAAGGTCGTGAAGGAGGAGGAGCCATCCAGGGTGCCTCGTCCATTACCTCCACATGGCGACGACACATCGTCACACAACACCCTGATGTCGGCCAAGAGGGTGGCACAGGAGGACGAGTGAAAAGAGTGGCGCAATGTCGGGCCACGTTTGCCACATCGGACGCCGACACCGCATCAATGACCAGCGGGTCTAGATCGGCTTGGAGGAGTCGCTGCACGCTGCCACCCCCGTCGCCGACAGGGCTAGGTGAAGGGATGGCACGCCGGGGCGGCGTCCGCGGTCGACACGGCAGCGCGCGGAGGAGTGGCAAGCCCAACTTCGATCTACCATTGCGTTTATTATTTTTATTAAGCTATATCGATATTACTTGGATACATATATTACCCAATGAAGTTTGATATTTTCTGAAAAAAGAACAAAGCATACGGATTTATCCAATAAAGGATACACCTAAAAAAATTATTTATCGATTATGTGTTTTTTAACACATCCATATATGTGATTACTTAGAGCTCCCAAACTATTCACACTTAATTAAATTTGGCATTCCCGGAATATTTTTTGCTTAACAAAATTTGGCGCTAAAGACGTTTTCTTTACCGCGAAAGAGTTCCCACGTCTCTGCTATTTTTCCTCGTCTCCATCTTCCCCACCTCCCCATTATCAACCTCCCGATTACAGTATGTGAACCTGCGCGCCGCCATTCCCGCACACCGCGCGGTGGCAGCCTCATCCTCAAGCACGGCCCTCAGCCGCTAGCTCCGCCCGCCACCGCTAGCTCCGCCCCGCCGCTAGCTCCTTTCGCCGACGAATACCTTCTTCCTCCATCAACAAGAGGTCGCTAGTTGGAGCCTCGTCGGCGTCCGTCGTCCTCACCATCAGGAAGCCGTGCTCCTCCCGACTTCGTCCTCACAGCCACGAAGCCGCATCCGAGCTGATCTCAGCCTTCACACGAAGCTCCGCCGTTTGTCCATCGGTACACCGTTCAGCCTCCACCATGTCAAGCAGGTGATCCCTTGAATCCCATAGCCCCTACAGTTTTATCATTAAATCAACCGAAGTGGCTCCTTCATTTATATGCATCTCAAATCTTGATCCTCTTCTCCTTCGTCTCCTTACTTCCTTCATGTAGGCAATGCACTCTAAGTGTTTGTTGAATTGCTTGCTTGCCTAAAAATCAATTCTGACAGATTTTCTTTAAAATATGTGAGCAACTGTTTGGTCCAATCAAAATTTATATGTTAAAAATCAAAAGTAGTACAAGTGGTGTTAGATAGATTGGCCAAATAACCCCACATTCCATTCACGCTGGAGCATAAAACTGATAGTGTTTGGTTCCACAGGCTGCAATGTACTCTGCTATTTTGTAGTATTTTTAGTCTGTCCTATTTCCTACCTCATCTTAGTGCAGTCCCACTATGTTTTAGTTTTGATTCTTGCATCTTAGCTGAAGGGAGGTTTCAATCAGCAGCTCTCAGATTTTTTTTTGAGAATGACTACCTGAATTACAATCATAGAGCACATTCAGATAGCATAAGCGGACGCAAGTCTTCTGGCACATCCGCAATGATTAGCGAGTCTCCTTTTCGCCTGCCCCTATCAGCCAACTTGTGGGCTAGTTTGTTCTTGCCTCTTCTAACTGCATTGACTTTGATAGCACTGAAGGTCCCAGCCGTGCTGTTGATGTCACTAACAACCGAGAAGCACGCCGACCTGTTTTGGTTACTCTCGCATAATTCCTCTGCAATCCTGGAGCAGTCTGTCTCAATGATTAGAGATCCGCAATACATCGCCGACAGCGCAGTGAGCCTAGTCAGGATTGCTTGTCCCTCTGCTTTCTCTACTGACGAGCACACATGCATTGATCTGCTAGCTGAGAAGAGCACCTGGCCCTTATGGTCCCTCGCGACAGCTCCTGCTCAGGCCTGTCCCGTCTCTGCTACGTATGCTGCATCTTTATTCAGCTTAATCATACACGCGGGCTGCCGCTCCCACTGATCCGCTTCAGGTGTCCCCTTATGGCCCCGCGCTTGCTCTGTTTCAGCAGCCTTCAGAGACCCGTGCATCCCCTCCCCAACCAGCGATAATTTTCTGATTTCTTCCTCGTACCCAACCAGGAATAGCGTCGATCGAGATACTGATTCTCTCCTGTCTTGATGGACACAATTGTCTCGCAGGAACCACGCACGCCACAGCAGCAGCAAAATATTGATTC
Source organism: Aegilops tauschii subsp. strangulata (assembly GCF_002575655.3). Lineage (NCBI taxonomy): Eukaryota > Viridiplantae > Streptophyta > Magnoliopsida > Poales > Poaceae > Aegilops > Aegilops tauschii. The sequence goes on along the minus strand of NC_053036.3, from coordinate 26,783,868 downwards.
TCATACCTGAGTCATGTTTGTCTAGCAGTATCTGTAGCCAATCCTTCCCTGTGTACCAAAACTCTTTTTCAGCCGGGAGCTTCCATTCTTTTCTCATTGCATATCTCAAGGCTCTGCTCTTGGTGCAAGCAATTACCGCATGGTATTCATCTTCGTCACCCTTCCCACAAATTTCACACACACTGTCGTGGACAATGGTCCGTTTGAATTTGTTCTTGTTCGTGGCCAGAGTGCACATTGCAATTCTCCATCCAAATATCTTTATTTGTTTGGATATTTTTACAACAAATAAGCCATACAATGCTAATTTTTTCAGTCAAATATTATTTTTAGGGAAATATACTTATAAACACAGCAGCTCCTTATTAATAATGAATTCAATTAGACATTAGGAATGGGGATTGGGAAGTGTGTACTAAAGATAATGGGCTGGGCGGCTGGCTTCTGCACGTCTCCACAATGTCCAGTTCGACGCTGGTTAGGTCTACTCACTGCTAGTTGGGCTCTGTTTTTTTCTCGGACCCATCTCTATTATCCTATGGTATACGAGTCAAACCCAAATCTCAGGGTGTGGGCAGTGGCCCACCCTGTCCACCCTCTGTCTCCCCCCTGTCCAACATATACCATTTGCTACAACTAGTTTCTATTTAAAAAACTTGTATAGCATAAAGATGCTATTTATCTAGTAGATGTAAGATAAACTGGACTGTGCCATCTGTGACATTGCTGTTACTATTTAGGACTAGACCAACTATGTGAGTTTGTTGGCAGTGTTATGTTATTAGCATTTGGAAGATAACTTTTCTTACACATCTTTTGCGAGGCAAATATAAGAATTGATTGGTTCCAAAAAAATTTGCGAAATCATATGCATGACCTTGACATATGCTTCGATGCTTGACCTTAACATATGATTTTAACATTGTTTGGTAAAGATATCATGTCGAGGATACCTCGACGGCTTCGAAGCCTAAACATCCCAGAGCAAGCTTCTGAAAGTGTACAACCAGATGAACAAAATTTACAACTTACAAGAGACTGGATCCTATTGAATATTAACAAAAAATGGAGAGTGTATAAGTCTCGTTTGAAGAGTAAATATTTCAAGCGTGACAAGAAGTCTTTGGCTGAAATTGTAGCATGTGTTCCCAAAGGTGTTAATGAACATCAATGGGATACTCTTGTTGGGTTTTGGTGCCAGGATTCACACATGGTAATGTGTTATATTCTCATACTTAATCTGCTGTACATAATTAGTTGGATGACATTAATATTGACTAGATGTGTTGTTTTCCCAGAAATTATGCGAAAAGAACACTGAGTGTGCAAAGAAGCAGAAGAATCCACATACAACCGGGAGAAAAAGCCATGCTAGGCCCAGAAAAGAGATGGTCAAACTTTTTCTTCTAAAGATGGCTCAGAAAAGTTTTGTTAGGAAGAAAACTGAACATGTTCTAACAGAAACACTAACAGACATTCTAATTTACTTTGTTGAACAGGAAATTAAGAGCAATCGAAAGGTTAGCAAGACTGAACTGTGGGATGAAGCTCATAAGCAGAAGAAGGACGGTGAATACAAAAATGCGAATACAAAGATAGTGATGGTATACTTCTACTTGTGATTAAAGTAAAGGTTTTAATTTAAAACTACTTAGTATAATGAGATGTTTGTATTTATTTCAACATGAGAAACTGGAAGAAAGAAAGAAAGATAACAATGGGAGCCTTTCATTTAGTGATTATAGAGAAGTATTTAAAAGTGTGCATGGGGAAGAGGCAAAAAAACTTTGTTGGTATTATGGTGATAAGTATTGGAGCGAAATAAAAGTATCTCAGGGACTGACTTTTGTTCAGCATCCTGAGAAAGAAGGAAACGTTCAATTTAGACTGCGGGCACTAGGAGATAATGTAGAAAATGTGACAGATGAGTTGGCTATGATCCGTTCGTTCCTGAAGCGAAAATTCCCCACAGAGGATTTGAGAAATGAATTTATAACCGCGGGAAGTAATGAAGTTAGTATCTAAACCACACCTCTTTCTGCAGAGATAAAAATATGAGTATTAATATACTATTATCCTATTCTTGTTTCAGGTTGATCTCAATGAAAAAGTTGTTGGCAGTGACCTCCCAAATGAATCACATAACGAAGCAGAAGAATATGCTCCATTGAGTGCTATGCAGGTGATGTAATAGTTTCTTCACTAATAAATATTTTACTGAGAGTGGCCTTTCAAGACCCGGGTGCCTAGACACCCTCATATCCAGACTGTCTGTGCAAAGAGCATCGCCTAGAGATATGTGCCATGTCCAGTAATTAGCAGGTCTAGGATTTACTAAGCGCGGGGAGATAGAAATATTTAAAACGGAAATAGGCTAGACCCACACTGTTCATCATAGGCAGAATCCACCTAGCCTGTGACCGGCCAGTCTAAAACTGAATTGACATGTCAGCCTGCTATATACAGGAAATATAAACCCGTTGGCCCGTTTCTTGAACAGGCGAAAAGAAATCTCGCCTTTGGAACCTGACTATATCAGCCAGTCTAAAAGTGTATATATGCTGTAGACCTTTGCATAATCTATATTCTAAAAGCTTTACTACCCTCCGAAATGAAACAAGAAGGCGTTGACAATATTTTGATATGCAAACTGAAAGGGCGCTGATGTAGAGACCCTGGGGCCCTGCTTTCTTCTGACCATCCTAAGTAATACGTGGCGGGATACATCTCCATGCGATACAGCGCATGCACCGTCCATTGGTTGTCGCTTCAATCTTTTTACTCTGTGTTGTCACTTCAATCTTTACCAGATTGACCTCCTATCGCGCCTACTCCCATGCACTGCCTGACCTCCTAACTGACCTATGCTTCCTGCTACAGCATAGGAGCGCCGCTGTTTGTCTGAATAAATTGGTTGATTAAATGGCCTGACACTGCAAATGCTCTGCTCCTGAATAGACGCCAGCACGAATCTTACTGTCACTAAGCGGAATAGACACCTTTTCGAGATTCTACTTCATTCTCATACTTAAACAATTGTTCATCATAAGTTGCAGGAACTACATTCTAGCGACTGCGAGCGAACCAAAGAGTGTTATCCGGTTTATCGTTACCACAAGAAAAAAATGGTTGCTAAGGATAAATCAAGGGTGTGCAGAATTAACTTTACCGAACAAGACTAACCAGGAATTGCATCCTAGCAATTGCACAAGAACCAAAGAGGGTTGCACCAGCTTATTTTCACCACATGAACACACAGTTGCTAAGGTGTGTGTGCACGCGTGCATAAATTTCCGTTGTGTTATCAAACAATGTCTATGTTTTCTATAAGTTTACTATCACCTAAACTGAACCTCAACTGTAGAAAGCACATGATGGTCCTGAAGCAAAGAATGGTCATGCTGAAAATAACAATGCGACCAAGCAAGGTGGTCCTGAACCAAGTGTGCAACTTCATTGCATCACTAAGCAGGTATATTATATATATCTGAATGACAATGGTTAGAATAGTTAGTTGGTCTAATCCATGTGCAATCATCCCTTTGTGCTTAAAGTGAAATCTTCCATGTGTTGTGATAATGAATGCTTCATTTCTTGAAAAATAGGATAAAATGAAAGTTTTTTTGTTTTCGTTGAACCCGAGAAGCAAAGATAAATTTGTGGCCGAAGGAACTTTAGTGAGTAGAGATAAAACATATGTGGTTGGAGGAAACATGCTTGGAGAGCAATATGTAGCGGTTTCTGTTTGTGCTGTTTCAAAAATTTGAAAATCAGACACTGGTTAGACCATATGGACAATTGCAAATAGTAAGGGATGCTATTGGTCATGTTATTGCATGGCCTCTATCACATGTAAGTACACTTCCATGCAATCATCATATGCTCCAATGTGCGTGCTTAAGGCTTTATATTTAGGAAGAATCTTTGTGTTTTTTAGGTAAAAAAACCAAAATTAACCACTCCTGCACAACCTCAAAACAAGCCACCAAACGCTGGTATGGAACATCATCAAAGTAAATTTGTTCTCACACTATTCTTCAAGCTATGTTCTAAAATTTTCTTTGTTATCTTTCTTTTTCAGGGTAGCTCAAGATTTAGAAAAGGAGTGCATTGCAGGAGCCATGAGCAACTATAGAAGAATTAGTATTTAGATGGACAAATATTATGTATTATATAAAGATTTTATCTTTAGAGGAAAACTTAGTTCTACTTTGTATGATCACTTCTTAATTATTTGCATATTTTATATGAAGATCTGATTTGATTCAGTTGTGAACCAAAAGTGTTTGTTCCTACTAAATGAAATTGTGCTAATGGGATTGTTGTGGATACAATTGGTGATATGGGTGGATCCCTTCATATAATGATATTGATTGCTTATGAATGTGATTGGTGATATGGTGGATGCTTTTATATAACAATATTTGTTGACCATTCTGCACAAGCATATGGCATGATAAAGTTACTGGATTTGAAATGGCGAAGTACAAATTTGGAATGAATCAAATATTATTTAAAATAAAATATTATGTGGTTAAAAAAACCTTTTTGTATATTTAGAGACGAATATAACGTCTGTACAGAGCGTGCATAGGAATGGGCCTAGGACCTATGGCGATTTAAATGGCCCTGTTAGTAGAGACGTGCGAGCACATGTAGCACAACGACTCTACATGTCTAGAGACGCTTTTGAACGTCCAAATATAGCGTGTCATAACTAGAGATGCCTTAGGACGTCCCAATATAGCGTCTCATGCCATGTACAGACGCTTAGCCAGCGTGTCTATATGTTTTGAGACGGTCCGTGAGGAGACGCTCCAAAGACGCTTTACTAAGTCGACCCTATGGTTGCCTAGAGATGAAATAACACGTCTCTAGGTATGGAATATGACGTCTCTACAGGTAGTTTTTGTTGTAGCGCGGATCACATCACCATCACCATCACCACGCCATCGTGATGACGAAACTCTCCCTCGATCCTCTGATGGATCAAGAGTTCGAGGGACGTCATCGAGCTGAACGTGTGCTGAACACGGAGGTGTTGTACGTTCGGTACTTGGATCGGATGGATCGTGAAGATGTTCGACTACAACAACCGCGTTAACCTAACGCTTCCGCTTTCGGTCTACGAGGGTACGTGGACACACTCTCCCGTCTCGTTGCTATGTATCTCCTAGATAGATCTTGTGTGATCTTAGGAATTTTTTTGAATTACTACTGTCACATCCCTAGTTCTGGTAATGCCTAGTGCTAGCATCTGGTGTTGCATCATGTCTACTTTACTCAGAAAGTTGAAATGGGGATGACAGAACCCCCAGCACCCCCTTAATCCAACTAGGATTTACTAAAATCTTTTTCAATGAACCTGAAATGCCCTTCTTAAATGATCATCATCTTTGCCTTGGTCCTAAACCTCTGACAAAAATGGTGCACAATTTTCTAGGACATCCTAAGGTCACTTGATTAAATCATATGTTATTTGCATTTCGACATTTAAATGCTATAAAATATTTTAATTGTCCAAATAATCATAACTTAAATGTTTACTATTGGAAATACTCCAAACAGTGGGCATGAGAAGTTTCATGATTTTTGAGTTAGTTTTAGTATTTTAAATGAAGCTCTAAAGTTGCAGAAAAATAGAAAAACAGAAATAAAAGAGAGGGAGAGGACTCACCTGGCCTTACCTGGCAGCCCACTAGCGGCCTAGCAGACAGCCGGCCTGCTAGGCCCAGCCCAGCCCCTCGCGCGTCGTCTTCCTCACGCCTACTGGCGTTGCGCGTGGCGCGCACACAACCAAGCCGCGGTCACCCCCTGCTAGCCACGCAGCTGCTCCCCCTCGCCTGGACGTCGACACGCACACCCCAGGCCCTCTCACTCTCTCCTCGAGCTCCTCTCCTCCTCTGGCTCTCTCGCACGCAACCATCGAGCAGAGCTCGTCACCGCCGCCTGTCGTTGCCGTGGCCAGAGCCAACACCTCGCCTCTCCGTGCTGTCTAGAGGCTCCGCCTCGACGCCACGGAGCTCCAAGATGAAGCACGCCCCCGCGGGATGCCCGAAGCGACGCCATCATCTTCATCTTCGCCATCGGCCGCCGGAGATCCCCTTCGCCGCCTCGCTTGCTTCAGCCCCTCCCCGAGCTCGCCGACTCGCTCCTCGTGTTCACCGTGAGCTGCTGATCCTCCTCCCCCTCTCCGTTCTCTCTCTTGCACTCCGTAGCCACCGCGCCCCTCTCGCCCGACTCTGCCGCCGCCTGCGCTCGCCGCCGCCGATGCTCCGGTGACCATTTGGTTCCGGGCGGGTGACCACCGAGCTCGCTGCACCTCGTAGAGCATCTCTAGCACTTCACCTCGCCCGTTTGCACAGCGCAGCCACGTTCCCGCGCACACCCGTACGTTGGCCGCCGCTGCCGAGCTCGTCGCCGTCAGCTCCGGCCACCACACGCCCGTCTACCACCCCCATCCGATGCGCGCCGGCAAGAGCTCTCCAACGAGCCTAGCCGCACATCAAACGGGGCACCATAGCTCAATCCCGAGCACCGCCGCCGCGTCTGGTCGTCGCTGGCGTTTAAACGCCGGTGATTTGACCCAGTTGACCCGGGTTTGACCCCTGTTTGACCTCCCCTGGGTCACTAACCAGTGGGCCCGCGGCTGTTAATTATTAGCTAGGTTTAGTTTAGTGCTAATTAACCTAGATTAGTGCTTAACCTAACACTAACTAACTCTGTTAGTTAGTTGTGTCACTGACCAGTGGGCCCCACTGGTCAGGTTTGACTTGGACGGCGCCGACTGACCTGCTGAGGTCAGCATGACGCAGTAATAGGTTTTTCTGGATTTATTCTTACTCAGGAAATTCCAGAAATTAGTGCTAACTTCTAAAATTCATAGAAATTCAACCATAACACAGAACGAAATAAGTTATATATGAAAAATGATCAGAAAAATCCAATCTATCCATCTGTACTGGTTTCATGCATGTTAGAGAAACTTAACCTTGCTGTTTAGGTCAAACATGTTAATGCACTTATATGAACGCATAACTTGAGTTTGTATTTGAATCATTGGTTCAAATAAGCTCAAACCCATCTGGTTGTAGTTGCATTAGCCCAACACACTCATATTGCCATGTCATTATCATGCATCATATTGTGCATTGCATTGATTGTGTTTCCTCTCTGTTGCCGGTATTTGTTCCCCCTTAGTAGACGTTGATTCGGCGATGAGTTCGATGACACCGATGAAGAGCTATACTATCTTCAGAAGTGCCAGGCAAGCAAAACCCCCTTGTTCATTCCGATACAATCCCACTCTCTCGCCTCTGCTCTCTTTTACTGCATTAGAACAACAACGATTCAATTGTTACATGCTGCGGTAGTTGAACCCCTTATCCTCTGCATGACCTGTCATTGCCACAGTAAATAGATGAAACCCACTAGCATGAGTAGGAGTTGTTTGAGCCCTGATGTGCCTACTCATTCATGTTGTTTGTCATGCCTGCTACTGCTTAGAGTTGAGTCAGGTCTGATTCATCAGGGATGAATTGGAATGGTTTTGAACATGTCCTACTGTGTGTGAGCTAAGTGTGTGAACACGATTTGGTAAAGGTAGCGGTGAGAGGCCATGTAGGAGTACATGGTGGGTTGTCTCATTGATACCGTCCTTAGGAACTGAGTTCTATGTTTGTGATCCATGAACAGCTACTACCACACATTGGGATCCCTAATTGACTCTCTCGGCTTCTTAACCACCCTTGTCCTCTGTCCAGGAGTTGCAAGTAGTTTCTGGTGTTTGTAGTATGCTAGAGGCCGTGCGCAGCGCAGACCCGAGGGGTGGGCTGTGATGCGGTAGGCACGTGGCCGGGTATGCCGGGCGCCCGTTTGGTGTCGCGGAACCCTGTACACATCGTTCGGGGCCGTATGTGGAAACCTCGGCCAGACTCCCTGCGGATGGAACATGAATAGGCGATAAACCTGGACTAGAGACTTGAGTGTTTAGGTAGGCCGTGGCCGACGCCCTCGTTGGGCTTCCGCTTGAAGGTTGCCGAGTACATGTCGCGTAAATGGCGGTAAGTGGTGAGAGTGTGTGTGAAGAAGTACACCCCTGCAGGGTTAACATCATCTATTTGAATAGCCGCGTCCGCGGTAAAGGACCTCTGGGTTGCCTATATAGTTCATAGACAAGTGAAAGTGGATACTCTAAAATGTGCAAGCTAAGCGTGAGTGCTATGGATGGCGTTCTCGTAGAGAGACACGAGCGGATCCATAGTGGTGTATTGATATGGTGAATATGTGGACTCGTGTGCGCCACCTCAAAAGAGTTACTTGCAGTCGTAGTTTAGGATAGCCACTGAGTCAAAGCTGGCTTGCTGCAGTTAAACCCCACCATCCCTTTGTTGATAATGATGCATATGTAGTTAGTTCTGATGTAAGTCTTGCGGGGTACATTTGTACTCACGTTTACTTAATTTATGTTTTTGCAGAGAGACTTCAGTCTCACTAGTAGTTCTGCGTGGACTTTGACGTTTAGCTTGTTACCTCAGCTACGATCTTGTGCCCTCGGCGGGGTCTTGTAGATAGTCAGGCTTCTCAGCCCTTTTCATTTGTAGTTGTCTGTACTCAGACAAGTTAAGCTTCCGCATGTGCTTATTGCTTGTATGCTCTGTATGTTGGGTCATCAGACCCATGTTTGTAATATCTGGCTCTTCGGAGCCTAATGAATAAATACTTTGAGTCGTAGAGTTTTGTTGTGATGCCATGTTGTATTTACACATATCGGGCATATTGTGTGTATGATTGAAATGCTTGGTATGTGTGGGATCTGACAACCTAGTTGTTTATCCTTGGTAGCCTCTCTTATGGGGAAATGTAGTCTAGTGCTTCCACTGAGCCATGGTAGTCTGCTACAGCCCGGTTTACCGGAGTCCTGCTAACCCAGTTACTACTGCTCCGGAACACTTAGACTGGCCGGCATGTGACCCACTTCGTTCCTGTGTCTGTCCCTTCGGGGAAATGTCACGCGGTGACTTCCGGAGTCCTGCTAGCCTGCTACAGCCCGGGTTCTTGGAGTCCTGTTAGCCCAGTTGCTACAGCTCGGATTCACACGCTGATGACCGACACATTCGATGCTGGTTCATGTATGCCTGTCCCCGTAAGTTAGCGCCACTTTGGGTTCACGACTAGTCATGTCGGCCCGGTTTCTCTGTCATATGGATGCTAGCGACACTATCATATACGTGAGCCAAAAGGTGCAAACGGTCCCGGGCCAGGTAAGGTGGCACCCGTGGGAATACCGTGCGTGAGGCCGCAAAGTGATATGATGTGTTACATGCTAGATCGGTGTGACTTAGGATCGGGGTCCTGACAGCTTTGGTATCAGAGCCTGACTGTTTGTAGGACTACCAAGCCAAACTGGTCGAAGTTGAGTCTAGAAATTCTTTAGTTATGTAAGGGAATTGATTGTGGAAGGGAACGTAAGGCTCTTTTTACTTCTTTACCTTATGCCCTTCTGATCTGAGTCAACCTCTTCTTTTCTACGGGGATTAAGAACTAGGCCTTCTCGTCTATCTATCAAGATGACGTGTTACTAATCTGTAGACTTATAGGATTGATGGATTCAAGTCTCAGTTCAGTTTCTATTACCTCCGTATGTTCATAGCTGGCCTCAAAACCTTGATGTTGTGATGTTGAGTGGTCATGCCACTATTTTGCAGGATGTCTTAAATCTTTTGAGCATTTATAGCCGTTATGCTGTCCGAGTCATCCTAGGTTTCGAAATAGTCTGATGCATCTGTAAATCCCTTCTTCCGTTATCGATGTTCCGTTGTGCCAGATTAACCACACTAAAAGCCGAGTTGAGGTACTCTATTGCCTCGACATATATGTTGGAGCTATTATTATGACCCTAGGTGTCTTAGGGAATCACCCAGTAATCTAGCAATGCTTTATATCCCAGTGTGATGATTCTGGCCGTCATTCTCAAAAGCATCTCGTGATGCCATTTAGTTAATAGGCATTCTATTCATGGGTTCTTGATCCCAAGATTCACCCTACTTACTTCATGTTGATAGTGTTGCTAGTTCCTTTAGGATATTAGTAACCTTGCGACAGTCCTCGAGGTCCGTGGTATTTCCTTCTTCCAAATACCATGAACCATTAAGGCAGAAATTCTTTGAACCAAAAGATCACAATCAGAGTACTCTTGAGGAGTTCTCCATTCATAATTGTGATTCTGCCAGTTCTACCTTTCTGCATGAGTTATCTGGAAGAAACCTGTTGAACTTGGTTCGACATATTAATCTATGCATCCACAACTCAGAAAGATATATGTCCCCTTGAGTTGTCCCTCGTCATTTGTATTTCGACCATCGTCTATCAATTGATAGTCAGGAGTAAATGCGCATCCGTGTTATCGATGCTTATTATTCCTGTGGTCCGTCAAGCCATTCTATTTCAGAATGACTAGGAGAAACAAACTCCAGTACCTCATCCATATCCAGGGTTGGGTCAAAATAGTTGAGTATCACAGATCAAAATGCCAATCTAGCTTTTGATTCTGTTCTACCCTGAAGTATTACCGTCTTATGTCAAGAATGTCATGGGAATTGCACACCATCTTATGAATTCTTGATAAAGTGATACCTCTCGCCATCGTTGTTCAGTCGTCAGTTCCCGTGTTGCTGCAACCGGAATACCGACAAGTGAATCATGATGTGTGAAATCAATACTCCTAGCAACTGCGTTGCTTGGTAGTTAAAGGACAATATTCTCATCCTTAGCATGTTGGTTATTGAATCACCATCCTAGGACTGATCGTGCTACCTAGTCCATTTTTGTTGCTGCACTCTTCGATCGATGAGTGATGATTTTGTCAAACCCTTGCTCTTTTGATCACATCGTTTTGCCTTGAAAAGCAAGATTGTTCTCGAGCTTAGTAACATATCGATGGTTCGTGATTTTTCGAATATCTTCTCGGAAGTGTTACCAGGTTGTCACCTGACCGTTATGTTGAGCTCGCGATCAAGTTGGTTTTCTTATAAACCACTCCTTCTCCAAGAATCTGTGTTGAATACCCCTGAGCTAGTTGGATAGGCTAAACAACAACTTGGAGAGTTGGAAGATAAAATCTTATCCGACTTAGTTCATGTTAAGGTATATCTATTTGTGTGTGTGTATCAAAGAAAGATGATATCTTCATCGATTGGTCCCTGTGATCAGTTGTTGGACCTATTGTCTTACCAAAACTTGATTTGAGTATGGGCTATCACCAAATCAAATCATTACCAACGATGTTCATAATGTTGTCTCACTCGTGGTTGATTCCTCGAGCATGCACCATTATATCTTTTGGTCTGACCAATGCTATCACCTGGTTCACATAATTGTGGAATTCCATCATAGGGAAGCATCGATGGATTGTTGTTGAGCCTATTGGCAACATTTTCATTTTGTCCATGATTCATGTTGAACATTAAGCTAGTGTTGTAAACTTGTGTAAGAATTTTCTTCTTGTCCCATTCATGAAGGATATGTTGGATGAAAGAAGTGACTTCCTCTAATTCATGTGCATTAGATGCAAGTTGCCGCCGTGAATTCGAGAAAGTTCATTTTGCTTCCTCTGGAATCATCCCAAGTCAGTCATGCATATGTGCGAAGTATACTGTGGTTTGGAGACTTGCAACCTTCATTCTATATGTATCCCTAGCACACCAAGCCACTAACTGATTTTTTCAAGGAGAAGAAGTTCCTTCATAAGAGCTAATCATATGACTTATGCAAGGACTTCGTTATCCGTGATGATGGTTCCCAACCAGAACTCGGTAGTGTTTTATTATAAGACTACCATGTGGTCATGCTTGTCTAGGACAGTGTGTTCACAGGTGTGTAGCAGAACCAGCTCATGTTTTGGAGCTTGCTATCGTAGTTCATCTCTCGAGAATCTCGCAACGTCATCTCGTCGATTTGTGTTGCAAACTTTCATTTTTCTCTCTAGACTGGATGAGTCTGGATTATCCTGACACCAACCAGATCTGAATCTCAGGCAGGTGTGATGGTTGGAACGTTTCCCAAGAACTACAATATTGGTCTCTTTGTAACCCGGTAAAGTGGATGTTGTGGCCAACACACCCAGCCGAAAGAACCATTATTGTAGTATCTTGATTGTGAAAATTGTCCACCTTCCCAAGGATTCCGTAGGATTTAGTTCCATAGTTATTCCTTATGGATTCTTGCGCTCCCGAAGTCCGAGCTTCTACCTGATGTTCTAGATACCAAACCATATCAATAAATGGGTTACGCTAGCACATCAAGGAGAACATTAGAAGCAGAGTGCTAAATGTCTCTCGGTCGATCATCAGATTTTGTTTCCTTGGCCTCGCTAAGGAGAAATCTGAGAATGTGTTATCTCCCTTTGCATCTGCATCGTCCATCACTATTCATCATGGTAGTATGTTGTGTTGCCAGGACCTTGACACGGGTATTGGTAAAACCTTGATGAATATGGAAATGCTCAAGTTCTTGAGAGCACGCGCAAGCACTAGGATTTATCGTCGGCATTAATTGGGATCCGCTCTCAGTTTCTTCGATTATGCCATAACCTTTCTAACAGTGGAATCACTCTCTACTTTTGAGTTTCTCCCAGTTACTAGAATCATTCCCAGCATTAGCATTTTGTTCCTAGCTTGCACCGCCATTGTGCCATTCAACCATGGACTACCCTTCTCGGTAATTTCTGGTCAGGATCACCTTCAAAAGTGGTCCTACCATGGGTCCCATCCATTTCCGATGATAAGCAAAAATCATCCTTTGCGTTGTCTTCAACAAGGTAGTCCACATCATCCATCCTAGTCCGGGTATGCCATCCCTTCGTAGTCCGCCAAATGATTGTTGTGATTTGCCTTAGGCTGGGATAAAGAGTTTCAATGATCTCTGAATCAAAAGTAATTCTTTTTGCCACTTAAGGGAATATACCCGCGAGTCATCTTTAAGATGTCTCATTATGGTATCATGGCAACTCAACTCCTCGCTACGTTGACAACCGTTCACCACTTTCTTAAGCGTGAAATTGTTGTCTACGTAGTGCACCTTCGTCATCTGTTACACTCCATCCCTCTGGATGTATGTGTCGTGTCTTAGCTCGAGACATGTTTCAATGTCTCCCTCCATGAGTTGATCCAGAGTTGTTCGATCTAAGAAGATCGATCCTTCTAGAGTTTTCCCTTTCCTCTCGTTGTCATGTTAGTTGGAGTTCTCAGAGCAAGACATCGAGACAAAGATGGTGATCGTATCAACGTTCTTATGAAGTACAACCTGGACCGTGAAGGTTGTGTTAGTAATGCGTTCCCCTTCCATCTTACCCTACGCTTGAATCTTGGGTCGAGATTCTTGTTTAGTGGGGGTGAGTTGTCACATCCCTAGTTCTGGTAATGCCTAGTGCTAGCATCTGGTGTTGCATCATGTCTACTTTACTCAGAAAGTTGAAATGGGGATGACAAAACGCCCAGCACCCCCTTAATCCAACTAGGATTTACTAAAATCTTTTTCAATGAACCTGAAATGCCCTTCTAAAACGATCATCATCTTTGCCTTGGTCCTAAACCTCTGACAAAAATGGTGCACAATTTTCTAGGACATCCTAAGGTCACTGGATTAAATCATATGTTATTTGCATTTGGACATTTAAATGCTATAAAATATTTTAATAGTCCAAATAATCATAACTTAAATGTTCACTGTTGGAAATACTCCAAACAGTGGGCATGAGAAGTTTCATGATTTTTGAGTTAGTTTTAGTATTTTAAATAAAGCTCTAAAGTTGCAGAAAAATAGAAAAAAAGAAATAAAAGAGATGGAGAGGACTCACCTGGCCTTACCTGGCAGCCCACTAGCGGCCTAGCAGACAGCCGGCCTGCTAGGCCCAGCCCAGCCCCTCGCGCCTCGTCTTCCTCGCGCCTACTCGCGTTGCGCGTGGCGCGCGCACAGCCGAGCCGCGGCCACCTCCTGCTAGCCACGCAGCTCCTCCCCCTCATCTAGACGCCGACACGCACACCCCAGGCCCTCTCACTCTCTCCCCGAGCTCCTCTCCTCCTCTGGCTCTCTCGCACGCAACCATCGAGCAGAGCTCGTCGCCGCCAGATACGTCTCCAACGTATCTATAATTTTTGATTGTTCCGTGCTATTATATTATCCATCTTGGATGTTTTATGGGCTTTACTATGCACTTTTATATTATTTTTGGGACTAACCTATTGACACAGAGCCCAGTGCCAGTTCCTGTTTTTTCGTTTGTTTCAGTGTTTCGAAGAAAAGGAATATCAAACGGAGTCGAAACGGAATGAAACCTTCTAGAGAAGTTATTTTCGGAAAGAAAGCAACCCCGGAGACTTGGAGTCCACGTCAAGGAAGCAACGAGGGAGGCACGAGGCAGGGGGCGCGCCCACCCTCCTGGGCGCGCCCTCCACCCTCGTCGGCCCCTCATGGCTCCCCTGACATACTTCTTCCGCCTATATATATCCATATACCCTAAAACGATCGGGGAACAGAATAGATCGGGAGTTCCGCCGCCGCAAGCCTCTGTAGCCACCAAAAACCAATCGCGACCCTGTTCCGGCACCTTGCCGGAGGGGGGGAACCCTCACCAGTGGCCATCTTCATCATCCCGCCGCTCTCCATGACGAGGAGGGAGTAGTTCACCCTCGGGGCTGAGGGTATGTACCAGTAGCTATGTGTTTGACCTCTCTCTCTCTCTCGTGTTCTTCATTTGGCACGATCTTGATGTATCGCGAGCTTTGCTATTATAGTTGGATCTTATGTTGCATCTCCCCCTCTACTCTCTTGTAATGGATCGAGTTTTCCCTTTGAAGTTATCTTATCGGATTGAGTCTTTAATGATTTGAGAACACTTGATGTATGTCTTGCCGTGCGTATCTGTGGTGAGAATGGGATATCACATGATTCACTTGATGTATGTTTTGGTGATCAACTTGCGGGTTCCACCCATGAACCTATGCATAGGGGTTGGCACACGTTTTCGTCTTGATTCTCCCGTAGAAACTTTGGGGCACTCTTTGAGGTTCTATGTGTTGGTTGAATAGATGAATCTGAGATTGTGTGATGCATATCGTATAATCATACCCACGGATACTTGAGATGACATTGGAGTATCTAGGTGACATTAGGGTTTTGGTTGATTTGTGTCTTAAGGTGTTATTCTAGTACGAACTCTAGGGCTATTTGTGACACTTATAGGAATAGCCCAACGGATTGATTGGAAAGAATAACTTTGAGGTGGTTTAGTACCCTACCATAATCTTTTCGTTTGTTCTCCGCTATTAGTGACTTTGGAGTGACTCTTTGTTGCATGTTGAGGGATAGTTATATGATCCAATTATGTTATTATTGTTGAGAGAACATGCACTAGTGAAAGTATGAACCCTAGGCCTTGTTTCCTAGCATTGCAATACTGTTTACGCTCACTTTTACTACTTGTTACCTTGCTGTTTTTATATTTGCAGGTTACAAAAACCTATATCTACATCCATATTGCACTTGTATCACCATCTCTTCGCTGAACTAGTGCACCTATACAATTTACCGTTGTATTGGGCCTGTTCGGGACACAAGAGACTCTTTGTTATTTGGTTGCAGGGTTGTTTGAGAGAGACCATCCTCATCCTACGCCTCCCACGGATTGATAAACCTTAGGTCATCCACTTGAGGGAAATTTGCTACTGTCCTACAAACCTCTGCACTTGGAGGCCCAACAACGTCTACAAGAAGAAGGTTGCGTAGTCGACATCAAGCTCTTTTCTGGCGCCGTTGCCGGGGAGGCTAGGTAAGCGGCACTCACACCCCGTCAACTAAGCTCTTTTCTAGCGCCGTTGCCTGGGAGGTGAGTGCTTGAAGGTATATCTTTAGATCTTGCAATCAAATCTTTTTGTTTCTTGTTTTAGCACTAGTTTAGTTTACAAAAGAAAACTACCAAAAAAATGGAATTGAGTTTGTCTCATACGCTTCATCTTTTTAATATCTTTAGTGAGTATGATGGAAAAGAAAATTGTGCCAAAGTTTTAGAAGAAGAATGCATTAAAATATTTGGCACTAAATATTTGAATGATGAGCATGATTGCAATGTTGTTAGTATGAATTCCTTGAATATCCATGATGCTAATGATATGCAAAGCCACAAGCTTGGGGATGCTATGTTTGACGAAGATGATATTTTTTGTCCCCCAAGTTTTGATGAGAAAATTTATTATGATGAAAGCATGCCTCCTATCTATGATGAATATTTTGATGACATGTATGCTATAAAGAATAATGATAACCATGAAACTTGTCATCTTGATCTTAATTTTCAATCACATGATAGTTATTTTGTTGAGTTTGCTCCCACTATTATTGATAAGAACGAATTTGCTTATGTCGAGAGTAGTAAAATTTCTATGCAAGTAGATCATGAAAAGAATGCGTTAGGTGCTGGTTTATATTGTTGAATTCATTCATGATGCTACTGAAAATTATTATGAGGGAGGAATATCTGCTTGTAGGAATGGCAATAATATCAAGTTTCCTCTCTCTATGTGCTTAAGGTTTTGAAGTTATGCTTGTTTTGCCTTCGTATGCTAGTTGATTATTGTTCCCATAAGTTGTTTTCTCACAAAATCCCTATGCATAGGAAGTGGGTTAGACTTAAATGTGCTAGTCATAGTCTTCATGATGCTCTCTTTTTGTTTCAATTCCTATCTTTTATGTGAGCATCATTGAAATCATCATGCCTAGCTAGGGGTGTTAAACGATAGCGCTTGTTGGGAGGCAACCCAATTTTATTTTAGTTTATTGCTTTTTGGTTATGTTTAGGAATGAATAATCCATCTAGCTTCTGTTGAGATGTGGTTTTATGTTTTAATTAGTGTTTGTGCCAAGTAGAACCTTTGGGAAGACTTGGGTGAAGTCTTTATGATCATGCTGTAAAAAACAGAAACTTTAGTGCTCACGAGATTAGCTTCAACTTTTTACTGGAGAGTGCTATTTAGTTGATTCGTTTTTCATATGATTACTAGACAAATTCCTCAGGTCCACCAATTTATTTTAGAATTTGTGGAGTTCCAGAAGTTTGCGTTAGTTACAGATTACTACAGACTGTTCTGTTTTTGACAGATTCTGTTTTTTCGTGTGTTGTTTGCTTATTTTGATGACTCTATGGCTAGTAAAATAGTTTATCAACCATAGAGAAGTTGGAATACAGTAGGTTTAACACCAATATAAATAAAGAATGAGTTCATTACAGTACCTTGAAGTTGTGTTTTGTTTTCTTTCGCTAACAGAGCTTACGAGTTTTCTGTTGAGTTTTGTGTTGTGAAGTTTTCAAGTTTTGGGTAAAGACTCGATGGACTACGGAATAAGGAGTGGCAAGAGCCTAAGCTTGGGGATGACCAAGGCACCCCAAGGTAATATTCAAGGATAACCAAGAGCCTAAGCTTGGGGATGCCCCGGAAGGCATCCCCTCTTTCGTCTTCATTCATCGGTAACTTTACTTGTAGCTATATTTTTATTCACCACATGATATGTGTTTTGCTTGGAGCGTCATTTTATTTTCTTTAGCTTTGCTTGCTGTTTGAATAAAATACCAAGATATGAAATTATTAAATGGGAGAGTCTTCACATAGTTGTACAATTATTTAACTACTCATTGATCTTCACTCATATCTTTTTGAAGTAGTTTGTCGTTTGCTCTAGTGCTTCACTTATATCTTTTAGAGCACAATGGTGGTTTTATTTTGAAGAAATAGATGAACTCTCATGCTTCACTTATATTATTTTGAGAGTCTTAAACAGCATGGTAATGTGCTTAATCCTAATATGGTAGGTATTCAAGACTAGTAAAAACTTTCTTATGAGTGTGTTGAATACTAAGAGAAGCCAGATGCTTGATGATTGTTTTGAGATATGGAGATGGTGATATTAGAGTCAAGCTAGTTGAGTAGTTGTGAATTTGAGAAATACTTGAGCTAAAGTTTGTGATTCCCGTAGCATGCACGTATGGTGAACCGTTATGTGATGAAGTCGGAGCATGATTTATTTATTGATTGTCTTCCTTATGAGTGGCGGTCGGGGACGAGCGATGGTCTTTTCCTACCAATCTATCCCCCTAGGAGCCATTCCGAGATATATTGCCATGCAACTTTCCACCGTTCCGTTTATTATGACACGCTCCATCAATGTCATATTGCTTTGCATGATCATGAAGTTGACATTGTATTTGTGGCAAAGCCACCATTCATAATTCTTTCATACATGTCACTCATGAGTCTTTGCATATCCCGGTACTCCGCCGAGGCATTCATATAGAGTCATATTTTGTTCTAAGTATTGAGTTGTAATTCATGAGTTGTAAGAAAATAAAAGTGTGATGATCATCATTTTTTTAGAGCATTGTCCCAAGTGAGGAAAGGATGATGGAGGCTATGATTGCCCCACAAGTCGAGATGAGACTCCGGACTAAAAAAAAGAGGCCATAAAAAAAAGGAGAAAAGGCCCAAAAAAAAGAAATGAGAGAAAAAGAGAGAAGGGACAATGTTACTATCCTTTTACCACACTTCTGCTTCAAAGTAGCACCGTGATCTTCATGATAGAGAGTCTCTTATGATATCACTTTCATATACTAGTGGGCATTTTTCATTATAGAACTTGGCTTGTATATTCCAATGATGGGCTTCCTCAAAATGCCCTAGGTCTTCATGAGCAAGCGACACACCCACTTACTTTCTTTTGTTGAGCTTTCATTTACTTATAGCTCTAGTGCATCCGTTGCATGGCAATCCCTACTCACTCAAATTGATATCTATTAATGGGCATCTCCATACCGTTGATACGCCTAGTTGATGTGAGACTATCTTCTCCTTTTTTGTCTTCTCCACAACCACCATTCTATTCCACATATAGTGCTATATCCATGGCTCACACTCATGTATTGCGTGAAGATTGAAAAAGTTTGAGAACACCTAAAGTATGAAACAATTGCTTGGCTTGTCATCGGGGTTGTGCATGATTTAAATATTTTGTGTGGTGAAGATAGAGCATAGCCAGACTATATGATTTTGTAGGGATAACTTTCTTTGTCTATGTTATTTTGAGAAGACATAATTGCTTTGTTAGTATGCTTGAAGTATTATTATTTTTATGTCAATATGAACTTTTGTCTTGAATCTTTCGGATCTGAATATTCATACTACAATTAAGAAGATTACATTGAAATTATGCCAAGTAGCATTCCACATCAAAAATTCTGTTTTTATCATTTACCTTCTCGAGGACGAGCAGGAATTAAGCTTGGGGATGCTGATACGTCTCCAACGTATCTATAATTTTTGATTGTTCCATGCTATTATATTATCCATCTTGGATGTTTTATGGGCTTTACTATGCACTTTTATATTATTTTTGGGACTAACCTATTGACCCAGAGCCCAGTGCCAGTTCCTGTTTTTTCCCTTGTTTCATTGTTTCGAAGAATAGAAATATCAAACGGAGTCGAAACGGAATGAAACCTTCTGGAGAAGTTATTTTTGGAAAGAAAGCAACCCGAGAGACTTGGAGTCCACGTCAAGGAAGCAACGAGGGAGGCACGAGGCAGGGGGGCGCGCCCACCCCCCTGGGCGCGCCCTCCACCCTCGTGGGCCCCTCGTGGCTCCCCTGACATACTTCTTCCGCCTATATATATATATCCATATACCCTAAAACGATCGGGGAATAGAATAGATCGGGAGTTCCGCCGCCGCCTGCCTCTGTAGCCACCAAAAACCAATCGGGACCCTGTTCCGGCACCCTGCCGGAGGGGGGAACCCTCACCGGTGGCCATCTTCATCATCCCGGCGCTCTCCATGACGAGGAGGGAGTAGTTCACCCTCGGGGCTGAGGGTATGTACCAGTAGCTATGTGTTTGACCTCTCTCTCTCTCCCGTGTTCTTGATTTGGCACGATCTTGATGTATCGCGAGCTTTGCTATTATAGTTGGATCTTATGTTGCTTCTCCCCCTCTACTCTCTTGTAATGGATTGAGTTCCCCTTTGAAGTTATCTTATCGGATTGAGTCTTTAATGATTTGAGAACACTTGATGTATGTCTTGCCGTGCGTATCTGTGGTGACAATGGGATATCACGTGATTCACTTGATGTATGTTTTGGTGATCAACTTGCGGGTTCCACCCATGAACCTATTCATAGGGGTTGGCACACGTTTTCGTCTTGATTCTCCGGTAGAAACTTTGGGGCACTCTTTGAGGTTCTATGTGTTGGTTGAATAGATGAATCTGAGATTGTGTGATGCATATCGTATAATCATACCCACAGATACTTGAGGTGACATTGGAGTATCTAGGTGACATTAGGGTGTTGGTTGATTTGTGTCTTAAGGTGTTATTCTAGTACGAACTATAGGGCTGTTTGTGACACTTATAGGAATAGCCCAACGGATTGATTGGAAAGAATAACTTTGAGGTGGTTTCGTACCCTACCATAATGTCTTCGTTTGTTCTCCGCTATTAGTGACTTTGGAGTGACTCTTTGTTTCATGTTGAGGGATAGTTATATGATCCAATTATGTTATTATTGTTGAGAGAAGTTGCACTAGTGAAAGTATGAACCCTAGGCCTTGTTTCCTAGCATTGCAATACCGTTTACGCTCACTTTTACCACTTGTTACCTTGCTGTTTTTATATTTTCAGTTTACAAAAACCTATATCTACCATCCATATTGCACTTGTATCACCATCTCTTCGCTGAACTAGTGCACCTATACAATTTACCGTTGTATTGAGTGTGTTGGGGACACAAGAGACTCTTTGTTATTTGGTTGCAGGGTTGTTTGAGAGAGACCATCTTCATCCTACGCCTCCCACGGATTGATAAACCTTAGGTCATCCACTTGAGGGAAATTTGCTAGAGTCCTACAAACCTCTGCACTTGGAGGCCCAACAACGTCTACAAGAAGAAGGTTGCGTAGTAGATATCAAGCTCTTTTCTGGCGCCGTTGCCGGGGAGGCTAGGTAAGCGGCACTCACACCCCATCAACTAAGCTCTTTTCTGGCGTCGTTGTCGGGGAGGTGAGTGCTTGAAGGTATATCTTTAGATCTTGCAATCGAATCTTTTTGTTTCTTGTTTTAGCACTAGTTTATTTATAAAAGAAAACTACCAAAAAAATCGGAATTGAGTTTGTCTCATACGCTTCATCTTTTTAATATCTTTCGTGAGTATGATGGAAAAGAAAATTGTGCCAAAGTGTTAGAAGAAGAATGCATTAAAATATTTGGCACTAAATATTTGAATGATGAGCATGATTGCAATGTTGCTAGTATGAATTCCTTGAATATCCATGATGCTAATGATATGCAAAGACACAAGCTTGGGGATGCTATGTTTGACGAAGATGATATTTTTTGTCCCCCATGTTTTGATGAGCAAATTTATTATGATGAAAGCATGCCTCCTATCTATGATTAATATTGTGATGACACGTATGCTATAACGAATAATGATAACCATGAAACTTGTCATCTTGATCTTAATTTTCAATCACATGATAGTTATTTTGTTGAGTTTGCTCCCACTATTATTGATAAGAACCAAATTTGCTTATGTGGAGAGTAGTAAACTTTCTATGCAAGTAGATTATGAAAAGAATGCTTTAGGTGCTGGTTATATTGTTGAATTCATTCATGATGCTACTGAAAATTATTATGAGGGAGGAATATATGCTTGTAGGAATGGCAATAATATCAAGTTTCCTCTCTATGTGCTTAAGGTTTTGAAGTTATGCTTGTTTTGCCTTCCTATGCTAGTTGATTATTGTTTCCATGAGTTGTTTGCTCACAAAATCCCTATGCATAGGAAGTGGGTTAGACTTAAATGTGCTAGTCATATTCTTCATGATGCTCTCTTTATGTTTCAATTCCTATCTTTTATGTGAGCATCATTGAAATCATCATGCCTAGCTAGGGGCGTTAAACGATAGCGCTTGTTGGGAGGCAACCCAATTTTATTTTAGTTTCTTGATTTTTGGTTCTGTTTAGGAATAAATAATCCATCTAGCTTCTGTTGAGATGTGGTTTTATGTTTTAATTAGTGTTTGTGCCAAGTAGAACCTTTGGGAAGACTTGGGTGAAGTCTTTATGATCATGCTGTAAAAAACATAAACTTTAGCGCTCACGAGATTAGGTTCAACCTTTTACTGGAGAGTGATATTTAGTTGATTGTTTTTTCAGATGATTACTAGACAAATTCCTCAGGTCCACCAATTTATTTTAGAATTTTTGGAGTTCCAGAAGTTTGCGTTAGTTACAGATTACTACAGACTGTTCTGTTTTTGACAGATTCTGTTTTTCGTGTGTTGTTTGCTTATTTTGATGACTCTATGGCTAGTAAAATAGTTTATCAACCGTAGAGAAGTCGGAATACAGTAGGTTTAACACCAATATAAATAAAGAATGAGTTCATTACAGTACACTGAAGTGGTGTTTTGTTTTCTTTCGCTAACGGAGCTTACGAGTTTTCTGTTGAGTTTTGTGTTGTGAAGTTTTCAAGTTTTGGGTAAAGATTCGATGGACTACGGAATAAGGAGTGGCAAGAGCCTAAGCTTGGGGATGCCCAAGGCACCCCAAGGTAATATTCAAGTATAACCAAGAGCCTAAGCTAGGGGATGCCCCGGAAGGCATCCCCTCTTTCGTCTTCATTCATCGGTAACTTTACTTGGAGGTATATTTTTATTCACCACATGATATGTGTTTTGCTTGGAGCGTCATTTTATTTTGTTTAGCTTTGCTTGCTGTTTGAATAAAATACCAAGATCTGAAATTATTAAATGGGAGAGTCTTCACATAGTTGTATAATTATTTAACTACTCATTGATCTTCACTCATATCTTTTTGGAGTAGTTGGTCGTTTGCTCTAGTGCTTCACTTATATCTTTTAGAGCACAATGGTGGTTTTATTTTGAAGAAATAGATGAACTCTCATGCTTCACTTATATTATTTTGAGAGTCTTAAACAGAATGGTAATGTGCTTAATCCTAATATGCTAGGTATTCAAGACTAGTAAAAACTTTCTTATGAGTGTGTTGAATACTAAGAGAAGCCAGATGCTTGATGATTGTTTTGAGATATGGAGATGGTGATATTAGAGTCATGCTAGTTGAGTAGTTGTGAATTTGAGAAATACTTGAGTTAAAGTTTGTGATTCCCGTAGCATGCACGTATGGTGAACCGTTATGTGATGAAGTCGGAGCATGTTTTATTTATTGATTGTCTTGCTTATGAGTGGCGGTCGGGGACGAGCGATGGTCTTTTCCTACCAATCTATCTCCCTAGGAGCATGCGCGTAGTAATTTACTTTGATAACTTGTAGATTTTTGCAATAAGTATATGAGTTCTTTATGACTAATGTTGAGTCCATGGATTATACGCACTCTCACCTTTCCACCATTGCTAGCCTCTCTAATACCGTGCACCATTCGCCGGTATCATACACCCACCATATACCTTCCTCAAAACAGCCACCATACCTACCTATTATGGCATTTCCATTGCCATTCCGAGATATATTGCCATGCAACTTTCCACCGTTCCGTTTATTATGTCACGCTCCATCAATGTCATATTGCTTTGCATGATCATGCAGTTGACATTGTATTTGTGGCAAAGCCACCGTTCATAATTCTTAAATATGTGTCACTTATGAGTCTTTGCATATCCCGGTACTCCGCCGGAGGCATTCATATAGAGTCATATTTTGTTCTAAGTATTGAGTTGTAATTCATGAGTTGTAAGAAAATAAAAGTGTGATGATCATCATTTTTTAGAGCATTGTCCCAAGTGAGGAAAGGATGATGGAGGCTATGATTCCCCCACAAGTCGGGATGAGACTCCGGACTAAAATAAAGGCCAGAAAAAGAAGAAGGAGAAAAGGCCCAAAAAAAAGAAATGAGAGAAAAAGAGAGAAGGGACAATGTTACTATCCTATTACCACACTTGTGCTTCAAAGTAGCACCGTGATCTTCATGATAGAGAGTCTCCTATGATATCACTTTCATATACTAGTGGGCATTTTTCATTATAGAACTTGGCTTGTATATTCCAATGATGGCCTTCCTCAAAATGCCCTAGGTCTTCGTGAGCAAGCGAGTTGGATGCACACCCACTTTGTTTCTTTTGTTGAGCTTTCATTTACTTATAGCTCTAGTGCAACTTCCATGGCAATCCCTACTCACTCACATTGATATCTATTGATGGGCATGTCCATAGCCCGTTGATACGCCTAGTTGATGTGAGACTATCTTCTCCTTTTTTGTCTTCTCCACAACCACCATTCTATTCCACATATAGTGCTATATCCATGGCTCACGCTCATGTATTGCGTGAAGATTGAAAAAGTTTGAGAACACCTAAAGTACGAACCAATTGCTTGGCTTGTCATCGGGGTTGTGCATGATTTAAATATTTTGTGTGGTGAAGATAGAGCATAGCCAGACTATATGATTTTGTAGGGATAACTTTCTTTGGCTATGTTATTTTGAGAAGACATAATTGCTTTGTTAGTATGCTTGAAGTATTATTATTTTTATGTCAATATGAACTTTTGTCTTGAATCTTTCGGAGCTGAATATTCATACCACAATTAACAAGATTACGTTGAAATTATGCCAAGTAGCATTCCACATCAAAAATTATGTTTTTATCATTTACCTACTCGAGGACGAGTAGGAATTAAGCTTGGGGATGCTGATACGTCTCCAACGTATCTATAATTTTTGATTGTTCCATGCTATTATATTATCCATCTTGGATGTTTTATGGGCTTTACTATGCACTTTTACATTATTTTTGGGACTAACCTATTGACCCAGAGCCCAGTGCGAGTTCCTGTTTTTTCCCTTGTTTCAGTGTTTTGAAGAAAGGAATATCAAACTGAGTCGAAACGGAATGAAACCTTCTGGAGAAGTTATTTTCGGAAAGAAAGCAACCCGGGAGACTTGGAGTCCACGTCAAGGAAGCAACGAGCGAGGCACGAGGTAGGGGGCGCGCCCACCCCCCTGGGCGCGCCCTGCACCCTCGTGGGCCCCTCGTGGCTCCCCTGACGTACTTCTTCCGCCTATATATATCCATATACCCTAAAACGATCGGGGAACAGAACAGATCGGGAGTTCCGCCGCCGCAAGCTTCTGTAGCCACCAAAAACCAATCGGGACCCTGTTTCGGCACCCTGCCGGAGGGGGGAACCCTCACCGGTGGCCATTTTCATCATCCCGGCGCTCTCCATGACGAGGAGGGAGTAGTTCACCCTCGGGGCTGAGGGTATGTACCAGTAGCTATGTGTTTGACCTCTCTCTCTCGTGTTCTTGATTTGGCACGATCTTGATGTATCGCGAGCTTTGCTATTATAGTTGGATCTTATGTTTCTTCTCCCCCTCTACTCTCTTGTAATGGATTGAGTTTTCCCTTTGAAGTTATCTTATCGGAGTCTTTAATGATTTGAGAACACTTGATGTATGTCTTGCCGTGCATATCTGTGGTGACAATGGGATATCACGTGATTCACTTGATGTATGTTTTGGTGATCAACTTGCGGGTTCCGCCCATGAACCTATGCATAGGGGTTGGCACACGTTTTCGTCTTTATTCTCCGGTAGAAACTTTGGGGCACTCTTTGAGGTTCTATGTGTTGGTTGAATAGATGAATCTGAGATTGTGTGATGCATATCGTATAATGATACCCACGGATACTTGAGGTGACGTTGGAGTATCTAGGTGACATTAGTGTTTTGGTTGATTTGTGTCTTAAGGTGTTATTCTAGTACGAACTCTAGGGCTGTTTGTGACACTTATAGGAATAACCCAACAGATTGATTGGAAAGAATAACTTTGAGGTGGCTTCGTACCCTACCATAATCTCTTCGTTTGTTCTCCGCTATTAGTGTCTCTGGAGTGACTCTTTGTTGCATGTTGAGGGATAGTTATATGATCCAATTATGTAATTATTGTTGAGAGAACTTGCACTAGTGAAATTATGAACCCTAGGCCTTGTTTCCTAGCATTGCAATACCGTTTACGCTCACATTTACCACTTGGTACCTTGCTGTTTTTATATTTTCAGTTTACAAAAACCTATATCTACCATCCATATTGCACTTGTATCACCATCTCTTCGCCGAACTAGTGCACCTATACAATTTACCGTTGTATTGGGTGTGTTGGGGACACAAGAGACTCTTTGTTATTTGGTTGCAGGGTTGTTTGAGAGAGACCATCTTCATCCTACGCCTCCCACGGATTGATAAACCTTAGGTCATCCACTTGAGGGAAATTTGCTACTGTCCTACAAACCTCTGTACTTGGAGGCCCAATAACGTCTACAAGAAGAAGGTTGCGTAGTAGACAACACCGCCGCCCGTCGTTGCCGTGGCCAGAGCCACCACCTCGCCTCTCCGTGCTATCCAGAGGCTCCGCCTCGACGCCGCGGAGCTCCAAGATGAAGCACGTGCCCACGGGATGCCTGAAGCTATGCCATCATCTTCATCTTTGCCGTCGGCCGCCGGAGATCCCCCTCGCCGCCCACCTCGCTTCAGCCCCTCCCCGAGCTTGCCGAATCGCTCCTAGTGTTCACCGTGAGCTGCTGATCATCCTTCCCCTCTCCGTTCTCTCTCTTGCACTCCGTAGCCACCGCGCCCCTCTCGGCCGACTCCGCCAAGGCCTGCGCTCGCCGCCGCCGATGTTCCGGTGACCATTTGGTTCCGGGCGCGTGACCACCGAGCTCGCTGCACCTCGTAGAGCATCTCTAGCGCTTCGCCTCGCCCGTTTGCACAGCGCAGCCACGTTCCCGCGCACACACGAACGTCAGCCGCCGCTGCCGAGCTCGTTGCCGTCAGCTCTGGCCACCACACGCCCGTCTACCACCCCCATTCGATGCGCGCCGGCAAGAGCTCTCCAACGAGCCTAGCCGCACGTCGAACGAGGCACCATAGCCCAATCCCGAGCACCGCCGCCGCGTCTGGTCGTCGCCGGCGTTTAAACGCCGATGATTTGACCCAGTTGACCCGGGGTTGACCCCTGTTTGACCTCTCCTGGGTCACTGACCAGTGGGCCCGCCCCTGTTAATTATTAGCTAGGTTAAGTTTAGTGCTAATTAACCTAGATTAGTGCTTAACCTAACACTAGCTAACTCTGTTAGTTAGTTGTGTCATTAACCAGTGGGCCCCACTGGTCAGGTTTGACCTGGACGGCGCCGGTTGACCTGCTGAGGTCAGCATGACGCAATGCTGAAGCAGTAATAGGTTTTTCTGGATTTATTCTTACTCAGGAAATTCCAGAAATTAGTGCTAACTTCTAAAATTCATAGAAATTCAACCATAACACAGAACGAAATAAGTTATATATGAAAAATGATCAGAAAAATCCAATCTATCCATCTGTACTGGTTTCATGCATGTTAGAGCAACTTAACCCTTCTGTTTAGGTCAAACATGTTAATGCACTTATATGAACCCATAACTTGAGTTTGTATTTGAATCGTTGGTTCAAATAAGCTCAAACCCATCTGGTTGTAGTTGCATTAGCCCAACACACTCATATTGCCATGTCATGATCATGCATCATATTGTGCATTGCATTGATTGTGTTTCCTCTCTGTTGCCGGTAGTTGTTCCCCCTTAGTAGACGCTGATCCGGCGATGAGTTCGATGACACCGATGAAGAGCTATACTATCTTCAGAAGTGCCAGGCAAGCAAAACCCCCTTGTTCATTCCGATACAATCCCACTCTCTCGCCTCTGCTCTCTTTTACTGCATTAGAACAACAACGATTCAATTGTTACATGCTGCGGTAGTTGAACCCCTTATCCTCTGCATGACCTGTCATTGCCACAGTAAATAGATGAAACCCACTAGCATGAGTAGGAGTTGTTTGAGCCCTGATGTGCCTACTCATTCATGTTGTTTGTCATGCCTGCTACTGCTTAGAGTTGAGTCAGGTCTGATTCATCAGGGATGAATTGGAATGGTTTTGAACATGTCCTACTGTGTGTGAGCTAAGTGTGTGAACACGATTTGGTAAAGGTAGCGGTGAGAGGCCATGTAGGAGTACATGGTGGGTTGTCTCATTGATACCGTCCTTAGGAACTGAGTTCTATGTTTGTGATCCATGAACAGCTACTACCACACATTGGGATCCCTAATTGACTCTCTCGGCTTCTTAACCACCCTTGTCCTCTGTCCAGGAGTTGCAAGTAGTTTCTGGTGTTTGTAGTATGCTGGAGGCCATGCGCAGCACTGACCCGAGGGGTGGGCTGTGATGCGGTAGGCACGTGGCCGGGTATGCCGGGCGCCCGTTTGGTGTCGCGGAACCCTGTACACATCGTTCGGGGCCGTATGTGGAAACCTCGGCCAGACTCCCTGCGGATGGAACATGAATAGGCGATAAACCTGGACTAGAGACTTGAGTGTTTAGGTAGGCCGTGGCCGACGCCCTCGTTGGGCTTCCGCTTGAAGGTTGCCGAGTACATGTCGCGTAAACGGCGGTAAGTGGTGAGAGCGTGTGTGAAGAAGTACACCCCTGCAGGGTTAACATCATCTATTCGAATAGCCGCGTCCGCGGTAAAGGACCTCTGGGTTGCCTATACAGTTCATAGACATGTGAAAGAGGATACTCTAAAATGTGCAAGATAAGCGTGAGTGCTATGGATGGCGTTCTCGTAGGGAGACGGGAGCGGATCCAATGTGGTGTATTGATATGGTGAATATGTGGACTCGTGTGCGCCACCTCAAAAGAGTTACTTGTAGTCGTAGTTTAGGATATCCACTGAGTCAAAGCTGGCTTGCTGCAGTTAAACCCCACCATCCCTTTGTTGATAATGATGCATATGTAGTTAGTTCTGATGTAAGTCTTGCTGGGTACATTTGTACTCACGTTTTCTTAATTTATGTTTTTGCAGAGAGACTTCAGTCTCACTAGTAGTTCTGCGTGGACTTCGATGTTTAGCTTGCTACCTCAGCTACGATATTGTGCCCTCGGCAGGGTCTTGTAGATAGTTAGGCTTCTCAGCCCTTTTCATTTGTAGTTGTCTGTACTCAGACAAGTTAAGCTTCCGCATGTGCTTATTGCTTGTATGCTCTGTATGTTGGGTCATCAGACCCATGTTTGTAATATCTGGATCTTTGGAGCCTAATGAATAAATACTTTGAGTCGTAGAGTTTTGTTGTGATGCCATGTTGTATTTACACATATTGGGCATATTGTGTGTATGATTGAAATGCTTGGTATGTGTGGGATCCGACAACCTAGTTGTTTATCCTTGGTAGCCTCTCTTATGGGGAAATGTAGTCTAGTGCTTCCACTGAGCCATGGTAGTCTGCTACAGCCCGGTTTACCGGAGTCCTTCTAGCCCAGTTACTACTGCTCCGGAACACTTAGACTGGCCGACATGTGATCCACTTCATTCCTGTGTCTGTCCCTTCGGGGAAATGTCACGCGGTGACTTCCGGAGTCCTGCTAGCCTGCTACAGCCCGGGTTCCCGGAGTCTTGTTAGCCCAGTTGCTACAGCCCGGATTCACACGCTGATGACCGACACGTTCGATGCTGGTTCATGTATGCCTGTCCCCGTAAGTTAGCGCCACTTTGGGTTCACGGCTAGTCATGTCGGACCAGGTTCTCTGTCATATGGATGCTAGCGACACTATCATATACGTGAGCCAAAAGGCGCAAACGGTCTCGGGCCAGGTAAGGTGGCACCCGTGGGAATACCGTGCGTGAGGCCGCAAAGTGATATGATGTGTTACATGCTAGATCGGCGTGACTTAGGATCGGGGTCCTGACAACTACGTTCCCCAACAGTCGTATCAGAGCAAGGTCCATGCGTAGATGATATGCACGAGTAGAAAAAAAAGAGTTGGGGGCGATAATAGTCATACTGCTTACCACCAATGTCTTACTTTGATTCGGCGGTATTGTTGGATGAAGCGGCTCGGACCGACATTACATGACCACGTTCATAAGACTGGTTTTACCGATGTGCTTCGCACACAGGTGGTTGGTGGGTGTCTGTTTCTCCAACTTTAGTTGAATCGAGTTTGACTACGGCCGGTCCTTGTTGAAGGTTAAAACAACACACTTGACGATGCGTAGGTAAGAACTGTTCTTGCTAGAAGCCCGTAGCAGCCACGTAAAACATGCAATAACAAAGTAGATGACGTCTAACTTGTTTTTGCAGGGCATGTTGTGATATGATATGGTCAAGACATGATGTGATATAAGTTATTGTATGAGATGATCATGTTTTTTAAAAGTTAGCGGCAACTGGCAGGAGCCTTATGGTTGTCACTTTATTGTATGAAATGCAATCGCC
Organism: Aegilops tauschii subsp. strangulata; assembly: GCF_002575655.3. Lineage (NCBI taxonomy): Eukaryota > Viridiplantae > Streptophyta > Magnoliopsida > Poales > Poaceae > Aegilops > Aegilops tauschii. The sequence goes on along the minus strand of NC_053036.3, from coordinate 26,753,487 downwards.
ATGTAATTGCTTTACTTTATCACTATGTGGTAGCAATAGTTGTAGAAGCAATAGTTGGCAAGACGACAACGACGCTACGATGGAGATCAAGGTGTCAAGCCGGTGATGATGGAGATCATGACGTTGCTATGGAGATGGAGATCAAAGGCACAAGATGATGATGGCCATATCATGTCACATATTTTGATTGCATGTGATGTTTTGTTGGAAATATGCCCTAGAGGCAATAATAAAATGGTTATTATTGTATTTCCTTGTTCATGATAATTGTCTATCGTTCATGCTATAATTGTATTAACTGGAAACCGTAATACATGTGTGAATACATAGACCACAACATGTCCCTAGTAAGCCTCTAGTTGACTAGCTCGTTGATCAATAGATGGTTACGGTTTCCTGACCATGGACATTGGATGTCATTGATAACGGGATCACATCATTAGGAGAATGATGTGATGGACAAGACCCAATCCTAAGCATAGCACAAGATCGTGTAGTTCGTTTGCTAAGAGCTTTTCTAATGTCAAGTATCATTTCCTTAGACCATGAGATTGTGCAACTCCCGGATACCGTAGGAATGCTTTGGGTGTACCAAACGTCACAACGTAACTGGGTGGCTATAAAGGTACACTACAGGTATCTCCGAAAGTGTCTGTTGGGTTGGTACGAATCAAGACTGGGATTTGTCACTCCGTATGACGGAGAGGTATCTCTGGGCCCACTCGGTAATGCATCATCATAATGAGCTCAATGTGACCAAGTGGTTGGTCACGGGATCATGCATTACGGTACGAGTAAAGTGACTTGTCGGTAATGAGATTGAACGAGGTATTGGGATACCGACGATCAAATCTCGGGCAAATAACATACCGATAGACAAAGGGAATTGTATACGGGATTGATTGAATCCTCGACATCGTGGTTCATCCGATGAGATCATCGAGGAGCATGTGGGAGCCAACATGGGTATCCAGATCCCGCTGTTGGTTATTGACCGGAGAGTCGTCTCGGTCATGTCTGCGTGTCTCCCGAACCCGTAGGGTCTACACACTTAAGGTTCGGTGACGCTAGGGTTGTAGAGATATTAGTATGCGGTAATCCGAAAGTTGTTCGGAGTCCCGGATGAGATCCTGGACATCACGAGGAGTTCCGGAATGGTCCGGAGGTAAAGATTTGTATATAGGAAGTCCAGTTTCGGCCACCGGGAAAGTTTCGGGGTCACCGGTATTGTACCGGGACCACCGAAAGGGTCCCGGGGGTCCACCGGGTGGGGCCACCTATCCCGGAGGGCCCCATGGGCTGAAGTGGGAAGGGAGCCTACCCCTGGTGGGCTGGTGCCCCCCCATGGGCCTCCCCCTGTGCCTAGGGTTGGAAACCCTGGGGTGGGGGGCGCCCCACCTGACTTGGGGGGCAAGTTTCCCCTTGGCCGCCGACCCCCTTGAGATTGGATCTCTAGGGCCGGCGCCCCCCCACAGGGCCCCTATATAAAGAGGGGGGGAGGGAGGGCTGCAGTACCAAGCCCCTGGCGCCTCCCTCTCCCCCCGTAACACCTCTCCCTCTCGCCGAGCTTGGCGAAGCCCTGCCGAGATCCCCACTGCTTCCACCACCACGCGGTCGTGCTGCTGGATCTCCATCCACCTCTCCTCCCCCCTTGCTGGATCAAGAAAGAGGAGACGTCTCTCCCAACCGTACGTGTGTTGAACGCGGAGGTGCCGTCCGTTCGGCGCTAGGATCATCGGTGATTTGGATCACGACGAGTACGACTCCATCAACCCCGTTCTCTTGAACGCTTCCGCTCGCGATCTACAAGGGTATGTAGATGCACTCCTCCTCTCTCGTTGCTAGCATCTCCTAGATTGATCTTGTTGGCACGTAGGAAAATTTTGAATTATTGCTACGTTCCCCAACAGTGGCATCATGAGCTAGGTCTATGCGTAGATTCTATGCACGAGTAGAACACAAGGCAGTTGTGGGCGATGATTTGTTCAATTTGCTTGCCGTTACTAGTCTTATCTTGATTCGGCGGCATTGTGGGATGAAGCGCCCCGGACCGACCTTACACGTACACTTACGTGAGACAGGTTCCACCGACTGACATGCACTTGATGCATAAGGTGGTTAGCGGTGTCTGTCTCTCCCACTTTAGTCGGACCGGATTCGATGAAGAGGGTCCTTATGAAGGGTAAATAGCAATTGGCATATCAGCGTTGTGGCTTTTGCGTAGGTAAGAAACGTTCTTGCTAGAAACCCATAGCAGCCACGTAAAACATGCAACAACAATTAGAGGACGTCTAACTTGTTTTTGCAGGGTATGCTATGTGATGTGATATGGCCAAAAGGATGTGATGAATTATATATATGTGATGTATGAGATTGATCATGTTCTTGTAATAGGAATCACGACTTGCATGTCGATGAGTATGACAACCGGCAGGAGCCATAGGAGTTGTCTTAATTTATTGTATGACCTGCGTGTCAATGAAAAACGCCATGTAATTACTTTACTTTATTGCTAACCGTTAGCCATAGTAGTAGAAGTAATAGTTGGCGAGACAACTTCATGAAGACACGATGATGGAGATCATGATGATGGAGATCATGGTGTCATGCCGGTGACGAAGGTGATCATGCCGCGCCTCGAAGATGGAGATCAAAAGGCGCAAGATGATATTGGCCATATCATGTCACTTTATGATTTGCATGTGATGTTTGTCATGTTTACATCTTATTTGCTTAGAACGACGGTAGCATAAATAAGATGATCCCTCACTAAAATTTCAAGAGATGTGTTCCCCCTAACTGTGCACCGTTGCGAAGGTTCGTTGTTTCGAAGCACCACGTGAAGATCGGGTGTGATAGATTCTAACGTTCGCATACAATGGGTGTAAGCCAGATTTACACATGCGAAACACTTAGGTCGACTTGACGGGCCTAGCATGTACAGACATGGCCTCGGAACACAAGAGACCGAAAGGTCGAACATGAGTCGTATAGAAGATACGATCAACATGAAGATGCTCACTGATGATGACTAGTCCGTCTCACGTGATGATCGGACACGGCCTAGTTGATTCGGATCATGTATCACTTAGATGACTAGAGGGATGTCTATCTGAGTGGGAGTTCATTAAATAATAATTAGATGAACTTAATTATCATGAACGTAGTCAAAAGGTCTTTGCAAATTATGTCGTAGCTTACGCTTTAGTTCTACTGTTTAAGATATGTTCCTAGAGAAAATTTAGTTGAAAGTTGATAGTAGCAATTATGCGGACTGGGTCCGTAAACTGAGGATTGTCCTCATTGCTGCACAGAAGGCTTATGTCCTTAATGCACCGCTCGGTGTGCTGAACCTCGAGCGTCGTTTGTGGATGTTGCGAACATCTGACATACATGTTTTGATGACTACGTGATAGTTCAGTGCGTAATGCTAACGGTTTAGAATTGAGGCGCCAAAGACGTTTTTGAAACGTCGCAGAACTTATGAGATGTTCCAAAGACTGAAATCGGGATTTCAGACTAGTGCCCACGTCAAGAGGTATGAGACCTCTGACAAGTTTCTTAAGCCCACAAGCTAAGGGAGAAAAGCTCAATCGTTGAGCATGTGCTCAGATTGTCTGAGTACTACAATCGCTTGAATCGAGTGGGAGTTAATCTTCCAGATGAGATAGTGATGGTTCTCCATAGTCACTGACACCAAGCTATTAGAGCTTCGTGATGAACTATAACATATAAGGGATAGACATGATGATCCTTGAGCAACTCGCGATGTTTGACACCGCGAAAGTAGAAATCAAGTAGGAGCATCAATTGTTGATGGTTAGTAAAACCACTAGTTTCAAGAAGGGCAAGGGCAAGAAGGGATACTTCATGAAACGGCAAATCAGTTGCTGCTCCAGCGAAGAAACCCAAGGTTGAACCCAAACCCGAGACTAAGTGCTTTTGTAATGAGGGGAACGGTCACTGAAGCAGAACTACCCTAGATACTTGGTAGATGAGTAGGCAGGCAAGGTCGACAGAAGTATATTGGATATACATTATATTAATGTGTACTTTACTAGTACTCCTAGTAGCACCAGGGTATTAGATACCGGTTTGGTTGCTAAGTGTTGGTAACTCGAAATAAAAGGCTACGGAATAAACGGAGACTAGCTAAAGGTGAGATGATGATATGTGTTGGAAGTGTTTCCAAGGTTGATGTGATCAAACATCGCACGCTCCCTCTACCATCGAGATTGGTGTTCAACCTAAATAATTGTTATTTGGTGTTTGCATTGAGCATAGACATGATTAGATTATGTTTATCGCAATACGGTTATTCATTTAAGGAGAATAATGGTTACTCTGTTTATTTGAATAATACCTTCAATGGTCTTGCACCTAAAATGAATGGTTTATTGAATCTCGATCGTAGTGATACACATGTTCATGCCAAAAGATATAAGATAGTAATGATAGTACCACATACTTGTGTCACTGCCATTTGAGTCATATTGGTATAAAATGCATGAAGAAGCTCCATGTTGATGGATCTTTGGACTCACTCGTTTTTGAAATGTTTGAGACATGCGAACCATGTCTATTGGTTTATACGCATGAAGAAACTCCATACAGATGGATCGTTTGGACTCACTTGATTTTGAATCACTTGAGACATGCAAATCATACCACATGGGCAAGATGACTGAAAGGCCTCGTTTTCAGTAAGATGAAACAAGAGAGCAACTTGTTGGAAGTAATACATTTGATGTGTGCAGTCCAATGAGTGCTGAGGCATGCAGTGGATATCGTTATGTTCTTACTTCACAGATGATTTGAGTAGATGCTGAGTATATTTACTTGATGAAACACAAGTCTGAATTATTGAAAGGTTCAAGTAATTTCAGAGTGAAGTTCAAGATCGTCGTGACAAGAGGATAAAATGTCTGTGATATGATCATAGAGATGAATATCTGAGTTACGAGTTTGGCACACAATTAAGAAATTGTGGAAATTGTTTCACGACTAATACCGCCTGGAACACCATACTGTGATGGTGTGTCCGAACATCATAACTGCACCCTATTGGATATGGTGCATACCATGATGTCTCTTATCAAATTACCACTATCGTTTATGGGTTAGGCATTAGAGACAACCGCATTCACTTTAAATAGGGCACCACGCAATTTCGTTGAGATGACACCGTATGAACTACGGTTTAGAGAAACCTAAGCTGTCGTTTCTTAAGAGTTTGGGGCTGCGACGCTTATGTGGAAAAGTTTCAGGCTGATAAGCTCGAACCCAAAGTGGATAAATGCATCTTCATAGAATACCCAAAAATAGTTGGGATACCTCCTATTTCAGATCTGGAAGCAAAAGTGATTGTTTCTAGAAACGGGTCCTTTCTCGAGGAAAAGTTTCTCTCGAAAGAATTGAGTGGGAGGATGGTGGAGACTTGATGAGGTTATTGAACCATGACTTCAACTAGTGTGTAGCAGGGCACAGGAAGTTGTTCCTGTGGCACCTACACCAATTGAAGTGGAAGCTTATGATAGTGATCATGAAACTTCGGATCAAGTCACTACCAAACCTCGTAGGACGACAAGGATGCATGCTACTTCAGAGTGGTACGTAATCCTGTCTTGGAAGTAATGTTGCTAGACAACAATGAACCTACGAGCTATGGAGAAGTGATGATGGGCCCGGATTCCGACGAATGGCTCGAGGCCATAAAATCCGAGAGAGGATCCATGTATAAAACAAAGTGTAGACTTTGGAAGAACTACTTGATGGTCGTAAGGCTGTTGGGTGCAGATGGATTTTAAAAGGAAGACAGACAATGATGGTAAGTGTCACCATTAAGAAAGCTCGACTTGTCGTTAAGATGTTTTCCGGCAAGTTCAAGGAGTTGACTGCGATGAGACTTTCTCACTCGTAGCAATGCTAAGAGTCTGTTGGAATTATATTAGCAGTTACTGCATTATTTATGAAATCTTGCAGATAGGATGTAAAAAAAACATTGTTTCCTCGACGATTTTCTTGAGGAAAGGTTGTATGTGATACAACCAGAAGGTTTTGTCAATCCTGAAAGATGCTAACAAGTATGCAAAGCTCCAGCAATCCTTCTAAGGACTGGAGTAAGCATCTCGGAGTTGGAATGTACACTTTGATGAGATGATCAAAGATTTTGGGTTTTTACAAAGTTTATGAGAAACTTGTATTTCCAAAGAAGTGAGTGGGAGCACTATAGAATTTCTGATGTGTATATGTTGTTGACATATTGTTGATCAGAAATGATGTAGAATTTCTGGAAAGCATACAGGGTTATTTGAAAAGTGTTTTTCAATGGAAAACCTGGATTAAGCTACTTGAACATTGAGCATCCAGATCTATAAGGATAGATCAAAAACGCTTAATAGTACTTTCAAATGAAACATACCGTGACAAGATTTTGAAGGAGTTCTTGGCTGTGTTACAAGGTGTGAGTATTGAGTAAGACTCAAGACCTGACCACGGCAGAAGAGAGAGCAAGGACGAAGGTCGTCCCCTATGCTTTAGACGTAGGCTCTGCAGTATGCTATGCTGTGTACCGCACCTGAAGTGTGCCTTGCCATGAAATAGTCAAGGGGTACAAGAGTGATCCAGGAATGGATCACATGACAGCGGTCGAACTTATCCTTAGTAACTAGTGGACTAAGGAATTTTCTCGATTATGGAGGTGGTAAAAGAGTTCGTCGTAAGGGGTTATGCCGATGCAAACTTTGACACCAATCCGGATGACTCTGAGTAGTAAACCGGATTCGTATAGTAGAGCAGTTATTTGGAATAGCTCCAAATAGGGTGTGGTAGCTGCGTCTAGGAGAAGACATAGAGATTTGTAAAGCACACACGGATCTGAAAGGTTCAGATCCATTGACTAATAACCTCTCTCACAAGCGTGATATGATAAAACACCATGGGTGTTGGATTCATTACAATCACATAGTGATGTGAACTAGATTATTGACTCTAGTGCAAGTGGGAGACTGTTGGAAATATGCCCTAGAGGCAATAATAAAATGGTTATTATTGTATTTCCTTGTTCATGATAATTGTCTATCGTTCATGCTATAATTGTATTAACTGGAAACCGTAATACATGTGTCAATACATAGACCACAACATGTCCCTAGTAAGCCTCTAGTTGACTAGCTCGTTGATCAATAGATGGTTACGGTTTCCTGAACATGGACATTGGATGCCATTGATAACGGGATCACATCATTAGGAGAATGATGTGATGGACAAGACCCAATCCTAAGCATAGCACAAGATCGTGTAGTTCGTTTGCTAAGAGCTTTTCTAATGTCAAGTATCATTTCCTTAGACCATGAGATTGTGCAACTCCCGGATACCGTAGGAATGCTTTGGGTGTAGCAAACATCACAACGCAACTGGGTGGCAATAAAGGTACACTACAGGTATCTCCGAAAGTGTCTGTTGGGTTGGTACGAATCGAGACTGGGATTTGTCACTCCGTATGACGGAGAGGTATCTCTGGGCCCACTCGGTAATGCATCATCATAATGAGCTTAATGTGTCCAAGTGGTTGGTCACGGGATCATGCATTACGGTACGAGTAAAATGACTTGTCGGTAACGAGACTGAATGAGGTATTGGGATACAGACAATCAAATTTCGGGCAAGTAACATACCGATAGACAAAGGGAATTGTATACGGGATTGATTGAATCCTCGACATCGTGGTTCATCCGATGAGATCATCGAGGAGCATGTGGGAGCCAACATGGGTATCCAGATCCCGATGTTGGTTATTGACCGGAGAGTCGTCTCGGTCATGTCTGCGTGTCTCCCGAACCCGTAGGGTCTACACACTTAAGGTTCGGTGACGCTAGGGTTGTAGAGATATTAGTATGCGGTAATCCGAAAGTTGTTCGGAGTCCCGGATGAGATCCTGGACATCACGAGGAGTTCCGGAATGGTCCGGAGGTAAAGATTTGTATATAGGAAGTCCAGTTTCGGCCAACGGGAAAGTTTCGGGGTCACCGGTATTGTACCGGGACCACCGGAAGGGTCCCGGGGGTCCACCGGGTGGGGCCACCTATCCCGGAGGGCCCCATGGGCTGAAGTGGGAATGGAACCAGCCCCTGGTGGGCTGGTGCGCCCCCCATGGGCCTCCCCCTGCGCCTAGGGTTGAAAACCCTGGGGTGGGGGGCGCCCCACCTGACTTGGGGGGGGGCAAGTTTCCCCTTGGCCGCCGCCCCCCCTTGAGATTGGATTCTAGGGCCGGCGCCCCCCCCACAGGGCCCCTATATAAAGAGGGGGGGAGGGAGGGCTGCAGTACCAAGCCCCTGGCGCCTCCCTCTCCCCCCGTAACACCTCTCCCTCTCGCTGAGCTTGGCGAAGCCCTGCCGAGATCCCCGCTGCTTCCACCACCACGCCGTCGTGCTGCTGGATCTCCATCAACCTCTCCTCCCCCCTTGCTGGATCAAGAAGGAGGAGACGTCTCTCCCAACCGTACGTGTGTTGAACGCGGAGGTGCCGTCCGTTCGGCGCTAGGATCATCGGTGATTTGGATCACAACGAGTACGACTCCATCAACCCCGTTCGCTTGAACGCTTCCGCTCGCGATCTACAAGGGTATGTGGATGCACTCCTCCCCTCTCGTCGCTAGCATCTCCTAGATTGATCTTGGTGACACGTAGGAAAATTTTGAATTACCGCTACGTTCCCCAACATGTTTATCTTTTATGCATCTTATTTTGCTTAGTACGGCGGCAGCATTATAAGATGATCCCTCACTAAAATTTCAAGGTATAAGTGTTCTCCTTGAGTATGCACCGTTGCTACAGTTCGTCGTGCCGAGACACCATGTGATGATTGGGTGTCATAAGCTCTACGTTCACATACAACGGGTGCAAGACAGTTTTGCATGTGCAGAATACTCGGGTTAAACTTGACGAGCCTAGCATATGCAGATATGGCCTCGGAACACTAAGACCGAAAGCTCAAACGTGAATCATATAGTAGATATGATCAAGATAGAGATGTTCACCATTGAAAACTACTCCATGTCACATGATGATCGGACATGGTTTAGTTGATATGGATCACCTGATCATTTAGATGGCTAGGGAGATGTCTATCTAAGTGGGAGTTCTTAAGTAATATGATTAATTGAACTTAATTTATCATGAACTTAGTCCTGATAGTATTTGCATATCTATGTTGTAGATCAGTAGCTTGCGATGTAGCTCCCCGTTTATTTTTGATATGTTCCTAGAGAAATATAAGTTGAAAGATGATAGTATCAATGATGCAGACTGGGTCCGTGATTTGAGGATTATCCTCATTGCCGCACACAAGAATTATGTCCTTGATGCACCGCTAGGTGACAGACCTATTGCAGGAGCAGATGCAGACGTTATGAACGTTTGGCAAGCTCGGTATGATGACTACTTGACAGTTTAGTGCGCCATGCTTTACGGCTTAGAACTGGGACTTCAAAATGTTTTGAACACCACAGAGCATATGAGATGTTCCAAGAGTTGAAATTGGTATTTCAGACTCATGCCCGTGTCGAGAGGTATGAGACCTCTGATAAGTACTTTGCCTACAAGATGGAGGAGAATAGCTCAACTAGTGAGCATGTGCTCAGAATGTCTGAGTACTACAACCGCTTGAATCAAGAGGGAGTTAATTTTCCAGATAAGATAGTGATTGACAGAGTTCTCTAGTCACTATCACCAAGTTACTGGAACTTCGTGATGAACTATAATATGCAAGGGATGACGAAAATGATTCCCGAGCTCTTCGCGATGCTAAAATTGGCGAAGGTAGAAATCAAGAAAGAGCATCAAGTGTTGATGGTTAACAAGATCACTAGTTTCAAGAAAAGGGGCAAAAGAAAAGAAGGGGAACTTCAAGAAAGAATGGCAAGCAAGTTGCCACTCCCGTGAAGAAACCCAAAGCTAGACCTAAGCCTGAAACTGAGTGCTTCTACTGCAAAGGGAATGGTCACTGGAAGCGGACCTACCCCAAATACTTGGCGGATAAGAAGGATGGCAAAGTGAACAAAGGTATATTTGATATACATGCTATTGATGTGTACTTTACTAGTGTTCATAGTAACCCCAGGGTATTTGATACTGGTTCAGTTGCTAAGATTAGTAACTCCAAACAGGAGTTGCAAAATGAACAGAGACTAGTTAAGGGCGAGGTGATGATGTGTGTTGGAAGTGATTCCAAGATTGATAAGATCACCATCGCATACTCCCTCTACCTTTGGGATTAGTATTGGACCTAAATAAATGTTATTTGGTGTTTGCGTTGAGCATGAATATGATTCGATCATGTTTATTGCGATACGGTTATTCATTTAAGTCAGAGAATAATTGTTGTTCTGTTTACATGAATAAAACCTTCTATGGTCTTACATCCAATGTAAATGGTTTACTGAATCTCGATCGCAGTGATACACATATTGATACTATTGATGCCAAAAGATGCAAAGTTAATAATGATGGTGCAACATATTTGTGGCACTGCCGTTTAGGTCATATTGGTGTAAAGCGCATGAAGAAACTTCATTCAGATGAACTTTTGGAATCACTTGATTATGAATCATTTGATACTTGCGAACCATGGGCAAGATGACTAAAACTCCGTTCTCCGGATCAATGGAGCGAGCCAATGACTTATTGGAAATAATACATACCAATGTATGCGGTCCAATGAGTGTTAAGGCTCACGGCGGGTATCGTTATTTTCTGTCCTTCACAGATGATTTGAGCAGATATGAGTATATCTACTTAATGAAACACAAGTCTGAAACGTTTGAAAAGTTCAAAGAATTTCAGAGTGAAGTGGAGAATCATCATAATAAGAAAATAAAGTTTCTACGATCTGATCGCAGAGGCGAATATTTGAGTTATCAGATTGGCCTTCATTTAAAACATGTTGTAGGATCGAAAGTATGTCTAGAGAGGGGGGGGGGTGATTAGACTACTTGACCAAATAAAAATCTAGCCTTTTCCCAATTTTAAGTCTTGGCAGATTTTAGGAACTTAGCACAAATCAAGTAATCAACCTACACATGCAATTCTAAGAGTATAGCAGTGGAATGTAAAACAATATCATATGAAGGTAAAGGGAGGAGTTTGGAGGGAGCAAACGCAATGTAGACACAGAGATTTTTTATCCGTGGTTCCGATAGGTGGTGCTATCGTACATCCACATTGATGGAGACTTCAACCCATGAAGGGAAACGGTTGCGCGAGTCCACGGAGGGTTCCACCCACGATGGGTCCACGAAGAAGCAACCTTGTCTATCCTACCATGGCTATCGCCCACGAAGGACTTGCCTCACTAGGGTAGATCTTCACGAAGTAGGCGATCTCCTTGCCCGTACAAACTCCTTGGTTCAACTCCACAATCTTGACGGAGGCTCCCAAGTGACACCTAGCCAATCTAGGAGACACGACTCTCCAAAAGGTAATAGATGGTGTGTTGATGATGAACTCCTTGCTCTTGTGCTTCAAATGATAGTCTCCCCAACACTCAACTCTCTCTCATAGGATTGGATTTGGTAGAAAGATGATTTGAGTGGAAAGCAACTTGGGGAAGGCTAGAGATCAAGATTTATGTGGTTGGAATGGAATATCTTGACCTCAACACAAGTGTAGGTGGTTCTCTCTCAGAAAATGTATGTTGGAAGTGTAGGCATGTTCTGATGGCTCTCTCCACGAATGAAGAGTGGGTGGAGGGGTATATATAGCCTCCACACAAAATCTAACCGTTACACACAAATCACCAAACTCGGTGGGACCGAATTATAAAACTCGGTCAGACCGATTTAGTTCAAAATGTGAACGTTAGGATTTTCAGTGGGACCGACATGTCAACTCGGTAGGACCGATTCCATTAGGGTTAGGGCATAACGTAATCTCGGTGAGACCGATTACACAAACTCGGTGGGACCGATTTTGGTAATAGGCAAACAGAGAGTTGGTCAGCCAAACTCGGTGGGACCGATTCGCTCATCTTGGTTAGACCGAAAAGTTACGATGGGGAAACAGAGAGTTTGCATTGTAATCTCGGTGGGACCGATCGCTCATCTTAGTTTAACCGAAACGTTACGAAGGGAAACAGAGAGGTTGCAATCCCATCTCGGTGAGACCGAGATCCCTATCGGTGAGACCGAAGTGACTAGGGTTTGTGGCAGTGTCTATGTCAAGTGAACTCGGTGGCGCCGGATAGAAAGTTTCGGTGGGGCCGAGTTTGACTTTTGGTTTGGGACATATGTGGATATGAGAAAGTAGTTGAGGGTTTTTGGAGCATATCACTAAGCATTTTGAGCAAGTAACTCATTAAGCAACACCTCACCCCATTTTAATAGTATTGGCTTTTCCTATGGACTCAATGTGATCTTGGATCACTAAAAGTAAAATGTAGAGTCTTGTGCTTTGAGCTTGAGCCAAACTTTTTGTCCTTAGCATTTTGAGGGGTCCACCTTCTAATCCTTGCCATGCCAATCATTGAGCTTTCCTGAAATATTTATCTTAAAATAGCATTAGCTCGATGAGCTATATGTTGTTAGGTATTACCAAAACCACCCAGGGATAGTTGCACTTTCAATCTCCCCCTTTTTGGTAATTGATGACAACATATAGATCAAAGCTTCGACAAATGATCATAAGATTGAAAAACATCGTCGCTTTGAGAAGTGTGTGCTAAGCAAGAGCTCCCCCTAAATTTGTGCATTATTTAAAATTTGCTTTTGAATGCAAATGCACAATCGATTAGGATCATGGGTTACTCTTCCATGTCACATACATCTTGGTGGAGCACTCAAAATGATAGAAATTAAAAGCATGCACTCATCACCAAGCAAGTGAATGATCATATGAGATATAAAAGATAGTATCATCCAAACAAGCATTAAGGTATCAAATGATCAAACACATGATCATACAAGTATCTCACAAGGACATAAAGTATCTCACACAAGCACACAATCAAAGTTCAACCAAAAGCAAGAGAGATAAAAAAGAAGACACTCTCTCTCGAAGCCTATGATCTATACATATTTCTCCCCCTTTGGCAACAAGTTACCAAAAAGTTCAAATATGCATAGTGCTATGCATCTCTCAGGCTTGTTCTTCGGGAGGTGGTGTAGAGAGAACTCCAAGGACGAAGGCATCTGTTGATGTAGTTGGAGCTGGTGGAGTGGCTGCTGGAGGTGGCACTGGAGCTGTAGCTGCTGGTGCTGATGCTGTGGTTCTAGAATCTCTGACATGCACTGCAGCAGACCTCTGTCCTCGAGGTACTCGCTCAAATGCATCAGTAGTTGCCTTGCCTCTCTTCTCTTCTGCTTCCTCCTGAAGCTCCTCAACTGCTGTTTGAATCTCAGTTACCTTTAGATCAAGAGCATTAAAATTGGTCTATATGATCCTCTCCAAGCTCTCCTGGTTTTGAGTCAGGGTGGCCAAGCCCTTCTCAATCCTCAGTGTAGACTGGATCAGATATCCAAGTTTATCTTCCTTGCTCTTCATGAAAACTTGAGATGCCTCTTCAACACTTGGCATCTTGGCAGCTTTTTCAGCCTTTGCTTTGGCTCTCCTCTTCTGTGCTTGCACAGATGTGGGGTCTTCCTCATTCATCACAACAGTATTATCTTCAAAATTAGGATGCAGAGGAAGGTGCTCCTTGTCCAACAAGTATGTACCTGTGCCCATCTTAGAGTTGATGAGCTCCTGAATGTGTGGAGCATACCCACAGCTTCTCTTCTGATTAGCAGTTGTCCTCTTGATTGTTTCTACAATCAAACTCATAACCTTGAACTTTTGAGGCACATCAAACAAATGTAGCAAATTGATAGCATGTCCTCTGATCATCTTGTGATCTCCAGATTTGGGCAACAAAGTATGCCTAAGGATCTAGTTGATGGTAGGCAGACCAGACAACAAGAAGTGTACTGATCCAAGCTTGTGAGTCTCCAAAGCTTTATTTGGGATCTCCTTGTACATGTTGGCCATAGTGTTGTGGTCTTTTTTCTTGGTGGCATACACATCCAAGTCATCTTCATGTTCTTCAGGGGCATTTATCAGCTTGGCCCATTCTTCAACTGTGGATTGGTACCTAGTACCTTCTGACATCCAAATGATCTTCCCATCTGGATAAAAGTGAGCAGTGGAGTAAAACTGAATGATCAGCTCATCATTCCATTTAGTGAGCTTCTGTCCAACAAACTTATCTACTCCACATGCTTTGAAGCTGTCAAAAACTCCTGGAAAGTGATCTTCATTTGCCTTGATGCATTCCCAATCCACCCATCTCATGTAACATACATTGGGCTTCTTGTCAAGCAAAATAGTGTCATAGAAGTCTTGTTGTTCCTTTGTGTGAAACCTATAATCAACTGTTGTCCTTCTCCTCACAGCATAAGGATCAGATTGTCTCCACAATCTCAGTCCAGCATCCTTCCTGATATGCATGTCTTCTGCCACTGGATGAGCATCATTGTGGTCAGGAATCTTGGGCTTCAACTTTCTCAAAACAAGTGAATCATCTTCCTCTTCTTCAGCCTGAGGCACTGGGCCTTGTTCTTCTCCTCAGCAGGTATACTTCTGGTGTTTCTCTTGGGCTTACTGGGCTTCTGAGCTGGAGCTTTGGGATTAGACTTTGGCTTAGATGGAGCACCCCCTGCCTTTATAGCATCTCCCATAAGCTTCTGAGCTCTGGGTGCTGGTGCAGCATCCTCTTCTTCTTCCTCTTCTTCAGAATCTTTCACCATTGAGGGCTTGCCAAGAACTTTTGCAGTAGTGGTTCTTGCCATCATCATTTTCTGGCCATCACCTGCTACTTCACCGTCATCTGATTCTATGGTGAATTTCATTGTTTCTCATGTTGCTACCTTCCTTGGCTTTGACATTGGGATCCTCCTTGCTGGTGCCTTCTTATTCAGTCCTGGCTTACTTGTAGCAGCTGTGCCATACTCCTTTTTCAGCACCTTCTTTTTGGAGCTTACTTCCTCCTCAGTGGCAACATAATCCTCATCCTCAGATTGTGAGGTTCTCTTCTTCCTTGTTCTGGTTGCAACCTTTGGCAAGTTGCTTGGAGTGCTCCTGCTGCCATCACCAGAAGTGCTAGAGGGATCCGAACCCTCACTCATCTGCACCTGTTCCTCTGACCTGTTCTGACTGTCACTTTGTTCAGACATCTCTGCAAACTTACTGACAGCAGACCCTGTGAATAGATATAGATGAGGTAGAGTGGATGAGCATCACAAAGTGCAGAGTTTTTGCAAAACAGATGACTTAAAAACTTAGTTTTAGTTCTTCACAGAAAGCATTTCGGAGCTACCGATTTGTAAACTCGGTGATACCAAAGCAGCTTTTGGAACCTAAACTAGTGAACTCGGTCAGACCGAGTCATAGTTCGGTGGCACCGAGACTGCTAGGGTTTCACAAAGAATCGAACTCGGTCACACCGATTTGCAGTTTTCGGTCAGACCGAAAGTGCAAGTGCAATGGCCTAATCCAAATCGGTGTGACCGATTTCTACAACTCGGTCGGTCCGAGATGTGTTCTGCGGTGACGTAACCCTAAATTTTCAAATCAAACCTAACCTAAGGGATGTTTTCAGTGGATAGAGTGTTTGCATACGTGGTGATGATCATGGCAGAGCAATTTGCTACGAATCAGAGGTAAAAGAATAGCACAAAGGATCGAACTCGTACCCTAGTTCGGCGGAGTTTGCTATGGCGGCAATGGAGGGGAAGAATTCCTTTGACGGCGATGGAAACCATTGGCGGGAGGTCGCTGGCGACGAGAAGACGATCCGGAGACCCGAGGCGGCAGATCAGGATACGCGCGGGCTGAGAGGTTTCGAAGGAATTTCCAAAATCTCACCCATGGGTTTATATATCCCGACCCTGTCGGTGTGACCGAGTGGAACAACTCGGTGGCACCGAGATGCAGAATCGCAAGCGGTTACTGCAACTCGGTATGACCGAATGGTTCTAATCGGTTGCACCGAGATTGAAAACCTAGATCAACTTAGTGATCTCAGTGTGACCGAAATGGATGACTCGGTCATACCGAAACACACAAAGAGGTTTTGGAAGTTTAAGTCTATGAAGAATCGGGGACTCCGAGTGCTCCTCACGCAGAGTGGTTTGAATCTGACTTGATCAAACTTTGTGATGTAGCATGAATAGAGTTTGAGACGAGAGAAGCATAGATAGCTAGAGGGAGTTCTTACGCATTCTTGTCTATCCATTTGGCAAAGGAGAAAAGGCCAAACAATCAAAGCAACAAATGGATGTCCTCGAATGAGTAAAATATGCATCCAACATGCTCACACAATAAAATGACAAATGAAATATGTGACAAAGCATGCACAATCACTCTAGCATCTATCAAGCAATTTGGCGATGACTAGGTCATCTATATATGAGTATATTGACTTAGGAGTCAAATGAGAACATTTGATCGTAGGTCATACTCACCGTTTAAGCACAAGTGGGGTTGCCACTTTTACATAAAGCATTGTTGTGTTCACATCATTAGAGTTGCTTTAGCTCAATTGATTAGAGTAAAGCTCCCCCTAGATGTGATATCCCCCCTAAGAGGGATGAACTAACCTTGGGTTTTGTCAATGATGACTTCATGTAGGTGTTGAAGATGTAGATGCTCAATGTTGATGTAGATCATTCGGAGCAATCCTTTGGAGTGAGTTGCACTTTCAATACCTACACGGGTTAGTCCCACAAGGAACAAACAAGGATATCCATAGACATAGAGTGATGTTCACATGAGATGATGTCCATGAATGCATTAGGTTACCTTGTCCCTTGTATTACCAACAAGAGGGTTTGTGACTCCTTGAACTAGTGCAAGATATGGAAGTTGTTTGCACTTGTCCTTGCCAAAATGATAAGAGTGAAGGATGTTGGCGGAGTCACCCTCAAGAACTCTCTAGTTCTTCTTCTTAGAGATCCACACCATCTTGATGGGAATCCTTGGAGTTGTAGTCGTACTTGATGAAGTGGAACTTGATGTGGTCTTGGGAACCCACTTGACCAAGGCCTTAGGTGCTTCTTCAAATGCATCAATCTCCTCTTGAAGCTTGTCCTTGCCTTTTAGCTTGTGGTCTTGTGGTGGAAGATCATCTTGAGCTTGTGTTCCTTAGAAAGAAGTAGGATCATACTTCTCTTGTTGAGGAACAAACTTCGTCTTGGGGTATTGATCTTCTTCCCACTCAACTCCATTGGCATTGAACTTTCGTTCAAAACCAACACCTTGATTCTTCCGGTGTGTTCCTTGCTTGCGTACAATTTCCTCAAATTTCTTACTTCCGGCAAGACTCTTGTAAACACCTTTCTCTATAATTCCCTTCAATAAGCTATTTTCTTGCTCAAGTGTAACTTGGCTAAGAGAATCATTAGTGGAATCAAGAGAACTACTAGAAGCAACAGCATTGGATTTAGCATGATTGTTGTTACTACTAGAGGAAGAATCTTTCTTGTTCTTGTTGCTAGATTTAACTTGTGGCATGTAAGTAGACAAAAGTAAACGCTTGGCAATGTAAGAGGAACTTTTCTTCCGAAGATCATCATTGATTGCTTTTAAGAACTCATTCTCTTGCTCAAGGTTGAGCTTTTCAAAGCATAGCTTCTCATGAGTCTTTAAAAGTAATCGATGATCTTCCAAGGTAGTTTCATGAGCTAACTTAAGAGTGTTTAGTTCTTTAGTTAGACGCTCAATCTCCTTCTTATCATCGTCATTCGTTTTATCTTGATTACCATGATTAATAGCAAGTTCATCATAGTTTTCATAACTAGAGTTGTCAACAAGTAAATCATCATCTCCTAGCAAATCATCTTCATCACTATTGAAATCAACATATTCGAGGTGTGTTACCTTTGGGCCTTTAGCCATGAAGCGTCTTCCAATTCCTTCATTTGGTGAGTCAAATATGTCATAGGAGTTGGTTGTCACAAGAGCTAGGCCGGCAACACCTTCATCTTGAGTATATTCGGAGTCGGAGTGATAACTTCTTTCGGAGTGATGGTCGGAGTCGGAGCCGGATACCCATTCACCAACATGAGCTTGATGTCCTCTTTTTGTGTAGCTCTTTGATGATTTGTCCTTCCTTTCCGAATCCTTGTTTCTCCGAGAGGGTCTTCGTTCATAACGATCATCTCTACTCCTTCTGTCTCTTGGTGGTGATTCTTCTCATCTACTTCTTCTCTTGGGAGAATCTTCTCTTCTTTTGTAGGGAGCCGTACACTCATTTGAGTAGTGTCCGGGTCTTCCACAATTGTAGCAATTCCGTTCACGACTTGAAGATCTCTTGTCATTGTAGGACCTTGACTTGGAGCTTCTTTCCTTACTTCTACTCTTGTACAATTTGTTGAAGTTCTTCACAATTAGGCTCAATTCTTCATTGAAGGTTTGTTTCTCACTTGATGATGTGGGAGCTTCACATGAGGCTTTGTAAGCACCACTTGACTTGTTGTGGAGCTCTTCCTTATCCTTAAGTGACATCTCATGAGCAACAATTCTTCCAATGACTTCCGTTGGCTTGAGATGATTGTAGTTGGTCATCATTTGGATCAATGTGCACACGGTATCATATTTTCCATCCAAGACTCTTAGGATCTTCTTGATGAATCTATCGGTCATCTCTTCACTTCCTAAGCCAGCAATCTCATTTGTGATGAGAGCAAGCCTAGAGTACATTTCAGCGACACCTTCACCATCCTTCATTTTGAACTTGTCAAGTTGACTTTGAAGCACATCCAATTTGGATTCCATGACGGAGTCGGTACCTTCGTGCATATCAATCCAAGTATCGCAAATTTCCTTTGCATTCTCAAGACGGCTGATTTTGTTGAACACTTCGGGGCACAATCCGTTGAAGAGAATATCACAAGCTTGAGCATTGTATTGCAGCATCTTCAACTCTTCCGCGGTAGCTTCACGGTTCGGTTCTCTCCCATCAAAGAATTGACCTTGCAAGCCAATACACACAATATCCCAAACGGCGGGTTTATGTCCAAGAAAATGCATTTTCATCTTATGCTTCGAACTAGCAAAATTAGTACCATCAAAGTAAGGACCTCTACGGTGGTAATTTCCCTCGCTAGACGCCATACTCTCCTAGGTTGTGAAACCAAGGCTATGATCACCAAAAGCTATGGAAATCAAAGCAAATGGAGACCAAAGCTCTGATACCACTTGTAGGATCGAAAGTATGTCTAGAGGGGGGTGATTAGACTACTTTACTGTAACGCCCACGATGCGGCTATATCTCCCACGTGTCGAGGCACGACTTAGAGGCATAACCGCATTGTGGTATTGTCGCAAGAAGGGTTATCTTCACACAATCCCATGTAATGAACAAGAATGGGATAACGAGAGTTGGCTTACAATCGCCACTTCACACAATACATAAAATAATTCATACATCATCCAAAATCCACACATAGACCGACTACGGTCAAATCCAAATGAAAATAAGATAACCCCAAATGCTAGATCCCCGATCGTCCCAACTGGGCTCCACTACTAATCATCAGGAAACGAAACATAGTAACGACCACGTTCCTCGTCGAACTCCCACTTGAGCTCGGTTGCGTCATCTGCACTGGCATCGTCGGCACCTGCAACTGTTTTGGTAGAATCTGTGAGTCACGAGGACTCAGCAATCTCACACCCGCGAGATCAAGACTATTTAAGCTTATAGGAAAGGATGGTGTAATGAGGTGGAGCTGCAGCAAGCACTAAGCATATATGGTGGCTAACATACGAAAATGAGAGCGAGAAGAGAAGCAACGCAACGGTCGCGAAGCTAGAAATGATCAAGAACTACTTACGTTCATGCATAACTCAAACCGTGTTCACTTTCCGGCCTCCGCCGAAAAGAGACCATCACGGCTACACATACGGTTGATGTATTTTAATTAAGTCAAGTGTCAAGTTCTCTACAACCGGACATTAACAAATTCCCATCTGCCTCATAACCGCGGGCACGGCTTTCGAAAGATAAATACCCTACAGGGGTGTCCCTACTTAGCCCATTATAAGCTCTCACGGTCAACGACGGATATTCCTTCTCCCAGGAAGACCCGATCAGTCTCGGAATCCCGGTTTACAAGACATTTTGACAATGGTAAAACAGGACCAGCAAAGCCTCCCGATGTGCCGAGAAATCCCGATAGGAGCTGCACATATCTCGTTCTCAGGGCACACCGGATGAACACTACGTACAACTAAAACCAGCCCTCGAGTTTCCCCGAGGTGGCGCTGCAAGTGGCTCTAGTTTGGACCAGCACTGAGGGGAGCACTGGCCCGGGGGTTTAAATAAGATGACCCTCGGGCTCGCGAAAACCCGAGGGAAAAAGGCTTAGGTAGGCAAATGTAAAATCAAGGTTGGGCCTTGCTGGAGGAGTTTTATTCAAGGCGAACTGTCAAGGGGGTCCCATAAATCACCCAACCGCGTAAGGAACGCAAACTCAAGGAACATAATACCGGTATGACGGAAACTAGGGCGGCAAGAGTGGAACAAAACACCAGGCATAAGGCCGAGCCTTCCACCCTTTACCAAATATATAGATGCATTAATTAAATAAGAGATATTGTGATATTCCAAAATATCCATGTTCCAACATGGAACCAACTTCAACTTCACCTGCAACTAGCAACACTATAAGAAGGGCTGAGCAAAAGCGGTAACTTAGCCAAACAATGGTTTGCTAGGAAGGATGGTTAGAGGCTTGACATGGCAATATGGGAGGCATGATATAGCAAGTGGTAGGTAGCGCAGCATAGCAATAGAACGAACAACTAGCAAAGCAAAGATAGAAGTGATTTCGAGGGTATGGTCATCTTGCCTGCAAGCTGGTTCTCAGTGTTGTCGAAAGCTTGATCCTCGTAAGCGTACTCAACAGGTTCCTCGTTCATGAACTCGTCTCCCGGATCTACCCACAGCAAGAACACAAGCAATGGAACCACAATCAATCACGGGAAATGCACAAGCAACATGATGCAATACATGCATGATATGCGATGCGTATGCGTGCTCCGGAAGAAAAAGGATGAACAAGGCATCAACTTGGCAAACCAAGTATGCCACTAGAAAGATGAGATGATTTTGGTCGAAATCGATATAAAGATCACCGGAAACGGATGCACGGTTTGCAAATGGCAAACAAAACAAGAATGACACGATTCTGCGATTAACAGCAGGATAGCACTTAGAATACATCAAGTAACTATGCTACAGGACCCCAACATAGCAACAAAGCATATGACAGTGATCTACAAGAGATGCTTGACAAACGATGAACACTGGGCTACGGCTAGATCACACAATAATAGGCTCAAACAAGTATGGCAAAAATGCAAAAGATATCAGTTTCACAGACTTGGTGAAAATACTGAACATGGCTGAAACAGCATCAGGTAGCAATGTTCAGAGCAAGCAAAACACACGCTACAGGAACATATCATAGCAAAACAAAGCATGTCATGAATCTACTAAAAGCATAGAACAAAAGTCCCTTAGTGACCATGAGCCAAAAAGGATCAGAAGATATGATGGCACCCATGTAAACATAGCAAATTTCGTTAACATGTTCCAGACTTAGCAGAAAATAGAGCATGGCATTAACAGAATTATGAAGGCATCTTTGTGAGCTCGATTCACTCATCACAGAGCAATGCATGACAAAACAAGCATACCTACAGACAGAAGGCATGTTTATGAAGCTAACCATGGCAAGAGCAAGTACATAGCATGTATGGATCAACTACAACAACCTTGGCAAAATTGAATATCATGTTAACAATCTGCCAGGAATATTTTATAGCAAAAGTAGAGCAAGATTAAGACATGCTAGGGCACTCCATAATAGCAAACAGGGGCATTGATGGATAGATCACAACTATATCTATAAAACATCCTTACTGAACATACTCAAAAGAAGCATGGATCTATCTGTAGACACGTGGATACATAGCAACAAAATAACAGCAGGTAAAAGACTTGGCAAAATCCTAAGTCCCTGAAAACAGAAACATCACGAAGCCTAGTTTGCATGCTTGTGCTAGTCACCACATAGATCCAGAAAATACACGGCATACACCTCTGTAAAGATGGCATGGCATAGATCAAAACACCTGTAGAGCTCATGCCCATAAGATGCACACATCAAATACAACAAACATAACAAAACATCAAGTTCTGATAAATAACAGCAGTAAACATCATATAGCACTCTTGCACCAGAGATTTGGGCATCAAGATGGACTCAAACGAGCATGGCACAATGGAATAAAATGAAGAGCATCTCGTGATGAACATTTCGATATATCATGCGCATGAATCGGAGCAGTATGCAAGGAGATATGCCATGATGAATAGAGCAACGTATTGCAATATCTTCGGGACTTGGAGGAAAATATGGGGTCAACCTCTCCAGATCTGGCACGCGAACCGAGGCAGGGCAGCTCGCCGGAGAGGACTCGAGGGAGGTCGCCGGGTTTGGAGGGGACCGGATCCAGCGAGGGGAAGCACGGCGTCGAGGGCGGCGCGGCGGGGACGGGCGGCGGCGCGGGCGGCGGCGCGCGGGAACTGCGGCGGACGGCGGTCGGCGGTGGACGCGGGCGGAGCAGAGGGGCGGCGGCCGACGAGCTCGCGGCGGCGCTGGGCCGGCGGCTAGGCGGATCCGGCCGGGCGGCGCGGAGGAGCCGCGGGAGACGCGGCGATCGGGCCGGGAGGCGACGACGTACGGGCCGCGGGGGCCTCGCGGGCCGGCGGCGGTGGGGCGGCGGCGCTGCCATGTGGCACGGCGCGATAGGCTCGGGGCGGCGGCGGTGATTCGTCCGGCGCTAGGCGGACGTGGCCGGCGCGCGGAGGAAGGGGAAGACTAGGGTTTGGACCCGGATTTGGACGAGGAGGACATATATATAGCTAGAGGGAGCTAGGAGACTCCAAATGGAGTGCGGTTTTCACCCACACGATCGTGATTGAACGACCGAGAGCATGGAGGTGACTTAGATGGGTTATTGGGCTGTTTGGAGGGGGGTTTTGCTGCAACACACAAAAGGCCTTTGTGGTTACCCGGTTAGCCGTTGGAGCATCAAATGACCTCCAAATGGAACGAAACTTGACAGATGGTCTACCGGTGGTATACCAAGGCCACTTGGAAAACCTCGGTCCATTCCGAGAACGTTTAACACCCGCTCACGAAAAGAAACAAGAGGGGTGCGCCGGTGCATGTGGGAGTGTCGGATTGCAAAACGGACAACGGGGAAAATGCTCGGATGCATGAGACGAACACGTATGCAAAAGAGATGCACATGATGACATGATATGAGATGCATGACATGAACAAAATGCAAAACGAAAATGAAACCCAACCACAGAGGAATATCATAACACATAGCCAAAAATGGCAAGAGTTGGAGTTACAAATATGGAAAGTTACATCCGGGGTGTTACATTTACCATATAAAAATCTAGCCTTTTCCCAATTTTAAGTCTTGGCAGATTTTAGCAACTTAGCACAAATCAAGTAATCAACCTACACATGCAATTCTAAGAGTATAGGAGCGGAATGTAAAACAATTGCATATGAAGGTAAAGGGAGGAGTTTGGAGGGAGCAAACGCAATGTAGACACGGAGATTTTTTATCCGTGGTTCCGATAGGTGGTGATATCGTACATCCACGTAGGGTAACGGTTGCGCGAGTCCACGGAGGGCTCCACCCACGAAGGGTAACGGTTGCGCGAGTCTACGGAGGGCTCCACCCACGAAGGGTCCACGAAGAAGCAACCTTGTCTATCCCACCATGGCCATCGCCCATGAAGAACTTGCCTCACTAGGGTCGATCTTCACGAAGTAGGCGATCTCCTTGCCCGTACAAACTCCTTGGTTCAACTCCACAATCTTGACGGAGGCTCCCAAGTGACACCTAGGCAATCTAGGAGACACCACTCTATAAAAGGTAATAGATGGTGTGTTGATGATGAACTCCTTGCTCTTGTGCTTCAAATGATAGTCTCCCCAACACTCAACTCTCTCTCATAGGATTGGATTTGGTAGAAAGATGATTTGAGTGGAAAGCAACTTGGGGAAGGCTAGAGATCAAGATTTATGTGGTTGGAATGGAATATCTTGACCTCAACACAAGTGTAGGTGGTTCTCTCCCAGAAAATGTATGTTGGAAGTGTAGGCATGTTCTGATGGCTCTCTCCACGAATGAAGAGTGGGTGGAGGGGTATATATAGCCTCCACACAAAATCTAACCATTACACTCAAATCACCAAACTCGGTGGGACCGAATTATAAAACTCGGTCAGACCGATTTAGTTCAAAATGTGAACGTTAGGATTTTCGGTGGGACCGACATGTGAACTTGGTAGGACCGATTCCATTAGGGTTAGGGCATAACGTAATCTCGGTGAGACCGATTACACAAACTCGGTGGGACCGATTTTGGTAATAAGCAAACAGAGAGTTGGTCAGGCAAACTCGGTGGGACCGATTCGCTCATCTCGGTTAGACAGAAAAGTTATGAAGGGGAAACAAAGAGTTTGCATTGCAATCTCGGTGGGACCGATCGCTCATATCGGTTGGACCGAAACGTTATGAAGGGAAACGGAGAGGTTGCAATCCCATCTTGGTGAGACCGAGATCCCTATCGGTGAGACCGAAGTGACTAGGGTTTGTGGCAGTGGCTATGTCAAGTGAACTCGGTGGTGATATGTCTCCAACGTATCTATAATTTTTGATTGTTCCATGCTATATTATATTCTGTTTTGGACATTATTGGTCTTTATTATACACTTTTATATTATTTTTGGGACTAACCTATTAACCGGAGGCCCAGCCCAGAATTGCTGTTTTTTGCCTATTTCAGAGTTTCGCAGAAAAAGAATATCAAACGGAGTCCAAACGGAATGAAACCTTCAGGAACGTGATTTTCGGAACGAACGTGATCCAGAGGACTTGGACCCTACGTCAAGACATCAACCAGGAGGGCACGAGGTAGGGGGGCGCGCCTACGCCCCCCCAACGCAGTGTTCAAGAGGTAGCAAGAAGGATTTCTGGCGCCGTTGCCTGGGAGGCTTACGCAAGGTCAAGTCAAGATTTGATTTCCCGTCAATGAGCCATTTCTGGCGCCGTTGCCGGGGAGTCTACGCAAAAGTCAACATACCAAGTACCCATCACAAACCCTTATCTCCCGCATTACATTATTTGCCATTTTCCTCTCGTTTTCCTCTCCCCCACTTCACCCTTGCTGTTTTATTCGCCCTCTCTTTTCTGGTTGCCTCTTTTCGTTTGCCTTTTTTTCGCTCGCTTCTTGTTTGCTCGTGTGTTGGATTGCTTGTTTGTCACGACTGCTCAAGATAATACTAAATTGTGTGACTTCACCAGTACCAACAACAATGGTTTCCTTAGCACTCCGATTGCTCCTCTTACCGATACTTAATCTTGCGAGATCAATACTGCTTTGTTGAATCTTGTCATGAAAGATCAATTCGCCGGCCTTCCTAGTGAACATGCCGCTACCCATCTAAATAGCTTCGTTGATTTGTGTGATATGCAGAAGAAGAAAGATGTGGATAATGATATTGTTAAATTGAAGCTATTTCCTCTTTCGCTTAGAGATCGTGCTAAAGCTTGGTTTTCATCTTTGCCTAAAAATAGTATTGATTCTTGGAATAAGTGCAAAGATGCTATTATCTCTAAGTATTTTCCTCCCTCTAAGATCATCTCTCTTAGAAACGATACTATGAATTTTAAGCAAGTTGATCATGAACATGTTGCACAAGCTTGGGAGAGGATGAAATTAATGATACGTAATTGTCCTACACATGGTTTGAATTTGTGGATGATTAAACAAATTTTTATGCCAGATTGAATTTTGCTTCTAGAAATCTTTTAGATTCGGCCACGGGAGGCACTTTTATGGAAATCACTTTAGGAGAAGCTACTAAAATCCTATATAATATTATGGTTAATTATTCTCAATGGCACACTGAAAGATATACTAGTAGAAAAGTGCATGCGACAGAAGAAATTAATGTTTTGAGTGGGAAGATGGATGAACTTATGAAATTATTTTCTAATAAAAGTGTTATTTTCTAATAAAATACTTATGAAATTATTTTCTAATAAAATACTTATGAAATTATTGTTAAATTGAAGCTATTTCCTCTTTCGCTTAGAGATCGTGCTAAAGCTTGGTTTTCATCTTTGCCTAAAAATAGTATTGATTCTTGGAATAAGTGCAAAGATGCTTTTATCTCTAAGTATTTTCCTCCCTCTAAGATCATCTCTCTTAGAAACGATACTATGAATTTTAAGCAACTTGATCATGAACATGTTGCACAAGCTTGGGAGAGGATGAAATTAATGATACGTAATTGTCCTACACATGGTTTGAATTTGTGGATGATTAAACAATTTTTTTATGCCGGATTGAATTTTGCTTCTAGAAATCTTTTAGATTCGGCCGCGGGAGGCACTTTTATGGAAATCACTTTAGGAGAAGCTACTAAAATCCTATATAATATTATGGTTAATTATTCTCAATGGCACACTGAAAGATATACTAGTAGAAAAGTGCATGCGATAGAAGAAATTAATGTTTTGAGTGGGAAGATGGATGAACTTATGAAATTATTTTCTAATAAAAGTGTTTCTTCTGATCCTAATGATATGCCTTTGTCTACTTTGATTGAGAATAATAATGAATCTTTGGATGTGAAGTAACAACGCGTATAGAGGAAACTTTAATCCTAGGCCTTATCCTAGTAATTCCTCTAATAATTATGGTAATTACTACAACAATTCTTATGGAAATTTTAATAAGATGCCTTCTGAATTTGAGACTAGTGTTAAGGAATTTATGAATTCGCAAAATAATTTCAATGCTTTGCTTGAAGAAAAATTGCTTAAAGTTGATGAATTGGCTAGGAATGTTGATAGAATTTCTCTTGATGTTGATTCTTTGAAACTTAGATCTATTCCACCTAAGCATGATATCAATGAGTCTCTGAAGGCCATGATAATTTCCATTGATGAGTGCAAGGAAAGAACCGCTAGGATGCGTGCTAAGAAAGATTGCTTTATAAAAGCGTGTTCTTCTAATTTTTATGAAAACAAAGATGAAGATCTAAAAGTTATTGATGTGTCTCCTATTAAATTTTTTTTTTTTGCAATATGAATCTTGATAATGATGAGACTGAATATGATCCACGTTTACCTAGAAGGCGTTCTAAAAATTTGGAGTTTTTAGATCTTGATGCTAAAATTGATAAAAGTGGTAATGAAGATGTCAAAACTCTAGATATTAATGAACCCACTATTTTGGATTTCAAGGAATTTAATTATGATAATTGCTCTTTGATAGATTGTATTTCCTTGTTGCAATCTGTGCTAAATTCTCCACATGCTTATAGTCAAAATAAAGCCTTTACCAAACATATCGTTGATGCGTTGATGCAATCTTATGAAGAGAAACTTGAGTTGGAAGTTTCTATCCCGAGAAAACTTTATGATGAGTGGGAACCTACTATTAAAATTAAAATTAAAGATCATGAATGTTATGCTTTGTGTGATTTTGGTGCTAGTGTTTCCACGATTCCAAAAACTTTATGTGATTTATTAGGTTTCTGTGAATTTGATGATTGCTCTTTAAACTTGCACCTTCCGGATTCCACTATTAAGAAACCTATGGGAACAATTAATGATGTTCTTATTGTTGCAAATAGGAACTATGTGCCCGTAGATTTTATTGTTCTTGACATAGATTGCAATCCTTCATGTCCTATTATTCTTGGTAGACCTTTCCTTAGAACTATTGGTGCAATTATTGATATGAAGGAAGGGAATATTAGATTCCAATTTCCATTAAAGAAATGCATGGAACACTTACCCAGAAAGAAAATAAAATTACCTTATGAATCTATTATGAGAGCCACTTATGGATTGCCTACCAAAGATGGCAATACCTAGATCTATCCTTGCTTTTATGCCTAGCTAGGGGCGTTAAACGATAGCGCTTGTTCGGAGGCAACCCAATTTTATTTTTAGTTTTTTGCTTTTTGCTTCTGTTTAGGAATAAATATTTGATCTAGCCTCTGGTTAGATGTGTTTTATGTTTTAATTAGTGTTTGTGCCAAGTTAAACCTATAGGATCTTCTTGGATGATAGTTATTTGATCTTGCTGTAAATTCCAGAAACTTTCTGTTCACGAAAATAATTGTTAAAAATCACCAGAATGTGATAAAATATTGATTCCAATTGCTGCTGATCAATCAACAAATTGTCTAGGTCGTCCTGTTTTGGCTGAATTTTTGGAGTTACAGAAGTTTGCGCTAGTTACAGATTACTACAGACTGTTCTGTTTTTGACAGATTCTGTTTTTCATGTGTTGTTTGCTTATTTTGATGAATCTATGGCTAGTAAAATAGTTTATAAACAATAGAGAAGTTGGAATACAGTAGGTTTAACACCAATATAAATACAGAATGAGTTCATTACAGTACCTTGAAGTGGTCTTTTGTTTTCTTTCGCTAACGGAGCTTACGAGATTTTCTGCTGAGTTTTGTGTTGTGGAGTTTTCAAGTTTTGGGTGAAAGATTTGATGGATTATGGAACAAGGCGTGGCAAGAGCCTAATCTTGGGGATGCAAATGGCACCCCAAGGTAATCTAAGGACACCTAAAAGCCAAAGCTTGGGGATGCCCCGGAAGGCGTCCCCTCTTTCGTCTACTTCCATCGGTAACTTTACTTGGAGCTATATTTTTATTCACCACATGATATGTGTTTTGCTTGGAGCGTATTGTATTATTTGAGTCTTTGTTAGTTTACCACAATCATCCTTGTTGTACACACCTTTTGAGAGAGTCACACTTTATTCGGAATTTATTAGAATACTCTAT
This sequence comes from Aegilops tauschii subsp. strangulata, assembly GCF_002575655.3. Taxonomy (NCBI): domain Eukaryota; kingdom Viridiplantae; phylum Streptophyta; class Magnoliopsida; order Poales; family Poaceae; genus Aegilops; species Aegilops tauschii. The sequence continues at coordinate 26,724,541 of NC_053036.3, read as the reverse complement.
GTGCTTCACTTATTTTTTTTGAGCTATATAGTTTTTGCTCTAGTGGTTCACTTATATCTTTTAGAGCACGGTGGTGGATTTGTTTTATAGAAACTGTTGATCTCTCATGCTTCACTTATATTATTTTGAGATTCTTAAAATAGCATGGCAATTTGCTTTAATTAATATCATGAGAAATTTGATGCTTGATAATTGTTTTGAGATATAAAGGTAGTAATATCATAGTTGTGCTACTTGAGTAATTGTGGAATTGAAAAATACATGTGTTGGAGTTTGTGATTCCCGTAGCATGCACGTATGGTGAACCGTTATGTAACAAAGTCGGAGCATGAAGTATTTGTTGATTGTCTTCCTTTGTGTGGCGGTCGGGATCGTGCGATGGTTAACTCCTACCAACCCTTTCCCTAGGAGCATGCGTAGTAGTACTTTGCTTCGAGGGCTAATAAATTTTTGCAATAAGTATATGAGTTCTTTATGACTAATGTGAGTCCATGGATTATACGCACACTTACCTTTCCGCAATTTTCTAGCCTCTTTGGTACCGCGCATCACCCTTTCTCACCTTGAGAGTTGGTGCAAACTTCGCCGGTGCATCCAAACCCCGTGATATGATATGCTCTACCACACATAAACCTCCTTATATCTTCCTCAAAACAGCCACCATACCTACCTATCATGGCATTTCCGTAGCCATTCTGAGATACATTGCTATGCAACTTTCCACCGTTTCATTTATCATGACATACTCCATTATTGTCATATTGCTTTGCATGATCATGTAGTTGACATTGTATTTGTGGCAAAGCTACCGTTCATAATTCTTTCATACACGTCGTTCTTGATTCATTGCATATCCCGGTACACCGCCGGAGGCATTCATATAGAGTCATACTTTGTTCTAAGTATTGAGTTGTAATTCATGAGTTGTAAGTAAATAAAAGTGTGATGATCATCATTATTACAGCATTGTCCCAAGTGAGGAAAGGATGATGGAGACTATGATTCCCCCACAAGTTGGGATGAGACTCCGGACTAAAAAAAAGGAGGCCATAAAAAAAAGAGAAAAGGCCCAAATAAAAAAATCAGAGAAAAAGAGAGAAGGGACAATGTTACTATCCTTTTACCACACTTGTGCTTCGAAGTAGCACCGTGATCTTCATAATAGAGAGTCTCCCATTTTGTCACTTTCATATACTAGTGGGAAATTTCATTATAGAACTTGGCTTGTATATTCCAATGATGGGCTTCCTCAAATGCCCGAGGTCTTCGTGAGCAAGCAAGTTGGATGCACACCCACTTAGTTTCTTTTTGAGCTTTCATCCACTTATAGCTCTAGTGCATCCGTTGCATGGCAATCCCTACTCCTCGCATTAACATCAATTGATGGGCATCTCCATAGCCCGTCAATTAGCCTCGTTGATGTGAGACTTTCTCCTTTTTTGTCTTCCCACATAACCCCTACCATTATACCTTATTCCACCATAGTGCTATATCCATGGCTTGCGCTCATGTATTGCGTAAGAGTTGAAAAGGCTGAAGCGCGTTAAAAGTATGAACCAAATGCTTGGCTAAAACCGGGTTCGTACATGATATGAATATTTTGTGTGGGGAAGATGGAGCATAGCAAGACTATATGATTTTGTAGGGATAACTTGCTTTGGCTATGTTATTTTGATAAGACTTAATTGCTTAGTTAGTATGCTTGAAGTATTATTGTTTTTATGTCAACGTTAAACTTTTATCTTGAATCATATCAAATCTGAACATTCATGCCACAATAAGAAGAATTATATTGAAATTATGCCAAGTAGCATTCCACATCAAAAATTCTATTTTTATCATTTACCTACTCGAGGACGAGCAGGAATTAAGCTTGGGGATGCTTGATACGTCTCCAACGTATCTATAATTTTTGATTGTTCCATGCTATATTATATTCTGTTTTGGACATTATTGGGCTTTATTATACACTTTTATATTATTTTTGGGACTAACCTATTAACCGGAGGCCCAACCCAGAATTGCTGTTTTTTGCCTATTTCAGAGTTACACAGAAAAATAATATCAAACGGAGTCCAAACGGAATGAAACCTTCGGGAACATGATTTTCGGAACGAACGTGATCTAGAGGACCTGGACCCTACGTCAAGACATCAACCAGGAGGGCACGAGGTAGGGGGGCACGCCTACCCCCCCAGGCGCGCCCTCCACCCTCGTGGGCCCCCTGTTGCTCAACCGATGTACTCCTTCCTCCTATATATACCTACGTACCCCCAAACTACCAGATGCGGAGCCAAAAACCTAATTCCACCGCCGCAACCTTCTGTACCCGTGAGATCCCATCTTGGGGCCTGTTCCGGAGCTCCGTCGGAGGGGGCATCGATCACGGAGGGCTTCTACATCAACACCATAGCCTCTCCGATGATGTGTGAGTAGTTTACCTCAGACCTTCGGGTCCATAGTTATTAGCTAGATGGCTTCTTCTCTCTTTTTGGATCTCAATACAATGTTGTCCCCCTCTCTCGTGGAGATCTATTTGATGTAATCTTCTTTTGCGATGTGTTTGTTGAGACTGATGAATTGTGGGTTTATGATCAAGTTTATCTATGAACAATATTTGAATCTTCTGAATTCTTTTATGTATGATTGGTTATGTTTGCAACTCTCTTCGAATTATCAGTTTGGTTTGGCCTACTAGATTGATCTTTCTTGCAATGGGAGAAGTGCTTAGCTTTTGGTTCAATCTTGCGATGTCCTATCCCGGTGACAGTAGGGGCAGCAAGGCACGTATTGTATTGTTGCCATCGAGGATAACAAGATGGGGTTTATATCATATTGCATGAGTTTATCCCTCTACATCATGTCATCTTGCTTAAAGCATTACTCTGTTCTTATGAACTTAATACTCTAGATGCATGCTGGATAGCGGTCGATGTGTGGAGTAATAGTAGTAGATGCAGGCAGGAGTCGGTCTACTTGTCTCGGACGTGATGCCTATATACATGATCATACCTAGATATTCTCATAACTATGCTCAATTCTGTCAATTGCTCAACAGTAATTTGTTCACCCACCTTAATACTTATGCTCTTGAGAGAAGCCACTAGTGAAACCTATGGCCCCCGGGTCTATTTTCCATCATATTAATCTCCCATCAACAAGCTATTTTCGTTGCCTTTTATTTTGCTTCTATTTTACTTTGCATCTTTATCATAAAAATACCAAAAATATTATCTTATCATCTCTATAAGATCTCACTCTCGTATGCGACCGTGAAGGGATTGACAACCCCTTATCACGTTGGTTGCGAGGATTTATTTGTTTGTGTAGGTGCGAGGGACTCGTGCGTGGCCTCCTACTGGATTGATACCTTGGTTCTCAAAACTAAGGGAAATACTTACACTACTTTGCTGCATCACCCTTTCCTCTTCAAGGGAAAACCAATGCAGTGCTCAAGAGGTAGCAGGTGGCGCCGGATAGAAAGTTTCGGTGGGGCTGAGTTTGACTTTTGGTTTGGGACATATGTGGATATGAGAAAGTAGTTGAGGGTTTTTGGAGCATATCACTAAGCATTTTTAGCAAGTAACTCATTAAGCAACACCTCACCCCCTTTTAATAGTATTGGCTTTTCCTATGGGCTCAATGTGATCTTGGATCACTGAAAGTAAAATGTAGAGTCTTGTGCTTTGAGCTTGAGCCAAAATTTTTGTCCTTAGCAGTTTGAGGGGTCCACTTTCTAATCCATGCCATGCCAATCATTGAGCTTTCCTGAAATATTTATCTTAAAACAGCATTAGCTCAATGAGCTATATGTTGTTAGGAATTACCAAAACCACCCAGGGATAGTTGCACTTTCACATGTGGAATAGTTTCACAACTCATGCCACCTGGAACACCACAGCGTAATGGTGTGTCCGAACGTCGTAAACGTACTTTATTAGAAATGGTGCGATCTATGATGTCTCTTACTGATTTACCACTATTGTTTTGGGGTTATGCTTTAGAGACGGCTGCATTCATGTTAAATAGGGCACCATCTAAATCCGTTCAGATGACACCATATGAACTGTGGTTTGGCAAGAAACCTAAGCTGTCGTTTCTTAAAGTTTGGGGCTGCGATGCTTATGTGAAAAAGCTTCAACCTGCTAAGCGCAAACCCAAATCGGAGAAATATGTCTTCATAGGATACCAAAGGAAACTGTTGGGTACACCTTCTATCACAGATCTGAAGGCATGATATTCATTGCTAAGAATGGATCCTTTCTAGAGAAGGAGTTTCTCTCGAAAGAAGTGAGTGCGAGGAAAGTAGAACTTGATGAGGTAATTGTACCTTCTCCCTAATTGGAATGTAGTTCATCACAGAAATTAGTTCCAGTGATTCCTACACCAATTAGTGAGGAAGCTAATGATGATGATAATTAAACTTCAGATCAAGATACTTCCGAACCTCGTAGGTCAACCAGATTACGATCCGCGACAGAGTGGTACGGTAATCCTATTCTGGAGGTCATGTTACTTGACCATGACGAACCTACGAACTATGAGGAAGCGATGATGAGCTCAGATTCCATGAAATGGCTTGAGGCCATGAAATCTGAGATGGGATCCATGTATGAGAACAAAGTGTGGACTTTGTTTGACTTGCCCGATGATCGGCAAGCCATAAATGGATCTTCAAGAGGAAGACGGACGCTGATAGTAGTGTTACTATCTACAATGCTCGAATTGTCGAAAAAAGTTTTTCGACAAGTTCAAGGTGTTGACTACGATGAGATTTTTTCACTCATATCGATGCTTAAAGTCTGTCTGAATCATGTTAGCAATTGCCGCATTTTATGAAATCTGGCAAATGGATGTCAAAATTGCATTCCTTAATGGATTTATTAAAGAAGAGTTGTATATGATGCAACCAGAAGGTTTTTTCAATCCTAAAGGTGCTAACAAAGTGTTAGAGCAACTTAACATTGCTGTTTAGGTCAAACATGTTAATGCACTTATATGAACCCATAACTTGAGTTTGTATTTAAATCTTTGGTTCAAATAAGCTCAAACCCATCTGGTTGTAGTTGCATTAGCCCAACACACTCATATTGCCATGTCATGATCATGCATCATATTGTGCATTGCATTGATTGTGTTTCCTCTGTGTTGCCGGTATTTGTCCCCCTTAGTACACTACAAAAAAATACACTTCCGTGATGATACGTGTTTGTCACAGTAGGTCGCGTTTTTTGTCATGCATGTACATCCATGACAAATTTATGACAGAATCAAGATAGTCATACCTGTGCTGTCGTAGAAGTGTTCCATGACATTACCAAAATTATCATCACGGAAGTGTCCACTTCCATGACGATAAATCGCGCGTCATAGAAGTGCTTTCGTCAAGGGTGACCGACACGTGGCATCCACCGTAACGGAACGTCGTTAAGCTATCGGGTCAGATTTTGGATCCGATAACCCGTTAACAGCCCTGACCAATGGGAAATTTCCACGTGTAAAATTCTGATTGGCCTAAGGGAACACCTGTCAGCTCGTCAGTGGGCCAGATGTCGCCCGTCCATTGGTGGAGACATGCCTATGAAACGTCGACACGTGGCTAGGCCCAACAGAGGCCCATATAGGTTAAAAAGGCCGGCCCAGTCAAAGGCCCGTAGAACTTAATCAGGTACTAGTAGGCCAGCCCAATAACGGCCTGCTTAATAAAGGCCCATTTACGGCCCGAAGTCAGATCTAGCCCGTTAATTGTTCGCCCAATATTTGGGCCCATTTACGGCCCGAAGCCAGATCTGGCCCGTTAATTGTTCGCCCAATATTTGGGCCCATTTGCGGCCCGAAGCCAGATCTGGCCCGTTAATTGTTCGCCGAATATTTGGGCCCAACTATGGCCCAGTGACTTTCTGCCTGTTAGAGGCCTGACGTAGACATGGGCCCATTTCAGCCCGGTGTGACTTTCGGCCTGGGAATGGCCCGTGCTGCCCATGGGCCATATATGGTCCGACGGGACATTGGGCCCACTAACGGCCCGTGCTAAAGGTGGCAAAAATTAAGCCCAACGTGACTTTGGGCCTGTTAAAGGCCTATCGCGTAATTCGGCCCGTTGATGCCTGTGCTAAGCTTTCAGCCTCTTAAAGGACCATGATATCAGTGGGCCAACTAAGGCCCGAGATATGTTTCGGCCTGGTAACGGCCCGTGAGCTAACTGGGCCCAAAACGGCCCGGTCTACATTTCGGCCTGCTGCAGGCCCGTCGACGACTAGTGAAAATTGAGGCCCAACATGCATTTTGGCCTGCTAAAGGCCCGTGGTTTCATCTCGGCCGTAACAGGCCAGTACAATATTCAGCCTGTTAATGGCCCAATGCTACCTGGGCCAAACTAAGCGCTGGGTCGACAAAAGGCCCAACTAAAATATAGGCCGGTGTAAGTTTGGGCCTGGCGCAATGTGTGAAGGCCCCAATCATTCGGGCCCAAGAAAGACACAGGCCGGCCCAATTGTGGCCCGCTAAAAACCTAGCCCGTTAGAGTCGAATGTTTCGGTCCGATCGACTACATCTGATTTTTTTTTCAGATAGCGAATGATGGCAGTAACTAGTAGGAATTAAGAACAAACCTACTCTATACAATAAAGAAATTATGGCATGGTAACTAAGAATAAATCTATACTATACAATAAATGATTTAAGGTATATTACATCCACTGGGCATTGAAGTTCGCCACGAGTGATCATAAAGCGCAACGAAGAAGCAGATTACAAAAACTGGGCACCATTGCAGCGTAACAAAATAATACTGAACCGAGACCACTTCCAAGACAGTTCAAGAAAGGTTAGCCTTGCGGGGGAATTGCTGCGCAAGCTGCTGAGCAAGGCTGTGAGACCGGCCTAGCATGTCGGTCATACCTTCCAGGTGTAGTTGTTTAGCGATGAGGTTCTCATTGGTGTTCTCCACAATCTTTCTTAGAGATAGGACTTCAAGTCGAAGTTGAGTTGCAGAATGCCTTTCTGCTAGAACTTGGGACTGAAGAAGTCGAACTGATTCAGACAACGAATTCTGTGAGCTTGTCTTACTGTTAGTCTCAAGTAACTTGAACACTGCACCAAGACAAGACTTTGGGGTTGTCTCGCTATCTTCAAGATGTTTTGCCTTCTTTGCTGCAATATATGTTGGGTTTGTCTCATAGCCTTCAGCAGACTTGTGCATGCCATCAGGCATATCACCCTGAAACAAAGCAGAGAGATGACATGTTTTGCACGTGTATAAACAAAGATGATAACTGTTCTGTCAATTCTATCCAATTTCAAATTAGAAAATAAAGAGTAAGTTCAAAATATCAATAGCATAATTTGCATTGTTCATAATGCGGGGAGCTTCACCACACTACTGGATTACCATGTCAACATAACAAGCATAGATGAAGGGCAAAGAAAATCATTGTATCTATTTTGGATAATGTGCATGGCATGTTGTTCATATCATCAGCCACATCAGTAAGATAAAACAGGAGATGACAAGGTGCAAACGTGGGCTGCTTCACCACACACTGGATTATAGATCCACAAAAACAAGCATACATATAGGGGGTATTAAGTAATGTGCATGGTATGAATAAGGAATTTGGTTTTACAAGTAAAACTTAGAACTTACGGTTCTTACAAACATGCATTTTGGTAGAAACAGCAAACTAAACAGCAGTAAACGATAGGGAGTATGAGCAAATTAAACAGCAATTGAGGATAAAGGCTTTAGAAGGACTGACTTACATTAACAGTTAACACCGGCTTTATAATGCCCTTCTCCATGTCAAGGGAAGGATAACTCAAGAATTTCAGCACAGAATCTTCTTCATAAGCATTGCCTGTACTCTACATTTTGTAGAGAGTAATTATAGATATGATAATACTGGAAGGGATAGAGGATAATGAAGATAAGATGCAGATTGATGCTACATAATCAACTACCAATCCCTGGAAGTACAAGCGTTACAGGACAAAATGTACTGACAAGAGCAATGGGCTACACTTCTGCACTGGCATTGTCTGTGTATTCTACTTGTTGGTAAGATTAAATATAGATCTGATCTTTTTTAGTAAATGGTGGGCGAGGGAGATAAGATGCAGAATGCTACAAAATGAACCAATCCCTCTTCCCATAATACAAGAGTGTTTTGAACACTGGTGTACTGTACAAAACGTTCTTATATTATGGGACGGAGGGAGTAGGTGTTAATGTAAGTACAGTGATAGAGCACGTTCAGTCCTTACAAGAGGACTGCAGAGCTAAATCTCTTCAAAAGCATTGGGTTGATTCTAAATTTATGTAAGAGTCCATACGAATCTTATAATGTCCACCAAATGGACGATTACGAGGCTAACATGTGCAGTGATGCTACATAATCAAACAACTATGAAAGTAAGTATGGTCATACAGGGCAAGAGGTACTCACAAGAGCAATGCAGTGTGCAGTATAGTTGCGAGATTCTATGGTCCCTTGAGAACGAATGTTCTTCTGCTAACAGTTTTCGTACAAGTGAGACATTAAGGCAAATGCAGAAATGTAGTTCAAATTGTGATGTGATATCATAGACAGTACCTTATGCTGCAGCCGAGACCAATGTGTAACAAGATTATTCCAGTCACCGTCGGATAAATGTAGCACCAGAGACTTTACAGAAATTTCGTTCAGAGGCTTGCCATCGAAGTGCGCTTGCCTCGGGTAGGAAAGATACTTCATCAACGAGTGCTTGAAAAGCGCAACCAACCCTTGCTCGTCATCACAATCCAGTTTGCTCCTCGCCTATTTAAAAGAATGAAATCTTGTGTCTTCTGTCAGCAGAAACATATGCAGTAATGACCATGAATAACATTAGTACATTACTTACGCATAAGTTGCGGAGGAAGACTGGAAATTGTTCTGTGTCTGCGGTATAATCTTTCCATGAAGGAAAGAAGCGCACAAAGTTCCTGACAACAACATAAGCTTCGTCTTCTAAACTGGGAAGAAATGGAACAGGGGTCCTATTTGCTGCAATTGGGGCTCTCTCTGGTTCGAAAAGGGATTTGGCAACTGGATTTGGTGTACTCTTTGCTGGAATGGGGGTTTTGCGTCATACAGCTGGTGCTATGTCAACTGGCATAATCATATTGTTTGCTGCAGTTGGGGTCTGCTGAGTTGGCGCATCACAAATGACTAGTGTAGTAGGGCTAGAGTCTGCTAGAGTTGGGGTATTTTGTGGGTCAGGTGATATTGCGACTACACCTAATGGGCTATTTGATTTATCAGGTGCCACTACCTTTTCTAAATACTTTTCTTGTGCTCCTCCACGATCAGCAATCGCCCCCTTCCTTTTGAACGTCTGATACACAAGAACAGCATTTGAATGGATAAATATGGTATGATGACAGATGGAATATGTACTGAAAATGGATAGGCAGGGCGTATTCACATACACGATGTGTAAACTAAGCTAATGGAAGTTCAACAAAGTAGAAGCAATGTAAAACATCAGTTGCAAGATATGTGCGAGCAATGTAACCTTGGAAAGTTAGAGCAAGTACCTTGATGGGTGAATAAGATAGGGCATCTTCCTCTGACTCCTCCACTAGGGAGCTACATTGACTTAGGTCTCCCTCTAGCTCAGAATCACTGTTAGGATCATATTCTGAGCATGAATCTATAGGTGGAGAGCGTTTGCATTGCATTGCATCCAGACTTGATTTCAGTCCCTTAATGCCAAGTTTGACAGCCATGGCATTGTTCTGCTTTATTTTTTTCATGCGCGCAAGCTCATAATCATTATGATGCTGTTCAGAATCTGAGATTCATGAAAACATAAAAAGTACTCAGATTATCTATGGAATGCATTGCGGATTCAACTCGGAGAGTGTCTCCCTATAAACCCCTGCATATGAAAAGTTCACCTCCCCAACCGTGCTGACCAGACCACAGACAGAAATACAAACCCCTTATGTCTCTATAACAGGCAGGCACACATTTCAAAACTGAAGTAGGAACATTAGAATCATATGAAATTCGTATTTGAACAAATAAACTAAGCAATTATGAGTGGCGTAATGTTTAGCTTCAAGGGTGGAGTGTTGGTAGTGCGACACAAAGCAAGTAGGCAGATTGTATTCCATGTAAAAGATCGAAACCTATGTAAAAGCTGGAAATCACAGTTTCTTTCTATACAATGCAGTGTTCGTTACCCACACATGATGGAAGAGATCACATAGAGAAATACTATTAACTCATGTCTACGGTTCCAGTATTTAGAAACAGGGTGGTCCACCCTAAAAGAATATTGACAACAAATATGACAAGGCAAGCATAGATGTAGTGAATCAATCATTTACTTGTGAGCTTACTAGGACAAGTATGCAGAATTGTAACTGCAGTAAGAGACCGTCCAAAATCTGAATGAAGAAGTTTGTCTAGCACTTATTGTTTGCAACTAATCGACGTGAATAATTGGATATTATATCGAATGAGTAAGAAAGACAAGTAAAATTGTCAACAAACCTGGCTTGCAGTAGTAATCTGGGTCAATGTCACTATGATCAACAATCCAAAATGACTAGTTTCTGTTCCGAGGGCCGGAATTTTGAAAACCCTGTGAACTTTAGAGGTACTAAAGATTACCGAAATACATCTGAACCATTAAGTGTAGGTAGCACTGAGCACACAACAAACCCTAATGACAGTCCTGCCTAATGAGTAATGAATCAATTAGAAAATGGGTGATGAGGAGTGGCTGCTGAGTGTTGAGGATGTATCTCAGGATAAATCGGGTTGGCTTGGTGGGTGCTGCACGTCTGAGCCCTGAACGGACTGGGAAGGCAGGCACGGTGGCGCACCCGGGCAGCGGTGACGCTGTTGGGCGAGCGGCTCCTGGCCTCCTGTTAGTCCGGCGTCTCCTCCTAGAGTCATGCCGTTCGGGGACGGCAAGTCGCCGGCGAGGCAGGCGGCTGGGGGCGAGTAGAGATCGGAAGCGCGCAGCAGAACAGAGGGGAATCGGGGCCTGGGACGACCCAAAATCCCAGGGTGGGCTGGCCCACCGTGGGCACCCTGTAGAGATACACACTCGAGCGGCGAACATGCATTTTCGAAACTAATTTAGGAACATTTAGCTGACCAATTAAACAACTCTGTTTTAATAATATAAGATTCGTATTTGAACAACTAAGCTTGTTTAGCTTGATGGGTGGAGCAGTGTTATTATGACATGAAGCACGTATTCTGATCGTATAGTGATCATAAAAGGGCGAAACTCTAAGCATATTTTTTTAGCAAAAGAGGGTTTCCCCTCCGATTTCTACTAAAGAAACCACCACGGAACCAGCATGATCAATTAAACCGTAAGCATGATCAATTAAACCGTATTATGGCTGTGCCATGGCAGATTTGAAGCTGCAAACCGGAGAAATGATATTTAGCATCCATTGTTTGCTTCGAACTAAGAACTAAATTCTAAGAGCTGAAAATAAAGTAGAGTAACTAAGTTAAGATCTATTTTCTGGTTGAGATCAAAAATTTGAGGAGATATGAAGTACCACCTCTCTTGCGGCGCCGTGTAGGCATCGGGGGTGCGATGGCTCTCGGTGGCGTTGAAGCAGATCTGCGACGGTACACGGGTGCATCGGGGGATAAGTCTCGTTGCGGTAGAAGAGAAGGTCGTGTGAGCGGCCCCGGCAAAGAGGACGACAGCGCCGATGAAGCGAGAGGACGCGATGCAAGGCTATTGGTCCGTCGCCGTGGATGAGAAACGTTCATCTCTAGCAGTGGACGACGCGGTCTTGGTAGGTGCTCCGGCATGGTGGAGGATGGTGGCGATGGATGTGGTGGAGGACGGCGGCGATGGATGGGGTGGCGGACGGAGGCTGGTGTGGGGATGGGGAGTTCTAGCGCAGACGGTGTATGAATGGGAAAATGGAGGGAGAGGTACGGGGAACCATGTTTTTGGGACGCGCCTGTCTGAAATAAGGGAAAGTTACGAACTTAGCCCCCGTTTAAAATTTGGACGTCTCGTCGGTTGGGGATAGGACGGTAATCTCGCATCTCGCCAATATTTGCCAAGAGCGATTTCGGGCGAGGAGAGGGTGGTTGGCGCCCATGGTTGGCGCCCACGGTGTATGAACGGGGCTGACAGGTAGGGCGGTTGTGTCACGTCTGAGTGAAGTTACAAACCTGCCCCTATTGAAAATATTTGCCTACATCAATTTCGGCCGAGTCGAGTTTGTTTTGCCGCCCACCGTGTATGAATGGGGAATGGAGGGAGAAACAGAGGTCTTTCGGACGAGCTTGAATCAAATGAGTTTTGCCGCCCATGTTTGACGCCCACCGTGTCGGAATGGGCTCAGAGGCGGTCGTGTCACGTCTAATTGAAGTTACTAACCTACCCCTATTTAGAGCAGTGGAAATCGGGCCGATGGATTGTCCGTGTAATGGGTAGACAGTAATTTCCATCTCCCAAACACTTGGCTTCGGGCAGCCGACGTGGGAGTGGACATTTTGCTGCTTCTTTCGAATATTGGGACAATAAGCATCCACGTTTACCCTAGCAACTAAATTCGAATCCATTTTGTATTCCTATATGAATCATTATAAATCATTCTATGTGTTTTTATATATCTTCAAAAGGACGACAAAGATGTATTCCACTGTCATATATGAATATGGTTTACAAATGCCGATACTCAAATTCAGAAACTAGAATCCAGTTTAAGGTGAATTCGAATATTTGGAACACTTCATGTCCAACTCAAATGTCACACGCAGCATAATGTGTACTCCCATTTAGATATGTACACAAGCGATGTATCAAGATTCAAATACCGAGTCAATCAACCAAGAATGTACAGAACTAATAGACATATAAACACTTATAGAGTATATGGATCAATAATATCAACTAACATACATAAGCCAGGCCGCTGTACTTTTTTTGGCTACAACAACGTCATTTTTTAGCCAGCATCTTGGCCCTTTCCGATGCATGCCACTTATGGTCTATCTATACTACTACTATTGCTGAATGCACATTCAGCCCGATTGGCTTATTTGTAGGTCTGGCATAGCAATCCAAATGAAATGTCTCTGAGTCTTATCAATTAATACAGACTTGTGCTCAAATAAAATTACAAACCAAAAAACAAAAAAAAAACAATTATTACATGATCTCTAGAACAAATGGTTTGATTGATTACATGAACAGACAACACAAAGGTTATTCAACTATGGAAAAAACATTTCACCTATGATTTACCAAGTAGGAATTTAATTTCCTTTTTTCCTTCAGGACCTTAACAATCTGGTCAGTCTCAGCTTGCTTCGTTTTGAAATCCACCAAATATTTAATGGTTGTCTTGAGTACTGCTTGTGATTGTGTTGTTTGCTTCCTCAACATGTCAACTTCATCTCTAAGTGCAGAACCATAATCTCTTTCTACCACTAGTTTAGCCTCTAGAGCATCAACAGTTGGCAATTCACAATGCACGATTGGGCCGGTGCCACTGCTGTGGGATGATGCAACGTCCATGGGGGCCTTGCTCTTTGATCTTGGGCTAACCTGTTTTGCCATTAAAGTTTCGATTGGATTCAGAAAAGTTGAAGTTAGCAAAACATCTCAACTGGGAGTTATAACAGCAAACCAGTGAAACAAACAAGGAATTAAAGAGTTTCAATTGGATGCTGAAAAGTAGTTATTAACATCATTGTAACCCGCTGTTGCAGCAGCAAAGCAGTTAAACAAACAAGTAGATATTTAAGTTAAGGCAAACAGGTAATTCTTAACAGTAAGTATCAAACACATAGATAGGCGCAGTCTACAATATGATTAACAGGTTGTGCCATTATGTAATCAGTAGCAAACTAAATTAAGCCAAGCAACGTAATTGAACAATTTTGCAATAAGTGGATAACTAAAATTCCGAGAAGCAGGTAACTGAACTTACGCTAGTTCTTTGTATAGGCACACTGGAACTTCTTTTTCGCTTACAAGGTTGTACGAAGGAGTCCATGGCATCAATTGCTTGGATACGCAGTCCCAATACTTCTTTCTTCCCACACTGCATGGGTAAGTCGAATGGTTAATCTGGTAAGATGGTGCATCCTTGATATGTTATATGAGGACGTGTAGTCAGACTAGTTGTAGCCAAAGACATCACACTGGCTTTTACTGTATATTTCATGCGATTACTTTTGGCATATTGAGATCTAAGCAATCTACAATAGGACGAAAAGACTGGCATCCTTCACATTATTGGCGAACTCAGTTCATAGAAACAAGCAATTCAACCATTCTGTGGGTAAATCAAAAGCGCCACTGGAATATTTTTCACTATCCAATCATACATGCAAAAAGGGGCGATGCCACCATAGGGGCTGGTATGGGCGGCCGCCTCAGGTGGCTGGAAAGTGTGCACCCAGTTTGAGTCGTCCAGGTTGGCCCACACTAGTTTTGTTCGTCCCAACGCATGAGCAGGCAATGTAAAAAATGAAGAAAAATGTTTCAATTTGGATGGGCCAATAACATAAGTGCAAGGCAGGCCCTATAGCAGGCTCGCGGCCCAAACGAGCGCCTCCCATATCCATCGACAGCAGGAAAAATCCCAATTCATTCGCTCCAACCTCCAGTCTGGTTCGCTCCTAACCTAGCCGCCGCTGGACAGACCGACACAGCACTTCCTCGCGCCCTCGTTGGAGGGCAATCACCGGGCTTCAAGCGAATGGAAGGACAAGAAGATGAAGATCCAACCCTGGGTGTAGCCTGCGTGGGAGGCAGCGGCGGCAGCACGTGCATGGCATCGAGCTTGCGCAAACGGACAGTCGCAGCTTGCAAGAGTAGCATGCGCAACGAGCAGGTACATCACATCCCTGATTATATGTAATTCAACTCTTCAATTTCTGGCTAACAGTTAAACCTGACGGAGTTGTAAAACTGCTTGTATGTAGGGAATCCATGAGAAAATGAAACCAATTTCTACTTATTTTATAACTCCCCCAATCAATACTGAACTGACTGAATCTGATGTATCTAATCAAGTTTCCGGTGCAAACATACAAGATCATGTTGTTCTTGAGCCTGAAGTGTCTAATGAACAGACTGCTAATGAAGGATTTGATGCAAACATTTTACATGCTCCTGGTGATGAACATATAGTGTCTAATGAGGGATCTAATGCAAGCATTTTGCAAGCTCATTGAAGGATTTAGTGTCTAATGATGATCTACTATGTTGAGAGAGACAGAGATTTGCAGGCATTGATGACAAGCAAATTATAGTGCATTTTCATAGCTTGAGGAAACGTCGAGGCCATCTACCAGAAAGTCCCCGTATCATGACAACATAGCATAAAAACTTTTCTAATCTGTTGTTTGAAACTATTGGCATACTTGTGCAGGATAGATATATTGATATGCAGTTTGCGCACTGGTTATACGGGTAATTACACTTCGATATTTTCAGCCAGACAACGAATAATTCAGGCAGGTACAGACCATGTTGTAGTCCTTGTACACCATGTTGCATTTTGTGTGTTTTGGTGCTTGCATCATTTAGTGTTTATAATCTGAACTACTTTGGATCATTAGCTGGTTTTCAAAGTGCATGTAGCTTCACATTTCTCAAGTTATGTTGATTTCCGGAGTGCAACTGCCTTCGTATTTTTTAAGTTAAATGTTAGCCCCTGGTAACTTGAATTCATGGATCAGCCACTTCACACAAATCATACACGAATGCCAGTACGAATTAAATGAAATGCAGGGACTGACGCTAGCTCGTTGTATAGGCTCACTGCAGCTCTGCTTGCGCTTGGGATGTTCCATGTACAAGTCCATGTTACCACTTGCTTGGATGTGTAGGCCTTGTGCTCCTTGCATCCCCCTCTGCATTTTTGACACGGCGAATGGTTGATCAAATAAGAGGAATCGACCTTGATGTTGTACCGGAGGACAGATACTTACAAGGTTATACGGGTGTGCAGGATGTGTACCAGAACCCGTAGCGCCGTCATGCTTCGCTAAAAAATGGATTTTCTTGTTTCAGATGATATCTCCAGAAGAAATAGAAGTTAAAGTCAGAGTTGCATAGGCGTGTAAGCTAAGAGAGCAGTGAAAGGATATCCAAACATCGTCGGAACAGTGCACAAAGGAGTGATGTGTGGATACCTAGTTCGGGCCGGCGTTTGGGCATGCTCGCCTAGCTAGAGTGCGGGTCACGTCAGAGCCGTTGAGGGTGATGCGCTGGTGTTGGCTGGCCGCGCACGGATGCAGATCTTGAGTGGCAGCGGAGGGCTACGATGCGGTGGACGAGACCGTTGGTGAAGCCCCAACGGCCTCGGGGGGCGGAGATGCCACGATGTGCTCGGTGAAGTAGCCCAGGTGAGCTGGGAGATGGCGTCGGTGAAGCGCACCTGATGCGGTGGAACTCGGTGTCTGTGAGGCACGTCGGTTGCGGCGGCCGACGTTGTCGGTGGACCACCCGGTGCGGTGGACGAGGGCGTAGATGAGGTAGCTCCGGTGCGGTGGTGAAGCGCGACCATCGTCTTCGTCGTCGTTGTCCGGCACAGAGGTGTGGAACGGTGGGGAAAGAGACGAGACGAGGGGCAATTCGAGGGTTGGCGGCAAATTAGGGATTTGAGCAATCTGGGCGCAGAAGGGGATGGTGGAGAAGAGAGATTTTGCAGGGCTGGAATTGGGGCCGCCAGATATTTCAATCCGAAACGTGGAAGCGCGAACTTATATTGTCGTCGTCCTTTTTTTGTGGGGGAGGGGGGTGGGTGGCTGGGTGCTACGCATCCGTCCGACACACGCGACCACCCCGACAGGACTATGCTTCGGTGCCTTAAGGCACCTGCCTTTGTGTCCATGACTTGTGGGCCCAACAGGTGGCTGGCCCACATGTCAGTGACCCAAAGGCATTTCCATTCCCGTGTTTTCCTTGCAATAATTAGTCATTCTTTCATTCGCAAACCAATCTGTATGTATTTCCATGCCCGTGTTTTCCTTGCAATAATTAGTCATTCGAAACGAGATACTCCATCCGTTCACTTTTGTAAGTCGTTTCAGACAACTTAAAATGAACTATTTTGCACATTGTCTGAAATGTCTTCAAGGTCTTATAAAAGTGAACAGAGGGAGTACTATAAATGAATTAATGAGGAGTTATTTGAACAAAAATCGACATGGTACCCACGCTAACGTGGATTAGAGTGTGTGTCACATAATTAGTTATTTGAATTAGAGTGTGTGTCACGTAGTTAGTTATTTGAATTAGAGTGTGTGTCACGTAGCGATCTCCAATTCTAACGTGGATTTCGCATTTCACTGTATCCACGCTACTTTTTTTAATACAAATTCATATGTATATGATGAACACCATGGTAGTGAGAAAACTTTTGGGTAGATTCAAACATATGACCTACAAAATAGCACAACAAACTGAGTCAATGTCAACTTTTCGAAACTTAGTATGGCATGAATTCGAAATAATTACCCGTATGCCTGGTCCTCGGTTCAAATCTTACAATGTACACCGAATTGAAACATCGATATTAAGTCTCGTACTGTACATTCAAATGTTGTTTTTAGCCCCCCCCAGCACACACAAATGCTACGTACTTCCTGTATCGGTCAATCTTCCTCTCCTAGCCACCTTAGGAAGCTATCGGTTTCCAACACACGTTCATTCTTTCTCTCCATGTTTCGATCTCTAAGTCTCTCAAATACACAACCCCTTTTTCCACTCTGTTACCAAATGTATTTACCTCACACACCCGCCATTGCACCCCATGCCGAGCTCTCTCTCTCTCCCCCCTCTCCCTCTCACCCTCTCGCGCTAAATACATGCATTGCCTATCTAGCCCCCCAACCTCTCGTGCGCACGCACGCACGTTGTATATCTAGGTCACTCCCTCGAGACTGTCTCACTCTTTCTTCCGCACGGTGGGCCACACTTGCTCAATCTCGCTCTCTTTATCTGAGTCTCGTTTAACCTTGTTTTCTTTCACACACAAATGATATATCTCCCTGTTCGGGTCTCGATCGACACACTCTATACTCTCTCACGCAGATTGTCTATCTAGGTCAGTCCATCCAAGCCGCAGCCACTCTTTCGACCTCATGGTGGGCCACGCTCACTCAATCTCTCTCTCTCTCTCTCTCTCTGTATGTCTCGATTGACCTCGCTCTTTCTCGGACAAAAACGATATATCACCATGTTTGAGCCCAATTCGACCTATTCACATTGTATACTCTCTCATGCACATCGTCTATAGGTCACTCTCTCCAACCCGTCTCACTCTTTCGATCGCACGGCGACCCAATTTGATCGGTTGACCTTGCTTCCTCCCACGCACAAAATATATCTACACGTCTATGACTGGATCATCTCTCAAGCTCTATCTTACAGCCCTCACCCTTGCCAAAAAGCTCAATCGGACAATATCTCTCCAGAGCATATATATTTTTTCAATGAATGTCGAACCACACTCACTTTGCCTCTTTATCTATATGTCTCTCGATTGACCTCGCTTTCTCACACCGTATCTTCCACGCGTTGAAGCTACTACCTCTCCATCCCTCGCAAAGCCGGAGCTATTTACATTGCGAGGGGCACTCCAACCTTGGATTAATTTGTGTAGGCATTTGTTCCGGTCGGTTTAGATTATATTTTCGTAGCATTCGGCCCACAACTACTCCAAACACCGTTGCAACCCACGCAACTCCCCTAGTTGATTTCCCTCTGGCTCGGTCATCGCTCTCTCGCACGTCCTTTCTCGCCTTCAACGTCGCACCATGGTATTATTGAAAAAACTATGTTGTTCTCTTTAATTATTATAAATAAGCTACAAAGCTACACACCGATAGTCCACTTTGAATGGAAGAAATTTTGACCCACAAATTAAAGTGCTACAAACTACACACCGAGGGGCCCACATGTCATGAAACAAATTTGGACCCATATACCGATTAAAAAATAAAGGACAAGGATCGAACATGCGACCGGGCCTTCAAGCCGCACATCAATAGGCAACATACGTAGAATAGCAATGTTTGTTGTACCCCCTTTGTTCACATAATGTTTTTATATTACCACAGCCTAATTAATGGATAATATGTAATATTATTTTTGGTACTATTCGCCTTCACTTACTGGTGGGTTCCATGTGTGCTCTCTCTCTCCTCCCCTTCTGCGTTTAGACGCACGGGCAAACAGGAAGAACTCGCGGGCGATGTTGCCGTTGACCATAATATGGACGCGTTCACATGTCACGGCACCAGTTTCACGTACTAGCAGCACTAGTCAGTGTGTACCTGCAATGCACGTTAATTTGGAAGTATATTAAGTGCATGCGTATATTAACTACTAGGATATTATTTGCGTGTTGTCATGTGATTAGCACTATTTTTGGCATGAAATTAACTGCACGCTAAACGTGTTGAGCGCTCGACATTGAAGCAGTCTAGGTCGTTGGATGACAAGGAATACATGTGGCTTGATGACGTTTTATATTTAATTTGATACGGCTCTAGCACAACATTCAATCGATCAAACCATACATTTCGTTTAGTCTGACTCCGACTTTAAATTATACGACGATCGATATAAAATAAACGGAAATGATAAACGTTCGGATTTTAAGCATGGCAATCCAAACGTTTTTCATGGCAAATTTAGATTACGCGGTGGCGGCGGGGGCGTCTCGCGGTGGGAAGCGGCTCCTCTGCCGTGCTCTGTGTGTCGTCGGGCCACTGACCGACGGCGACGGCGGCGTCGCCGTTGTTGGCGTACTCCTGGACGTTGGCCTAGCTTCAAGGAAGGCCAAAATGTTCTAGACTTCGGAGCGAGTCAACTCGCGGGAAGAGGCGACTTGTGTTGGTCCAAGGAAGCGGTCGACGGCGGACATCCATGCTGCTGAGGGGGGCACTGGCACCCGCGCGGGGACAGGCGCTGTCAACGGCGCGGCGGAGACATTCGTGTGCACGGGCACCGGCACGGGCGTGCACGTCAGTGCACGCGCAGGCGCATGCGCTGGCAGGTGCACGGGCACCGGCACGGGCGTGCGCGTCAGTGCACGCACAGGCGCATGCGCCTGCAGGTGCACGGGTGCGTGAAAGTCGGTGGGGACCTCGTGGAACCCCGTGGGATCAAGCTCGGCGTCAATGTGCGGCTCCCAGCCCATCAATGCCACGGGGATGGGCGCTGGCGCAGTCGGGGCGACGGGAGCCAGAACGGGAGCGGGGACAGGCGCGGCGTCTTCCCGCAAGGCCAGTTCAAGCTCGTCCCAAAGCGCCTTATGTTCTTGAGACTCCGGCTGGGTGTCTTCCTCAAGAAACTGGAACACTAAGGGCAGACCATCGTGATGCGGCATGGCGTACGTTTAGGTCAGGCTAGTTGGAGTCAGACGACAGGAGAATCGGAGAGGAAGAGAGAGGATTGTAGCGATACCGGGTAGTGCTGGGTTGATTTTAAACTGCGGCGCCGACGACATTAAAAGTGGGAGCAGTTGGGACGACGGTGGGCGGCGGAGCCTGGTCAAAGGGCTCGCCTCCCGGTGAGCCTGCATAGCGGTCTGCTCGCACGCCTCCCTGACAGCCTGCGCATCGGTCTGCTCGCACGCCTCCCGTCGACTCACATGCTTGCTCGGACGGCACGTGCCGATGAGAAGCGGGGACTCGTGGCGGCACGTAAATGCCGACGGTTTCAATAGTGAAAGCGTTCGCCTTAACGTGACAGGTCTTTGTTCCAAAATACCTTGGCTCTTCATTTGTGCAACTTGTCATAACCAGCTTGTCTCAAATTGAAGAAAAAACTTACGAAGTAATATTTGTGCCATATCACGTGACCATGCTTAGTTTCAAGAATTTATGCTCACTTTTGGATTTTCTGAAATTTAAGATCCAGGATTCGAAACAATATCATAACCTGCATCATGCAATAAATTTTCAAGCCGTACATCTGTCCTGTTGTATTTCTTAAGAAAGGATTTGGTCAAACATTTTGCTTAGTTAGACTTTGGAGAGTTTGAAAATTGCGCATAATTACAAAGACTACTCCCAAGCCATTGGATCTCACTTCCAACGGTGTAAAAACTCGTATCACCATAGTATCTAAGCTGCGGGGTGGATGTGATATTCTATATCGCTGTCATTTTTGTTCGTAAACTTGCAAAATACGTGTAACTCGTGCCGTTACTTGTCTAACCGTGCAAAGTGTTTGTTCAAAAAAACCATCCTACACTGAAATATCAGAACAACACACGGGGGTCCCACTTGTCATTAATCAAATTTGGACCTAAAACTAACAAATCTGAAAGACAAGATTCGAACTGGCAACCTGGACTACAAAGCATTGTTGGCTTTGTCCCATAACTTGATTTTGTACAGTACTTGCGTTGAGTAGAGTAGAGGGAGTGCCTCGTCAACACATGCATGACCGTTGTCTCACTTACTGGTGGGTCCCAGGTCTACGATCTCAATCTCTCTTCTCTCCATCATCTAACTTTTGCACGGGCACACACGAAGAGCGGCGCTAGCTATCCATGGTGTTATTACAACTAAAAAAATCTTGGAAAATAGAAGAATCTACTAGAACAAGAGACGTTGTGGCTGGTCGAGACGGAGCTAACCACATCTATCCTCCGTGCCACGTTTGCATGATGAAGCTGTGTGGCTATTGGGGTGTTTTCGACCGACTGGCTGGGTCCCGAGGTCGAACCATAGGTACTACGTCTGATACAGTATATTTTTACATGCACATTTTTCCTCCGTGCCGAGACGTGGCACACGCTACCGCGCGGTTTCGGGGTCCTCCCGGGTGGTGCACGCATATATTCTTCCTAACGTGGGACGCCCTACCGCGCGTTTTCTGGGTCCTCCTCGGTCGTACCGCCGAAGCAAGTATATGAGTCGTCAAATCATGAAAGACCACCTTTCCCGCCGAGTACATCAGTGAAGGACGGTGGCTAGCTAGTTGGGCTAGTTCGACCGATTAGCTAGGCCGCCGCCACATTTGTTTTTTCACCTCTTTTTTTATCGACTTGCCGGCAGGTAAATTTAAATATCCACCGCGGCGTTGCTCTGGTGTTTCGGCGCGGCAGGATTTTTAATTTTTTGATTGACGGGAGCAGGCGCGACAGGATTTTTAATTTTTTGATTGACAAGAGCAGGCGCGGCAGCAATTAGTCATGATGACTCCGCCTGTGAAAACCCACTGTTCCCTGATGTGAGAAGTCGTCGACTAGTGTTTAACGTGGTGAAAACCAAAAGATTCCCCGCTCCCTCCGCCTTCCCGTAGATTGCATTGCCTTTCAGCCGTTTCGCCCCCTTTGCTTCCTCTCCCCATTGCTTCTACCTGGTGCCATGGCGGCGCAGCAGATCACGGAGTCCGAGGTGAGGCGCCTGACACAGGAGCTCCATGCCAAGGATGCGGAGCTCAGGGCCAAGGACGTGGAGCTCCTTGAGCTCAAGGAGGAGAGGAGTGCCATGCTCCTCCATTATGTGCGGGAGTTCACAGAGCTTCAAAAGCGGCAGGCGTCCACCACAAAGATGCTCAAGGCGTCGGCGGCGTTACTGCAGAAAGCGGGAGATACGATAGGCCGTCAGAGGAGCCGGCTGGAGCGCGAGCGGGCCGATCGTGCGCGATGCCTACCGTCGTGCCAGCGCGACGATGTCGGCCGTCGGGCTAAACCCGTTCGACCACCCGGTCGACTTCAACGAGCTGTGGCTTCCTGACCTGGTCTCCTTCTTCACCTATATCTCCGAGGAGCTGAGCCGTCTCCGCGCGATGGTGGGGGCTGAGCTGGACAAGGAGGGGTTGCGGGCTGCCGTCGCCGTTGCCGGGCGAATCCTTTCAGGGCTCCGTCACCGGAATCCATTCGTGCCATTGGACGCCGTATTTGACGAGCTGGCTCCCGTCGACCGGGAGCGGGCTCTGCGGGCGGTTGCACCCTGCATCACCAACGTCGTGCGCCTCGAGAAGCAGAGGGACTTCGGTGGTGTTTAGGCGCCCTCTGCATGGGCATGTCCATGTCTCGGTGCAACATGACCGTTGGATCAAACTCAGATGGTGCAGATCAGTCACTGTAGCACAAAGCGTGCGGGTGTGTTTGGTTGCATTCTCATCTCAATATAGTTGTTTCCTCTTCGTGTATTTTTGTCAACCTACTTGTGTGGACTCATGCACCCTTCATGCACTCTGCCAAACACCCAAAAGTGGGTCGAGAAGGGAACTTTTGCTCCCATCCCGTGCACCCTTCATACACCCTGCCTAACACTATTCGTGCTTCATATGGTTCATGTTTCGTGGAGTACTGTAGCACCGTACTCTCCGTGCGATGTGGACCTAGTTCTGTTAACATTGATCTCACCGTTCATTCTCGAGTGGACAGTCGAAAAAGCGGTACTATGTTACATATAGGAGTAGTTGACATGCGCACAACATCATTTGTTATCGTCATGTCTTACTACACTAGCAACAAGATTGTGTAGTACTGACATATGAATCACTGCACATGCCTAGTAGTAGGAGCACTGTGTATGTTCAAGTGGCTACCGTGTTTCGCACTCCTCCGTCGTAAGAGTGGAAACGCTTGCTGTAATCATTTTTTTCTTTAGAAAAACAGTGGACACGCTCTACCGTGCGGATCCTCCTCCAGCCACACACTAAATTACTCACTTTCGCCGACGTGTGGGACAGCCAGCACCTGGGTCCACCAGCCATGCACTAAATTACTCCGTAGTAGAGTGACGGTAGACTACCCCGATCGAACCGCCGCAGTAATGCCCAATGAGCCGTCAAATCACAAAACCCCCTCCTTTCCAGTAGTAAGTTGGACGGACGAAGCAACCATCATTTCACTCTTCTCTCTCAGCTTCCTCTCTTGAAGAAAACCCCCACTCGCTTCGCTTCTCCCTCATCTCGTTCCTCCTTTCACTCTTCTCTCTCAGCTTCCTCTCTTGGATGGACGCCGGAGCACCGGCCGACGTGATGTCTATGGCTCTGGCCAAAACCGTCGAGGCTCATGGTACGAAGAAGCGCAAGCACCCCGCCGAGACTACCGCAGACAAGCTCAAAGCCATCGCCCCGTCCAAGCCCCCCTCTCCGGGATCCCTCATTAAGCAAGTCCAGGTAATGTCTCTTGTTGACGATCTTTTTCTCGATCTTGATCGTGTTTTTTCATCTAACACACAGTACTAGTACTGGTAGTACAACTTTCTGGGTGATCTTGCATGTGATTTTAGTGTGCCAAATGACAGTTCTAAATTCCTCTTTTGACCAAAACATGCGAGAGGTTGACACTGATTTCTTATAGATTACTTTCAACTACTCCCTCTGTCCCAAATTTCTTGTCTTAGATTTGTCTAGATACGGATGTATCTAATACTAAAATGTGACTTGATACATCTGTATCTAGACAAATCTAAGACAAGAATTTTTGGACGGAGGGAGTACTTTATGAACATCAATGCTACCTTTTAAGAGGGTATATTTGCCTCAGTAACTTGTGTTATGGATATTGCATGTAATCCCTCTGCTCTCATGCCTTTGAAGACATGTTCTACTGTCTTTGTTCCCTCATTTCCGTGCGTATATGTATTCATATATGGAGTACAATATCGAAAATCATCTTATATTTCTAAACGGAGGTAGTAGTAATAAAATATGGTTTCTGTTTGAATTAGAACCAGGTCCGCGGTGGAGATGAAGTTCTCAAAGTCATGCCGTGTGAACTGGAAGACCTGATGATGAGTTCTACTGCTGATCTATCCAGCTGCTGTGTCCTTGTCGCCACGTGTCCTAAACTAGTGTTTTCCTGTAGCATTGTTGTCAGGCGTGTTCTCGAGGCTGTACTTGAACACAACAATTTCCTCGCTGTGCCTTCGATTACGAAGGGTGTGGTTCTTGTAAAGCTTCCCAACAAATCTGATGCGGCCTGTCTTCATCATCATGTTTATGAGTGGAAAGACTGCTCTGTTAGGTTCTCCAAGGTTGACAAGATGGTGATGGTGCATGTAGACATCTCACACGAAGTCCATGGCCTAGTCAGTTATGCGGGGTTCATCCCGTAGGTCGGTGGCAAGAAATAGTCTGCAGAGTTTAGTTAGTCTAACTTTGCTTATCTGTAGTAAGTACTATTGTTCAGTACTTGATTTGTGTTTGTGAACCCTGTATTGTTTATTAGTACTGCCGCTTTTGGTGTGTGAACGGTCTATGTTAATGTCTGTCCACTCAATTCAGTCTGTATATTTTGAAGTATCCAGATCATATTTTTTGTGAGGACAGTTTATCAATTATGGTTACACTCCAATATCTGTATGCATTGCAGGGTTTATCGGACCAACCAGGATTTCCAGTCCCATGGATGTTCGGTCCATACGATTTGTCACGACCTTTGGACTGTCCTACTTGTGGGAGTAGGCGGGGCCCCTGCATGCCACGCGTAGTTGGACGATCAATGTTCTGTTTAGTACTTCAACATAGTGATTTCCTGGTAAGGATTCACTCATGTCACATCAAGTAAATCTTATTGATTTACTGTCTAAATCTTATTGATTTAATGTCATGTTTTCTTTCTTTTCCTGCAATTTTACGATGCAGGTTTTGCCATGTGACATTCATCACAGAATAAACCGTTTGGTTTGCTCTACGATGGCTATTTTTGCAGGTTTCACTTCTTATGTCGTGTCAGTAACGAAGGCACTGTCCATCACTTACATTACTGGAAAAAATTGGATCAGTCTGTTGTCTGAGTACAAGCTGAATCCCTATGATGAACTGCAGTTTGGTTTAACAAAAACACCACAATTAGTCCTTCTCGCGTTTAAAAGAAATGAAGAAAAAAACTGGATCACGGTCACGGATCCTAGTCAAGTTAGAAAGCTGATCATAGCAGACCAGACACGATCGCCGCTGTCTCGCACAAATCGAGCACCGACAGTTGCTCTAGCACTGACAGCGGCAGCAGCTCAGTCTAATCCAGCTGAGGATTGGGCATCGACCGCGTGAGTGGATCAGTCTGATCTACCGGAGGATCGGGCATCGGCACCGGCACCTGCTCCGACACCGGCACCAGCTCTACAAGGAGCACCTTCTCCGGCAGCAGCAGCGGCTTCGGCACCTGCACCAACACTTGCACTTGCATCTGCTCCGGCCCGTGCAGTTGCACCGGCAACAGACTGGGCTGCAGTTCGCACTTCATATACCAAAGTCCTTACAAAAACTGACATGTCCACCTTCTTGGTAAGCATTGGCCGCCCAAGTGCTTCGTTCTTTTTTCTTTCCATGTTGTTTCACATGATTCACTATGTTGATCTAACTGTTTGGGTATGTCTTCTTGTTTGCAAACAGAGAATTCCTAGAGCAACGAGGGAGTCGTTCAACAATCCGGGCGACCGCGGCCAAGTTTCTCTTACCATGCGTAGCCTTGGTGTGAATGAACCTGCTCAATATACCGTAAGTACAAAGGATGGTCGCATGATGATTGATGCTAAAGGATGGTCAAGGTTCAAATCTAAATCATATCTTGCGGTAGGGGATGATTTCAAAATCGAACTTTCTCGGCAAGGAGAGCTGGTCCAAATCAACTTTGAAATTCTTCAGTAGCAGCACGCAACTGCCGAACTGATCTATCCTCTGAGAGATTTTGATGTAATAAGCTGGCATGGTGAAAAAAGTGTCCTGTGTGTATACGTAGTACGACAGTATTATTTATCACATGGTACATCGTTGATAGAATTGCAACTCTGATTGCTGGTTAGGAACTGTCGTTCGATTTCATTCCAACAGTTGCCGTGCTTTATTCAATTTTGTGTATTCGCCTTGCGACAGCATCTAAAACCAGCGCCGTACCAATCGCTTGCAATATGAAAAACCTGCGGCCCAAAGTCCAGAACCGTGAGCCTATCTGAGTATTATATTCTCAGCTGAACCCCCATAAAAAAAGCTGAACCCCCATAATGCCCGTGCGTTGCAGAGGGGGTATATTTCTCGGCAAGGTGAGCCTGTGATATAAAAGATTTGTGTATTTCTTTACAGAGGGAGTATCTCTCTGTCAAAATATATATTTATGTGTAACTAGTTACTCCTGTCTTTCTACTTCCTTTTGCTGATATGTGGGGCAACCGGCAACGGGGTCCACGTGCCATACGCACAAATTAGAGTGCACAACTTCACGGTAGACACACCCCGGTCGTAGCGCCGCAGTAATGCCCAATGAGCCGTCAAATCACAACCCCCCTTTCCAGCTATAGCAGTAAGCTGGACGGACGAAGCGACAATATTTCACTGGGCCTGAATCCCCTTCTCCCTCGTCTGCCTGTTCAGAGAAAACCCCCTCTCGGCGATTGCATAGGGTTTTCTCATGGAGAACCAGGTACGAATTCTTCATCCATCCCCGATAAATCCAAGTCCCTTGGTCGCATGTAATCCTAGGATGGCAGCCGCCGCCGTTCATGCATTTTTCTTCCTACTGAATCTAGTGTGTTTCATTTGCAGTGCCCAAAGTGCGAGTACCCTACAGGTTTCTGCGCCCTCGGCGAGACACCACACTTGTTCCTTCTCATCCTAACACAACATTTTGAAACGCGCACAATATGTTCCTAGAATCCTCTTTTCTATCCGGGAGGGTGGGTTTTTTTTAACATACTGTGTTCTCATATTATTTTTCCTGCAGTGTATTATTTGCTCTGCCAGAACACATGTACTCAAGATGCTTGGGCTTGCCATAACTGAATACACTAGTTTAATGGTCACAGTGAAGACAAGCCATGGATATAAGTTCTGAGTTGGCTTCATGAACCAAGAAGATCACTGCTTTTTTTATGGCCGACCTTGGATAAACTTTCTCAAGTGTTACGGACTGAAAGTTGGCGCACGAATGTTGATGGAAATAGCAGAACCTGGTCTCATCTTCACTGCGATCTTCCACCCCGACGTCGTTCCAATTGTTCATCCATGTTAGTTTTGTATCTGGTTCTTGCTTGTTGCCTTGATTACTTCTTAATCCACCTATTCTATCTAACTAATCACAATTTAACTTTAGAAGTAGCAACGAATCTCTCACGAAGATGCTACTTCTAACTAATATTTTCTTATAATTGGTGGCACATGTAGGTTTTTTCAGAGTTAAGCAGTCTGCTCGTTTGTTACTCTGTAATAACTCGGCTGTTACTAATGGCACTGAAGTTGACTGGATGGACATCCACAAGTTCCTACACTTTATTGATCGTCTTGAGGTCCTTGTGGGGCGTTTCAATGGTGGAAGGCCACGTGGGATATGTGTGCCACTGCTGCACTCGTTGAACAGGTCCAACTGTGTCGAGAAACTTATGGTACAAGCTGTTTTCTGTTATATATGTTGTTCATATACTATTGCTTATACACAGTTTTATAGCTGTGATCTTCTTGAAACAGGAACTGTCGAGTTCTATTGTTCCTATACAGATGCCTGACCATGGTCGGGTCAGACTTGCGCTTGGTCACAACATGATGTTTATGTCGACCTACTCAATTCCCCTTGGAGGTGAAAAGATACTTATTCATGGGTGGTCTCAAATAATGAAGGCCCGTCCATCTTGGAGAATAGGACAGAAGATTATGTTCATGCTTTTCCATGGCTTTAAGCGAATATCCTGTTTATTGACCACGTTGCGAGATGAAGCCGCATTCAGAAGGTTGTGGCTGCGCGGGGTGGCGCCTGGGCCTTGTCCTGGGGCTTGGCGGCCTCACCCTTGGTTAACTGTAGGCAAAGTAGCACTGTTCGAGGCGTGCTTTGTACGGTTGAACCTGTATAAGTACTCATACTGCTTTCAGCTTTGGTTGTTAAGTGCCCCTGCTGGTTTCAGTTAAGGTTGTTAAGTACTCTTGCTGCTTTTACAGTCTGTCGTGTTTCTTCAGTCCTGTCTTCCTCCAGCCGCCAAAACCAAACCAGCGCCGGCGGGGCCACCTGCTTCCGCCTCCCACGGCTGGCCGCGCCTCAGCGCACGCATCGCCGCCCCACCGTCTCCTAAATCGTTAACGCCGACGTCCTCCGCGCGCTTTGGTGCGCTCACCGCGGCGCCGCCCTCTCGCGTTGTCAACATGGTCAACAAACAACAGGAATCGGCAGAAGTACGTGGAGAGGATGACAGTAGGGGCCCACCACGTCAGCGTCTGGAAAAATAAAATGCTTCCTCCTAGTGTTTTCCTGACATCTGGGACCCACGACATTGTGAGCGTATATAGTCAATAGACAAGAGAACAGCACAAGATCGGCTGACACCTGGGACGTAGCTACTCGAGCAGTATTTTTTGTTTGGTATTGTTGAGATGGAGCAGGGTTTAAACTGGGCTGTGGCCCGTCTAGCCCAGGCTTATATTTTATGTTCACCATGTGACCAGCCCAGCTATTTTTTTTCTTTGTGAAAATGAGCCCAGTTTATTTTTTCTAAAGAATACCCAATCCAGTCCTACTTATTTTTCTACGCCCTGATGGGCCACAACTCTTCCAAGACGCCTGCAAATCTTGAAAGTAATATGAAATGGGTTGTAAATATAAAAACAGATGACAAATTGGCAATTACTTTATAATTTCTGAATTTTTCACATTTTGAGATTCCTATTTCACTGGGCATTAACCTACTTTTAAATATATCTTCAAAGTACTTTCAATCTGGCTCGACATTTCGGTATTAAAAATAGTTTGGAACCCACAGAAATATGCGAAATTGGCCCTGGCCAACCAAAAAAAAGACTGCAATAAATTGCATAAGAAGTTGCCATGAGCTATATATAAATAATTAAAAAAAGAGGGAGTGGTCTGACTTGTGGGCCTGTTTAGTTGACGTGTATGCAAGATTTTTTTAGTTATTATATACGTCAACAAACGATTCTAGCAGACGTAACTGTTGAATGTCAATCCAACGGCCGTCGTGTTTCTTCAATCTCTGATCTTCTTGCTCCAGCCGCCAAAGCAGTGCCGGCGGGACCGCCTACTCCCGCCTCCCGTGGCCGGCTGTGTTGCCGCGCAGGCCTCAGCGCCCCTACTAATCCCACCGCTGGCCAGGGCATCCCTCTACTCACCCACACCCCCTGTTATTCTGCGGCGACGACAGCCTCACACCGCAGCCGAACCGGTGTACCCTCGTACTCCTCTCCACGCGAGCTTCCACTGCCGCGTCTTCCCTGGCTCCGCGTCATCCCCTTCCTAGGCCTCCCCGTCGTCCACCGCCGTGGTGCTCTCGGCGCGGCGCGGTCAATGTGGTCAACGACCGCCTTCCATCGGAAGAGTACTGTACGTGGAGAGGCTGACAGCTGGGTCCACGGCAGCCGCAAGGAAGTGCCTCCTTATTACACGGAAAATAATTATTCCTCCACCTGACAGCAGGGACCCACCGGACGGGCCACCAGTATTTCGCGAAAAAAAACATTTCCCCCTGACTGCTGGGACCCACAGGACGGGCCACCGTATTTCGCAAAAAAAACGTTCCCCTCGCTGTCAGCTCGGACCCACCGGAAGTGCCTCCTTATTACGCACAAAAAAATGAATACCCCCCTGCTAGCTGGGACCCACCTTGGTGGGAGGCTGACTTGTGGGCCTACTAAGTTGACTGGGACGGAGGCCTTTGTCAACTTTAGTCAATATATGAACGATTCTAGCTCTAGTGACCGTACGATGTCCATCCAACGGCCGTAGTGCTACTTCAACCTCTGGTATTCTTGCTCCAGCCGCCCAAAGCAGCGCCGGTCGTGCCGCCTGCTCCTGCCGCCCCTGGCCGGCTGTGATGCTGCGGAGGCCTCACCGCCCCTACTACTCCCACCGCTGGCCAGGCCATCCCTCTATGCACCCACACCCCCTGTTATTCTGCGGCGACGGCAGCCTCACACCGCAGCCGAACGAGTGAACCCTCATACTCCTCTATGCGTGGGCATCCACTGCCGCGTCTTCCCCGGCTCCGCGTCGGCCCCTTCCTAGGCCTCGCCGTCGTCCACCGCCCTGGTGCTCTCGGCGCGGCGTGGCCAACGTGGTCAAGGAATGGCTTCCATCGGACGTGGCCTGTACGTGGAGAGGCTGACAGCTGGGTCCACGGCCGCAGCAAGGAACTGCCTCCTTATTAAGGGCAAAATAATAATTCCTCCACCTGACAGC
Source organism: Aegilops tauschii subsp. strangulata (assembly GCF_002575655.3). NCBI lineage: Eukaryota > Viridiplantae > Streptophyta > Magnoliopsida > Poales > Poaceae > Aegilops > Aegilops tauschii. The sequence continues at coordinate 26,693,415 of NC_053036.3, read as the reverse complement.
GGGACCCACCGGACGGGCCACCGTATTTTGTGAAAAAAATGTTTCCCCCTGACTACTGGGACCCACCAGCTACATCTTCGCACGCAAGGAAGTGCGTCCGAAAAAAACGATTCGCCCCCCGACTGCTGGGACCCACCAGCTACATCTTCGCACGCAAGGAAGTGCGTCCGAAAAAAAAAACGATTCGCCCCCTGACTGCTGGGACCCACCAGCTACATCTTCGCACGCAAGGAAGTGCGTCCGGGAAAAAAACAAAACGATTCCCCCTGACTGCTGGGACCCAGCAGCTACAGCTTCGCACGCAAGGAAGTACGTCCGGGCAAAAAAACAAAACAATTCGCGCCCCTGACTGCTGGGACCCACCAGCTACATCTTCGCAGGCAAGGAAGCGTACGTAGCGTTGTCATTCTGGTCGCGAACGTGTACGTACATATATACTGGTCGATGTAGAGGCGCGCACGTGTTGTAGTAGAGGCGCGTACGTGTCGTAGTAGAGGCGCGCACATAGCATGTACACGTACGTACAGTGGCCAGGGTGCAAGAAAGGAAATACGGCCACGTACATACATACGGGCAGGGTCTCGAACGCCTACTCGCGCATACGTACGGCCAGGGCTCGTGTACATGGCTGGGTCGGAACGGAGAAACAGCGTCGTCGTCGTGTTCATGGGGAGGCAACGGAATGCGTCGTGTGCATTGGAAGGCAACGGAATGCGTCGTGTTCATGGGGAGGCAACGGAATGCGTCGTGTTCATCGGGAGGCAACGGAATGCGTCGTGTTCATCGAGAGGCGATGGAAACGAGGCCTGGCGTACCGCAGAACAGAGGAAACAGACCTCCTACGTTCGGAACGGGGTCCTGTTGATCGGGAGGGGTGTGGGGTACCGCAAAACGGAGGATACGGACCTCCTACGGTCGAAACGGGGGTCCTGTTGATCGGGAGGGGTGTGGCGTACCGCAAAACGGACGAAACGGACCTCCTACGGTCGAAACGGGGGTCCTGTTGATCGGGAGGGGTGTGGCGTACCGCAAAACAGACGAAACGAACCTCCTACGGTCGAAGCGGGGGTCCTGTTGATCGGGAGGGGTGTGGCAAACCGCAAAACGGAGGAAACGGACCTCCTACGGTCAAACGGGGGTCCTGTTCATCGGGAGGGGTGTGGCGTACCGCAAAACGGGACTCCACGGGATACTGTTCATCTCCACCGTCGACCTCCTCCAGCCTCCACGGGCTCCTGTTCATCCAACCTCCACCGGGCGCTACTCCACCGGCTACTGTTCAACCACCCCTCCACGGGCACCCCTCCACCGTCTACTGTTCATCCAGCCCTCCACACCACGGGGTCCTGTTCAACCACCCCTCCACGGGCACCCCTCCACCGTCTACTGTTCATCCAGCCCTCCACACCACGGGGTCCTGTTCATCCAGAGGCAACGCCACCGCTCACTGTTCATCCACCCCCCCCCCCCGCAACTCTCACTGTTCATCCAATCGGTCGGCTTCAGTTAGCAGAAGTAGCGAAGGAATCGCTCGATCGGGTTCAGTTAATAGCCATCGATCGATCGCTCGGGTTCATTAACGCGTAGCCTGCAGTGCAATCGCTCGGGTTTAGTTAGAGCCCAACGCATCGCTCGGGTTCAGTTAGAGCCAACGCCTCGCACACACAGGCGTACGTGTATGAGAGAAACGCGCATCGCTCGTTGGGGAACGTAGTAATTTCAAAAAATTTCCTACGCACACGCAACATCATGGTGATGCATAGCAACGAGACGGGAGAGTGTTGTCCACGTACCCTCATAGACCAAAAGCGGAAGCGTTAACACAACGCGGTTGATGTAGTCGTACGTATTCACGATCCGACCGATCAAGTACCGAACGCACGGCACCTCCGAGTTCAGCACACGTTCAGCTCGATGACGTCCCTCGAACTCCGATCCAGCCGAGTGTTGAGGGAGAGTTTCGTCAGCACGATGGCGTGGTGAAGATGATGATGTTCTACCGACGCAGGGCTTCGCCTAAGCTCCGCTACGATATTATCGAGGTGTAATATGGTGGAGAGGGGCACCGCACACGGCTAAAATATCGTATATCAATTGTGTGTCTAGAGGTGCCCCCTGCCCCCGTATATAATGGAGCAAGCGGGAGGTCGCCGGCCTAGGAGGTGTGGCGCGCCAGGAGGAGTCCTACTCCTACCGGGACTAGGACTCCCCCCTTTCCTTGTTGGACTAGGAGTGGAAGAAGGGAAGAGGTGGAGGGGAGGAAGAAAGGGGGGCGCCGCCCCCCTCTCCTTGTCCTATTCGGACTGGGGGGGAAGGGGGGCGCGGCCCTGCCCTAGCCTCCTCTCCTCTCTTCCACCTAGGCCCACTAAGGCCCATTAAGTTACCGGGGGGTTCCCGTAACCTCCCAGTACTCCGGAAAAATCCCGATTTCACCCGGAACACTTCCGATGTCCAAACATAGGCTTCCAATATATCAATCTTTATGTCTCGACCATTTCGAGACTCCTCGTCATGTCCGTGATCACATCCGGGACTCCGAACAACCTTTGGTACATCAAAACATATAAACTCATAATATAACTGTCGTAACTTTAAGCGTGCGGACCCTACGGGTTCGAGAACTATGTAGACATGACCGAGACACCTCTCCGGTCAATAACCAATAGCGGAACCTGGATGCTCATATTGGTTCCCACATATTCTACGAAGGTCTTTATCGGTCAGACCGCATAACAACATACGTTGTTCCTTTTGTCATCGGTATGTTACTTGCCCGAGATTCGATCGTCGGTATCTCGATACCTAGTTCAATCTCGTTACTGGCAAGTCTCTATACTCGTTCCGTAATACATCATACCGCAACTAACTCATTAGTCACAATTCTTGCAAGGCTTATAGTGATGTGCATTACCGAGTGGGCCCAGAGACACCTCTCCGACAATCGGAGTGACAAATCCTAATCTCGAAATACGCCAACCCAACAAGTACCTTTCGAGACACCTGTAGAGCACCTTTATAATCACCCAGTTACGTTGTGACGTTTGGTAGCACACAAAGTGTTCCTCCGGTAAACGGGAGTTGCATAATCTCATAGTCATAGGAACATGTATAAGTCATGAAGAAAGCAATAGCAACATACTAAACGATCGAGTGCTAAGCTAACGGAATGGGTCAAGTCAATCACGTCATTCTCCTAATGAGGTGATCCCGTTAATCAAATGACAACTCATGTCTATGGCTAGGAAACATAACCATCTTTGATTAACGAGCTAGTCAAGTAGAGGCATACTAGTGACACTCCGTTTGTCTATGTATTCACACATGTATTATGTTTCCGGTTAATACAATTCTAGCATGAATAATAAACATTTATCATGATATAAGGAAATAAATAATACTTTATTATTGCCTCTAGGGCATATTTCCTTCAGTCTCCCACTTGCACTAGAGTCAATAATCTAGATTACACAGTAATGATCCTTACACCCATGGAGTCTTGGTGCTGATCATGTTTTGCTCGTGGAAGAGGCTTAGTCAACGGGTCTGCAACATTCAGATCCGTATGTATCTTGCAAATTTCTATATCTCCCACCTGGACTAAATCCCAGATGGAATTGAAGCGTCTTTTGATGTGATTGGTTCTCTTGTGAAATCTGGATTCCTTTGCTAAGGCAATTGCACCAGTATTGTCACAAAAGATTTTCATTGGTCCCGATGCACTAGGTATGACACCTAGATCGGATATGAACTCCTTCATCCAGACTCCTTCATTTGCTGCTTCCGAAGCAGCTATGTACTCCGCTTCACACGTAGATCCCGCCATGACACTTTGCTTAGAACTGCACCAACTGACAGCTCCACCGTTCAATGTAAATACGTACCCGGTTTGCGATTTAGAATCGTCCGGATCAGTGTCAAAGCTTGCATCAACGTAACCATTTACGATGAGCTCTCTGTCACCTCCATAAACGAGAAACATATCCTTAGTCCTTTTCAGGTATTTCAGGATGTTCTTGACCGCTGTCCAGTGATCCACTCCTGGATTACTTTGGTACCTCCCTGCTAAACTTATAGCAAGGCACACATCAGGTCTGGTACACAGCATTGCATACATGATAGAGCCTATGGCTGAAGCATAGGGAACATATTTCATCTTCTCTCTATCTTCTGCAGTGGTCGGGCATTGAGTCTTACTCAATCTCACACCTTGTAGTACAGGGAAGAACCCTTTCTTTGCTTGATCCATTTTGAACTTCTTCAAAACTTTGTCAAGGTATGTGCTTTGTGAAAGTCCAATTAAGCGTCTTGATCTATCTATATAGATCTTAATGCCTAATATATATGCAGCTTCACCGAGGTCTTTCATTGAAAAACTCTTATTCAAGTATCCCTTTATGCTATCCAGAAATTCTATATCAGTTCCAATCAGCAATATGTCATCCACATATAATATCAGAAATGCTACTGAGCTCCCACTCACTTTCTTGTAAATACAGGCTTCTCCAAAAGTCTGTATAAAACCAAATGCTTTGATCACACTATCAAAGCGTTTATTCCAACTCAGAGAGGCTTGCACCAGTCCATAAATGGATCGCTGGAGCTTGCACACTTTGTTAGCTCCCTTTGGATCGATAAAACCTTCCGGTTGCATCATATACAACTCTTCTTCTAGAAATCCATTCAGGAATGCAGTTTTTACATCCATTTGCCAAATTTCATAATCATAAAATGCGGCAATTGCTAACATGATTCGGACAGACTTAAGCATCGCTACGGGTGAGAAGGTCTCATCGTAGTCAATCCCTTGAACTTGTCGAAAACCATTCGCAACAAGTCGAGCTTTATAGACAGTAACATTACCATCAGCGTCAGTCTTCTTCTTGAAGATCCATTTATTTTCAATGGCTTGCCGACCATCGGGCAAGTCAACCAAAGTCCATACTTTGTTCTCATACATGGATCCCATCTCGGATTTCATGGCCTCAAGCCATTTTGCGGAATCTGGGCTCACCATCGCTTCTTCATAGTTCGTAGGTTCATCATGGTCTAGTAACATAACCTCCAGAACAGGATTACCGTACCACTCTGGTGCGGATCTTAATCTGGTTGACCTACGAGGTTCAGTAATAACTTGATCTGAAGTTTCATGATCATTATCATTAACTTCCCCACTAATTGGCGTAGGTGTCGTAGAAACTGGTTTCTGTGATGATCTACTTTCCAATAAGGGAGCAGGTACAGTTACCTCATCAAGTTCTACTTTCCTCCCACTCACTTCTTTCGAGAGAAACTCCTTCTCTAGAAAGGATCCATTCTTAGCAACGAATGTCTTGCCTTCGGATCTGTGATAGAAGGTGTACCCAACAGTCTCCTTTGGGTATCCTATGAAGACACATTTCTCTGATTTAGGTTCGAGCTTATCAGGTTGAAGTTTCTTCACATAAGCATCGCAACCCCAAACTTTAAGATACGACAACTTTGGTTTCTTGCCAAACCATAGTTCATAAGGTGTCATTTCAACGGATTTTGATGGTGCCCTATTTAGAGTGAATGCAGCCGTCTCTAAAGCATAACCCCAAAACGATAGCGGTAAATCAGTAAGAGTCATCATAGATCGCACCATATCTAGTAAAGTACGATTACGACGTTCGGACACACCATGACGCTGTGGTGTTCCGGGTGGCGTGAGTTGCGAAACTATTCCGCATTGTTTCAAATGAAGACCAAACTCATAACTCAAATATTCTCCTCCACGATCAGATCATAGAAATTTTATTTTCTTGTTATGATGATTTTCAACTTCACTCTGAAATTCTTTGAACTTTTCAAATGTTTCAGACTTATGTTTCATTAAGTAGATATACCCATATCTGCTCAAATCATCTGTGAAGGTGAGAAAATAACGATATCCGCCACGAGCCTCAATATTCATTGGACCACATACATCTGTATGTATGATTTCCAATAAATCTGTTGCTCTCTCCATAGTTCCGGAGAATGGTGTTTTAGTCATCTTGCCCATGAGGCATGGTTCGCAAGTACCAAGTGATTCATAATCAAGTGATTCTAAAAGTCCATCAGTATGGAGTTTCTTCATGCGCTTTACACCGATATGACCTTAAACGGCAATGCCACAAATAAGTTGCACTGTCATTATCAACTCTACATCTTTTGGCTTCGACATTATGAATATGTGTGTCACTACTATCGAGATTCATTAAAAATAGACCACTCTTCAAGGGTGCATGACCATAAAAGATATTATTCATATAAATAGAACAACCATTATTCTCTGATTTAAATGAATAACCGTCTCGCATCAAACAAGATCCAGATATAATGTTCATGCTCAACGCTGGCACCAAATAACAATTATTTAGTTCTAAAACTAATCCCGAAGGTAGATGTAGAGGTAGCGTGCCGACGGCGATCACATCGACTTTGGAACCATTTCCCACGCGCATCGTCACCTCGTCCTTAGCCAATCTTCGCTTAATCCGTAGCCCCTGTTTCGAGCTACAAATATTAGCAACAGAACCAGTATCAAATACCCAGTTGCTACTGCGAGCATTAGTAAGGTACACATCAATAACATGTATATCACATATACCTTTGTTAACCTTGCCATCCTTCTTATCCGCCAAATACTTGGGGCAGTTCCGCTTCCAGTGACCAGTCTGCTTGCAGTAGAAGCACTCAGTTTCAGGCTTAGGTCCAGACTTGGGTTTCTTCTCCTGAACAGCAACTTGCTTGCTGTTCTTCTTGAAGTTCCCCTTCTTCTTCCCTTTGCAATTTTTCTTGAAACTAGTGGTCTTACTAACCATCAACACTTGATGCTCCTTTTTGATTTCTACCTCCGCTGCCTTTAGCATTGCGAAGAGCTCGGGAATTGTCTTATTCATCCCTTGCATATTATAGTTCATCACGAAGCTCTTGTAGCTTGGTGGCAGTGATTGAAGAATTCTATTAATGACGCTATCATCCGGAAGATTAACTCCCAGTTGAATCAAGTGATTATTATACCCAGACATTTTGAGTATATGCTCACTGACAGAACTATTCTCTTCCATCTTGCAGCTGTAGAACTTATTGGAGACTTCATATCTCTCAATCCGGGCATTTGCTTGAAATATTAACTTCAACTCCTGGAACATCTCATATGCTCCATGATGTTCAAAACGTCGTTGAAGACCCGGTTCTAAGCCGTAAAGCATGGCACATTGAACTATTGAGTAGTCATCAGCTTTGCTCTGCCAGACGTTCATAAGTTCTGGTGTTGCTCTTGCAGGAGGCCTGGCACCTAGCGGTGCTTCCGGGACGTAATTCTTCTGTGCAGCAATGAGGATAATCCTCAAGTTACGGACCCAGTCCGTGTAATTGCTACCATCATCTTTCAACTTTGCTTTTTCAAGGAACGCATTAAAATTCAACGGAACAACAACACGGGCCATTTATCTACAATTAACATAGACAAGCAAGATACTATCAGGTACTAAGTTCATGATAAATTCAAGTTCAATTAATCATATTACTTAAGAACTCCCACTTAGATAGACATCCCTCTAATCATCTAAGTGATTACGTGATCCAAATCAACTAAATCATGTCCGATCATCACGTGAGATGGAGTAGTTTCAATGGTGAACATCACTATGTTGATCATATCTACTATATGATTCACGCTCGACCTTTCGGTCTCCGTGTTCCGAGGCCATATCTGCATATGCTAGGCTCGTCAAGTTTAACCTGAGTATTCCGCGTGTGCAACTGTTTTGCACCCATTGTATTTGAACGTAGAGCCTATCACACCCGATCATCACGTGGTGTCTCAGCACGAAGAACTTTCGCAACGGTGCATACTCAGGGAGAACACTTTTATCTTGAAATTTTAGTGAGAGATCATCTTATAATGCTACCGTCAATCAAAGCAAGATAAGATGCATAAAAGATTATCATCACATGCAATCAATATAAGTGATATTATATGGCCATCATCATCTTGTGCTTGTGATCTCCATCTCCGAAGCACCGTCATGATCAACATCGTCACCGGCGCGACACCTTGATCTCCATCTTAGTATCGTTGTCGTCTCGCCAACTTATTGCTTTTACGACTATCGCTTCCGCTTAGTGATAAAGTAAAACAATTAGATGGCGATTGCATTGCATACAATAAAGCGACAACCATATGGCTCCTGCCAGTTGCCGATAACTCGGTTACAAAACATGATCATCTCATAAAATAAAATATAGCATCATGTCTTGACCATATCACATCACAACATGCCCTGCAAAAACAAGTTAGCCGTCCTCTACTTTGTTGTTGCAAGTTTTACGTGGCTGATACGGGCTTAGCAAGAACCGTTCTTACCTACGCATCAAAACCACAACGATAGTTTGTCAAGTTGGTGTTGTTTTAACCTTCGCAAGGACCGGGCGTGGCCACACTCGGTTCAACTAAAGTGAGAGAGACAGACACCCGCCAGTCACCTTTAAGCAACGAGTGCTCGCAACGGTGAAACCAGTCTCGCGTAAGCGTACGCGTAATGTCGGTCCGGGCCGCTTCATCTCACAATACCGCCGAACCAAAGTATGACATGCTGGTAAGCAGTATGACTTATATCGCCCACAACTCACTTGTGTTCTACTCGTGCATAGCATCAACGCATAAAACCTGGCTCTGATACCACTGTTGGGGAACGTAGTAATTTCAAAAAAATTCCTATGCACCCGCAAGATCATGGTGATGCATAGCAACGAGAGGGGAGAGTGTTGTCCACGTACCCTCGTTGACCGAAAGCGGAAGCGTTAACACAACACGGTTGATGTAGTCGTATGTCTTCACGATCCGACCGATCAAGTACCGAACGCACGGCACCTCCGAGTTCAGCACACGTTCAGCTCGATGACGTCCCTCGAACTCCGATCCAGCCGAGTGTTGAGGGAGAGTTTCGTCAGCACGACGGCGTGGTGACGATGATGATGTTCTACCGACGCAGGGCTTCGCCTAAGCTCCGCTACGATATTATCGAGGTGTAATATGGTGGAGAGGGGCACCGCACACGGCTAAAATATTGTATATCAATTGTGTGTCTAGAGGTGCCCCCTGCCCCCGTATATAAAGGAGCAAGGGGGAGGCCGCCGGCCTAGGAGGTGTGGCGCGCCAGGAGGAGTCCTAATCCTACTGGGAGTAGGAGTCCCCCCCTTTCCTTGTTGGACTAGGAGTGGAAGAAGGGAAGAGGTGGAGGGGAGGAAGGAAGGGGGGCGCCGCCCCCGCTCTCCTTGTCCTATTCAGACTGGGGGGGGAAGGGGGGCGCGGCCCTGCCCTAGCCTCCTCTCCTCTCTTCCACCTAGGCCCACTAAGGCCCATTAAGTTACCGGGGGGTTCCGGTAACCTCCCAGTACTCCGGAAAAATCCCGATTTCACCCGGAACACTTCCGATGTCCAAACATAGGCTTCCAATATATCAATCTTTATGTCTCGACCATTTAAAGACTCCTCGTCATGTCCATGATCACATCCGGGACTCTGAACAACCTTCGGTACATCAAAACATATAAACTCATAATATAACTGTCATCGTAACTTTAAGCGTGCGGACCCTACGGGTTCGAGAACTATGTAGACATGACCGAGACACCTCTCCGGTCAATAACCAATAGCAGAACCTGGATGCTCATATTGGTTCCCACATATTCTACGAAGGTCTTTATCGGTCAGACCGCATAACAACATACGTTGTTCCTTTTGTCATCGGTATGTTACTTGCCCGAGATTCGATCGTCGGTATCTCGATACCTAGTTCAATCTCGTTACCGGCAAGTCTCTTTACTCGTTCCGTAATACATCATCCCGCAACTAACTCATTAGTCACAATGCTTGCAAGGCTTATAGTGATGTGCATTACCGAGTGGGCCCAGAGATACCTCTCCGACAATCGGAGTGACAAATCCTAATCTCGAAATACGCCAACCCAACAAGTACCTTTCGAGACACCTGTAGAGCACCTTTATAATCACCCAGTTACGTTGTGACGTTTGGTAGCACACAAAGTGTTCCTCCGGTAAACGGGAGTTGCATAATCTCATAGTCATAGGAACATGGTTAAGTCATGAAGAAAGCAATAGCAACATACTAAACGATCGAGTGCTAAGATAACGGAATGGGTCAAGTCAATAACGTCATTCTCCTAATGAGGTGATCCCGTTAATCAAATGACAACTCATGTCTATGGCTAGGAAACATAACCATCTTTGATTAACGAGCTAGTCAAGTAGAGGCATACTAGTGACACTCTGTTTGTCTATGTATTCACACATGTATTATGTTTCCGGTTAATACAATTCTAGCATGAATAATAAACATTTATCATGATATAAGGAAATATATAATACTTTATTATTGCCTCTAGGGCATATTTCCTTCATCGCTCGGCCCCCGACCTCCCACCGTAACCGGGAACTCCCCGAAATTTTCCTCCCCCTTGCATCTAGCACGGTTTTTTCCGTCATGACGGCCCAAAGAATGTCATGCAGCTGCGTCTCCGGCCCGCCCAGGACGAAAAGCCCATTTTCTGTCATGATTTTTTGTCATAGAAGTAGGAGCCCACCACATCTATGATGATACCAGGTTTTGTCACAATTATCGTCATAGAAGTGCCATATGTGTGACAGAAAAAAATTTCGTTCGGCCCAAAATGTCATAGATGTGTCTTTTTTTGTGGTGGTAGACGTTGATCCGGCGATGAGTTTGATGACACCGATGAAGACCTATACTATCTTCAGAAGTGCCAGGCAAGCAAAACCCCTTGTTCATTCCGATACAATCCCACTCTCTCGCCTCTGCTCTCTTTTACTACATTAGAACAACAACGATTCAATTGTTACATGCCGCGGTAGTTGAACCCCTTATCCTCTGCATGACCTGTCATTGCCACAGTAAATAGATGAAACCCACTAGCATGAGTAGGAGTTGTCTGAGCCCTGATGTGCCTACTCATTCATGTTGTTTGTCATGCCTGCTACTGCTTAGAGTTGAGTCAGGTCTGATTCATCGGGGATGAATTGGAATGGTGTTGAACATGTCCTACTGTGTGTGAGCTAAGTGTGTGAACACGATTTGGTAAAGGTAGCGGTGAGAGGCCATGTAGGAGTACATGGTGGGTTGTCTCATTGATACCGTCCTCAGGAACTGAGTTCTGTGTTTGTGATCCATGAACAGCTACTACCACACATTGGGATCCTTAATCGGCTCTCTCGGCTTCTTAACCACCCTTGTCCTTTGTCCAGGAGTTGCAAGTAGTTTCTGGTGTTTGTAGTATGCTGGAGGCCGTGCGCAGCGCTGACCCGAGGGGTGGGCTGTGATGCAGTAGGCACGTGGCCGGGTATGCCGGGCGCCCGTTTGGTGTCGTGGAACCCTGTACACATCGTTCGGGGCCGTATGTGGAAACCTCGGCCAGACTCCCTGCGGATGGAACCTAAATAGGTGATAAACCTGGACTAGAGACTTGAGTGTTTAGGTAGGCCGTGGCTGACGCCCTCGTTGGGCTTCCGCTTGAAGGTTGCCGAGTACATGTCGTGTAAACGACGGTAAGTGGTGAGAGAGTGTGTGATGAAGTAAACCCCTGCAGGGTTAACATCATCTATTCGAATAGCCGCGTCCGCGGTAAAGGACCTCTGGGTTGCCTGTACAGTTCATAGACAAGTGAAAGTCGATACTCTAAAATGTGCAAGATAAGCGTGAGTGCTATGGATGGCGTTCTCGTAGAGAGACGGGAGCGGATCCATAGTAGTGTGTTGATATGGTGAATATGTGGACTCGTGTGCGCCACCTCAAAAGAGTTACTTGCAGTCGTAGTTTAGGATAGCCACTGAGTCAAAGCTGGCTTGCTGCAGTTAAACCCCACCATCCCTTTGTTGATAATGATGCATATGTAGTTAGTTCTGATGTAAGTCTTGCGGGGTACATTTGTAGTCACGTTTGCTTAATTTATGTTTTTGCGGAGAGACTTCAGTCTCACTAGTAGTTCTGCGTGGACTTTGACGTTTAGCTTGTTACCTCAACTACGATCTTGTGCCCTCGGCAGGGTCTTGTAGATAGTCAGGCTTCTCAGCCCTTTTCATTTGTAGTTGTCTGTTCTCAGACAAGTTAAGCTTCTACCTGTGCTTATTGCTTGTATGCTCTGTATGTTGGGTCATCATACCCATGTTTGTAATATCTGGCTCTTTGGAGCCTAATGAATAAATACTTTGAGTCATAGAGTTTTGTTGTGATGCCATGTTGTATTTACACATATCGGGCATATTGTGTCTATGATTGAAATGCTTGGTATGTGTGGGATCCGACAACCTAGTTGTTTATCCTTGGTAGCCTCTCTTATGGGGAAATGTAGTCTAGTGCTTCCATTGAGCCATGGTAGTCTGCTACAACCCAGTTTACCGGAGTCCTGCTAGCCCAGTTACTACTGCTCCGGAACACTTAGACTGGCCGGCATGTGACCCACTTCGTTCATGTGTCTGTCCCTTCCGGGAAATGTCACGCGGTGACTTCCGGAGTCCTGCTAGCCTACTACAGCCCAGGTTCCCGGAGTCCTGTTAGCTCAGTTGCTACAGCTCGGATTCACACGCTGATGACTGACACATTCGATGCTGGTTCATGTATGCCTGTCCCCGTAAGTTAGCGCCACATTGGGTTCACGACTAGTCATGTTGGCCCGGGTTCTCTATCATATGGATGCTAGCAACACTATCATATACGTGAGCCAAAAGGCGCAAACGGTCCCGGGCCAGGTAAGGTGGCACCCTTGGGAATACCGTGCGTGAGGCCGCAAAGTGATATGATGTGTTACATGCTACATCGGTGTGACTTAGGATCGGGGTCCTGACAGCTTTGGTATCAGAGCCTGACTGTTTGTAGGACTACCAAGCCAAACTGGTCGAAGTTGAGTCTAGAAATTCTTTAGTTATGTAAGGGAATTGATTGTGGAAGGGAACGTAAGGCTCTTTTTACTTCTTTACCTTATGCCCTTTTGATGTGAGTCAACCTTTCTTTTCTACGGGGATTAAGAACTAGGCCTTCTCGTCTATCTATCAGGATGACGTGTTACTAATCCGTAGACTTATAGGATTGATGGATTCAAGTCTCAGTTCAGTTTTTATTACCTCCGTATGTTCATAGCTGGCCTCAGAACCTTGATGTTGTGATGTTGAGTGGTCATGCCACTATTTTGCAGGATGTCTCAAATCTTTTGAGCATTTACAGCCGTTATCGATGTTCCGTTGTGCCAGATTAACCACACTAAAAGCCGAGTTGAGGTACTCTATTCCCTCGACATATATGTTGGAGCTATTATTATGACCCTAGGTGTCTTAGGCAATCACCCAATAATCTAGCAATGCTTTATATCCCAGTGTGATCATTCTGGCCGTTATTCTCAAAAGCATCCCGTGATGCCATTTAGTTAATAGGCATTCTATTCATGGGTTCTTGAACCCGAGATTCACCCTACTTACTTCATGTTTATAGTGTTGCTAGTTCCTTTAGGATATTAGTAACCTTGCGACAGTCCTCGAGGTCCGTGGTATTTCCTTCTTCCAAATACCATGAACCATTAAGGCAGAAGTTCTTTGAACCAAAAGATCACAATCAGAGTACTATTGAGGACTTCTCCATTCATAATTGTGATTCTGCCAGTTCTACCTTTCTGGATGGATTATCTGGAAGAAACCTGTTGAACTTGGTTCGACATATTAATCTATGCATCCACAACTCAGAAAGATATATGTCCCCTTGAGTTGTCCCTCTTACATTTGTATTCCGACCATCGTCTATCAATTGATAGTCAGGAGTAAATGTGCATCCGTTTTATCGATGCTTATTATTCCTGTGGTCCGTCAAGCCATTCTATTTCAGAATGACTAGGAGAAACAAACTTCAGTACCTCATCCATATCCAGGGTTGGGTCAAAATAGTTGAGTATCACAGATCAAAATTCCAATCCAGATTTCGATTCTGTTCTACCCTGAAGTATTACCGTCTTATGTCAAGAATGTCATGGGAATTGCACACCATCTTATGAATTCTTGATATAGTGATACCTCTCGCCATCGTTGTTCATTCCTCGGTTCCCGTGTTGCTGCAACCGGAATACCGACAAGTGAATCATGATGTGTGAAATCAATACTCCAAGCAACTGCGTTGCTTGGTAGTTAAAGGACAATTTTCTCATCCTTAGCATGTTGTTTATTAAATCACCATCCTAGGACTGATCGTGCTACCTAGTCCATTTTTGTTGGTGCACTCTTCGATCGATGAGTTAGGATTTTGTCAAACCCTTGCTCTTTTGATCACATCGTTTTGCCTTGAAAAGCAAGATTGTTCTCGAGCTTAGTAACATATCAGTGGTTCGTGATTTTCTGAATATCTTCTCGGAAGTGTTACCAGGTTGTCACCTGACCGTTATGTTGAGCTCGCGATCAAGTTGGTTTTCTTATAAACCACTCCTTCTCCAAGAATCTGTGTTGAATACCCCTGAGCTAGTTGGATAGGCTAAACACCAACTTGGAGAGTTGGAAGATAAAAGCTTGTCTGACTTAGTTCAGGTTAAGGGATATCTATTTGTGTGTGTGTATTAAAGAAAGATGATATCTTCATCGATTGGTCCCTGTGATCAGTTGATGGACCTATTGTCTGATCAAAACTTGATTTGAGTATGGGCTATCACCAAATCAAATCATTACCAACGATGTGCATAATGTTGTCTCACTCGTGGTTGATTCCTCGAGCATGCACCATTATATCTTTTGGTCTGACCAATGCTATCACCTGGTTCACATAATTGTGGAATTCCATCATAGGGAAGCCTCGATGGATTGTTGTTGAGCCTATTGGCAACATTTTCATTTTGTCCATGATTCATGTTGAACATTAAGCTAGTGTTGTAAACTTGTGTAAGAATTTTCTTCATGTCCCATTCATGAAGGATATGTTTGATGAAAGAAGTGACTTCCTCTAATTCATGTGCATTAGATGCAAGTTGGCGCCGTGAATTCGAGCAAGTTCGTTTTGCTTCCTCTGGAATCATCCCAAGTCAGTCATGCATATGTGCGAAGTATACTGTGGTTTGGAGACTTGCAACCTTCATTCTATATGTATCCCTAGCACACCAAGCCACTAACTGATTTGTTCAAGGAGAAGAAGTTCCTTCATAAGAGCTAATCATATGACTTATGCAAGGACTTCGTTATCCGCGATGATGGTTCCCAACCAGAACTCGGTAGTGTTTTATTATAAGACTACCATGTGGTCATGCTTGTCTAGGATAGTGTGTTCACAGCTGTGTAGCAGAACCATCTCATGTTTTGGAGCTTGCTATCGTAGTTCATCTCCCGAGAATCTCGCAATGTCATCTCGTTGATTTGTGTTGCAAACTTTCATTTTTCTCTCTAGACTAGATGAGTCTGGATTATCCTGACACCAACCAGATCTGAATCTCAGGCAGGTGTGATGGTTGGAATGTTTCCCAAGAACTATAATATTGGTCTCTCAGTAACCCGGTAAAGTGGATGTCATGGCCAACACACCCAGCTGAAAGAACCATTATTGTAGTATCTTGATTGAGAAAATTGGCCACCTTCCCAAGGATTCCGTAGGATTTACTTCCATAGTTATTCCTTATGGATTCTTGCGCTCCCGAAGTCCGACCATCTACCTCATGTTCTAGATACCAAACCATATCAATAAATGGGTTACTCTGGCACATCAAGGAGAACATTAGATGCAGAGTGCTAAATGTCTCTCGGTCGATCACCAGATTTTGTTTCCTTGGCCTCGCTAAGGAGAAATCTGAGAATGTGTTATCTCCCTTTGCATCTGCATCGTCCATCACTATTCATCATGGTAGTATGTTGTGTTGCCAGGATCCTTGACACGGGTATTGGTAAAACCTTGATGAATATGGAAATGCTCGAGTTCTTGAGAGCACACGCAAGCACTAGGATTTATCGTCAGCATTAATTGGGATCCGCTCTCAGTTTCTTCGATTGTGCCATAACCTTTCTAACAGTGGAATCACTCTCTACTGTTGAGTTTCTCCCAGTTACTAGAATCATTCCCAGCATTAGCATTTTGTTCCTATCTTGCACCACCATTGTGCCATTCAACCATGGACTACCCTTCTCGGTAATTTCTGGTCAGGATCACCTTCAAAAGTGGTCCTACCATGGGTCCCATCCATTTTCGATGATAAGCAAAAATCATCCTTTGCGTTGTCTTCAACAAGGTAGTCCACATCATCCATCCTAGTCCGGGTATGCCATCCCTTCGTACTCCGCCAAACGATTGTTGTTTATTCCCTTAGGCTGGTATAAAGAGTTTCAATGATCTCTGAATCAAAAGTAATTCTTTTTGCCACTTAAGGGAATATTCCTGCGAGTCATCTTCTTTAAGATGTCTCATTATGGTATCATGGAAACTCAACTCCTCGCTACGTTGACAACCGTTCACCACTTTCTTAAGCGTGAAATTGTTGTCTACCTAGTGAACCTTCGTCATCTGTTACACTCCATCCCTCTGGATGTATGTGTCGTGTCTTAGCTCGAGAGATGTTTCAATGTCTCCCTCCATGAGTTGATCCTGAGTTGTTCGATCTTCGAGAAGATCGATCCTTCTAGATTTTCCCTTTCCTCTCATTGTCATGTTAGTTGGAGTTCTCAGAGCAAGACACCGAGACAAAGATGGTGATCGTATCAACGTTCTTATTAAGTACAACCTGGACCGTGAAGGTTGTGTTAGTAATGCGTTCCCCTTCCATCTTACCCTACGCTTGAATCTCGAGACGAGATTCTTATTTAGTGGGGGTGAGTTGTCACATCCCTAGTTCTGGTAATGCCTAGTGCTAGCATCTGGTGTTGCATCATGTCTACTTTACTCAGAAAGTTGAAATGGGGATGACAGAACCCCCAGCACCCCCTTAATCCAACTAGGATTTACTAAAATCTTTTTCAATGAACCTCAAATGCCCTTCTAAAATGATCATCATATTTGCCTTGGTCCTAAACCTCTGACAAAAATGGTGCACAATTTTCTAGGACATCCTAAGGTCACTGGATTAAATCATATGTTATTTGCATTTGGACATTTAAATGCTATAAAATATTTTAATTGTCCAAATAATCATAACTTAAATGTTTGCTGTTGGAAATACTCCAAACAGTGGGCATGAGAAGTTTCATGATTTTTGAGTTAGTTTTAGTATTTTAAATAAAGCTCTAAAGTTGCAGAAAAATACAAAAACAGAAATAAAAGAGAGGGAGAGGACTCACCGGGCCTTACCTGGCAGCCCACTAGCGGCCCAGCAGACAGCCGGCCTACTAGGCCCAGCCCAGCCCCTCACGCGTCGTCTTCCTCGCGCCTACTGGCGTTGCGCGTGGCGCGCGCAAAGCCGAGCCGCGACCACCTCCTGCTAGCCACGCAGCTGCTCCCCCTCGCCTGGACGCCGACACGCAAACCCCAGGCCCTCTCACTCTCTCCCCGAGCTCCTCTCCTCCTCTGGCTCTCTCGCACGCAACCATCGAGCAGAGCTCGTCGCCGCCTGATACGTCTCCAACGTATCTATAATTTTTGATTGTTCCATGCTATTATATTATCCATCTTGGATGTTTTATGGGCTTTACTATGCACTTTTATATTATTTTTGGGACTAACCTATTGACCCAGAGCCCAGCCAATTCCTGTTTTTTCCCTTGTTTCAGTGTTTCGAAGAAAAGGAATATCAAACGGAGTCGAAACGGAATGAAACATTCTGGAGAAGTTATTTTCGGAAAGAAAGCAACCCGGGAGACTTGGATTCCACGTCAAGGAAGCAACGAGGGAGGCACGAGGAATGGGGGCGCGCCCTCCACCCTCGTGGGCCCCTTGTGGCTCCCCTGACGTACTTCTTCCGCCTATATATATCCATATACCTTAAAACGATCGGGGAACAGAATAGATCGGGAGTTCCGCCGCCGCAAGCCTCTGTAGCCACCAAAAATCAATCGGGACCCTGTTCCGGCACCCTGCCGGAGGGGGGAACCCTCACCGGTGGCCATCTTCATCATCCCGGCGCTCTCCATGACGAGGATGGAGTAGTTCACCCTCGGGGCTGAAGGTATGTACCAGTAGCTATGTGTTGACCTCTCTCTCTCTCGTGTTCTTGATTTGGCACGATCTTGATGTATCGCGAGCTTTGCTATTATAGTTGGATCTTATGTTGCTTCTCCCCCTCTACTCTCTTGTAATGGATTGAGTTTTCCCTTTGAAGTTATCTTATCGGATTGAGTCTTTAATGATTTGAGAACACTTGATGTATGTCTTGTCGTGCGTATCTGTGGTGACAATGGGAAATCACGTGATTCACTTGATGTATGTTTTGGTGATCAACGTGCGGGTTCCGCCCATGAACCTATGCATAGGGGCTGGCACACGTTTTCGTCTTGATTCTCCGGTAGAAAGTTTGGGGCACTCTTTGAGGTTCTATGAATCTGAGATTGTGTGATGCATATCGTATAATCATACCCACGGATACTTGAGGTGACATTGGAGTATCTAGGTGACATTAGGGTTTTGGATGATTCGTGTCTTAGGGTGTTATTCTAGTACGAACTCTAGGGCTGTTTGTGACACTTATAGGAATAGCCCAACGGATTAATTGGAAAGAATAACTTTGAGGTGGTTTCGTACCCTACCATAATCTCTTCGTTTGTTCTCCGCTATTAGAGACTGTCGAGTGACTCTTTTTTGCATGTTGAGGGATAGTTATATGATCCAATTATGTTATTATTGTTGAGAGAACTTGCACTAGTGTAAGTATGAACCCTAGGCCTTGTTTCCTAGCATTTCAATACCGTTTACGCTCACTTTTACCACTTGTTACCTTGCTATTTTTATATTTTCAATTTACAAAAACCTATATCTACCATCCATATTGCACTTGTATCAGCATCTCTTCGCCGAACTAGTGCACCTATACAATTTTACGTTGTATTGGGTGTGTTGGGGACACAAGAGACTCTTTGTTATTTGGTTGCAGGGTTGTTTGACAGAGACCATCTTCATCCTACGCCTCCCACGGATTGATAAACCTTAGGTCATCCACTTGAGGGAAATTTTCTACTGTCCTACAAACCTCTGAACTTGGAGGCCCAACAACGTCTACAAGAAGAAGGTTGCGTAGTACACATCAAGCTCTTTTCGGGCGCCGTTGCCAGCGAGGCTAGGTAAGCGGCACTCACAACCCGTCAACTAAGATCTTTTCTGGCGCCGTTGCCGGGGAGGTGAGTGCTTGAAGGTATCTCTTTAGATCTTGCAATCGAACCTTTTTGTTTCTTGTTTTAGCACTAGTTTAGTTTATAAAAGAAAACTACCAAAAAAATGGAATTGAGTTTGTCTCATACGCTTCATCTTTTTAATATCTTTCGTGAGTATGATGGAAAAGAAAGTTGTGCCAAAGTGTTAGAAGAATAATGCATTAAAATATTTGGCACTAAATATTTGAATGATGAGCATGATTGCAATGTTGTTAGTATGAATTCCTTGAATATCCGTGATGCTAATGATATGCAAGGCCACAAGCTTGGGGATGCTATGTTTGACGAAGATGATATTTTTTGTCCCCCAAGTTTTGATGAGGAAATTTATTATGATGAAAGCATGCCTCCTATCTATGATGAATATTGTGATGACACGTATGCTATAAAGAATAATGATAACCATGAAACTTGTCATCTTGATCTTAATTTTCAATCACATTATAGTTATTTTGTTGAGTTTGCTCCCACTATTATTGATAAGAACAAATTTGCTTATGTGGAGAGTAGTAAAATTTCTATGCAAGTAGTTCATGAAAAGAATGCTTTAGGTGCTGGTTATATTGTTGAATTCATTCATGATGCTACTGAAAATTATTATGAGGGAGGAATATATCACTATTGGAATCAGCTAATTTGCCATCTGCCAGCTCTTTGCCGTCTGCTAGCTGACGGCAAAGAAGCTCTTTGCCATCAGCTACCCAAAAGCAGACGGCAAAGAAAGGGCAGACGGCAAAGAAGCTCTTTGCCATCTCCCAGCTCTGTGCCGTCTGCTAGCAGACGGCAAAGAATCTTTGCCGTCCGCTGGCGGACGGCAAAGAGTGAGTTGGCCCCCACCCCCCCGCCCGTTTGGGAAAACTTAACGGGCCACCTCTTTGCCGTCCGCTAGCAGACGGCAAAGAGGCAAAAAAGCGGACGGCAAAGAGCTCACTACCTAACGGCCCGTACCCCCCGCCCGTTACTCACTTCTTCTCTCCCTCGCCGTTTCTCTCCTCCCACCCCGCCGCCGCCGCCCCGTCGCCCCCGCCGTCCCGGGGCCCCGTCGCCCCCACCGCCCCATCGCCCCCCCCGCCCGCCCCGGCCCCCCGCCGCCCCGTCGCCCCCGCCGCCCCGGCTCGCCACCGCCCCGGGGCCCCGTCTCCCCCACCGCCCCATCGCCCCCCCGCCCGGGCCCCCCGCCGCCCCGCGCCCTACCACCAGGGCCCGGCCCCCCGCCGCCCCAGGCCACCTCCTCCAGCGCCCCGCCCCCTCCTTCACCGGCCTCCTCCACCCCCCAGGTGAGCCCCCCTTTTTTCTGTTTTTTTCTGTTTTTTTTCTGGTTTTTTTTTTCTGTTTTTTCCTTTTTAGTCTTAGTTTTAGTTTAGATTTAGTTTTAATTGTAGTTTTAGGTTTAGTTTTAGTTTTAGGTTTAGTTTTAGTTTTAGGTTTAGTTTTAGGTTTAGTTTAGTTTGAGGAAAGAAGAAGAAGAAGAAGAAGAAAAAAGAGGAGAGGAGGAGAAGAAGAAGAGGAAAAAGGAAAGGAAGAAGAAGAAGAGGAGGAGGAGAAGAAAAAAGAAGAAGAGGAAGAAGAAGAAGAAAAAAGAGGAGAGGAGGAGAAGAAGAAGAGGAAAAAGGAAAGGAAGAAGAAGAAGAGGAGGAGGAGAAGAAAAAAGAAGAAGAGGAAGAAGAAGAAGAAGAAAGAGGAGAGGAGGAGAAGAAGAAGAGGAAAAAGGAAAGGAAGAAGAAGAAGAGGAGGAGGAGAAGAAAAAAGAAGAGGAAGAAAAGGAAGAATAGGAAGAAGAAGAAAAGGAAAAAATAGGAAAAAAAACCCCGACCCGACACGGCACCCCGACCCCGACCCGGCACCCCGACACGACACCCCGACCCCTAGACCCCGACCCCGACACCCCGACCCCAACCCGACCCCGACACCCCGACCCCGACCCGGCACCCCGACCCCGAGACGGCACCCCGACCCGACACCCCGACCCGGCACCCCGACCCGACACCCCGACCCCGAGACCCCGACCCCGAGCCTGACCCGACACCCCGACCCCGACACCGACACGGCACCCCGACCCCGACCCGGCACCCCGACCCGACACCCCGACCCCGAGACGGCACCCCGACCCGACACCCCGATCCCGAGACCCCGACCCCGAGCCTGACCCAACACCCCGACCCCGACACCGACACGGCACCCCGACCCCGACCCGACACCCCGACCCGACACCCCGACCCCGAGACGGCACCCCGACCCGACACCCCGACCCGGCACCCCGACCCGACACCCCGACCCCGAGACCCCGACCCCGAGCCTGACCCGACACCCCGACCCCGACACCGAAACGGCACCCCGACCCCGACCCGGCACCCCGACCCGACACCCCGACCCCGAGACCCCTACCCCGAGCCTGACCCGACACCCCGACCCCGACACCGACACGGCACCCCGACCCCGACCCGGCACCCCGACCCCGAGACCCCGACCCCGACCCCGAGACCCCTACCCCGAGCCTGACCCGACACCCCGACCCCGACACCGACACGGCACCCCGACCCCGACCCGGCACCCCGACCCCGAGACCCCGACCCCGACCCCGACACCCCGACCCCGAGCCTGACCGGACACCCCGACCCCGACACCGACACGGCACCCCGACCCCGACCCGGCACCCCGACCCGACACCCTGACGCCGAGACCCTGACCCCGACCCCGACACGGCACCCCGAGACCGACACGACACCCCGACCCCCGACACCTCCCGAAAAGGTGTTGTTTGGCCTTCCAGAAGCCGACGGGGTCATATATTTGTGAATTATTAGTTAGGTCATATATCTTTTGATTTTGTTATGAAAAACATCATATATAATTGTGTTGATCGGGTAGTTTTAAATGTGCAGTTGTTTCATCACTACGAGGTTTGGTGTTCGACGACCTCGCCATGCGTTTGACGAGCTCTGCCCCTTCATTCGTGGCTGAGCACAAATGACATGTCCTCCTCCCCCATTAATTATTTGATCTATTCCGATGAAACTTGATAGCTAGCTACATATGTGTCTTGAATCATCAGTATGCGTAACCAATATGTGTCTCCCGTTCGAAAGCGTCATAGTTATAAATATGCATGCATTTGCATATTTATAACCTTGATTCTTTCGAATTGTCCAACGCTATCCATGGACAGCTCGAGTATGTTTAGATTGGGTTCGTTTTCCCATATGCTTTGCTCCGGATCCGACGGATAAATTTCGTCAGTGCCTCCCCTGTTGTTCTCCGGGTACACATCCTCTCTGTTTATTGCAGAGACGTGTATCAGGAGAACAGCGGGGAGGTGCTGCCGAAATTTTGCTTAGGATCCGGAGCATAGCATGGGAAAATGAACCCAATCTAAACATACTCGGGTGGGATTAGGACCTATCATTACCTATTAGAGTGTAGGTTGCATGGACGTAATAAAATTGACAAAGTAGATCAACTGATGAATATATACATGGTGAATTATATATATATTTGTTGTGTGTCTAGTAGCTCTGAAAGTCAAGATGAGTGATCGTGCGTGGATGTACACCGGTCACACTGGTCAGAACAAATGGAGCACTGAATGGTTCACAAAAACCAAGGGGTTTGTGCGAGCCGCATTTGCAAATGACCAGAGGAAAACCTGGTGCCCCTGTTTACGGTGCGGCAATTGGGAAAAGAGGACAAAGGCTGAAATGGGCAAACACCTGCAGAAGAGTGGTTTTACGCCCGATTATACGGTGTGGACATTTCGTGGTGAGTCTGCCCAACGTGACCGAGCTAAGGTGGATCGTCGTCGCACCGACGAGCATGGTACCGGGATGGAAAACATGGTGCAAGACTTTGATGATGCTCAGGATTCGGACGAGGAGATGGAGGAATCTGCAAAGGCCTTCAATGAAATGTTGGAGTCTTCAAAACGTCTGCTCCATGAGCACACTGAGCTTTGTCAGTTGGATGCCATCTCACAAGTAATGGCTCTGAAGGCTCAGTTCAACTTGGGCAGAGAATGCTACGATGCAATGATGACAGTATTTGGACGCTTTCTACCCAAAGGCCATGTAATGCCTGCAAACCTGTACCAGTCGGACAAAATCCTCCGTGCACTTAAGATGCCCTATGATAAGATACATGCCTGTGAGAAAGGATGTGTCTTGTTTAGGCTTGACTATTCGGACTTGAACTATTGTCCCATTTGCAAGTCTTCCAGGTATGTTGTGGTAGACAACGGTATGGGTGAGAAGACACAGACCAAAATCCCCGTTAGTGTTCTTCGGTATATGCCAATCATACCAAGACTTCAACGTCTTTTCATGGTCGAAGAGACGGCCAGACAGATGACATGGAACAAAACGGGCAAAAGAACCGAACTAGATGCAGATGGGAATCTGATGATTGTACACACATCGGATGGTGTTGCGTGGAAAAAGTTTGATGAATTACATGGTGACAAAGCGGCAGATCCGAGGCATCCTCGAGTCGGCATCAGCACGGATGGGTTCAGTGTGTTTGGTATGACGGCAGCCCAATATAGTTGTTGGCCCGTATTTGTCTTTCCACTCAATCTCCCCCCCGGACAGATTATGCAAAGAAAGAACATTTTCCTGACGTTGATAATTCCAGGGCCCAACTATCCGGGGAAAAATATGAATGTGTACATGCAACCGCTTAAGGACGAATTGCAACAAGCCTGGGATAATGGGTTCAAGACATACGATGCCTATAGCAAACGGAACTTCATAATGCGTGTCTGGTACATGTACTCGACGAATGACTTGCCGGCGTATGCGCTATTCGTTGGCTGGTGTGTGCATGGAAGGTTCCCGTGCCCCACATGCAAGGGAGCTCTTGAGTTTCGTTGGCTTCAGGCCGGTCGCAACTTTTCTTGCTTCGACATGCATAGACAGTTCCTGAATCCTCGCCATAAGTTCAGGAAAGACAAGAAGAACTTCATCAGAGGTAGAGTTGTCAAAAACTCTGCACCACCTGCATTGACAGGCCAACAGACCCTGGATCAGTTAAACGCTCTCGAGCCAGATCCAGAGCGTCCAGGGTACTTCAAGGGGTATAATTCTAAGCACGCCTGGACTCACAAAACATGCTTATGGGATATGCCTTACTTCAAAGACCTCCTTTGCCCACACAACATCGACGTGATGCACACTGAGAAGAATATCGCCGAGGCACTTTTTGGTACATTGTTCGGCATAGATGGGAAGTCAAAGGATAATACTAAGGCTAGAGTCGATCTGGAGGCGCTATGTGATAGGCCGTTACAAAACATGAAAGAACTGAAAGGAAAGCAGAACTGGACGAAGCCAAAGGCATGGTTCAATCTTGGAAGGCCAGCTATGAGGGAAATTATCTTGTGGGTGAAAATGCAGTTGATGTTCCCCGATGGTTATGCAGCGAATCTACAGAGGGGAGCCACTCTTGATAAATTGAAGATATTTAGTCTCAAGAGTCATGATTGGCACATATGGATTGAGCGGGTAATGCCGGTGATGTTGCGTGGCTTCATCCCTGAGGATGAATGGCTAGTACTGGCAGAACTCAGCTATTTCTTCCGTGTTCTTTGTGCGAAAGAACTATCGCCTGGCGTGCTAGAAGAAATGGAAGAGTTGGCACCGGAGTTGATCTGCAAGTTAGAGAAGATCTTTCCACCGGGCTTCTTTAATCCAATGCAAAATTTGATTTTGCATCTCCCGACCGAGGCAAGATTGGGGGGGCCCGTGCAAAATCGTTGGTGCTACCCAACTGAGAGGATGCAGAAGACGCTTCGACAAAAATGTAAAAATAAACGTAGAATTGAAGCATCGATGGCTGAGGCATTCATCACTGAGGAGGCGGCAAACTTCGTGACAGCACACTACGAAGCCAAAAATCGTCATTTGCATAATCCCAAGCCTCGGTACAATGCTGACGACCCTAAAAAGGGTGGATCCAACCTCAGCCTATTCAAAGGGAATCTCGCACCAGCCAGTGTTTCAAATCTAGTATCTTTGGATAACGCACAATGGCGGACCATTTCGTTGTATATCTTCAACAACCTGATAGAAGTGCGGCCGTACATCGAGTAAGTTCTCGGTACATAGTTTCGCAAATTCTTTTTCCTTTGAACTGCTCTTATTCCTGGATATTTCATACAGTCGATACGTCGCCTTATTCTCGTATGGAGCGGTGATCCAAAAGGATTCTGTCGAAGAGTATGAGCTTCTCGCAAAGCAAGGAGGCGGTTATCCCGGTTTCATCTCTTGGTTCAAACAAACGGTAATTTCTGTTAGACTTGTAGGCTAATTTGTAGGCGGCTATCCCGGTTTCATTCGCTAATTTGTGCGTAATGCAACAATCCTTTCATATTAAACTTGTAGGCTAATTCCGAGTCTATGGACGCCGAATTGAGACAAGTCGCTAATGGTTTTGACTATAAGGTCCGTTCATTTGACAAATACGACATCAACGGGTATCGCTTTCGTACCTATGGCAAAGAGCTATCTATGGCCGACCGAAAGTCTACAAATTGTTGTGTATCTGCTATCGGCGAAGGAGGTACCGAGTATTATGGGAGAGTTGAAGCAATTTATGAACTTCTATTCTATGGTGAAAACCCACCGAATGTCGTAGTCTTCAAATGTTATTGGTTTCAGCCGAAGGAGACTAGAAGGACTCATGAACATATAGGGCTAGTTGAAATCAACCAAAGCACTCATTTAGATGTTCCTGATGTCTATATTACGGCTCAACAGGCGACCCAAGTATTCTATCTACCGTGGGCCTGCCAAACTAATCCAAATCTGAAAGGTTGGGATG
Source organism: Aegilops tauschii subsp. strangulata (assembly GCF_002575655.3). Taxonomy (NCBI): domain Eukaryota; kingdom Viridiplantae; phylum Streptophyta; class Magnoliopsida; order Poales; family Poaceae; genus Aegilops; species Aegilops tauschii. Next base: position 26,667,261 of record NC_053036.3, on the reverse strand, counting down.
TCGTTTATGAAGTGCCGCCACGTGCTAGACTATCTCCCCCAAAGGAAGAGGATTATGAACCTCACATTAACCCAGACACATATGAAGGAGAATTCTTCCAAGAGACATGTCTTTCCAAAAAGCGTTTCAAGAACCGCTATACTTCACCCCAAAACATTGAAGTAGACAGCGACAGTGAATCCGACATCACCCCAGAGGAGGAACAAGAAGAGCCGGAACAAGAAGAGGTTACTGCTGCGGATGACCTGTCATTGCTTGACCGATTACGTCAAGGTGGCCATGCACATGTTGATGCCACTGAACCCTGTGAGCCCGTCATTGATTATAGTGATGATGATGATTATGCATTTATTGATGATACTGATCGAGATTATTAGTAGTGTCAGGTATTAAATTTTGTAATGTTGTACTTGATGATGATACACTTAAGTGATACACATATTATTATTCATGTCGGTCTTTTTTTTATGTTGTACTAATTTCGTTTACTGTTTGTCATGGCAGGTGTTGAAAGATGGTGGGCGCTGGTCGGGAGCGCGCCAAGGCCCCTTCTTCATCGGCGCGTGGTCTGAGGTCTTCGATTCCAGACGCACCTCTCCGCCGAGCGTTGCTGGACAGTATGTCCACACCGCCGAGCCCTTCTTCGTCGACCGCGGTGCCCAGCAGGGGACGAGGTAGGAAGAGAGGAGGTGGGGCACGTGGTCGCGGGAGAGGAGGTAGGGTGACTGCTACGGTGCCTTCCTCGCCGCCACCCCCAGCTGTTTCACCCGAGCACGTGACTGCTAGGGTGGACTCGTCCGAGGAGGAGGCTACACGGACTCCGGTCCACGAGCCTCCGGTCCACGGGTCCTGGGCCCACGAGCCTCGGGTCGACTGGCCTTCGGCCCACGAGAGTTCGGCCCACGAGACCCCGGAGGAGCACACGTCCGGATGGGGTACCTGGCCGGATCAGCCCGAGGAGCCGAGTGGCCATGCTGATGATGGCGGGGAGCCGACTGATCTTGAGGAGGAGGGTGGCACCGTCTACCAGCGTGGTGCTACACGGCTCCCGTCCGTACCGGCGACCCGCGAGCAGAGGTGGTTGATCTTCCCTGATGGGGAGAGGTACGTAAGTCCATTTAATATTTTTGTACCTTCTGCATTCACGTTTCTTCAAATAACTAATGCGTTGGCCTTGTCATGCTGCAGGGGTTGGGACCACCATCATAGTGTCCGCCGGCCAACTCCGTCCTTGGAGTTCTTTGCCGGCAAAACTTCCCGGGGTTTGTCACATTGCCTGGTGAGGGTCGGCTTCCAGAGCTTGGGTTGAGCTGGGAGCACTATGTGGCTGCCCCGGCCCCGCCGGATGTCATTATCGACGGTGTCGTGTGCGACACGAGGGCAGACATGGTGATCAGGACGTTCTGGGTAATTTCTCCTTTACACATTTCAAAATCTTCAACTAGATAGTTATTAATTGTACTAATCAATATTGTCTCATTTGATTGCAGACATTCTACAGGTGTGAGGAGGGATACGAGGAGGACGCGGCAAATGTTATCCAGAAAGTCTGCAAGCGCCTACTCCAGAACTTACGGCACGAGGCTCGGGTGCAGGCTGTTCGAGACTACTACGCCTTGCGTGGTATCAAGAAGACCAAGCCGGCGTGCCGCGATAAGTTCCTGAGTAAGGAGCAGTACATGAAGGTAATTCTTAAGGCCTTCTACTTAAGTTCCTTCATTTAGTAATTCTTAGTCGTAGCGCTCAAGTTTCTATTTGCTAACTTAGGCGCCTCCGAGATGGTGTGCGGATCGGATGGATTGTTGGGAGGTGTTGGTCGATGAGTGGTGCTCAAAAGAATGGCTAGCCCTCCACAACGAGGCCAAGGACAAACGTGCCCAAATGGAAGGTGTGCCACACCATCAAGGAAGCTCCTACTTATATCAGTTCGGGCGCAACTGGGTATGTGGTTTCCTTCATGATTCATGAAATTCATTCATCATGCTAGCTTGAGCCCTTTAATTACTAATTTTCATTGTTTCTCTCTTTCAGGCACGCTACAATATGGCGGATAAGGTGCCAGAGGTGTACGACCTATATGCCATGGCCCACACTGGCTCTTTCAAGAAAGTCAAGGCTTTCTCTCAGTCTGACCTCGATGATGCAAACAATTTCACCAACATCTCCTCCCACAACAAGCTCGTGAGATATAGAGATGAGGGGAAGGCGAGGAAAGGGGAGGACTTTAACCCGAGCCAGGGTCCCATTGATCCAGAGCTGGTGATGATATCTGGTGGCGGGAGGTCCCATGGCTCCATAGCCATTGGAGATGGACTTATCCGTTGTCCTAGCACTCTCCCGGAGATCAAGGCGCGCCAGTCGAGCTCCGCTCCTGAGATAAGGCCTCGTGAACGGCCAGTGCAACTCGCCATCAAGGTTAGTGATACGTACTCAGTTATCTTTTTCCATTACATTGTGTGCGCTTCCATCAATGATTACAAATGGTCATGTGAGTGGTGTTGCAGGCTGCTATACAGACTGAGAGAGATAGAACGGAGAAACTTCTGGCGGAGGCGGCGGAGAGGCAGCGGGAGATGGAGGAGAGGACGAGAAAGATGATGGAGGAGGAGAGGGCACAGAATGACATGCAGGCAAGGGCCATGTACGAGCTCCTTGTGGTAAGTTTCTTCTGCAGATTACTTGCTAGTCTTAACATTTGAGTCTCATTACTAACTAGTATGACTCTGTTCTGAAAACCAAATGTGCAGTCTGTGTGCGAGAAGTCCGGTCAGCCCGCTCCGCCGATGCCAGTGATTGCTCCTGGGAGCACTGTGAGTTTAATATGAATGGACATTACTTGCTAGTCTTAACATTTGAGTGTCATAATGCTAACGAGACATTGGAAATGATCTTTGGTGCAGCTTAACTCCAGAAACGCATCACACGATCCTTCTCCAGGTAGCGGCACTAGCCACCCCGCTCCTACACCTCCCTGATCACGGTAAGTTTCTCTAGTGTTTTGCTTAACAAATGCATAAAGACCTAGACTTAGCTTTATTTCCTCCAATATGCTTACCATAATGACCTAGAGTTAGCTTCTTTTCCTCCAAAATGACCAATTTTACCTAGGTTAGCTTATAAATGATGCAGTTCATCCAAGTTAGCTCAAAAATGACCCATTTTACCTAGATTAGCTCCTAAATGATCCATTTTACCTACGTTAGCTTTAAAATGGCCCATTTCACCTAGGTTAACTCCAAAATGACCCATCTTACCTAGGTTATCTCATAAACGATCCATTTCAACTAATTTAGCTCATAAATGATCCATTTGACCTAAGTGAGCTAAAAAATGATCCATTTCACCTAAATTAGCTCTTAAATGATCCATTTCACCTATGTTAGCTCAAAAAGATCCATTTCAACTAAATTAGCTCATAAATGATCCATTTCAACAAAGTTAGCTCAAAAAGATCCATTTCAACTAAATTAGCTCAAAAATGACCCATTTCAACAAAGTTAGCTAAAAATGATCCATTTCAACTAAGTTAGCTCATAATTGATCCATTTGACCTAAGTGGGCTAAAAAACGATCCATTTCACCTTAGTTACCTCAAAAACGATCCATTTGACCTTAGTTAGCGCATAAACGACCCATTTCAACTTAGTTAGCTCATATATGATCCATTTCACGTAAGTTAGCCCATAAATGACATACTCTTCTTGTTCTAGTCTTCTTCTTGTTCTAGTCACCTATTTCTAACTTTCTTATTTTTCATTTTGCAGATTTCATTCACTTGACGAAAGCTTGCATAGATGGAGTGCTCCTTATCCCTTTCTCTGTTTCTTTTGTATCGTTGAACTATGCATGTATCTTGGTAGTTGGATGAACTATGCTATGTATGATGGAACTTGCTAGTTGGATGGAACATATGTGATGGAACTATGTATGATGGAACTCTGCATGTTGGATGGATATCTTATATGTTTGCACTTTGCTGTGAAATTTTTTGTCATATATATCTTATATGTTTGCTGTGAAATATATCTATATATGTCATATATATTTGTGATGAAAATTGTTGGATTTAATAAAAAACAGAAAAAAGAGCCAATATGCAGGCTCTTTGCCGCCTGCCACCGACGGCAATGGGCTCTTTGCCGTCTGCCGCAGACGGCAAAGAAGCCACGTGGCAGCCAACTGTGCTTCCTGGGAGCTGACCCATTTGGTCAGTTTGCCTACAGTGGCAGACGGCAAAGACTTTGCCATCAGTGGCAGACGGCAAAGAACCTGCACTTTGCCATCAGCGGCAGACGGCAAAGAACCTGCCATCTAGTGACGTGTAGATGACATCATACGGCGGACGGCAAAGACCATAGAAATTTTGCCGTCAGCGGCGGACGGCAAAGGCCTGCCGTTAGCCACTTAACGGACTGACAGCACAATTATTGCCGTCCGCTCTCTTTATCGTCCGCGGCAGACGGCAAAGGGCCTTTGCCGTCAGCCGCCAGGAAGCGGACGGCAAAGCAGCTGTTTACCGTAGCCTACTTTGCTGGAGCCTTTTGCCGTCCGCGGCTGACGGCAAAGGCCTTTGCCGTCCGCCTTTCGAGCCTTTGCCGTCCGCCGTGGCAGACGGCAAAATAGCTGTTTCCTGTAGTGTATGCTTGTAGGAATGGCAATAATATCAAGTTTCCTCTCTATGTGCTTAAGGTTTTGAAGTTATGCTTGTTTTGCCTTCCTATGCTAGTTGATTATTGTTCCCATAAGTTGTTTGCTCACAAAATCCCTATGCATAGGAAGTGGGTTAGACTTAAATGTGCTAGTCATATTCTTCATGATGCTCTCTTTATGTTTCAGTTCCTATCTTTTATGTGAGCGTCATTGAAATCATCATGCCTAGCTAGGGGCGTTAAACGATAGCGCTTGTTAGGAGGCAACCCAATTTTATTTTGGTTTCTTGCTTTTTGGTTCTGTTTAGGAATAAATAATCCATCTAGCTTCTGTTGAGATGTGGTTTTATGTTTTAATTAGTGTTTGTGCCAAGTAGAACCTTTGGGAAGACTTGGGTGAAGTCTTTATGATCATGCTGTAAAAAACAGAAACTTTAGCGCTCACGAGATTAGCTTCAACGTTTTACTGGAGAGTGCTATTTAGTTGATTCTTTTTTCAGATGATTACTAGACAAATTCAACAGGTCCACCAATTTATTTTAGAATTTTTGGAGTTCCAGAAGTTTGCGTTAGTTACAGATTACTACAGACTGTTCTGTTTTTGATAGATTCTGTTTTTCGTGTGTTGTTTGCTTATTTTGATGACTCTATTGCTAGTAAAATAGTTTATAAACCATAGAGAAGTTGGAATACAGTAGGTTTAACACCAATATAAATAAAGAATGAGTTCATTACAGTACCTTGAAGTGGTGTTTTGTTTTCTTTCGCTAACGGAGCTTACGAGTTTTCTGTTGAGTTTTGTGTTGTGAAGTTTTCAAGTTTTGGGTAAAGATTCCATGGACTACGGAATAAGGAGTGGCAAGAGCCTAAGCTTGGGGATGCCCAAGGCACCCCAAGATAATATTCAAGGATAACCAAGAGCCTAAGCTTGGGGATGCCCCGTAAGGCATCCCCTCTTTTGTCTTCATTCATCGGTAACTGTACTTGGAGCTATATTTTTATTCGCCACATGATATGTGTTTTGCTTGGAGCGTCATTTTATTTTCTTTACCTTTGCTTGCTGTTTGAATAAAATACCAAGATCTGAAATTATTAAATGGGAGAGTCTTCACATAGTTGTATAATTATTTAACTACTCATTGATCTTCACTCATATCTTTTTGGAGTGGTTTGTCGTTTGCTCTAGTGCTTCACTTATATCTTCTAGAGCACAATGGTGGTTTTATTTTGAAGAAATAGATGAACTCTCATGCTTCACTTATATTATTTTGAGAGTCTTAAACAGCATGCTAATGTGCTTAATCCTAATATGCTAGGTATTCAAGACTAGTGAAAACTTTCTTATGAGTGTGTTGAATACTAAGAGAAGCCAGATGCTTGATGATTGTTTTGAGATATGGAGATGGTGATATTAGAGTCATGCTAGTTGAGTAGTTGTGAATTTGAGAAATACTTGAGTTAAAGTTTGTGATTCCCGTAGCATGCACGTATGGTGAACCGTTATGTGATGAAGTCGGAGCATGATTTATTTATTGATTGTCTTCCTTATGAGTGGCGGTCGGGCACGAGCGATGGTCTTTTCCTACCAATCTATCCCCCTAGGAGCATGCGCGTAATACTTTGCTTTGATAACTTGTAGATTTTTGCAATAAGTATATGAGTTCTTTATGACTAATGTTGAGTCCATGGATTATACGCACTCTCACCCTTCCACCATTGCTAGCCTCTCTAATACCGTGCACCTTTCGCTGGTATCATACACCCACCATATACCTTCCTCAAAATAGCCACCATACCTACCTATTATGGCATTTCCATAGCCATTCTGAGATATATTGCCATGCAACTTTCCACTATTCCGTTTATTATGACACGCTCCATCATTGTCATATTGCTTTGCATGATCATGAAGTTGACATTGTATTTGTGGCAAAGCCACCGTTCATAATTCTTTCATACATGTCACTCATGAGTATTTGCATATCCCGGTACTCCGCCGGAGGCATTCATATAGAGTCATATTTTGTTCTAAGTATTGAGTTGTAATTCATGAGTTGTAAGAAAATAAAAGTGTGATGATCATCATTTTTTAGAGCATTGTCCCAAGTGAGGAAAGGTTGATGGAGGCTATGATTCCCCCACAAGTCGGGATGAGACTCCAGACTAAAAAAAGAGGACATAAAAAAAGAAGGAGAAAAGGCCCAAAAAAAAGAAATGAGAGAAAAAGAGAGAAGGGACAATGTTACTATCCTTTTACCACACTTGTGGTTCAAAGTAGCACCGTGATCTTCATGATAGAGAGTCTCCTATGATATCACTTTCATATACTAGTGGGCATTTTTCATTATAGAACTTGGCTTGTATATTCCAATGATGGGCTTCCTCAAAATGCCCTAGGTCTTCGTGAACAAGCGAGTTGGATGCACACCCACTTAGTTTCTTTTGTTGAGTTTTCATTTACTTATAGCTCTAGAGCATAGCCAGACTATATGATTTTGTAGGGATAACTTTCTTTGGCTATGTTATTTTGAGAAGACATAATTGCTTTGTTAGTATGCTTGAAGTATTATTATTTTTATGTCAATATGAACTTTTGTCTTGAAACTTTCGGATCTGAATATTCATACCACAATTAAGAAGATTACATTGAAATTATGCCAAGTAGCATTCCACATCAAAAATTCTGTTTTTATCATTTACCTACTCGAGGACGAGTAGGAATTAAGCTTGGGGATGCTGATGCGTCTCCAACGTATCTATAATTTTTTATTGTTCCATGCTATTATATTATCCATCTTGGATGTTTTATGGGCTTTACTATGCACTTTTATATTATTTTTGGGACTAACCTATTGACCCCGAGCCCAGTGCCAGTTCCTGTTTTTTCCCTTGTTTCAGTGTTTCGAAGAAAAGGAATATCAAACGGAGTCGAAACGGAATGAAACCTTCTATAGAAGTTATTTTCGGAAAGAAAGCAACCCGGGAGACTTGGAGTCCACGTCAAGGAAGCAACGAGGGAGGCCCGAGGCAGGGGGGCGCGCCCTCCACCCTCGTGGGCCCCTCGTGGCTCCCCTGACGTACTTCTTCCGCCTATATATATCCATATACCCTAAAACGATCAGGGAACAGAATAGATGGGGAGTTCCGCCACCGCAAGCCTCTGTAGCCACCAAAAACCAATCGGGACCCTGTTCCGGCACCCTGCCGGAGGAGGGAACCCTCACCGGTGGCCATCTTCATCATCCCGGCGCTCTCCATTACGAGGAGGGAGTAGTTCACCCTCGGGGCTGAGGATATGTACCAGTAGCTATGTGTTCGACCTCTCTCTCTCTCTCGTGTTCTTGATTTGGCACGATCTTGATGTATCGCCAGCTTTGCTATTATAGTTGGATCTTATGTTGCTTCTCCCCCTCTACTCTCTTGTAATGGATTGAGTTTTCCCTTTCAAGTTATCTTATCGGATTGAGTCTTTCATGATTTGAGAACACTTGATGTATGTTTTGCCATGCGTATCTGTGTTGACAATGGGATATCACGTGATTCACCTTATGTATGTTTTGGTGATCAACTTGCGGGTTCCGCCCATGAACCTATGCATAGGGGTTGGCACACGTTTTCATCTTGATTCTCCGGTAGAAACTTTGGGGCAGTCGTTGAGGTTCTATGTGTTGGTTGAATAGATGAATCTGAGATTGTGTGATGCATATCGTATAATCATACCCATGGATACTTGAGGTGACATTGGAGTATCTAGGTGACATTAGGGTTTTGGTTGATTTGTGTCTTAAGGTGATATTCAAGTACGAACTCTAGGGCTGTTTGTGACACTTATAGGAATAGCCCAACGCATTGATTGGACAGAATAACTTTGAGGTGGTTTCATACCGTATCATAATTTCTTTGTTTGTTCTCCGCTATTAGTGACTTTGGAGTGACTCTTTGTTGCATGTTGAGGGATAGTTATATGATCCAATTATGTTAATTATTATTGTTGAGAGAACTTGCACTAGTGAAAGTATGAACCCTAGGCCTTGTTTCCTAGCATTGCAATACCGTTTACGCTCACTTTTACCACCTGTTACCTTGCTATTTTTATATTTTCAGTTTACAAAAACCTATATCTACCATCCATATTGCACTTGTATCACCATCTCTTCGCCGAACTAGTGCACCTATACAATTTACCGTTGTATTGGGTGTGTTGGGGACACAAGAGACTCTTTGTTATTTGGTTGCAGGGTTGTTTGAGAGAGACCATCTTCATCCTACGCCTCCCACGAATTGATAAACCTTAGGTCATCCACTTGAGGGAAATTTGCTACTGTCCTACAAACCTATGCACTTGGAGGCCCAACAACGTCTACAAGAAGAAGGTTGCGTAGTAGACATCACCGCCGCCCGTCGTTGCCATGGACAGAGTCACCACCTCAACTCTCCGTGCTGTCCAGAGGCTCCGCCTCGATGCCACGGAGCTCCAAGATGAAGCACGCGCCCGCGGGATGCCCGAAGCGACTCCATCATCTTCATCTTCGCCGTCGGCCGCCGGAGATCCCCCTCGCCACCCACCTCGCTTCAGCCCCTCCCCGAGCTCGCCGAATCGCTCCTCGTGTTCACCGTGAGCTGCTGATCATCCTCCCTCTCTCCATTCTTTCTCTTGCGCTCCGTAGCCACCGCACCCCTCTCGCCCGACTCCGCCGCCGCCGACGCTCCGGTGACCATTTGGTTCCGGGCGCTTGACCACCGTGCTCGCTGCACCTCGTAGAGCATCTCTAGCGCTTCGCCTCGCTCGTTTGCACAGTGCAGCCACGTTCCCGCGCACACCCGAACGTCGGCCGCCGCTGCCGAGCTCGTCGCTGTCAGCTCCGGCCACCACACGCCCGTCTACCACCCTCATTCGATGCGCGCCGCAAGAGCTCTCCAACGAGCCTAGCCGCACATCGAACGGGCCGCCATAGCCCAATCCCGAGCACCGCCGCCGCGTCTGGTCGTCGTCGGCGTTTAAACGCCGGTGATTTGACCCAGTTGACCCGGGTTTGACCCCTGTTTGACCTCCCCTGGGTCACTGACCAGTGGGCCTGCCCCTGTTAATTATTAGCTAGGTTTAGTTTAGTGCTAACTAACCTAGATTAGTGCTTAGCCTAACACTAACTAACTCTGTTAGTTAGTTGTGTCACTGACCAGTGGGCCCCACTGGTCAGGTTTGACCTGGACGGCGCCGGTTGACCTGCTGAGGTCAGCATGACGCAATGCTGACGTAGTAATAGGTTTTTCTGGATTTATTCTTACTCAGGAAATTCCAGAAATTAGTACTAACTTCTAAAATTCATAGAAATTCACCCATAACTCAGAACGAAATAAGTTATATATGAAAAATGATCAGAAAAATCCAATCTATCCATCTGTACTGGTTTCATGCATGTTAGAGCAATTTAACCTTGCTGTTTAGGTCAAACATGTTAATGCACTTATATGAACCCATAACTTGAGTTTGTATTTGAATCTTTGGTTCAAATAAGCTCAAACCCATCTGGTTGTAGTTGCATTAGCCCAACACACTCATATTGCCATGTCATGATCATGCATCATATTGTGCATTGCATACACTATGTTTCCTCTCTGTTGCCGGTATTTGTTCCCCCTCAGTAGACGCTGATCCGACGATGAGTTCGATGACACCGATGAAGAGCTATACTATCTTCATAAGTGCCAGGCAAGCAAAACCCCCTTGTTCGTTCCGATAAAATCCCACTCTCTCGCCTCTGCTCTCTTTTACTGCATTAGAACAACAACGATTCAATTGTTACATGCTGCGGTAGTTGAACCCCTTATCCTCTGCATGACCTGTCATTGCCACAGTAAATAGATGAAACCCACTAGCATGAGTAGGAGTTGTTTGAGCCCTGATGTGCCTACTCATTCATGTTGTTTGTCATGCCTGCTACTGCTTAGAGTTGAGTCAGGTCTGATTCATCGGGGATCAATTGGAATGGTGTTGAACATGTCCTACTGTGTGTGAGTTAAGTGTGTGAACATGATTTGGTAAAGGTAGCGGTGAGAGGCCATGTAGGAGTACATGGTGGGTTGTCTCATTGAAACCGTCCTCAGGAACTGAGTTCTGTGTTGGTGATCCATGAACAGCTACTACCACACATTGGGATCCTTAATTGACTCTCTCGGCTTCTTAACCACCCTTGTCCTCTGTCCAGGAGTTGCAAGTAGTCTCTGGTGTTTGTAGTATGCTGGAGGCCGTGCGCAGCGCTGACCCGAGGGGTGGGCTGTGATGCGGTAGGCACGTGGCCGGGTATGTCGGGCGCTTGTTTGATGTCGCGGAACACTATACACATCGTTCGGGGCCGTATGTGAAAACCTCGGCCGGACTCCTTGCGGATGGAACCTGAATAGGCGATAAACCTGGACAGAGATGAAAGTGCGTAATATCGACTAGAGGGGGGGTGAATAGGCGATTTTTATGAATTCTTCACTGAGGAATTAGCCAGTGAGGAAATTCCTTGGCGAAGAACTACTTGCAGCGGAATAAGTACTCAAAAGTATGCATAGCAGAACACAAGCATGGTCATCATGATGAAATGAAGACAAGCACAGAGTACAGAAGCGTAAACACAGGATAGCACAGGATGAAGACAAACAGACTGAAGAAATTGAACTGAGGAAATTGAGAAAGTATTCAGTCAAAGTCTTCAAACACAGATATGAACAAGTGCACAACACAGTTATGAGGAAATGAAAGAGTTGAGGAAATAGAACCAGTAAGCTTGGTGAAGATAATGATTTGGTAGACCAGTTCCAACTGCTGTCTCAGTTGTACATCTGGATGGAGAGGCTAGGTATTTAAACCTGAGGACACACAGTCCCGGACACACAGTCCTCACCGTATTCTCCTTGATCTAAGGTCACACAGACCTCGCCCAATCACTCGTGGCAAGTCTTCAGGTGACTTCCGAACCTTCACAAACTCGGTCACTCGGCGATCCACAATTCCTCTTGGATGCTCTAGACCATGACGCCTAACCGTCTGGAAGAAGCATAGTCTTCAAAGGTAACAAGCGTCGGATCCACGCTGGTTCAATCTCTTAAGTGATGCTCAATCACTTTCGGTTTGTAGGTGTTTGGGTTTGGGTTTTCCTCACTTGATGATTTTCGCTCAAAGTCCTCGGAGGATGGGATGCTCTCAAATGACAAATATCAGTTTCTCTCGGAGCAGCCAACCAGCTAGTGGTTGTAGGGGGGGCTATTTATAGCCTAGGGAGCAGCCCGTCATGATAAGACATAAATGCCCTTCAATGATATGACCGTTAGTTGGGTAGATATTTTGGGACAGCTGGCGTATAGCACAGCAGCGGTCGGAAATTTGGGTATCAAATTCCTCAGGGCTATCATGATCCTCACTGTGTAGGCAATCCGCACTGGCGAATTCCTAACGCCTCAGTCAGAACAAATTCCTCAGAGACCAGAAGAACTTAGTCTCTGTCACTGAAGAATATGACTGGACTGTATGAGATTTCCAATGGCTTCACTCGAAGGGATTGGTAGGTGTACGATTTTGAGTTGAGCATCACATGGAAAATTTTCCTTAATATTTCCTCGACCCCCTTTAACAGTACGTTGTTTCCTATGACTCAAGAAAGAGAAAATGAAACTATGAAAACAAAAGTCTTCACGCTTCATGTTCCTCAAACGAATACCAACTCTTCAAGGTCACACCAATTTCTTCACTTTCAATGTCTTTAGAAAGTCTTCCGAAATTCAAAGTCTTCAGTCGAAGAACTTCATTTTTAGGGGTCGACTTTCATTGTAAATATCAAACTCCTCATAGACTTATAGACCTGTGTACACTCATAAACACATTAGTCCCTTAACCTATAAGTCTTCAATACACCAAAATCACTACGGGGCACTAGATGCACTTACAGTATCCCCCTTTTTGGTGATTGATGACAATATAGGTTAAGTTTTCAACGGGGATAAACATATGAAGTGTAAATACTGATATTGAGGAATTTGATTGCAAGATATAGAAGAACTCCCCCTGAAGATGTGCATAGTGAGGAATTTTCTTTTGAAGCAATGCACACTTGAATAGTTGAATCATGGAGATCTCCCCCTATATCTTGTAATTCATACACACATTTGACATAATATATGAAGAATTTGCAATGCATGATGAAATATGGTGACTGGTGTAATTCAGCATGCGTGCAATAACATTAACGAGGAATAAGCATCCAGAAGAAACAACAAAAGTATCAGGCCACCATAGAGTTTTAAGTTTACAACTCGATCCAACAAAGTCATCAGAAGAACGAGAGTTGTAACTTAGAAAAAAACGCCCATATAAGATAGACCCGCTTGAAGACTAACTCAAATTTCTCCCCCTTTGTCATCGAATGACCAAAAGGTTCGAAAATGAGGACTAATGCCCCTGAAGAATATCAAGTTGATGAAGGAGCGTCAGCGTTGTTGGGGTCGTTTGTTGTAGTAGGGCCTGCCGAAGTGTCGTCCAAGTCTTCATGTTCATCAGTGTCACGTGATGAAGAATAGGAGCTGGCCACCAAGGAAGGAACCTTGACCTTCTTGTACTTCTTCGGAGGAGGAGCAGCCCAGTCAAAATCTTCCTTGAGACCCATTTTCTTCAGATCTTCGGCGCTATAAATGTGCGACAGAATAGCCCAGGTGCGGTTGGGGGTTTCATGAAGGTAGTAGTGGCTTTGCTTCACTGCATTGTGGGTAGCAGTCATGTTGTGAAGAATTGAACCAAACTGACGCTTGACTCATTTGTGATTACGATCAACCTTCTGGTTAAGACCGAGGAGAAGCTCACGATCAGTCATCACCCTGGGAGCTGTGCCTTGAGGATTTGGCTTGGTTGCGTTGGCGGTAGAGTCATGGGTGGCATAGTCATCATTGGTGGAGTAGGATGCAGCCTTGCGAAATTGACCATCCAATTGTCGAATGCCTTCATCAATGACAGCCGTAGCCTTGCCCTTTCCATCGGCTGAGGAAAATGTCCGTTTGAGGACTTCAATCGGGGGCAAGTAGCTGCTATGGTTCAGTGTATCAGCTTTGTAGTTGAGTGAAGACCTTGTACTGTTGAATCTCATAATCCACGGAGCATAAGGCTTCAACTCAAACGGTGACACTGCGACATTCACTACTGGAATCAGCTAATTTGCCATCTGCCAGCTCTTTGCCGTCTGCTAGCTGACGGCAAAGAAGCTCTTTGCCATCAGCTACCCAAAAGCAGACGGCAAAGAAAGGGCAGACGGCAAAGAAGCTCTTTGCCGTCGGCCAGCGGACGGCAAAAAATCTTTGCCGTCCGCTGGCGGACGGCAAAGAGTGAGGTGGCCCCCACCCCCCGCCCGTTTTTGAAAAACTTAACGGGCCACCTCTTTGTCGTCCGCTAGCAGACGGCAAAGAGGCAAAAAAGCGGACGGCAAAGGGGGGCGGACGGCAAAGAGCCTACTACCTAACGGCCCGTACCCCCCCGCCTGTTACTCACTTCTTCCCTCTCCCTCGCCGTTTCTCTCCTCCCACGCCGCCGCCCGCCGCCGCCGCCCGCTGCGCGCCGCCGCCCCGTCGCCCCCGCCGCCCCATCGCCCCGCCGCCCCGGCTCCCCGCCGCCCCACCGCCCCGTCGCCCCCCCGCCCCGCGCCCCACCGCCGCCCCGCGCCCCACCGCCGCCCCGCGCCCCGCCGCCGCCACGGCCACCCGCCGTCCCGGCCCCCCGCCGCCTCCTCCACTGCCCCGCCCCAGCCCCCCGCCCCCATCCCCCCCCGCCGACCCGGCCCCCCGCCGGCCGGGCCCCCGCCGCCCCGCCTCCTCCACCGCCCCGCCCCGGCCCCCCGCCGGCCGGGCCCCTGCCGCCCCGCCCCCTCCACCGCCCCGCCCCGGCCCTCCGTCGCCGGCCCCTCCCCGACCCATCGCCGCCCCCCATAGTGAGCCCCTCCTCCCTTTTTTTCTGTTTTTTGTTTTTCGGTTTAAGTTTAGGTTTAATTAGTTTAAATAGTTTAGTTTTAATTAGTTTAGGTTTTTAGTTTAGGTTAGTTTAGGTTTAGGTTAAGTAGAAGGGGGAAGAAGAAGAAGAAGAAGAAGAATAAGAAGAGGAGGAGGAGGAGGAGGAGGAGGAGAAGAAGAAGAAGAAGAAGAAGAAGAAGAAGAAGAAGAAGAAGAAGAAGAAGAAGAAGAAGAAGAAGAAGAAGAAGAAGAAGAAGAAGAAGAAGAGGAGGAGGAGGAGGAGGAGGAGGAGAAAGAAGAAGAAGAAGAAGAAGAAGAAGAAGAAGAAGAAGAAGAAGAAGAAGAAGAGGAGGAGGAGGAGGAGGAGACACCCCGAAGCCCCGACCCCGAAACAGCACCCCGACCCCGACACGGCACCCCGAGACCGACACGACACCCCGACCCCGACACGGCACCCCGAGACCGACACGACACCCCGACCCCCGACACGACACGCCCGACACCCCGACACCCCGACCCCGAGACCCCGACCCCGACCCCGACCCCGAGCCTGACCCGACACCCCGACCCCGACACTGACACGACACCCCGACCCCGACCCGGCACCCCGACCCGACACCCCGACCCCGAGACCCCGACCCCGACACGGCACCCCGAGACCGACACGACACCCCGACCCCGACACGGCACCCCGAGACCGACACGACACCCCGACCCCCGACACGACACCCCCGACACCCCGACACCCCGACCCCGAGACCCCGACCCCGACCCCGACCCCGACCCCGACACCCCGACCCCGAGCCTAACCCGACACCCCGACCCCGACACCGACACGGCACCCCGACCCCGACCCGACACCCCGACCCCGACCCCGACACGGCACCCCGAGACCGACACGACACCCCGACCCCGACACGGCACCCCGAGACCGACACGACACCCCGACCCCCGACACGACACCCCCGACACCCCGACACCCCGACCCCGAGACCCCGACCCCGACCCCGACCCCGACCCCGACCCCGACACCCCGACCCCGAGCCTGACCCGACACCCCGACCCCGAGACCCCGACCCCGACCCCGACCCCGACCCCGACCCCGACACCCCGACCCCGAGCCTGACCCGACACCCCGACCCCGACACCGACACGGCACCCCGACCCCGACCCGGCACCCCGACCCGACACCCCGACCCCGAGACCCCGACCCCGAAAAGGTGTTCTTTGGCCTTCCAGAAGCCGACGGGGTCATATATTTGTGAATTATTAGTCAGGTCATATATCTTTCGATTTTGTTATGAAAAACATCATATATAATTGTGTTGATCGGGTAGTTTTAAATGTGCAGTTGTTTCATCGCTGCGAGGTTTGGTGTTCGACGACCTCGCCGTGCGTTTGACGAGCTCTGCCCCTTCGTTCGTGGGTGAGCACAAATGACATGTCCTCCTCCCCCATTAATTATTTGATCTATTCCGATGAAACTTGATAGCTATATATATATGTGTCTTGAATCATCAGTATGCGTAACCAATATGTGTCTCCCGTTCGAAAGCGTCATAGTTATAAATATGCATGCATTTGCATATTTATAACCTTGATTCTTTCGAATTGTCCAACGCTATCCATGGACAGCCCGAGTATCTTTAGATTGGGTTCGTTTTCCCATATGCTTTGCTCCGGATCCGACGCATAAATTTCGTCAGTGCCTCCCCTGTTGTTCTCCGGGTACACATCTTCTCTGTTTATTGCAGAGACGTGTATCAGGAGAACAGCGGGGAGGTGCTGCCGAAATTTTGCGTAGGATCCGGGCATAGCATGGGAAAATGAACCCAATCTAAACATACTCGGGTGGGATTAGGACCTATCATTACCTATTAGAGTGTAGGTTGCATGGACGTAATAAAATTGACAAAGTAGATCAACTGATGAATACATACATGGTGAATTATATATATATATATATATTTGTTGTGTGTCTAGTAGCTCTGAAAGTCAAGATGAGTGATCGTGCGTGGATGTAAACCGGTCACACTGGTCAGAACAAATGGAGCACTGAATGGTTCACAAAAACAAAGGGGTTTGTGCGAGCCGCATTTGCAAATGGCCAGAGGAAAACCTGGTGCCCCTGTTTACGGTGCGGCAATTGGGAAAAGAGGACAGAGGCTGAAATGGGCAAACACCTGCAGAAGAGTGGTTTTACGCCCGATTATACGGTGTGGACATTTCATGGTGAGTCTGCCCAACGTGACCGAGCTGAGGTGGATCGTCGTCGCACCGACGAGCATGGTACCGGTATGGAAAACATGGTGCAAGACTTTGATGATGCTCGGGATTCGGACAAGGAGATGGAGGAATCTGCAAAGGCCTTCAATGAAATGTTGGAGTCTTCAAAACGTCCGCTCCATGAGCACACTGAGCTTTGTCAGTTGGATGCCATCTCACAAGTAATGGCTCTTAAGGCTCAGTTCAACTTGGGCAGAGAATGCTACGATGCAATGATGACAGTATTTGGACGCTTTCTACCCAAAGGCCATGTAATGCCTGCAAACCTGTACCAGTCGGACAAAATCCTCCGTGCACTGAAGATGCCCTATGATAAGATACATGCCTGTGAGAAAGGATGTGTCTGGTTTAGGCTTGACTATGCGGACTTGAACTGTTGTCCCATTTGCAAGTCTTCCAGGTATGTTGTGGTAGACAACGGTATGGGTGAGAAGACACAGACCAAAATCCTCGTTAGTGTTCTTCGGTATATGCCAATCGTACCAAGACTTCAACGTCTTTTCATGGTCGAAGAGACGGCCAGACAGAGGACATGGCACAAAACGGGCAAAAGAACCGAACTAGATGCAGATGGGAATCTGATCATTGTACACACATCGGATGGTGTTGCGTGGAAAAAGTTTGATGAATTACATGGTGACAAAGCGGCAGATCCGAGGCATCCTCGAGTCGGCATCAGCACGGATGGGTTCAGTGTGTTTGGTATGACGGCAGCCCAATACAGTTGTTGGCCCGTATTTGTCTTTCCACTCAATCTCCCCCCCGGACAGATTATGCAAAGAAAGAACATTTTCCTGACGTTGATAATTCCAGGGCCCAACTATCCGGGGAAAAATATGAATGTGTACATGCAACCGCTTAAGGACGAATTGCAAGAAGCCTGGGATAATGGGTTCAAGACATACGATGCCTATAGCAAACGGAACTTCATAATGCATGTCTGGTACATGTACTCGACGCATGACTTGGCGGCGTATGCGCTATTCGTTGGCTGGTGTGTGCATGGAAGGTTCCCGTGCCCCACATGCAAGGGAGCTCTTGAGTTTCGTTGGCTTTAGGCCGGTCGCAAGTTTTCTTGCTTCGACATGCATAGAGAGTTCCTGAATCCTCGCCATAAGTTCAGGAAAGACAAGAAGAACTTCATCAGAGGTAGAGTTGTCAAAAACTCTGCACCACATGCATTGACAGGCCAATAGACCCTGGATCAGTTAAACGCTCTCGAGCCAGATCCCGAGCGTCCAGGGTACTTCAAGGGGTATAATTCTAAGCACGCCTGGACTCACAAAACATGCTTATGGGATCTGCCTTACTTCAAAGACCTCCTTTGCCCACACAACATCGACGTGATGCACACTGAGAAGAATATCGCCGAGGCACTTTTTGGTACATTGTTCGGCATAGATGGGAAGTCAAAGGATAATACTAAGGCTAGAGTCGATCTGGAGGCGCTATGTGATAGGCCATTAGAAAACATGAAAGAACCGAAAGGAAAGCAGAGCTGGACGAAGCCAAAGGCATGGTTCAATCTTGGAAGGCCGGCTATGAGGGAAATTATCTTGTGGGTGAAAATGCAGTTGATGTTCCCCGATGGGTATGCAGCGAATCTACAGAGGGGAGCCAGTCTTGATAAATTGAAGATATTTGGTCTCAAGAGTCATGATTGGCACATATGGATTGAGCGGGTAATACTGGTGATGTTGCGTGGCTTCATCCCTGAGGATGAATGGCTAGTACTGGCAGAACTCAGCTATTTCTTCCGTGTTCTTTGTGCGAAAGAACTATCGCCTGGCGTGCTAGAAGAAATGGAAGAGTTGGCGCCGGAGTTGATCTGCAAGTTAGAGAAGATCTTTCCATCGGGCTTCTTTAATCCAATGCAACATTTGATTTTGCATCTCCCGACCGAGGCAAGATTGGGGGGGCCCGTGCAAAATCGTTGGTGCTACCCAACTGAGAGGATGCAGAAGACGCTTCGACAAAAATGTAAACATAAACGTAGAATTGAAGCATCGATGGCTGAGGCATTCATCACTGAGGAGGCGGCAAACTTCGTGACAGCACACTACGAAGCCAAAAATCGTCATTTTCATAATCCGAAGCCTCGGTACAATGCTGACGACCCTAAAAAGGGTGGATCCAACCTCAGCCTATTCAAAGGGAATCTCGCACCAGCCAGTGTTTCAAATCCAGTATCTTTGGATAACGAACAATGGCGGACCATTTCGTTGTATATCTTCAACAACCTGATAGAAGTGCGGCCGTACATCGAGTAAGTTCTCGGTACATAGTTTCGCAACTTCTATTTCCTTTGAACTGCTCTTATTCCTGGATATTTCATACAGTCGATACGTCGCCTTATTCTCGTATGGAGCGGTGATCCAAAAGGATTCTGTCGAAGAGTATGAGCTTCTCGCAAAGCAAGGTGGCGGCTATCCCGGTTCCATCTCTTGGTTCAAACAAACGGTAATTTCTATTAGACTTGTAGGCTAATTTGTAGGCGGCTATCCCGGTTTCATTCGCTAATTTGTGCGTAATGCAACAATCCTTTCATATTAAACTTGTAGGCTAATTCAGAGTCTATGGACGCCGAATTGAGACAAGTCGCTAATGGTTTTGACTATAAGGTCCGTTCATTTGACAAATACGACATCAACGGGTATCGCTTTCGTACCTATGGCAAAGAGCTATCTATGGCCGACCGAAAGTATACAAATTGTTGTGTATCTGCTATCGGCGAAGGAGGTACCGAGTATTATGGGAGAGTTGAAGCAATTTATGAACTTCTATTCTATGGTGAAAACCCACCGAATGTCGTAGTCTTCAAATGTTATTGGTTTCAGCCGAAGGAGACTAGAAGAACTCATGAACATATAGGGCTAGTTGAAATCAACCAAAGCACCCATTTAGATGTTCCTGATGTCTATATTACGGCTCAACAAGCGACCCAAGTATTCTATCTACCGTGGGCCTGCCAAACTAATCCAAATCTGAAAGGTTGGGATGTCGTTTACGAAGTGCCGCCACGTGCTAGACTATCTCCCCCAAAGGAAGAGGATTATGAACCTCACATTAACCCAGACACATATGAAGGAGAATTCTTCCAAGAGACACGTCTTTCCAAAAATCTTTTCAAGAACCGCTATACTTCACCCCAAAACATTGAAGTAGACAGGGACAGTGAATCCGACATCACCCCAGAGGAGGAACAAGAAGAGCCGGAACAAGAAGAGGTTACTGCTGCGGATGACCTGTCATTGCTTGACCGATTACGTCAAGGTGGCCTTGCACATGTTGATGCCACTGAACCCTATGAGCCCGTCATTGATTATAGTGATGATGATGATTATGCATTTATTGATGATACTGATCGAGATTATTAGTAGTGTCAGGTATTAAATTTTTTAATGTTGTACTTGATGATGATACACTTAAGTGATACACATATTATTATTCATGTCGGTCTTTTTTTTATGTTGTACTAATTTCGTTTACTGTTTGTCATGGCAGGTGTTGAAAGATGGTGGGCGCTGGTCGGGAGCGCGCCAAGGCCCCTTTTTCCTCGGCGCGTGGTCTGAGGTCTTCGATTCCAGACGTACCTCTTCGCCGAGCGTTGCTGGACAGTATGTCCACACCGCCGGGCCCTTCTTCGTCCACCGCGGTGCCCAGCAGGGGACGAGGTAGGAAGAGAGGAGGTTGGGCACGTGGTCGCGGGAGAGGAGGTAGGGTGACTCCTAGGGCGCCTTCCTCGCCGCCACCCCCAGCTGTTTCACCCGAGCACGTGACTGCTAGGGTGGACTCGTCCGAGGAGGAGGCTACACGGACTCCGGTCCACGAGCCTCCGGTCCACGGGTCTTGGGCCCACGAGCCTCGGGTCGACTGGCCTTCGGCCCACGAGAGTTCGGCCCACGAGACCCCGGAGGAGCACACGTCCGGATGGGGTACCTGGCCGGATCAGCCCGAGGAGCCGAGTGGCCATGCTGATGATGGCGGGGAGCCGACTGATCTTGAGGAGGAGGGTGGCACCATCTACCAGCGTGGTGCTACACGGCTCGCGTCCGTGCCGGCGACCCGCGAGCAGAGGTGGTTGATCTTCCCTGATGGGGAGAGGTACGTAAGTGCATTTAATATTTTTGTACCTTCTGCATTCACGTTTCTTCAAATAACTAATGCGTTGGCCTTGTCATGCTGCAGGGGTTGGGACCACCATCATAGTGTCCGCCGGCCCAACTCCGTCCTTGGAGTTCTTTGCCGGCAAAACTTCCCGGGGTTTGTCACGTTGCCTGGTGAGGGTCGGCTTCCAGAGCTTGGGTTGAGCTGGGAGCACTACGTGGCTGCCCCGGCCCCGCCGGATGTCATTATCGACGGTGTCGTGTGCGACACGAGGGCAGACATGGTGATCAGGACGTTCTGGGTAATTTCTCCTTTACACATTTCAAAATCTTCAACTAGCTAGTTATTAATTGTACTAATCAATATTGTCTCATTTGATTGCAGACATTCTACAGGTGTGAGGAGGGATACGAGGAGGACTGCGCAAATGTTATCCAGAACGTCTGCAAGCGCCTACTCCAGAACTTACGGCACGAGGCTCGGGTGCAGGCTGTTCGAGACTACTACGCCTTGCGTGGTATCAAGAAGACCAAGCCGGCGTGCCGCGATAAGTTCCTGAGTAAGGAGCAGTACATGAAGGTAATTCTTAAGGCCTTCTACTTAAGTTCCTTCATTTAGTAATTCTTAGCCGTAGCGCTCAAGTTTCTATTTGCTAACTTAGGCGCCTCCGAGATGGTGTGCGGATCGGATGGATTGTTGGGAGGTGTTGGTCGATGAGTGGTGCTCACAAGAATGGCTAGCCCTCCACAACCAGGCCAAGGACAAACGTGCCCAAATGGAAGGTGTGCCACACCATCAAGGCAGCTCCAACTTATATCAGTTCGGGCGCAACTGGGTATGTGGTTTGCTTCATGATTCATGCAATTCATTCATCATGCTAGCTTGAGCCCTTTAATTACTAATTTTCATTGTTTCTCTCTTTCAGGCACGCCACAATAAGGCGGATAAGGTGCCAGAGGTGTACGACCTGTATGCCATGGCCCACACTGGCTCTTACAAGAAAGTCAAGGCTTTCTCTCAGTCTGACCTCGATGATGCAAACAACTTCACCAACATCTCCTCCCACAACAAGCTCGTGAGATATAGAGATGAGGGGAAGGCGAGGAAAGGGGAGGACTTTAACCCGAGCCAGGGTCCCGTTGATCCAGAGCTGGTGATGATATCTGGTGGCAGGAGGTCCCATGGCTCCATAGCCATTGGAGATGGACTTATCCGTTGTCCTAGCACTCTCCCGGAGATCAAGGCGCGCCAGTCGAGCTCCGCTCCTGAGATAAGGCCTCGTGAACGGCCAGTGCAACTCGCCATCAAGGTTAGTGATACGTACTCAGTTATCTTTCTCCATTACATTGTGTGCGCTTCCATCAATGATTACAAATGGTCATGTGAGTGGTGTTGCAGGCTGCTATACAGACTGAGAGAGATAGAACGGAGAAACTTCTGGCAGAGGCGGCGGAGAGGCAGCGGGAGATGGAGGAGAGGACGAGAAAGATGATGGAGGAGGAGAGGGCACGGAATGACATGCAGGCAAGGGCCATGTACGAGCTCCTTGTGGTAAGTTTCTTCTGCAGATTACTTGCTAGTCTTAACATTTGAGTCTCATTACTAACTAGTATGACTCTGTTCTGAAAACCAAATGTGCAGTCTGTGTGCGAGAAGTCCGGTCAGCCCGCTCCGCCGATGCCAGTGATTGCTCCTGGGAGCACGGTGAGTTTAGTTTGAATGGACATTACTTGGTAGTCTTAACATTTGAGTGTCGTAATGCTAACGAGACATTGGAAATGGTCTTTGGTGCAGCTTAACTCCAGAAACGCATCGCACGATCCTTCTCCAGGTAGCGGCACTAGCCACCCCGCTCCTACACCTCCCTGATCACGGTAAGTTTCTCTAGTGTTTTGCTTAACAAATGCATAAAGACCTAGACTTAGCTTTATTTCCTCCAATATGCTTACCATAATTACCTAGAGTTAGCTTATTTTCCTCCAAAATAACCCATTTTACCTAGGTTAGCTTATAAATGATGCAGTTCATCCAAGTTAGCTCAAAAATGACCCATTTTACCTACATTAGCTCCTAAATGATCCATTTTACCTATGTTAGCTTTAAAATGGCCCATTTCACCTAGGTTAACTCCAAAATGACCCATCTTACCTAGGTTATCTCATAAACGATCCATTTCAACTAATTTAGCTCATAAACGATCCATTTGACCTAAGTGAGCTAAAAAACAATCCATTTCACCTAAATTAGCTCTTAAATGATCCATTTCACCTAAGTTAGCTCAAAAAGATCCATTTCAACTAAATTAGCTCATAAATGATCCATTTCACCTAAGTTAGCTCAAAAACGATCCATTTCAACTAAATTAGCTCAAAAATGATCCATTTCAACAAAGTTAGCTCAAAAACGATCCATTTCAACTAAGTTAGCTCAAAAACGATCCATTTGACCTAAGTGAGCTAAAAAACGATCCATTTCACCTTAGTTACCTCAAAAACGATCCATTTCAACTAAGTTAGCTCAAAAACGGTCCATTTCAACTAGGTTAGCTCCAAAATGACCCATTTCACCTTACTTAGCTCAAAAACGATGCCCTTCACCTTAGTTAGCTCATAAACGACCCATTTCAACTAAGTTAGCTCATAAATGATCCATTTCAACTAAGTTAGCTCATAAACAACCCAACTTAGTTAGCTCATATATGATCCATTTCACCTAAGTTAGCTCATAAATGACATATACTTCTTGTTCTAGTCTTCTTCTTGTTCTAGTCACCTATTTCTAACTTTCTTATTTACCATTTTGCAGATTTCATTCACTTGATGGAAGCTAGCTTACTATGATGGAGTGCTTGCTTTTCCTTTGATGAAACTTTGCATTGTATCTAGCTTGCTATCTACATGACACTTTGCATTGTAATATATATATGGATGGAACAATGTGTATGGATGGAACTTCCTTATGTATGAACAATGTGTATGGATGAAACTGATGTGATATGTGATATGAAACTTATGTGCTAGATATGTGTTGGATATGTGCTGGATATGAAACTTATATATGTGATATGTGCTGCAAATTGTGGGATTTAATAAAAAACAGAAAAAACAGACAATATGCAGGCTCTTTGCCGTCTGCCACCGACGGCAAAGAGCCTTTGCCGTCTGCCGCGGACGGCAAAGAAGCCACGTGGCAGCCAACTGTGCTTCCTGGGAGCTGACCCGTTTGGTCAGTTTGCCTACAGTGGCAGACGGCAAAGACTTTGCCGTCCGTGGCAGACGGCAAAGAACCTGCACTTTGCCATCAGTGGCAGACGGCAAAGAACCTGCCATCTAGTGACGTGTAGATGACATCATAAGGCGGACGGCAAAGACCAAAGGCTAGTTGCCGTCTGCGGCGGACGGCAAAGGTCTGCCGTTAGCCACTTAACGGACTGACAGCGCAAATATTGCCGTCCGCCCTCTTTGCCGTCCGCCGCAGACGGCAAAGAGCCTTTGCCGTCCGCCGCCAGGAAGCAGACGGCAAAGCAGCTGTTTACCGTAGCCTTCTTTGCCGGAGCCTTTTGCCGTCCGCCTTTCGAGCCTTTGCCGTCCGCCATGGCAGACGGCAAAGTAGCTGTTTCCTGTAGTGATTGGCCAGAGTCCTCATGAAGAAATCAAGGAAGTTGACAGGAACGCCATAAATGATATTGAAAAGCAGATTCTTCATGATGCCAACGACTTCTTCTTCATCCGAGTCGTGGCCCTTGATAGGACTCAATGTCTTCGTCAGAATGCGATAGACAGTCCGATGCACATATAAAAATTCCTTCACAAGGAATTTTTTTCTTGGGGCCTAACCTGGCTTCAAAGGCTTCATCAGCACTTGCATATAGTGATCTGTAAGCTGAGGTTCACTGTAGACGCAACGAGCAGCTTCAAGGGGAGGACTGAGAGGCAAAGCACGAAGCAATTCAGTAGCTGGTGCCTTGTAGTGAGTATTTTCAGACATCCAGTCCAGCACCCATGAATTCACATCTTCAGAGTCTCCGGTGATGTGCAGAGTTGCATAAAATTGAAGAATGAGCTCTTCATTCCAATCACATATATCAGTGTAGAAATTTAACAGTCACGCGTCGTAAAGAACACTGAGGACTGGCCCGAAGCACGGCAGAGATTCCATATCCACGTGAGGAATGTGCTCATGATCGAAGACTTTGTCTTTGTTAAACAGCACTGAGGAATAAAAATTTGCCTGGCTGGCAGTCCAGAAACGCCTCTTCATAATGCAAGCAGAGTCATAGGGGTTGTAGTCAGTGAAGAATACGTGCTCGCTGAAGAAATCATTAGCCTTGAATTTTTGCTTCCTTGAGAATGGATCCTTTGGCTTGGGCAGAGGAGTGTCAGTCAATTGCATGACAACCTCAGGAATCGCAATCTCAGGTTCTTCAGGCTGAGGAATTTCTGCTTCCTCTTCAGTGGCAGTCTGGGTCTTCAATTCTTCATTTTCATTTTCTTCAGCACTAGTGGCTGGAACTTGTTCATGAGCTTCATCAGATCCCATTTGAACTATTGTTGCCGAGGACTGAGGAATTTGGTGCAATGGAGTGAAGAGTGGAGAGTTGGGGTGCTGACTTTCCCAGAAGTCATCATTCATCACTAGTGTGGTATAGCCAATGTCCACATCTTCATCTTCCATTTCTTCAACGCCAGCCTCTTCAGCAGTAAATTGAGGCATAGGCGAGGAAACTGTGGGGGTTGAAGGGATTTTATCCACTTCAATTTTTTCATCCATCTGCTCTGACGAAGCAGCAGAAGGATTTTCTTCATCAGATCTGCTAGGGATCACATATTCTTCATCAAAAGGGACGATTTCCTTTGATGGCATGGAGGAAACTGGAACAGCATCAATTGGATTAGCAAATGAGCATGTCAATTTTTCATCTTCTTCGATGCTGAAGAATCTGAAGGAGCTGATGCTTTCCTTTTCTTCACTGCTGCACGCTCTGCAGCCTTGGTCTTCTTCACATCGGATGCAGATGGAAGAATTGGAGTTGGGATAGGTGCAGGAGGAGCAGAGGAATGTGGTTGATTTTCTTCAGGCACAACTGATGCAGTTGCCTTGACTTCTTCATTTTCTTCAGGCGCACCACTAGTGGATGCCCTGGCAATTTCATCAGCGGCTGGAATGCAGTCATCAGCCCTGGAATTCACATTTTCTTCAGCAGCCTGATTGTCATCAGCGGTGCTGGCATGTTCTTCAGTGGGCTGAGCAGATGCTTCAGCCTGAGGAATTTCTTGTTGCGATGGGGATGCAACATTGGAGGTGAACATCTTTGTCAGTTTAACAAACCTGACCTTGGCTCCTTTCCAATCAGCATAGTAAGCATTGAAATCATCGCTGAGGGTTTTGATCTCAGACTGGATCTTCACAAGTTCATCAGTTGTCATAGAGACAACGTTGTTCTTCAGGAATTTCTCCTTCCTGTACTGTGCTTTCTTGAGCTGCCTGGCCTTCTCAAATTTCCATTTTTCTTCTTGGATGAAGGCAGTCCACATATGACTTTGACTAGGAGTCAGCTTGAAGTCAGACATAGGAGTGTTTGGGTCCTTGTTCAGAGACCAATGTAATCGAGGATCAACTTTGGATCCAGAAGCAGAGGCACATTTGTGCCCTTGGCTCTAGCGGCCCTGACTTGCCTATCTCTGATGATTTCAGCAAGTTCTTCATCATCAGCTTCATCTTCTTCAGACGGCACTTGGAAGGCGACCTGCTTCTTGTGAGGACTTGGGAAAGAGCCTCGTCCAGCAGTGGTCTTAGTCTTCAGCAGAGAGGGTCCTGTTGAAGAATTTGGTGTAGCTGAGGAACTAGCTAAAACTCCTGAGGCAATAGAGTAGCCTCTAGTCCTTTGGCACGTGGCAAGATGCACATGTGCTGAGGATTTGGTCGGAGCAGCTGAGGATTTTGGAGGGGCAGGAGCAGCGTGAGGAATTTGTCGTGAGGACATTGACGGTGAAGCACTTGGCTTACGCGCAGGCTTCTTTGCCATGGATTTCTTTGGCTTGACAGCAGAGGCCTCAGCAGCGGCAGCAGCAGCAGAGTTCTCGTTGAATTTCCTCACTGCATCTTTTGCTTGTTTGACCAACTTGGCTTGGCGCTTGGCCCATTCTTTAGGATAACCTTCACCACGCTTGAGGCTGGTGAGGTCAGCTTCTTGGCCAGGTGCCAACGGAGGTCTTTAGCAGGGAGGATTGAGTGCGAATTTCTTCATGTACTCGGGAGTCACATATCTGTACTCCCTCCATTCTCTTGCCCATCTCCTCTCTATCTTCTGAATGCGCACCTTGCGCTGATTTTTATCTTCCTCAGGGGGTGTGCAGTACCCAGCATCGATGTCCTCAGGGATTTCAAAAGCAGTGTTGACCTCAGGCCTCTTTCCTCCTTTCTGTGGCTTCTTACCGTCGGCCATTTTCTTTAAATGAGGAATTTGAACAATGGAATTCTCTGAAGAAGTATGCAACTTTTCTTTGAGGAACGATGCAATTGAGTTAAGTTGATGAGAACCTAGTGATTCAACAGCGGACATGAGTACCTATGAACAGAGTATAGTTGCGAGGAATTTGGAGAGGTCATATGCGTTCACAGAAGGTTTTTCAAAAAGAACAAGTTTGAGGAATTTGACCAGATGAGTCTTGAAGAATTTCACTAAGCGTTCTTTGTCTTAGGTTCTAGAGTTGTATAGATCGAAGATCCACACAATTGAGGAATCTTGAAGAAAAATGATGCTTAGAGAAACGAATCAAGAACAGATGACATGTGAGGTGTTTAGTGTGTGAAGAATTTGAAGAATAAACACATGTGAAGATTTTGTAGAAATCATTTGAATCAAATAGGGCAGTAAAAGTAACTTTTAATTACCCTGAACGAAGAACACGACGAACTGTGAGGTGGACAATTGAAGTTCCTCTATGCAGATCTTCCACGCCCTAACTCGGCGGAGGAAGACGGCTACGGCGGCGGCGGAGTGAAGATTTCCGCGGCCGGCGCGAGTACGGCGGCAACGAGGTCGAGGCAGTGAAGCTCTTCCTCACCGGCGACGATGAAGTAGCAGCGGCGCTAGGGTTTGAGAAGCTCGAGCTGGAGAGAGGTCGAGCAGAGTAAAGGAAGTGAGGAAGGGAAGAGGGGTATTTATAGCCACGGTGAAAAACTGTTCGCCCGAAGATTTTGGACGAACGTGCCCCTGACCCTTCTCATTTGCTTGACATGTGTCACCCACGTACTGAGAAGTGGAGATCATGTTAGATCGTG
The DNA here is from genome assembly GCF_002575655.3 of Aegilops tauschii subsp. strangulata. Classification (NCBI taxonomy): domain Eukaryota; kingdom Viridiplantae; phylum Streptophyta; class Magnoliopsida; order Poales; family Poaceae; genus Aegilops; species Aegilops tauschii. Next base: position 26,638,963 of record NC_053036.3, on the reverse strand, counting down.
GGTGAATAAATAAGCATTTCATGGGATGCAGAACAGTTTGAGCGGCAAAGCCGAAAATTTGGAGAAGATAAGTTAAAAGTTCCGTTCGCAAATTCTTCAGCTGACAAGGACACAGTGAAGATTTTGAACGAGTTTCAAATAGAACGCACATGAAGAATTTGTGAATAGATTGGGTTGAGTATAGCATATGGGGGGAAGGGTCCGATCACATTCACTAAGCAGAAAAACGCAACTTGAAGAATTAGCCATAAGTGAATGCTGTAAAATAGTTATTCTTCACCCCCTCTATTTTACCATCAATACACCGTAATTTTACGTTCCATAAGTTTTTTCTTATTTCTGACGTAAAAAGAGACCGTAAGAAAATATATTATTGCCGTAAAAAATATTTATGTTACGTAAAATTACAAACGTAAAAACTTAGTGTAAAATATACATAAACTGCAAATTTTCTTGTCTTATGACCTATATTTTTATTTTTTTATGCCAAATTTTATGTACTGAATCAACAAAAATGTAACTATTTGAATTCCAAATGTAATATAATTATGAAGTGATCGTAAGATTACTTCCGGCGAAGAATAACGTATTCTGCACCCTGGGTTATGAATAGTATCACTATATATATATATGTATATATATATATAGCCAGTGAAGAAAAACGACGGAAACAGTGAAGATTTTGCAAAGTTGAAGAACATGAACAACTGAGGAATTTCAAAACTGAGGAAAAACTCAAATTGAAGATTTTCAACTTTTGATGGTGGCGTGACCCACCATATAACAATGATGATTTCAGACACCACGTACAATTGTCGTAGGGTTCTGAGAATCAAATTCTTTGTTAATTTCTTCACACTTAGAGTGTTATTCTTCATTGATTGAAGAAAAATGTTTCTTCATGTGTTGCACATCTAAGTTATCAATTTTACATAAGTGTTAGGATGAGTGTCCTTTTCAAAGAACATTCGAAGATTCTAGTATATTTAGCTCACACCGCAACTTGCTAAATCTCTTCTCATCCAAGGGCTTAGTGAAGATATCGGCTAGCTGTTCTTCAGTCTTCATATGCTCAATAGAAATGTCGCCATACAACACATGATCGCGAAGAAAATAATGATGAATCTGAATGTGCTTTGTCTTCGAGTGCTGAACTGGGTTGTGAGCAATCTTGATGGCACTCTTAGAGAGGCACATTCTTCACATTGACGCCATAGTCCTTGAGAGTTTGCTTCATCCACAGCAATTGAGCACAACAAGAACCAGCAGCAATGTACTCAGCTTCAGCAGTAGACAGTGATACGCAGTTCTGTTTCTTCGAGGACCAACAGACCAAAGATCGTCCGAGGAAATGACATGTACCAGATGTTGACTTGCGGTCCACACGATCACCAGCATAGTCAGAGTCGGAATATCCAATGAGATCAAAAGCCGAGCCCTTGGGGTACCATAATCCAAGTGTTGGTGTGTGAGCTAGATATCGAAGAATATGTTTCACAGCCTTATGGTGTGATTCCTTCGGTGTAGCTTGAAATCGGGCACACATGCAAACACTAAGCATAATATCTGGCCTAGATGCACATAAATACAATAAAGAACCAATCATGGAGCGGTATATCGAAGTCAATACCATTTTCATCAGTGCACAGATGGCCATGTGTGGGCATCGGAATTTTGATGCCTTTGCAATCTTGCATGCTGAATTTCCTCAGTACATCCTTGAGGTATTTCTCCTGAGATATGAATATGCCATTATGCTGTTGACGAATTTGAAGACCTAAGAAGAATTTCAATTCTCCCATCATAGACATTTGATATTCTTCACTCATCATATAGGCAAATTCATCACTATAACGTTGGTCAGTACAGCCAAAGATAATATCATCAACATATATTTGGCACACAAACAATTCACCATCATAAGATTTAGTGGAAAGAGTAGGGTCGAGTGAACCGGGTTTGAAGCCTTTCTTCATGAGGAATTCCTTCAAAGAACATACCATGCCCGAGGGGCCTGCTTGAGGCCATAGAGGGCCTTATTGAGTCTGAAGACTTTGTCAGGATGCTTTGGATCTTCAAAACCTGGGGGTTGAGCAACATATACTTCTTCCTCAAGCTTACTATTGAGGAATGCACTTTTCACATCCATTTGATATAAAGTTATATCATGATGGTTAGCATAAGCAAGTAATATTCGAATAGCTTTAGGTCTGGCAACAGGTGCAAAAGTTTCATCGAAATCAATTCCTTCAACCTGTGTGTAGCCTTGAGCTACAAGCCGTGCCTTATTCCTCACCACAAGGCCATTTTCATCTTGCTTGTTGCGGTAGATCCACTTTGTGCCAATGATATTGTGCTTGCTAGGATCTGGACGTTTAACCAGTTCCCAAACATTGTTGAGTTCGAACTGATGTAATTCTTCTTGCATGGCCTGAATCCACTCAGGCTCCAGAAATGCTTCATCTACCTTAGTGGGCTCTGTGATAGAGAAAAAGGCATTTTCTTCAACACCATTTTCTTCAGCATTTTCTTCAGGTGCATTAGCTCGACGTTCTTCACGTTCTGGAATGAATTCTTCAGCAGATTCTTCGGTAGGAATGACATCCTCAGTAGCCTTGAACTTGATAGTTTCCTCAGGTGCTGGTTCATCTATCACAGAGGGTAGGTGCTCTCTTTGCGCGCCATTAGTTTCATCGAACCGCACATCTACAGTTTCAACAACCTTGTGAAGAACGTTGTTGAAGACTCTGTAGGTGTGCGAGTCCTTTCCGTAACCAAGCATAAAACCTTCATGTGCTTTCGGTGCAAATTTAGCATTGTGATGAGGATCTCTAATCCAACATTTAGCACTGAAGACTTTGAAATAACTCACATTGGGTTTCTTGTCAGTGAGGAGTTCATAGGCAGTCTTCTTGAAGAATTTCTGAAGATATACCTTGTTGATGATGTGGCACGCACTATAAATTGCCTCAATCCAGAAGTGACAAGGCGTCTTGTACTCATCAAGCATAGTGCATGCCATCTCAACGAGAGTTCTGTTCTTGCGCTCCACGACGCCATTCTGCTGAGGAGTGTAAGGAGTAGATAACTCATGAGTAATACCAAGTTCATCATGATAGTCATCAAGACCAGAATTCTTGAACTCAGTTCCATTGTCACTTCTGATGTGCTTAATCTTCACACCAAAGTTGGTTGAAGCCCTCGAGGAAAATCGTTTGAAGACTTCCTACACTTCATGTTTGTAAGTGACAATATGTACCCATGTGTAACGAGAGTAATCATCAACAATAACAAAGCCATAGAGAGATGCGTCATTTGTGACTCCTGAGTAATGGTTAGGACCGAAGAGATCCATATGAAGCAATTCAAATGGTCGAGTAGTGGTCATGATAGTCTTCACTGGATGCTTAGCCTTCGTCATCTTTCCAGCTTCATAGGCTCCGCATAAGTGATTCTTGAGGAATTTGACATTCTCAATGCCAATGACGTGCTTCTTCTTCGCAAGCATGTGCAAATTCCTCATGCCTGCATGACCAAGTCGTCGATGCCATAGCCAGCCTTCTGAAGCTTTTGCAAGTAGGCACACGGCTGGTTGCGGTCCTGTAGAGAAATCAACAATATACAAGTCTCCTCTCCTAAAGCCTTCGAAGACTTTGGAATTGTCAGCTTCCATAACCACAACACAACGATACTTGCCAAAGACAACAACCATATCAAGATCACAACGCATTGAGACAGACATTAGGTTGTATCCTAAGGACTCGACAAGCATGACTTTGTCCATGTGTCGGTCCTTTGTGATCGCAACCTTACCTAGACTCAATACCTGACTTTTGCCTTTGTCAGCGAAGATGATATGCTTCAGATGCGATGGTGATAAGGGAGCATCCATCAATAGATTCTTGTCACTAGTCATGTGATTTGTACATCCACTATCGAGCATCCATCAATAGATTCTTGTCACTAGTCATGTGACGAACTTCATATACTTCATCAGTGAAGAATATGACATCACAATTCGTCAGACCAATTTCATCAAGCAATGAAACAGTTAAAACAATACGAGGACGTGAGAAATGAAAGTTCATTTCTTCATGATTAGCCTGCATCCTTTCAGGCACTTTTTCAGGTCTCCAACAAATTCTTCAGACATTTAAGTACGTCTGGAGACCTGACCCTGCATAAAAGATTAGTTCTTTTTCTTCACCACCCACATCTGAAGGGGTGGCAAAGAGTTCATCACTCCGCGATCTCCATACGAGAAAGGTGGCATACAAGCCAATCCATTTCGTTTCACATAAGAGGAGTTAGGGTAAGCATATGAATAATGCTCATATTCATAGCCCTTAGCTCTTCCCTGCGAAACAGAGTTGTTAGCACGATGAACATAATGATTAGAAGAATAATGCTCATATTCATAGCCCTTAGCTCTTCCCTGCGAAACAGAGTTGTTAGCACGATGATGTTCATATGAGGACTTTGATCCTTTTGAGGAATATGATCCACGTGAGGAATTTGATCCGTATGAGGACTTGGATCCATATGAAGAATTTGGTCCATATGAAGAATTTGATCTGGGGTTCCTACTCTTCACAGGTCGTGTCATGAGGACTTTCACCTGAAGACTTTCAAGGCACCTTTTGGGAACCCAGATTTTCTTCAAAGGAGAACCGTTCCTGCAGTTAGTGCCAACATATCTAGCAAATACTTCACCATTATGATTTTTAAACAGTTTATAGTTGGATTCAAATGACTCATCAGAAGAATGAGAAGATTCACATGTAAAGCCAGATAAATTACATGGATCAACTGGAGGTCCCTTTGCAGCAACCCATGAGGTTTTGGGGTACTGCTCAGGCTTCCAATATGTACCATCAGCATTGAGTTTCCTCTCAAAGGCAATACCCTCTTTCCTAGGGATCATGTTGAGGATCTGCTTTTTAAGCACATCACAAAGAGTTTGATGCCCTTTGAGACTTTTGTACATGCCTGTCATGTACAATTTCTTCAGCCCTGCATCGTCAGTGATACTAGCAATGTCCTCAGATGAGGAATTAGTGATAGCAGAGACAGTTGAAGAATTTGTAGCATTAGAAGCATTTGAACATTCAGGTGAAGAATTAGCAGATTCACGTTCAATGCATTTCAAACATGGAGGAACAAATTCTTCCTGAGCAGCGCTGAATTGTTGAGCAAGTAATGAATCGCGCTCCTTCTGAAGATCTTCATAACTCACTCTTAGCTTCTCAAGATCTTGCTTTCTTTGAAGAAATTCATAAGAAAGCTTCTCATGATCAGACAAGAGATTGTTATGATGACCTTGAAGGTTGTTAAACCTAGTCTGAAGTCTCTGAAGATTTTCAGTCAAGGTTTTAGTGCGATCCATTGCTTCACCCAACATATCATCACTTTTGTCTAGCATGTTTTGAACCTTTTCAAAAGCCCTTTGTTGTTTCACAGCAATTTTAGCAAGTTTAGAATAGCTGGGCTTAAGGTTTTCATCAGATTCATTCTCACTTGATTCAGAGGAGGTATATTTGAGTACCTTGGCACCCTTTGCCATGAAGCAATAGGTGGGAGCGTAGTCATCATTGCCTTCATCAGCCTTGTTGGTGAGGTCATTTTCTTCAGTGTTGAAGATAGACTTGCTGACGAATGCAGTAGCGAGGGCTAGGCTCGCCACACCGGATTCGGAATCCTCATATGCCTCCTCTTCCTCATTTTCTTCTAATTCAGCCTTAGAGTCCATTTCCTTGCCAATGAATGCCCGAGCCTTCTTGGAGCTGCTCTTCTTGTGAGATGAAGACTTTGAGGATTTTTATGATGAAGATTTTAAGGATTTCTTCTTTTTCTTCGCATCATCAGAACTGTAATCCTTGTATTTCTTCTTCTTTGATTCCTTTTCCCACTGAGGACAACCTTGAATGTAGTGTCCGGATTTCTTGCATTTGTGACAAAGCCTCTTCTTGTAGTCACTGGATGAGGAACCATTGCTCCTTGAGGGTCTTCCAAAGAGACCATGTCTTGAGAACTTCTGGAACTTCTTCACGAGCAGTGCTAGATCATGGCTCAGTTCTTCAGGATCACCAAGGCTGATGTCAGAGTCTTCATCTTCAGACTCAGAAACTGCCTTGGCCTTCAGTGCACGTGATATGCCATAGCTTGAACCATAGAGATCTCTCTTATCAGCAAGGTGGAACTCATGAGTATTTAGCCTCTCGAGGATATCAGCGGGATCAAGTGACTTGTAATCAGCACGTTCTTGTATCATCAAAGCCAGAGTATCAAATGAGGAATCAAGCGATCTCAACAATTTCTTCACCACCTCATGGTCGGTGATGTCAGTGGCACCAAGCGCTTGAAGCTCATTTGAGATGTCAGTGAGACGATCGAAGGTTTGTTGAACATTTTCATTGTCGAGTCTTTTGAAGCGGTTGAAGAGACTGCGAAGAACATCAACTCGAGAGTCACGCTGAGTTGAGACTCCTTCATTTACTTTGGACAGCCTATCCCAGATAAGCTTAGCAGTTTCCAAAGCACTCACTCTTCCATACTGTCCTTTGCTCAGATGGCCACATATGATATTCTTCGCTTGAGAATCGAGTTGCTTGAATCTCTTCACATCGGTAGCGTTCAGTGAGGGTGAGACAGAGGGAACACCATTTTCCACAACATACCAGAGATCGTTATCAATTGCCTCAAGATGCATTCGCATCTTGTTCTTCCAGTAGAGGTAGTCCGTCCCATCGAAGGTAGGACACCCAGCAGAGACCTTAATCATACCTGAGGGTCGACATAACTAAAACTCCAGGCGGTTAAACCAAAATCACACAGAATAAGGGAGTACCTTGCTCTGATACCAATTGAAAGTGCGTTATATCGACTAGAGGGGGGGTGAATAGGCGATTTTTATGAATTCTTTACTGAGGAATTAGCCAGTGAGGAAATTCCTTGGTGAAGAACTACTTGCAGCGGAATAAGTACTCAAAAGTATGCATAGCAGAACACACGCATGGTCATCATGATGAAATGAAGACAAGCACAGAGTACAGAAGCGTAAACACAGGATAGCACAGGATGAAGACAAACAGGCTGAAGAAATTGAACTGAGGAAATTGAGAGTCTTCATTCAAAGTCTTCAAACACAGATATGAACAAGTGCACAACATAGTTATGAGGAAATGAAAGAGTTGAGGAAATAGAACCAGTAAGCTTGGTGAAGACAATGATTTGGTAGACCAGTTCCAACTGCTGTCTCAGTTGTACGTCTGGTTAGAGCGGCTAGGTATTTCAACCTGAGGACACACAGTCCCCGGACACACAGTCCTCACCGTATTCTCCTTGAGCTAAGGTCACATAGACCTCGCCCAATCACTCGTGGTATGTCTTCAGGTGACTTCCGAACCTTCACAAACTCGGTCACCCGGCGATCCACAATTCCTCTTGGATGCTCTAGACCATGACGCCTAACCGTCTGGAAGAAGCACAGTCTTCAAAGGTAACAAGCGTAGGATCCACGCAGGATCAATCTCTTCAATGATGCTCAATCACTTTGGGTTTGTAGGTGTTCGGGTTTGGGTTTTCCTCACTTGATGATTTTCGCTCAATGTCTTCGGAGGATGAAATGCTCTCAAATGACAAATGTTAGTTTCTCTCGGAGCAGCCAACCAGCTAGTGGTTGTAGGGGGCGGCTATTTATAGCCTAGGGAGCAGCCCATCATGATATGACATAAATGCCCTTAAATGATATGAGCGTTAATTGGGTAGATATTTTGGGACAGCTGGCGCATAGCACAGCAACGGTCAGAAATTTGAGTATCAAATTCCTCAGGGCTATCATGTTCCTCACTGTGTAGGCAATCCGCACTGGCGAATTCCTAACTCCTCAGTCAGAACAAATTCCTCAGGGACCAGAAGAACTTAGTCTCTGTCACTGAAGAATATGACTGGACTGTATGAGATTTCCAATGGCTTCACTCGAAGGGATTGGTAGGTGTAGGATTTTGAGTTGAGCATCACATGGAAATTTTTCCTTAGTATTTCCTCGAACCCCTTTAACAGTATGGTGTTTCCTATGACTCAAGAAAGAGAAAATGAAACTATGAAAACAAAAGTCTTCACGCTTCATGTTCCTCAAACGAATACCAAGTCTTCAAGGTCACACCAATTTCTTCACTTTCAAAGTCTTCAGAAAGTCTTCAGAAATTCAAAGTCTTCAGTCGAAGAACTTCATTTTTAGGGGTCGACTTTCTCTGTAAATATCAAACTCCCCATAGACTTATAGACCTGTGTACACTCATAAACACATTAGTCCCTTAACCTATAAGTCTTCAATACACCAAAATCACTATGGGGCACTAGATGCACTTACAAGAGACTTGAGTGTTTAGGTAGGCCGTGGCCGAGACCCTCGTTGGGCTTCCGCTTGAAGGTTGCCGAGTACATGTCGTGTAAACGGCGGAAAGTGGTGAGAGCGTGTGTGAAGAAGTACACCCCTGCAGGGTTAACATCATCTATTCGAATAGCCGCGTCCGCGGTAAAGGACCTCTGGGTTGCCTATACAGTTCATAGACAAGTGAAAGTGGATACTCTAAAATGTGCAAGATAAGCGTGAGTGCTATGGATGGCGTTCTCGTAGGGAGACGGGAGCGGATCCATAGTGGTGTATTGATATGGTGAATATGTGGACTCGTGTGCGCCACCTCAAAAGAGTTACTTGCAGTCGTAGTTTAGGATAGCCACAGAGTCAAAGCTGGCTTGCTGCAATTAAACCCCACCATCCCTTTGTTGATAATGATGCATATGTAGTTAGTTCTGATGTAAGTCTTGTTGGGTACATTTGTACTCACGTTTTCTTAATTTATGTTTTTGTAGAGAGACTTCAGTCTCACTAGTAGTTCTGCGTGGACTTCGATGTTTAGCTTGCTACCTCAGCTACGATCTTGTGCCCACGGCAGGGTCTTGTAGATAGTCAGGCTTCTCAGCCCTTTTCATTTGTAGTTGTCTGTACTCAGACAAGTTAAGCTTTCGCATGTGCTTATTGCTTGAATTCTCTGTAGGTTGGGTCATCATACCCATGTTTGTAATATCTGTCTCTTCGGAGCCTAATGAATAAATACTTTGAGTCGTAGAGTTTTGTTGTGATGCCATGTTGTATTTACACATATCAGGCATATTGTGTGTATGATTGAAATGCTTGGTATGTGTAGGATCCGACAACCTAGTTGTTTATCCTTGGTAGCCTATCTTATGGGGAAAGGTAGTCTAGTGCTTCCACTGAGCAATGGTAGTCTGCTACAGCCCGGTTTACCGGAGTCCTGCTAGCCCAGTTACTACTGCTCCGGAACACTTAGACTGGCCGACATGTGATCCACTTCGTTCCTGTGTCTGTCCCTTCGAGGAAATGTCACGCGGTGACTTCCGGAGTCCTGCTAGCCTGCTACCTCCCGGGTTCCCGGAGTCCTGTTAGCCTGCTACCTCCCGGGTTCTCGGAGTCCTGTTAGCCCAGTTGCTACAGCCCGGATTCACACGCTGACCGACACGTTAGATGTTGGTTCATGTATGCCTGTCCCCGTAAGTTAGCGCCACTTTGGGTTCACGACTAGTCATGTCGGCCCGGGTTCTCTGTCATATGGATGCTAGCGACACTATCATATACGTGAGCCAAAAGGCGCAAACGGTCCCGGGCCAGGTAAGGTGGCACCCGTGGGAATACCGTGCGTGAGGCCGCAAAGTGATATGATGTGTTACATGCTAGATCGGTGTCCTGACAACTACGTTCCCCAACAGTCGTATCAAAGCCAGGTCCATGCGTAGATGATATGCACGAGTAGAAAACAAAGAGTTGGGGGCAATAATAGTCATACTGCTTACCACCAACATCTTACTTTGATTCGGCAGTATTGTTGGATGAAGCGGCTCGGACCGACATTACATGACCACATTCATAAGACTGGTTCTACCGATGTGCTTCGCACACAGGTGGCTGGTGGGTGTCTGTTTCTCCAACTTTAGTTGAATCGAGTTTGACTACGGCCGGTCCTTGTTGAAGGTTAAAACAGCACACTTGACGATGCGTAGGTAAGAACTATTCTTGCTAGAAGCCCATAGCAGCCACGTAAAACTTGCAATAACAAAGTAGATGACGTCTAACTTGTTTTTGCAGGGCATGTTGTGATATGATATGGTCAAGACATGATGTGATATAAGTTATTGTATGAGATGATCATGTTTTGTAAAAGTTAGCGGCAACTGGCAGGAGCCTTATGGTTGTCGCTTTATTGTATGAAATGCAATCGCCATGTAATTGCTTTACTTTATCACTATGTGGTAGCGATAGTTGTAGAAGCAATAGTTGGCAAGACGACAACGACGCTACGATGGAGATCAAGGTGTCAAGCCGGTGACGATGGAGATCATGACGTTGCTTTGGAGATGGAGATCAAAGGCACAAGATGATGATGGCCATATCAAGTCACATATTTTGTTTGCATGTGATGTTTATCTTTTATGCATCTTATTTTGCTTAGTACGGCGGCAACATTATAAGATGATCCCTCACTAAAATTTCAAGGTATAAGTGTTCTACTTGAGTATGCACCATTGCTACAGTTCGTCGTGCCGAGACACCACGTGATGATCGGGTGTCATAAGCTCTACGTTCACATACAACGGGTGCAAGACAGTTTTGCATGTGCAGAATACTCGGGTTAAACTTGACGAGCCTAGCATATGCAGATATGGCCTCGGAACACTAAGACCGAAAGCTCAAACGTGAATCATATAGTAGATATGATCAACATAGAGATGTTCACTATTGAAAACTACTCCATATCACATGATGATCGGACATGGTTTAGTTGATATGGATCACCTGATCATTTAGATGACTAGGGAGATGTCTATCTAAGTGGGAGTTCTTAAGTAATATGATTAATTAAACTTAATTTATCATGAACTTAGTCCTGATAGTATTTGCATATCTATGTTGTAGATCAATAGCTTGCAATGTAGCTCCCCGTTTATTTTTGATATGTTCCTAGAGAAATATAAGTTGAAAGATGATATTATCAATGATGCGGACTGGGTCCGTGATTTGAGGATTATCCTCATTGCCGCACACAAGAATTATGTCCTTGATGCACCGCTAGGTGACGAACCTATTGCAGGAGCAGATGCAGACGTTATGAACGTTTGGCAAGCTCGGTATGATGACTACTTGATAGTTTAGTGCGCCATGCTTTACGTCTTAGAACCGGGACTTCAAAAATGTTTTTAACACCACGGAGCATATGAGATGTTCCAAGAGTTGAAATTGGTATTTCAGACTCATGCCCGTGTCGAGAGGTATGAGACCTCTGATAAGTACTTTGCCTACAAGATGGAGGAGAATAGCTCAACTAGTGAGCATGTGCTCAGAATGTCTGAGTACTACAATCGCTTGAATCAAGGGGAGTTAATCTTCCAGATAAGATGGTGATTGACAGAGTTCTCTAGTCACTATCACCGAGTTACTGGAACTTCGTGATGAACTATAATAGGCAAGGGATGACGAAAACGATTCCCGAGCTCTTCGCGATGCTAAAATCGGCGAAGGTAGAAATCAAGAAAGAGCATCAAGTGTTGATGGTTAACAAGACTACTAGTTTCAACAAAAGGGGCAAAAGAAAACAAGGGGAACTTCAAGAAAGAATGGCAAGCAAGTTGCCACTCCCGTGAAGAAACCCAAAGCTAGTCCTAAGCCTGAAACTGAGTGCTTCTACTTCAAAGGGAATGGTCACTGGAAGCGGAACTACCCCAAATACTTGGCGGATAAGAAGGATGGCAAAGTGAACAAAGGTATATTTGATATACATGCTATTGATGTGTACTTTACTAGTGTTCATAGTAACCCCAGGGTATTTGATACCGGTTCAGTTGCTAAGATTAGTAACTCCAAACAGGAGTTGCAAAATGAACAGAGACTAGTTAAGGGCGAGGTGATGACGTGTGTTGGAAGTGATTCCAAGATTGATAAGATCACCATCACATACTCCCTCTACCTTTGGGATTAGTATTGGACCTAAATAAATGTTATTTGGTGTTTGCGTTGAGCATGAATATGATTGGATCATGTTTATTGCGATACGGTTATTCATTTAAATTGGAGAATAATTGTTGTTCTGTTTACATGAATAAAACCTTCTATGGTCTTACATCCAATGTAAATGGTTTACTGAATCTCGATCGCAGTGATACACATATTGATAATATTGATGCCAAAAGATGCAAAGTTAATAATGATAGTGCAACATGTTTGTGGCACTGCCGTTTAGGTCATATTGGTGTAAAGCGCATGAAGAAACTTCATTCAGATGAACTTTTGGAATCACTTGATTATGAATCATTTGATACTTGCGAACCATGGGCAAGATGACTAAGACTCTGTTCTCCGGAACAATGGAGCGAGCCAATGACTTATTGGAAATAATACATACCAATGTATGCGGTCCAATGAGTGTTGAGGCTCGCGGCGGGTATCGATATTTTCTGACCTTCACAGATGATTTGAGCAGATATGAGTATATCTACTTAATGAAACACAAGTCTAAAATGTTTGAAAAGTTCAAAGAATTTCAGAGTGAAGTGGAGAATCATCATAACAAGAAAATAAAGTTTCTACGATCTGATCTCAGAGGCGAATATTTGAGTTACGAGATTGGCCTTCATTTAAAACATGTTGTAGGATCGAAAGTATGTCTAGAGGGGGGGTGATTAGACTACTTGACCAAATAAAAATCTAGCCTTTTCCCAATTTTAAGTCTTGGAAGATTTTAGCAACTTAGCACAAATCAAGTAATCAACCTACACATGCAATTATAAGAGTATAGCAGCGAAATGTAAAACAATATCATATGAAGGTAAAGGGAGGAGTTTGGAGGGAGCAAACGCAGTATACACAGAGATTTTTTATCCGTGGTTCCGATAGGTGGTGCTATCATACATCCACGTTGATGGAGACTTCAACCCATGAAGGGTAAAGGTTGCGCGAGTCCACGGAGGGTTCCACCCACGAAGGGTCCACGAAGAAGCAACCTTGTCTATCCCACCATGGCCATCGCCCACGAAGGACTTGCCTCACTAGGGTAGATCCTCACGAAGTAAGCGATCTCCTTGCCCGTACAAACTCCTTGGTTCAACTCCACAATCTTGACGGAGGCTCCCAAGTGACACCTAGCCAATCTAGGAGACACCACTCTCCAAAAGGTAATAGATGGTGTGTTGATAATGAACTCCTTGCTCTTGTGCTTCAAATGATAGTCTCCCCAACACTCAACTCTCTCTCATAGGATTGGGTTTGGTAGAAAGATGATTTGAGTGGAAAGCAACTTGGGGAAGGCTAGAGATCAAGATTTATGTGGTTGAAATGGAATATCTTGACCTCAACACAAGTGTAGGTGGTTCTCTCTCAGAAAATGTATGTTGGAAGTGTAGGTATGTTCTGATGGCTCTCTCCACAAATGAAGAGTGGGTGGAGGGGTACATATAGCCTCCACACAAAATCTAACAGTTACACACAAATCACCAAACTCGGTGGGACCGAATTATAAAACTCGGTCAGACCGATTTAGTTCAAAATGTGAACGTTAGGATTTTCAGTGGGACCGACATGTCAACTCGGTAGGACCGATTCCATTAGGGTTAGGGCATAACGTAATCTCGGTGAGACCGATTACACAAACTCGGTGGGACCGATTTTGGTAATAGGCAAACAGAGAGTTGGTCAGGCAAACTCGGTGGGACCGATTCGCTCATCTCGGTTAGACCAAAACGTTACGATGGGGAAACAGAGAGTTTGCATTGTAATCTCGGTGGGACCGATCGCTCATCTCGGTTGGACCGAAATGTTGCGAAGGGAAACAGAGAGGTTGCAATCCCATCTTGGTGAGACCAAAATCCCTATCGGTGAGACCGAAGTGACTAGGGTTTGTGGCAGTGGCTATGTCTAGTGAACTCGGTGGCGCCGGATAGAAAGTTTCGGTGGGGCCGAGTTTGACATTTGGTTTGGGACATATGTGGATATGAGAAAGTAGTTGAGGGTTTTTTGAGCATATCACTAAGCATTTTGAGCAAGTAACTCATTAAGCAACACCTCACCCCCTTTTAATAGTATTGGTTTTTCCTATGGACTCAATGTGATCTTGGATCACTAAAAGTAAAATGTAGAGTCTTGTGCTTTGAGCTCGAGCCAAACTTTTTGTCCTTAGCATTTTGAGGGGTCCACTTTCTAATCCATGCCATGCCAATCATTGAGCTTTCCTGAAATATTTATCTTAAAATAGCATTAGCTCAATGAGCTATATGTTGTTAGGTATTACCAAAATCATCCAGGGATAGTTGCACTTTCAATCTCCCCCTTTTTGGTAATTTATGACAACATATAGATCAAAGCTTCGACAAATGATCATAAGATTGAAAAACATCGTCGCTTTGAGAAGTATGTGCTAAGCAAGAGCTCCCCCTAAATTTGTGCATTATTTAAATTTTGCTTTTGAATGCAAATGCACAATCGGTTAGGATCATGGGTTACTCTTCCATGTCACATACATCTTGGTGGAGCGCTCAAAATGATAGAAATTAAAAGGATGCACTCATCACGAAGCAAGTGAATGATCATATGAGATATAAAAGATAGTATCATCCAAACAAGCATTAAGGTATCAAATGATCAAACACATGATCATACAAGTATCTCACAAGGATATAAAGTATCTCACACAAGCACACAATCAAAGTTCAACCAAAAGCAAGAGAGATAAAAACAAGACACTCTCTCTCGAAGCCTATGATCTATACATATTTCTCCACCTTTGGCAAAAAGTTACCAAAAATTTCAAATATGCATAGTGCTATGCATCTCTCAGGCTTGGTCATCGGGAGGTGGTGTAGAGAGAACTCCAAGGACGAAGGCATCTGTTGATGTAGTTGGAGCTGATGGAGTGGCTGCTGGAGGTGGCACTGGAGCTGTAGCTGCTGGTGCTGATGCTGTAGCTCTAGAATCTCTGACTGGCACTGCAGCAGACCTCTGTCCTCGAGGCACTCGCTCAAATGCATCAGTAGTTGCCTTGCCTCTCTTCTCTTCTGCTTCCTCCTGAATCTGCTCAACTGCTGTTTGAATCTCAGTTACCTTTAGATCAAGAGCATAAAAATTGGTCTCTATGATCCTCTCCAAGTTTTCCTGGTTTTGAGTCAGGGTGGCCAAGCCCTTCTCAATCCTCAGTGTAGACTGGATCAGATATCCAAGTTGATCTTCCTTGCTCTTCAGGAAAACATGAGATGCCTCTTCAACACTTGGCATCTTGGCAGCTTTTTCAGCCTTTGCTTTGGCTCTCCTCTTCTGTGCTTGCACAGATGTTGGGTCTTCCTCATTCATCACAACAGTATTATCTTCAAAATTAGGATGCCGAGGAAGGTGCTCCTTGTCCAACAAGTATGTACCTGTGCCCATCTTAGAGTTGATGAGCTCATGAATGTGTGGAGCATACCCACAGCTTCTCTTCTGATCAGCAGCTATCCTCTTGATTGTTTCTACAATCAAACTCATAACCTTGAACTTTTGAGGCACATCAAACAAATGTAGCAAATGGATAGCATGTCCTGTTATCATCTTGTGATCTCCAGATTTGGGCAACAAAGTATGCCTAAGGATCCAGTTGATGGTAGGCAGACCAGACAACAAGAAGTGTACTGATCCAAGCTTGTGAGTCTCCAAAGCTTTATTTGGGATCTCCTTGTACATGTTGGCCATAGTGTTGTGGTCTTTCTTCTTGGTGTCATACACATCCAAGTCATCTTCATGTTCTTCAGGGGCATTTATCAGCTTGGCCCATTCTTCAACTGTGGATTGGTACCTAGTACCTTCTGACATCCAAATGATCTTCCCATCTGGGTAAAAGTGAGCAGTGGAGTAAAACTGCATGATCAGCTCATCATTCCATTTAGTGAGCTTCTGTCCAACAAACTTATCTACTACACATGCTTTGAAGCTGTCAAAAACTCCTGGAAAGTGATCTTCATTTTCCTTGATGTATTCCCAATCCACCCATCTCATGTCACATACAATGGGCTTCTTGTCAAGTAAAATAGTTTCATAGAAGTCTTGATGTTCCTTTGTGTGAAACATGTAATCAATTGTTGTCCTTCTCCTCAAAGCATAAGGATCAGATTGTCTCCACAATCTCAGTCCAGCATCCTTCCTGATATGCATGTCTTCTGCCACTAGATGAGCATCATTGTGGTCAGGAATCTTGGGCTTCAACTTTCTCAAAACAAGTGAATCATCTTCCTCTTCTTCAGCCTGAGGCACTGGGGCCTTGTTCTTCTCCTCAACAGGTATACTTCTGGTGTTTCTCTTGGGCTTACTGGGCTTCTGAGCTAGAGCTTTGGGAGCAGACTTTGGCTTAGATGGAGCAGCCCCTGCCTTTATAGCATCTCCCATAAGCTTCTGAGCTTTGGGTGCTGGTGCGGCATCCTCTTCTTCTTCCTCTTCTTCAGAATCTTTCACCATTGAGGGCTTGCCAAGAACTTTTGCAGTAGTGGTTCTTGCCATCATCATTTTCTGGCCATCACCTGCTACTTCACCATCATCTGATTCTATGGTGAATTTCATTGTTTCTCATGTTGCTACCTTCCTTGGCTTTGACATTGGGATCCTCCTTGCTGGTGCCTTCTTATTCAGTCCTGGCTTACTTGTAGCAGCTGTGCCATACTCCTTTTTCAGCACCTTCTTTTTGGAGCTTACTTCCTCCTCAGTGGCAACATAATCCTCATCCTCAGATTGTGAGGTTCTCTTCTTCCTTGTTCTGGTTGCAACCTTTGGCAAGTTGCTTGGAGTGCTCCTGCTGCCATCACCAGAAGTGCTAGAGGGATCCGAACCCTCACTCATCTGCACATGTTCCTCTGACCTGTTCTGACTGTCACTTTGATAAGACATCTCTGCAAACTTACTGACAGCAGACCCTGTGAATAGATATAGATGAGGTAGAGTGGATGAGCATCACAAAGTGCAGAGTTTTTGCAAAACATATGACTTAAAAACTTAGTTTTAGTTCTTCAGAGAAAGCATTTCGGAGCTACCGATTTGTAAACTCGGTGATACCGAAGCAGCTTTTGGAACCTAAACTAGTGAACTCGGTCAGACCGAGTCACAGTTCGGTGGCACCGAGACTGCTAGGGTTTCACAAAGAATCAAACTCGGTCACACCGATTTGCAGTTTTTGGTCAGACCGAAAGTGCAAGTGCAATGGCCTAAGCCAAATCGGTGAGACCGATTTCTACAACTCGGTCGGTCCGAGATGTGTTCTGCGGAGACCTAACCCTAAATTTTCAAATCTAACCTAACCTAAGGGATGTTTTCAGTGGATAGAGTGTTTGCATACGTGGTGATGATCATGGCTGAGCAATGTGCTACGAATCAGAGGTAAAAGAGTAGCACAAAGGATCGAACTCGTACGCTAGTTCGGCGGAGTTTGCTACGGCGGCAACGGAGGGGAAGAATTCCGTTGACGGCGATGGAAACCAGCGGCGGGAGGTCGCTGGCGACGAGAAGACGATCCGGAGACCCGAGGCGGCAGAGCAGGATACGCGCGGGCTGAGAGGTTTCGAAGGCATTTCCAAAATCTCACCCATGGGTTTATATATCCCGACCCTGTCGGTGTGACCGAGTGGAACAACTCGGTGGCACCGAGAAGCAGACTCGCAAGCGGTTACTGCAACTCGGTGTGACCGAATGGTTCTAATCGGTGGCATCGAGATTGAGAACCTAGATCAACTTAGTGATCTCGGTGTGACCGAAATGGATGACTCGGTCATACCGAAACACACAAAGAGGTTTTGGAAGTTTAAGTCTATGAAGAATCGGGGACTCCGAGTGCTCCTCACACAGAGTCGTTCGAATCTGACTTGATCAAACTTTGTGATGTAGCATGAATAGAGTTTGAGACGAGAGAAGCATAGATAGCTAGAGGGAGTTCTTAGGCATTCTTGTCCATCCATTTGGCAAAGGAGAAAAGGCCAAACAATCAAAGCAACAAATGGATGTCCTCTAAGGAGTCAAATGAGAACATTTGATCGTAGGTCATACTCACCGTTTAAGCACAAGTGGGGTTGCCACTTTTACATAAAGCATTGTTGTGTTCACATCATTAGAGTTGCTTTAGCTCAATTGATTAGAGTAAAGCTCCCCCTAGATGTGATATCCCCCCTAAGAGGGATGAACTAACCTTGGGTTTTGTCGATGATGACTTCATGTAGGTGTTGAAGATGTAGATGCTCAATGTTGATGTAGATCATTCGGAGCAATCCTTTGGAGTGAGTTGCACTTTCAATACCTACACGGGTTAGTCCCACAAGGAACAAACAAGGATATCCATAGACATAGAGTGATGTTCACATGAGATGATGTCCATGAATGCATTAGGTTACCTTGTCCCTTGTATTACCAACAAGAGGGTTTGTGACTCCTTGAACTAGTGCAAGATATGGAAGTTGTTTGCACTTGTCCATGCCAAAATGATAAGAGTGAAGTATGTTGGCGGAGTCACCCTCAAGAACTCTCTAGTTCTTCTTCTTAGGGATCCACACCATCTTGATGGGAATCCTTCGAGTTGTAGTCGTACTTGATGAAGTGGAACTTGATGTGGTCTTGGGAACCCACTTGACTAAGGCCTTAGGTGCTTCTTCAAATGCATGAATCTCCTCTTGAATCTTGTCCTTGCCTTTTACCTTGTGGTCTTGTGGTGGAAGATCATCTTGAGCTTGTGTTCTTTGGAAAGAAGTAGGATCATACTTCTCTTGTTGAGGAACAAACTTCGTCTTCGGGTATTGATCTTCTTCCCGCTCAACTCCATTGGCATTGAACTTTCCTTCAAAACCAACACCTTGATTCTTCCGGTGTCTTCCTTGCTTGCGTACAATTTCCTCAAATTGCTTACTTCCGCCAAGACTCTTGTAAACACCTTTCTCTATAATTCCCTTCAATAAGCTATTTTCTTGCTCAAGTGTAACTTGGCTAAGAGAATCATTAGTGGAATCAAGAGAACTACTAGAAGCAACAACATTGGATTTAGCATGATTGTTGTTACTACTAGAGGAAGAATCTTTCTTGTTCTTGTTGCTAGATTTAACTTGTGGCATGTAAGTAGACAAGAGTAAACGCTTGGCAATGTAAGAGAAACTTTTCTTGTGAAGATCATCATTGATTGCTTTTAAGAACTCATGCTCTTGCTCAAGGTTGAGCTTCTCAAAGCGTAGCTTCTCATGAGTCTTTAAAAGTAATCGATGATCTTCCAAGGTAATTTCATGAGCTAACTTAAGAGTGTTTAGTTCTTTAGTTAGACGCTCAATCTCCTTCTTATCATCGTCATTCGTTTTATCTTGATTATCATGATTAATAGCAAGTTCATCATAGTTTTCGTAACTAGAGTTGTCAACAAGTAAATCATCATCTCCTAGCAAATCATCTTCATCACTATTGAAATCAACATATTCGGGGTGTGTTACCTTTGGGCCTTTAGCCATGAAGCATCTTCCAATTTCTTCATTTGGTGAGTCAAATATGTCATAGGAGTTGGTTGTCACAAGAGCTAGGCCGGCAACACCTTCATCTTGAGTATATTCGGAGTCGGAGTGATAACTTCTTTTGGAGTGATGGTCGGAGCCGGATACCCATTCACCAACATGAGCTTGATGCTTCTTTTTGTGTAGCTCTTTGATGATTTGTCCTTCCTTTCCGAATCCTTGTTTCTCCGAGAGGGTCTTTGTTCATAACGATCATCTCTACTCCTTCTGTCTCTTGGTGGTGATTCTTCTCTTCTACTTCTTCTCTTGGGAGAATCTTCTCTTCTTTTGTAGGGAGCCGTACACTCATTTGAGTAGTGTCCGGGTCTTCCACAATTGTAGCAATTCCGTTCACGACTTGAAGATCTCTTGTCATTGTAGGACCTTGACTTGGAGCTTCTTTCCTTACTTCTACTCTTGTACAATTTGTTGAAGTTCTTTACCATTAGGCTCAATTCTTCATTGAAGGTTTTTTTCTCACTTGATGATGTGGGAGCTTCACATGAGGCTTTCTAAGCACCACTTGACTTGTTGTGCAGCTCTTCCTTATCCTTAAGTGATCTCATGAGCAACAATTCTTCCAATGACTTCCGTTGGCTTGAGATCTTTGTAGTTGGGCATCATTTGGATCAATGTGCACACGGTATCATATTTTCCATCCAAGGCTCTTAGGATCTTCTTGATGATGAATCTATCGGTCATCTCTTCACTTCCTAAGCCGGCAATCTCATATGTGATGAGAGCAAGCCTAGAGTACATTTCAGCGACACCTTCACCATCCTTCATTTTGAACTTGTCAAGTTGACTTTGAAGCACATCCAATTTGGATTCCTTGACGGAGTCGGTACCTTCGTGCATATCAATCCAAGTATCCCAAATTTCCTTTGCATTCTCAAGACGGCTGATTTTGTTGAACTCTTCGGGGCACAATCCGTTGAAGAGAATATCACAAGCTTGAGCATTGTATTGCAGCATCTTCAACTCTTCCACGGTAGCTTCACGGTTCGGTTCTCTCCCATCAAAGAATTCAACTTGCAATCCAATACACACAATAGCCTAAACGGCGGGGTTATGCCCAAGAATATGCATTTTCATCTTATGCTTCCAACTAGCAAAATTAGTACCATCAAAGTAAGGACCTCTACGGTGGTAATTTCTATCGCTAGACGCCATACTCTCCTAGCTTGTGAAACCAAGGCTATGATCACCAAAAGCTATGGAAATCAAAGCAAATGGAGACCAAAGCTCTGATACCACTTGTAGGATCGAAAGTATGTCTAGAGGGGGGTGATTAGACTACTTTACCAAATAAAAATCTAGCCTTTTCCCAATTTTAAGTCTTGGCAGATTTTAGCAACTTAGCACAAATCAAGTAATCAACCTACACATGCAATTCTAAGAGTATAGCAGCGGAATGTAAAACAATTGCATATGAAGGTAAAGGGAGGAGTTTGGAGGGAGCAAACGCGATGTAGACACGGAGATTTTTTATCCGTGGTTCCGATAGGTGGTGATATCGTACATCCACATTGATGGAGACTTCAACCCACGAAGGGTAACGGTTGCGTGAGTCCACGGAGGTCCACCCACAAAGGGTCCACGAAGAAGCAACCTTGTCTATCCCACCATGGCCATCGCCCACGAAGGAATTGCCTCACTAGGGTCGATCTTCACGAAGTAGGCGATCTCCTTGCCCGTACAAACTCCTTGGTTCAACTCCACAATCTTGACGGAGGCTCCCAAGTGACACCTAGCCAATCTAGGAGACACCACTCTCCAAAAGGTAATAGTTGGTGTGTTGATGATGAACTCCTTGCTCTTGTGCTTCAAATGATAGTCTCCCCAACACTCAACTCTCTCTCATAGGATTGGATTTGGTAGAAAGATGATTTGAGTGGAAAGCAACTTGGGGAAGGCTAGAGATCAAGATTTATGTGGTTGGAATGGAATATCTTGACCTCAACACAAGTGTAGTGGTTCTCTCTCAGAAAATGTATGTTGGAAGTGTAGGCATGTTCTGATGGCTCTCTCCACGAATGATGAGTGGGTGGAGGGGTATATATAGCCTGCACACAAAATCTAACCGTTACACTCAAATCACCAAACTCGGTGGGACCGAATTATGAAACTCGGTCAGACCGATTTAGTTCAAAATGTGGACGTTAGGATTTTCGGTGGGACCGAGATGTGAACTTGGTTGGACCGATTCCATTAGGGTTAGGGCATAACGTAATCTCGGTGAGACAAATTACACAAAATCGGTGGGACCGATTTTGGTAATAAGCAAACAGAGAGTTGGTCAGGCAAACTCGGTGGGACCGATTCGCTCATCTTGGTTAGACCGAAACGTTACGAAGGGGAAATAGAGAGTTTGCATTGCAATCTCGGTGGGACCGATCGCTCATCTCGGTTGGACCGAAACGTTACGAAGGGAAACACAGAGGTGGCAATCCCATCTCGGTGAGATCGAGATCCCTATCGGTGAGACCGAGGTGACTAGGGTTTGTGGTAGTGGCTATGTCAAGTGAACTCGGTGGTGATACGTCTCCAACGTATCTATAATTTTTGATTGTTCCATGCTATATTATATTCTGTTTTGGACATTATTGGGCTTTATTATACACTTTTATATTATTTTTGGGACTAACCTATTAACCGGAGGCCCAGCCCAGAATTGATGTTTCTGCCTATTTCAGAGTTTCACAGAAAAATAATATCAAACGGAGTCCAAACGGAATGAAACCTTCGGGAACGTGATTTTTGGAACGAACGTGATCCAGAGGACTTGGACCCTACGTCAAGACATCAACCAGGAGGGCACGAGGTAGGGGGCGCGCCTACCCCCCCCCCCCCCAGGCGGGCCCTCCACCCTCGTGGGCCCCCTTTTGCTCCACCGACGTACTCCTTCCTCCTATATATACCTACGTACCCCAAACTACCAGATACGGAGCCAAAAACCTAATTCCACCGCCGCAACCTTCTGTACCCGTGAGATCCCATCTTGGGGCCTGTTCCGGAGCTCCGTCGGAGGGGGCATCGATCACGGAGGGCTTCTACATCAACACCATAGCCTCTCCGATGATGTGTGAGTAGTTTACCTCAGACCTTCGGGTCCATAGTTATTAGCTAGATGGCTTCTTCTCTCTTCTTGGATCTCAATACAATGTTCTCCCCCTCTCTCGTGGAGATCTATTCGATGTAATCTTCTTTTGCGGTGTGTTTGTTGAGACCGATGAATTGTGGGTTTATGATCAAGTTTATCTATGAACAATATTTGAATCTTCTGAATTCTTTTATGTATGATTGGTTATCTTTGCAAGTCTCTTCGAATTATCAGTTTGGTTTGGCCTACTAGATTGATCTTTCTTGCAATGGGAGAAGTGCTTAGCTTTTGGTTCAATCTTGCGGTGTCCTTTCCCAGTGACAGTAGGGGCAGCAAGGCACGTATTGTATTGTTGCCATTGAGGATAACAAGATGGGGTTTATATCATATTGCATGAGTTTATCCCTCTACATCATGTCATCTTGCTTAAAGCATTACTCTGTTCTTATGAACTTAATACTCTAGATGCATGCTGGATAGCGGTCGATGTGTGGAGTAATAGTAGTAGATGCAGGCAGGAATCGGTCTACTTGTCTCGGACGTAATGCCTATATACATGATCATACCTAGATATTCTCATAACTATGCTCAATTCTGTCAATTGCTCAACAGTAATTTGTTCACCCACTGTAATACTTATGCTCTTGAGAGAAGCCACTAGTGAAACCTATGGCCCCCGGGTCTATTTTCCATCATATTAATCTCCCATCAACAAGCTATTTCCGTTGCCTTTTATTTTGCTTCTATTTTACTTTGCATCTTTATCATAAAAATACCAAAAATATTATCTTATCATCTCTATCAGATCTCACTCTCGTAAGTGACCGTGAAGGGATTGACAACCCCTTATCGCATTGGTTGCGAGGATTTATTTGTTTGTGTAGGTGCGAGGGACTCGTGCGTGGCCTCCTACTGGATTGATACCTTGGTTCTCAAAACTGAGGGAAATACTTACGCTACTTTGCTGCATCACCCTTTCCTCTTCAAGGGAAAACCAACGCAGTGCTCAAGAGGTAGCAGGTGCCGCCGATAGAAAGTTTCGGTGGGGCCGAGTTTGACATTTGGTTTGGGACATATGTGGATATGAGAAAGTAGTTGAGGGTTTTTGGAGCATATCACTAAGCATTTTGAGCAAGTAACTCATTAAGCAACACCTCATCCCCTTTTAATAGTATTGGCTTTTCCTATGGACTCAATGTGATCTTGGATCACTAAAAGTAAAATGTAGAGTCTTGTGCTTTGAGCTTGAGCCAAACTTTTTGTCCTTACCATTTTGAGGGGTCCACTTTCTAATCCATGCCATGCCAATCATTGAGCTTTCCTGAAATATTTATCTTAAAACAGCATTAGCTCAATGAGCTATATGTTGTTAGGAATTACCAAAACCACCCAGGGATAGTTGTACTTTCACATGTGGAATAGTTTCACAACTCACACCACCTGGAACACCACAGCGTAATGGTGTGTCCGAACGTTGTACCGTACTTTATTAGAAATGGTCCGATCTATGATGTCTCTTACTGATTTACCACTATCGTTTTGGGGTTATGCTTTAGAGACGGCTGCATTCATGTTAAATAGTGCACCATCTAAATCCATTGAGACGACACCGTATGAACTGTGGTTTGGCAATAAACCTAAGCTGTCGTTTCTTAAAGTTTGGGGCTGCGATGCTTATATGAAAAAGCTTCAACCTGATAAGCTCAAACCCAAATCGGAGAAATATGTCTTCATAGGATACTCAAAGGAAACTGTTGGGTACACCTTCTATCACAGATCCGAAGGCATGATATTCATTACTAAGAATGGATCCTTTCTAGAGAAGGAGTTTCTCTCGAAAGAAGTGAGTGCGAGGAAAGTAGAACTTGATGAGGTAATTCTACCTTCTCCCGAATTGGAAAGTAGTTCATCACAGAAATTGGTTCCAGTGATTCCTACACCAATTAGTGAGGAAGCTAATGATGATGATCATGAAACTTCAGATCAAGATACTTCCGAACCTCGTAGGTCAACCAGATTACGATCCATGCCAGAGTGGTACAGTAATCCTATTCTAGAGGTCATGTTACTTGACCATGACGAACCTACTAACTATGAGGAAGCGATGATGAGCCCAGATTCTACGAAATGGCTTGAGGCCATGAAATCTGAGATGGGATCCATGTATGAGAACAAAGTGTGGACTTTGTTTGACTTGCCCGATTATCGGCAAGCCATAAATGGATCTTCAAGAGGAAGACGGACGCTGATAGTAGTGTTACTATCTACAATGCTCGAATTGTCGCAAAAAGTTTTTCGACAAGTTCAAGGTGTTGACTACGATGAGATTTTTTCACGCATATCGATGCTTAAAGTCTGTCCGAATGATGTTAGCAATTGCCGCATTTTATGAAATCTGGCAAATGGATGTCAAAATTGCATTCCTTAATGGATTTATTAAAGAAGAGTTGTATATGATGCAACCAGAAGGTTTTTTCAATCCTAAAGGTGCTAACAAAGTGTGCAAACTCCAGCGATCCATCTATGGACTGGTGCAAGCATCTTGGAGTTGGAATATACGCTTTGATGAGTTGATCAAAGCATATAGTTTTATACAGACTTGCGGTGAAGCCTGTATTTACAAGAAAGTCAGTGGGAGCACTACAACCTTTCTGATAAGTATATGTGAATGACATATTTTTTATCGGAAATGATGTAGGCGTCAAGATCTATAAAGATAGATCAAGATGCTCGATAAGACTTTTGACGAGAACATACCTTAATAAGATTTTGAAAGAGTTCAAAATGGATCAGTCAAAGAAGGAGTTCTTTCCTGAGTTGTAAGGTATGAAGTTGAGTAAGACTCAAAACCCGACCACGACAGAAGAGTTCCCTATGCCTCAGCCATAGGTTCTATAAAGTATGCCATGCTATGTAACAAACCTGTTGTGTACCTTGCCATGAGTTTGGCAAGGGGGTACGATAGTGATCCAGGAGTGGATCACTGGACAGCGGTCAAAGTTACCCTTAGTTACCTAAGAGGATTAAGGAAATATTTCTCGGTTATGGAGGTGATAAAGAGTTCATCGTAAAGAGTTACGTCGATGCAAGCTTTTACACCGATCCGGATGACTCTGATTCTGAATCTGGATACATATTGAAAGTGGGAGCAATTAGCTAGAGTAGCCCCATGCGGAGCATTGTAGACATGGAATATTTGCAAAATATATACGGCTCTGAATGTGGCAGACCCATTGACTAAACTTCTCTCACAAGCAAAACATGATCACACATTAGTACTCTTTGGGTGTTAATCACATAGCGATGTGAACTAGATTATTGACTCTAGTAAACCCTTTGGGTGTTGGTCACATGACTATGTGAACTATTGGTGTTGAATCACATGACGATGTGAACTAGATTATCGACTCTAGTGCAAGTGGGAGACGCAAGGAAATATGCCCTAGAGGCAATAATAAAGTTGTTATTTATATTTCCTTATGTCATGATAAATATCTATTATTCATGCTAGAATTGTATTAACTGGAAACTTAGTACATGTGTGAATACATAGACAAATAGAGTGTCCCTAGTATGCCTCTACTTGACTAGCTCGTTAATCAAAGATTGTTATGTTTCCTTACCATAGACATGTGTTGTCATTTGATCAACGGGGTCACATCATTAGAGAATGATGTGATGGACAAGACCCATCCGCTAGCTTAGCATAATGATCGTTTAGTTTTATTGCTATTGCTTTCTTCATGACTTATACATATTCCTCTGACTATGAGATTATGCAACTCCCGAATACCGGAGGAACACCTTGTGTGCTATCAAACGTCACAAAGTAACTGGGTGATTATAAAGATGCTCTACAGGTGTATCCAAGGTGTTTGTTGGGTTGGCATAGATCAAGATTAGGATTTGTCACTACGTGTATCGGAGAGGTATCTCTGGGCCCTCTTGGTAATGCACATCACTATAAGCCTTGCAAGAAATGTGACTAATGAGTTAGTTGTGGGATGATGCATTACGGAACGAGTAAAGAGACTTGTCGGTAACGAGATTGAACTAGGTATGATGATAGCGACGATCGAATCTCGGGCAAGCAACATACCGATGACAAAGGGAATAACGTATGTTGTTATGCGGTTTGACCGATAAAGATCTTCGTACAATATGTAGGACCCAATATGAGCATCCAGGTTCCGCTATTGGTTATTGACCGGAGATGTGTCTCGGCCATGTCTACATAGTTCTCAAACCCGTAGGTCCGCACGCTTAACCTTCGATGACGATTTGTATTATGAGTTATGTGTTTTGGTGAACGAAGTTTGGTCGGAGTCCCGAAAGAGATCACAGACATGACGAGTAGTCTCGAAATGGTCGAGAGGTAAAGATTCATATATTGGTAGGTTATATACGGACACCGAAATGGTTCCGAAGAAGATCGGTGATTTTTGGAGTACCGGGAGGTTACCGGAACCTCCCGGGAAAGTTAATGGGCCTAATGGGCCATAGTGGAGGAGAGGAGGCAGGCCACGGGAGGTGGCACGCGCCCCCCTTGCCCAATCCGAATTGGACAAGGGGAGGGCGCGCGGCCCCCCTCTTTCCTTCTCCCTCTCCCTACTTTCCCCTTTTCCCCTCTCCGTTGGAAGGAATGGGTTGGGCCTAATCCTACTAGGAACGGAGTCCTAGTAGGAGTCTCGCCTCTTGGCGCGCCCCCCTTGGGCAAGTCTCCTCCTCCCCCCCTCCTTTATATACGTGGGCAGGGAGGCACCCCAAAGGCACAACAGTTGTCTCTTAGCCGTGTTTGGTGCCCCCCTCCACAGTTTACTCCTTCGGTCATAGCATCGTACTGCTTAGGCGAATCCCTGCGCGGATCACATCACCAACGCCGTCGTCACGCCGTCGTGCTGACGGAAATCTCCCTCGACCCTCTACTACATCAAGAGGTCGAGGGACATCATCGAGCTGAACGTGTGCCGAACACGGAGGTGCCATACATTCGGTACTTGGATCGGTTGGATCGTGAAGACGTTCGACTACATCAACTGCGTTAACTAAATGGTTTCGCTTTCATTCTACGAGGGTACGTGGACACACTCTCTCGTCTCGTTGCTATGCATCTCCTAGATAGATCTTGCGTGATCGTAGGTAATTTTTTGAATTACTACGTTCCCCAACAAATCCCCCCTCTGTTGTCGCCACCGTCGTCGCCTTACATTGCTGTCGGCCGCCGCGTGCCCTCCCATCGCCCTCCGCACGCCGTCTGCTGCCCGCCCTCCGCCGCGTGCCCAAGCCCTGACACGACGCCGCGTGCCCGTCCCTCGGCCGATCTGCCTCCTCATGCTCCCTAACTCCGCCGGCGCCCAAGGTGAGCACGCCTACACCTCCTCTGCCTCCTCCCTACCTCTGCCTAGCTAGGGTTCCTAGGGTTCGTCAAATTTTAGGGTTCATCAAATTAGCTAGGGTTCATCTAATTAGTTAGGGTTCATCAAATCAGCTAGTACTTGTAGATGCTTAAGTAGTTATATAATTGTTGTGCACCCAATGTAGTTAAGTAAATATAATTTTTAGGACAAATTCCTAGGGTTCATCAATGGGTGCTTAAGTAGTTGTAGATGCTTAAGTAGCAAGCTAGGGTTCATCTAATTAATTAGTATTTGTAGATGCTTAACTACTAGGGCGGTAGGGTTTAACTAGATGGTAATTATGGCAGTAGTGTTTAGTTTGGAGAAAAAATTCAATATAAAAATATAAATTTTAATTAGTGCTGCAAGTCCAGTAGGTTCTTAATTTGTACTGATTTTTTATTATGACAAAAATTTAGGACATAATTTGAATTGAGTTCTAGGGTTCATAATTTGAATTTTAGGACAGAAATTGAGTTCTAGGGTTCATAATTTATATTAGGACATAATTTTTATTAGGACATCAATTTAGGACAGAAATATGTAAAGGTTCTAGGTTTGTAGGGTTCATCCATCTATATTTGGTTTTTGAATTGAGTTTGATAGAGCATGAGATTTGTTTAGATTTTCTTGAAGTGTTAAACACTTGGAGATGCAAATTTGAAGTGGTCATGTTATATGCAAATTCCTCAATAGTGTTTGCTCATGTATATCTACTCTTGTTGTTGTTCATGTACAGGTTCTTAAGTGGTCATGTTATATGCAACATTGAAGTGGTTCGATTGTGAACAAGTGGCCTTTTATTGTTTGCAGGGAATGAAGACGAGTGGCCTATGTTTTGCCGGAATGTTGATTCATTTCTGTTCTGCCAAATTTCAGGCGCTCGATTTGTCCACTTTGTAGCAAAGGTCATGCCTAAATTTTCCGTGAATTTTGGCATGACTTGTGCATAAAACTAGAACATATCGAGTGCCGGGGATTTGCCGCAACGGGAATGAATCAACATTCCTGCAAAACATAGGCCTTTTTTGTGTCATTATTCATTTTATTAGGTCTATAATTAATTGACTAGATTTAATCATAGGAAACATGGCTAGCAACGATGAAGGACAGGGTTCTGGTGATTGCAATGTCTATGAGGCGGCACACGCCTATTTGAACCTTCTCGAGGAGCAACGGTTGTTGCAAGGCCCACCTATCACATCCGAGATTGAGACCGACATGATTTGATGAGCATATACCGTGATTATGATGTGACGACATGATTTGTGTTGGATGATATGATGAGACTATTATGTGTATGATATGATGAGCATATTGCATGTTTATGATATGATTAGAATACTGTATAAAACCTATACAAAAACATCATAAATACGTAGGAAGAAAAAGATATGTGAAAATATAGTAGTAGCGCTCTTTAGCACTGGACAGGCAAACGCTACTGCTAAGCCACTTAGCAGTAGCGCTGGTATGGATAGCGCTACAGCTAAGTAGGTATAGCAGTAGTCCGGGACGAAACGCGCTATTGCTAAACGTTAGCTATAGCGCCATATCAGTAGCGCGGTGCCCCGCGCTACTGATAGCCCTTAGACCCGCGCTACTGCTAGGCTTTTCCCTAGTAGTGGTGGGGTCCTATAAAAAGGGACGTTCTTCCCATTGACCCCAACGACCTTGAGCAAGTTTCCCCCACCATTGTTGACCTCTTGGAGCTTGGTTTCTCTCGATCCCCCCATGATTCTTACTTGTGTTTTTAGGGAAAAGAGAGAGATCTATATCCACATTTCCACCAAATCATCTCTTGTCTATGTGAGAGGAACCCTTTGGATCTAGATCTTGTAGTTCTTGTATATATGTTCTCCTCTTGTGTTCTTCCTCTCATATTCCTCCATAGCATTAGTTGTTGTGGTGGGATTTGGGAGAGAAGGACTTGGGCACTCCATGTGTCCTTGCCATTGCATTTGGTGCATAGGTTTGAGTTCTCCATGGTGATACACGGGAGTGAAGTTTGAGAAGCTTATTACTCTTGGGTTCTTAGTACTCTAGAGCTTGTTCCTCTTGGGTGCTTTAGTGTCCTAGATAGTTGGTGGTGCCTCGGTGTCTCAAATTAAGTTGTGAAGATTGCGTCGTGCAATTTGTACGGGTTCCGGTGACCGCATCCAAGGGTTGTCAATTATACTGGTTCCGTGACCGCCCCAAGGGTTTCCATTTGTACGGGTTCGGTGACCGCCCTCAAGGGTCCTTTAGTGGAATCATGACATCATGCACTATGCGAGGGTGTGAGGACATTATGGTGGCCTAGCGGCATTATGAGGAGCATTGTGCCTCCAAACCGCTTCAAACGGAGGTTAGTATCTGCAAGGGTGTGAAATTCGAGATACATCGTGGTCTTCGCATGTCTCGGTTGTCTCTTACTCGAGCCCTTTACTTTGTGATAGGCATAGTGTTTCATGTTATATATCTTGCTATCACTTAGTTATTTATGTTGCTTAGCATAAGTTGTTGGTGCACATAGGTGAGTCTAGTTAATTTAGGCTTTGTGCTCGACAAATTAAATGCTAGTTTTATTTCACATTTGTTCAAGACTAAACCGTAATTATATTAAGGCGCCTATTCAGCCCCCCCCCCCCTAGGCGGCATACATGATCTTTCAGCAATTTGGGTGGAATACATTATGACCGTGCACATATGTTGTTGCGATCGCGGAAAGTGGAGGCAACAAAATCGGAGGACTTCGAATTGATGGTGCTTCTCAAGTACCTAGTCTTGAGGTCTCGGGTGAGAACCATAGGTTTTACCCTAGTTGGTCATAACTGGCAATAGTGGGCTTTGCGTCGTTACCTTGTTGAAAGTATTGCTTGGAGTTTGTCTAGACTTGATCTTCAAGGTGAAAACCTATGATCTTTCTCATGTTGGTTGGATACTGCGACGGCGACGGCCGGTCACACGTCGTTCCCTTTCTAAAGGTGTTGCTGCTGAAGAATCTTACTCGTAGTCATTATGTTGTCAAGATATGGTTGGTGTCGATGGTCGTTTCTGCTTTTGGTTGATCGTTGTTTCAATCACTTCGGTATTTTTTTTCTTTTTTGACTCGCATAGGCAAGTTTGACTTGCTTTTGCCAGCGTCCTCATTTGTTTTTGTTCGTTGATGTTGGTTGTGTGCAGCCTAATTATGCAGAGGCTGGATGTAGATTCATTATGTTTGTATTCCTTTGATGCTTCACTATGAGTCAACAAAAAATGCCCTTTGTCAAAAATTAAACATATTTTCAAATACAGGTTTGACCATTTTTCAAACACATGTAAAAAATATTTTTAAATACACGTAGAATGTTTTCTGAATGATACGAACAATTTTTCTAAACCACGTGAATTTATTTTTTACGTTGTATAAGAATTTTTTAATGTAGAGAACATATTTTTGAAACACATCAACATTTTGTAATGCCACAAATCTTTTTTGAATGGTAGAAAACATTTTTTATTAAATTACATGAACATTATTTACATTATATAAACAGTTTTTTAAGGTGTCATGGACACTTTTACAAAATGCATGAGCATTTCGTAATGTCACGAACTTTTATTTTGAACGGTACATACATTCTTTAAAATGGCACTCACAATTATTTTAGACAACATCAATATTTTTTAATATTTAACTTATGTAATAGTGTAAATATATATTTTTAAACATCAAACATGCTTAGCCATGATGGTTATTGCTGCTGAGCGCCTTAGAGGAGGTACCGAGTTCGATTCCCCTTAACAACGTAGCTACGCACTATCGAAACAGATGAAAAATCCGTCGATGCACGTGAGTCACACATCTCTAAACATCTCAGTCGTCTGTTTGGTGGGCCTTGGCCCAACAACGCAGCTACGCACCATCAAAGCAGATGAAGGCCCAGTTCTTTCGGCCGAATCTCTCATAATCTTGAGAATCGATCCTCCACCCAAAATCTTAAACCCATATTTTTTTAAATCCTAACTAGTTAGGATGTGAACAGCTAGGATTGTAAAAGAAATATGGGTACAAGATTCTGGAAGAAGCTGGATGAAGGGTTGATTCTCGAGATTTTGAGAGAATCGGCCAAAAAAACTGGGCCAAAAAATCTGTCCTCAGTCGTCTGTTTGGTGCGCCTTGGCCCAACAACGCAGCTACGCACTATCAAAGCAGATGAAAAATCTGTGGATGATGCACGTGAGTCGTTCCTTAATTAGTACCACCTCACGTATATATATTTTAAATATAAAATAATCTAAATCGGACAAAACCAAAAATATCACCTTGCTTTATTAGTAGGTATAGATATAGATATAGATATAGATTAGCTGAAGTTGGAGACACCAACTTTTGAATTTCGGCTAAAGTAGTTGCACTGAATTTGTCCATTAAAAAAATTGTCATGAATAGTGACCTATAATAGCAAATAAAATTTCTTGTATTTCCCGTGGAGTTGGTCCAATCTATAGTTGTATGTATTAGAGACATGTTTTTACCACTGTAGCGTTTAATAAATAGCTGCACTGTATTTTCATTAAATAAGCTGCACAATTGCGTACAGAAAAAAGTTGCTTCGTAAGGGCATCCCAACATTGATTCGCAAATTTCCTCATGCATCCGTTGACGGACAGGGCTCTTAATCTGCGGACATGAATGCAGGTGTCGGCTATCCAACGCTACCCACATGCATCCGGCCTCCCTAATTTTTTTAGAAGTCCCATGTTCAAATAGCCGCATACATAGAGTACATATAAATAGCCGCATGCAAAGGTAGTTCAAACTTTTAAAATAAATAAATATTACATTTCCACATTGTTGTCCCTTTTAACCGTCCACTGATGCTCAATCAGATCTTCCTTGAGTTGCTCGTGATATGCTAGATGCCGGATTTGTTGATACATTTGAATAAACTTTTTAAATGTGGCCGGCTTCTGGTCTGCAAGTTCGATATCACCCATGTTCTCAAATTCTAGAGCTGCGGCAACATCCTCACCCTTATCCTCAGCGATCATGTTGTGTGGGATCACACAACATGTCATCACCTCTCACAAGGTCTCCGGATCCCATTGTTTAGCAGATCCACAAACAACTACAAAATGGGCCTGCAGAACCCCAAATGCCCTCTCCACATCCTTTCTTCTTTCATGGTCCGCCTGCATCATTGCCTTCTGATCCGTGTAGTTATCCTCTTCGACAAGCCGTCAGATGACTCATCATAGTGCTTGTATATGTACTCCAAATGGAATCCATTGCTTGAAAGGAGAAGGGACAAGTTTTTTAGCTCGGGTAATTCATCGAACAAGTGTCGGACATGGTGAGTATAGCAACAAGGGATGGTACCCGGCGGAACGGTCGAAGGTGAGGTGGTTGAACAGCGACGGAGGAGAAGTGAGGTGGAGCCCGGCTGGAACGCTGGAGGTGACGAAGGCGTAGAGTTCCGGCAAGGGTGGGGCGTGGCGGCCAGGGTGGTGCTGCCGCGACGAAGGCAGGAAAAAAAGACGAAAGGAGAGAAAATGGGAAGGATGGAGGCGCGGGTCCGGGAAGGTTTTTGGGTTGCCGGGGTGCTAGAGTCCTACGTGGCTGCTATCCGGACTCCCGCAAAGCCCCCATGTTTGTCTCGGGTTTGTCAAAAAGTATGCTTGGACTGCTCGACGGACAGATACAAATCCATATTAGATGGCAAACCGGGTCCGAACAACATGGTCCGGACTTATGCGGTCGATTTGAAGGTGTGCATTGAAAAATGCCCTAATGCTACCTTTTTTCAGGTGCCTGCTCCTTAGAGCTTGTTTGTAGTGGCCTGATTTATTGTTTAGCCGTCATTGTCTATAGAGTAGCCGGCCAGCTTAAAATATCCTATTTTTTTATTATGAGGAAACTCTTGATCTATTCATCAACTGTCATGGTAGTACCAAGAACATCAACAGCAAAAATACATTGAGATCTATAGACCACTTAGCGACGACTACAATCACTGAAACGAGCCGAAGACACGCCGTTGTCATCACTCCTTCATCATCGAAGCAGGACAGATCTTATTATAGTAGACAGTCGGGAAGTCGTCGTGTTAAGGCCCCATAAAACCAACTTAAAATATCATTTGTAACCCTGATAATTTATTATAATAGTGTGGTGCAAAATCATCGAGTAGATTTAAATCCGACTCAACTTTGCCTAGTACGGCGGTTATTAAAACACTTTGGTTTGTTCTACATAGTTCTACTGATGTCTAGGGTACATCTGCCTTAGTTATTGAACATCTAAATGACTTAATTAAACATAAAAGAAAGAAAGAAAGAAAAAAGTTTCCACATGGATATCTGTGTAAAATAAATAACATAGAATTTAGATGTGCAATTCTTAGGGCACATCAAGATGTGTATTAGCAAAACCGTTGACGAAACTATCAAAACCACACTTGTAGAATAACCGTATAGACCAAACTGTATTTACTGAATTATAATCAACCTACGACTATAACCTCTATGCGGTCTTTGATATGACTCTGTTATAAGGGATTCTGGGGAAT
Organism: Aegilops tauschii subsp. strangulata; assembly: GCF_002575655.3. NCBI lineage: Eukaryota > Viridiplantae > Streptophyta > Magnoliopsida > Poales > Poaceae > Aegilops > Aegilops tauschii. Next base: position 26,604,332 of record NC_053036.3, on the reverse strand, counting down.
AGTCTCCTGTTGTGAAGGCATATTAATTGAAGTGTTCCATCACAATGATTAGTAATTTAGTTATAATTAAGCTACCTTCAACAATTGGATCGGGGTAAGATATTGACTCCTGCCATCTATGCGCTGCCAGATATAACATGTTGTACTGATAACTGAAAACGACGGTGGTAGCAGCCGCATCTGGCCAAAGTAATAAAGTTCTGAATGTTTACGGATTATATATATAGCACTCATGTGGTAATGCCATCTCAATTCTGACGACCTAAAAGTTAATCGACATGTGGGAGATCAAATCTTACGTATAAGGGCGGCTATCATTTCTTTTAGAAAACATAAAACAAACAGAGACACTCACAATACTTGTATTGGTATAGTTGTAGGGGCGGCTATCATCATCATATACAAAACATAGTTGAAACAAATACCCAGACATGAAATTAGCGCTGCCTCATGTGCAGCTCCCCTCTATCACAAGACAGCCAAATCGTAGCCGCCCCCCTACTTATTGTATATCTTCTTTCTCTCTGGTTGGTGTTGGACGATTAACTCACTAAGAGCGTCTCCAACGTTAACCCCAAAATTTTCTCCCATATCCGTCCGTGGACCGTGGGAGATCAGTCCACAGACACGGATGCGGGAGCCGGCCATCCAAAGCTAGCCATATATGCCCAGTTACATTTCAAATGAATTTTAACAAAATAAACAAATTTTATTCAAACTCAAAAAAACCGGACGATATACATTTAAATTAGGATAATATTTACATAAAATCAGACTATATTTTGTCCGGTGAACTAATAACCTTAAAAAAAAAAACTAACCCTACACTACTCTATACTTGAAGATGACCTCGTAGGCCATGATGGGCTACCCGGCAGATCCTCCGTCATCATCACTGGAGCTGTTGTCGGAGTCGTCGTCGTAGGGCTTCGGGCGGCGAAAGGGCGCGACGTTGCGGAATGCCTTCCCGGCAACAGCTTGACGCCCGCGGATGATCCTCTCCGCTTCTTTCTGTGCCTTGTGTAATGCGGCTGCGACCATCGACCACGTGAGCAGGGTAGAGGGCAGTTGGCCTTGGAGGAGGAGGCGGAGGTGGCGGTCTCGCTGAGAGACCACTCCTCACGGTACTTGGCCATCTCCCCGTCGACGTGTTGGAGATGGCGCTTGGTCATCTCCGCCGTCATTTTGGAGCGGTCCAGGCCCAGACGTACGCCAGCTCTGTGTCCGCCGCGATGTGTGGCGGCGGAGCGTTGGAGTCTGTGAACACCGCCGCCGTTAGGACGCTCTGGGAGGATGTGTTGTTGCCCCTACCGAGGTAGGGGCAAAGGCAATCGCGCACCTTCGCGGCAATTGCATGGTGTAGGGGCGCGGCGAGCACCGCTCCTCCTTGATGCAGCGGGGCGTCGAAGAGCGCCGCACCTCCTTCACGCATCAGGGTGGCAGAGAGAGCCGCTCCTCCTTGACGTGGCCAGGAGCCAGGACGCCTCGGTTGTGCTGGGGAGAGTGGGAAGGGGACGCGGGCTCCGGTTTGGCATGGAGGAGTATCTCCGGTGGTGTCGCCGGGCCGTTGACGTGGAGGACGGAGTAACAGAGCATCACCTCCATCTGCTGCTCGTTCTCCTCACTAGTCAGGACGTAGACTGCGCCCTGCGTCGTCAGTTGCTGCTGCGGATGCTGGACCTCCTCGTCGCCAGACGAAATGACAATCTCCGCCTTCGCCAAGGAGCAGGCCTGCAATGAGGACAATGTCCCCGGATGTCGAGGGCGGCGTCGCCATGACCTCCGGAGCCGTCACCTGCTGGCACCGAGGTGAATAACTTGCCCATCGCCGGAGTTGTGGAGGAAGAGGGGAAGTGCGGAGCGATCCGGTGAGTGCGATGTGGGCAACGCCATAGCACGGCTTATATAGCCTTGGCAGGCCATGCGACTGGACGGTCAGCTACTTCAATGCGGCGCATCGGCCGGAGTTGGTTCCTCGGGAAGATGCTTCCGCATTGAAGCGGTGGCTCCCGAGAGGTCGCGTTGGACAGGCCGCCCTCCCGTCCGGCCACATCATGCGGCATCAGTGTCAGCTGTTGCGTGCCTTGGGCCGGCATTGACGTGGCATGGGAAGCGGTGCGTGTATCGGACAAAAAGTGCGGAGGATGCGGGCGGGGTTGTTTGGTGGGCCAGATTAGTTAAACATAGACGTGGCAGCGGTCCGGACGCCCGCAAAGCCCCCAACCCTTATTTGTCTCTGGTTTATGGAAAAAAAAACATGTTCGAACCGTCCAGCAGATTGATACATGACCGCATTGGATGGCAAAACACGTTCGAACCTCATGATCCGAACGATTGCGGATGGTTTGAGAATTGATGTTGGAGATGCCCTAAGAAGCTGTTGAATGTCGGATAAATCTCACGTCACAAACATATCTACCTTCTCAACATCGATAATACAGGTGGTTATCCTCCTCGTCTGATCATCCATGCAAATTGTGTGCGGCACACATCAGTACTAAATTTGTCACATGTAGTTCGGCACGCAACGCATGCAGATTACTAGCCGCGCATGACTCCAAAGGAACTTTATCTCTACATGAAGAAAGGAGTGTTTCTGTCTGTCTATCATATCATATATGAAAATTCCTTGAAGTTATCACAAATTATCCACTACGCCACCAAAAATGATTCATTTTTCCCTAAGTCACTGGGCCGGATTTTGGCTTTTTTTTTTGCGGGAAAAAAAAGAGGGCCACCCTTCTGCCTTGGATTGGAGACCCAGGTTCGTATCCTACTATCAACCTTTTTTCTTTTATCGACATATTCAAATACTTTTTAAAATATTCATATCTTTCAAATTCTAACATATCATATATGAAAATTCCTCTATTTTTTTGCAGATTTCAAATATCTTATTATCTTGCATGTCGATCAATTTTTTTAAAAAAAATCTCATTTTTGTTTATTTTTTTATCAGGTAGATTCAAATACTTTTCAAAATATTGATATTTTTCAAATCCTAACTCGAAATCTTTACATATGAAAATTCCTCAGAAAAATGTGTAGATTTCAAATATGTTACTATCTTGTATATCAATTATTTCTAAAATTAGGTTTAGGATGCAATCTTAATTAATACCTTCTTTCTGGGGGTATTTTGGAAATGCCTATTGTATATGTTCCTGCACAATTTAAATTGAGTACGTATGATAGTTTGATGCTTTCACAGAAGCTATTATTGGCACCATAGGGGATGTTGATTCCTACCGGCTATCATATGCTAAAGGTTACAACAAATGTATAATCATCATCTTTGTTTCATACATTGCATAATAACTACCCCTATACGATGATGTACATTAAGCTAATGATACGAGCTTTTATGTAAACCAGTAGGTTAACCTTGATTTTCATATTGTCTGAAAATGTGCCTATAACGATTTGTTTTACAAATATCACTAGATCATAAAAGCGCGCGCTGCCGCGCCCGTACATCTTAATAAAATATATTTAAGAAGATCTGGTCATTGCGAATACTTGAGAAAATATATACATTATACCTATGATGTGCAAATCTAGTGAGAAAATTCTACATTTTGATGCAAGGGATAAATAACACCGGTGCTATAGATACAACTTCTCGTCTTATTTACAACTGATGTTCAAAGTCAAGGATACCATGATATCTCACAAAATCAGCATATGACTATCTCAATGTCATACATGCATGCCCACACACAACTTCTGGTCGCCTCAATAAAAAAACATGAACATGTTGTTCAGTCAAAGAGAAGTACCTCCTCGAATGCCCTGAGTGCTGATTGGATGTCGATTAGCTGCTCCATGTTTTGTTGTATTGCCTTGTTAAATTTGTTCTTGCTCCGAGGGAATTGTATGACCAACACAGTTAAATTGATTCAGAAAAGAAGAGAGTTAAATCAGGAGACGATTTCCAAGAAAATGGCTCTATTATTCAAGAGCATAAGCACAGTCAAAGAGATATACATGGATATTGGATACCTTGCACAAAAAATCTCAAGTACAGACAATACAGTATAGAAGTATATACGGAAGTTGTGGTTATAGTTCCTAAAACCGCAAGGATGACTGAAATCCTTGAAATGATTGATTATCTTATTTGCCCAAGGAATACTAATTCATATTGATTTTCTTATTTCCGTTTAAAAAAGCATGAGGTAAACACACATGTCACTTCCTCGGCCGTTGTCACATCAACAAGCTAAAAAAGGCTCAAAATTACATATAGAGATGTACGGGTGCAGCCTGCTAACTTCAAAAAACAAAAACAAATGGAAGTTGCCATACCTTTGTCTACACCGTGTGCAGCCTGCTAGAGCCTCACTCTGAACAATTTTTGGATAAAGTCTCACTCTGAACAATCAATCACTGCTGCATAGACAGGAGAGGTTTCCCACGATATCAAGATGCATCAGCTACAACATCTGTAGTTATTTACCTGACATGGTGATAATGGCAACTGACGAAAAAGGTAAGCCATGTGTGACCTGGAATCCAACTTGACATGTATTGTTCATACCTGAATCATCATTACCAGTGGGAGGCACTTCGGCTCTCAGCTTTGCTGATGTATGTAACAAGAAGCACACTTCAGAGAAGAAAACCCCTCTTTTCAGTTTAATAGGGGATTGATGAAGATATGGTCAACCAGGGACTGTTTGAGCACCAAGGCAAGCACTCTGATTTCCTTCATCGCCCCTTTCTTCCCCAGCAGCAAGTAAGCGACCGCCAAACCATGAACCTACTATTGCGAGCCGCTAGGAGTGTCCCCGTTGTGCGGAAGAGGGTGGAGGATGAGATGAGACGGTGTTTGGTTCTAGGCTTCTAGCCTCTAGGGCTTAGGGAGGCCGCCGCCATGCCTGTAGGAGGAGGAGGTGATCCGATCAACGACGAGAGGCAGGCTCGCCTCTTTCGCTCCCCTACCATGTTGATTGTAACATTAATTAGGCTGGATCAGTAAACAAGAGGGCTCCCAGATCGATCCTCGGAGCAGCAGCCCACTAACGCGTTTGGGCCGGCGGGGACGCTCGAGGTGGAGGTGGGAGGCGTATGAAAGACCGCGCGGGGACACGGCGGGACGACTTGAGGATCCAGATCGTTGAGTGAACTAATCGGACGATGCAGAGTGTCAAATCATTGTGGAGGCTCCTAGGTAGCCCCGTTATACTGTTTCTCGATGTTGATATGCAACCTTGAACATTTGGTATGCATGTCCTTATAGATTTATTGTTTTGACGGAGATGTCTAATATGTTTGCAACTAAAGTAAATTTTGACTTGGATTATAGTTGCAAACACGTATATCAACAAGACAAAATAATGCTCTTATGCACAAGTTATCATTGAGTGCTAATATGTACTTCGCTATTTTCATCCTAATGCAATATTTGTGGGGCATCACTAAGGAGGAACGACAACAAAGGTTTAAAGAGATAGCAGCAACTAGGTGGATATTTTATTGTCTAATAAATTGGAAACATCTTGAGTACATTTCAAAAATCATCCCTTTATGTTTTTGCACAACACCACTTATCATGTTGTTTGTCGTGCAACATAGTGAAAGATTTTAAGGGTTTTGCTGATGCCGTCGAGTGGGTGTATGAGGGGTGAGTTTTTTCTCCCGGTGCAACGCACAGACATGTTTGCTAGTACATAATACCCACGGACCAATCCTATCAGGAGTCCACGCCGGACGACTAATGACATGAGGCAGGTATGCTCGCGAACTTCAAAAAAGGAGTCAGGCGAAGTCAAGACTAGGTAGGATCATGCTGTTTGCAACCAAAAGACCCAAGAAGGGAGGCATCCAACCAACCCAAGACCGGGTATAAGGGCATCTCCAACGCCGACCCGCAAATGTTTCCGATATATGTTCATTTTTATGTCCGGATGTGGTCCACGGACATGATGAACGAGTGAGCCATCCAATGCTAATCACAAAGTATCAGGCTAGGATGAGAAAAAATAGGTGGGACCATGCATGTGGTGGGATAATTTTGATTTAGTGTCCGTTTGGGAGGACACAAATGAGAGGGGACCATGCGTGTGAGGAGAGAGAAAAATAGGAGGACCACACGGAGACTTTTGATTGGTAAAGTGGATGTCCAGACTCCAGTATAGCTCCCTCACGTTTTTCTCGATTTTGCCGGAAAACGGACCTTCGAACCACTCCACGGCCCGATAAGGGTCCCCATTGGATTGTGAAAGTGAACAAAAATGTTCTATCGGACATATATTGGAGTTTTGAGTGTCTGCCTTGAAGATGCCCTAAATAGCCATGCGCCAGGATCATAAGAGGAAAAATTCTACTTTGATGACCAAGATGACGGAAGCGATGCTTGGATTAGATTCGAACCTACAGATCCCGTGGAGATATGGCCACCAGATATCCCATCGATTTACTCTCAAAGGTCGTGGACCTCCACATTGTATTCGTTGATATATATAAATTCTAGATAAGTAGGATCAGGGTCGTCATTCGCTTCGCAGAGGCCCGAACTTGGGTAAAATCATCTCGTGTATGTTTGATATAAACTAAAGTTACATCCCACTTTCATACAAATTCATGTACATTAATCTACTAATGTTCGGGGTACTTTGTGAAGCACCATCAACAAACCGCTCGTCATAGTAGGCATTGAATGATGGAAGCTCATAGTCGCACACGCGAAAAGGTCATGCCGTCGAAGGAAGGTTACCGACACCACCAAAATACTAATTTGAGATGCTCCGGCATTGCATTCTAGGAAACAAAATTTGCTCCAACATTCCATTTTTTTAGCACCAGCTCTTGGTCCCTCATGATAGAATTTTTTAGAACATCGTTCCTGTATTAAGAAAGTTCATATGATAAGTTATCAGTTTGCACTATGATAAACAAGCATTACATCAAAGAGCACTATAGGAGCATCAATGGTAAGAGAATTATTTTTTCATAAGTGTCTATCACAACAAATAGCTACCCTCCTGGCAAAATGCAGACCAAATTCATGGAACGATGGATACATCGGCTCGTCACCCGCAAGATTTAGCGGGCTGCTCGTAGCAATACCAAATTGTGTCCTTGTCCTCACAGTTATTCTCCACCCACACATTCATAAATCCCCTTCTCATCCACTTTTGTCTAATAATTTGGGATAGCATTGGATCCATTCGTGGTCAATTTTATTCTAAAACCAGGTGCTTATACTAGAAAACATTCTAGCAATGTTTTCATAGCACATGCATGTTGAAATGCTTAGCATCAAGTTTCGATGGTTCTAAGAATTCTAACCACCAAGTTTTGACCAACATTGGCCATGCCCTCATAACTGCTTTAGATTTCAATATACTATCCAAATTTTAACCTTGTCATGGATAAATATAGGGGCAACTAGTAGGGTCTCAACTAATACTACCTTCAATGGGACAAGCTAATATTTTCATTGGATAAATTAGGCAAATTCCATGATAACGAGATCACAATAGATACCAAGTATAAACATAAACTAACTATTATAACCCCTTCGTCCGGAAATACTTGTCAAAGAAATGGATGTATCTTTGACAAGTATTTCCGGACGGAGGGAGTACTTCGCAATCTTTAATGTATCAAGTAACATTTATTTATCTTCATTGGCCATTCTGATTAATAATTTACGATCCTGCCTAAGATCGGTCACGTCAATCCGGCTTTAAGTTGATCGAATAACTTCAGAACTTGTTCTACCTCCTCCCACTAACAACATAGAAATTTTGGAGGCCCTTGCACCTTGGTGTTCCTTGAATATAGTGACAAAAAGTGTATATTTGTTGGGCTCTAAAGATAAGGGTTTGTTGCAAGCATAAGATTTTACCTCAATGAGAAAGGTATTCAAGTTGTCGAGTTTCCATGCTCAGTTTCAGATTTTGCACTCTTTGAAGGAATTTCCATCATGCTCACTTAGACAAGGGGATGCCATGTGGCCATGGCTGCTCTGTGGTATGTGGGGGGAAGGTGGTCGGGGCTGTGTGTGGTCGGCCGTTGACAAATGATAGAGAGAATATACCCCACTTATCATAAGTTTCATCGGCCCTACCTATGTTAAATTGCCTCGGCCCCACCTGTCATAAGTTGCGATAGCCCCACATGTCAGGATATTAGCGCGTCAACATAGTGGGGAGGGAGAATGGCCCGACTCCACCTGTCAGGGTATCATGCGGCCCCACATGTCATAAGTTGCCTCGACCCCGCATGTCAGGAATCTACCGACAATGCTGTGAGAGAGAGTGGACCGAACCCGCCTGTCAGGATATCACACGGCCCCACAATTAGGAGGTAACTATGAAAGGCTTTGACCATACGGGAGTGCTTTGTTTGGAATTTTGTTAGCAGGTGATGGAGGAGGAAGGGCAAAAATGAGCAACGTTAGTTGCCTGGGGCAAAACTAAGCAACGAGGGGCACGAAATAGAAAGCCTAATTTTATTATCTTGGGGTCAAGTCTAATGGAAACACAGAAGATGCATCTAATCTATCTACTTAGGGAAATTATCCTTCATTGCCACATAAAAGTTATGTCACCGCCTAAGTGATTATTGTTGGTTGTCACATAAAAATGATCTCACCACATGGTTGAAAATACGTTATATTATAAGATTTTCTTTGTGCTTTTCTCGATGAGTGTGGTTCTTGGGAGGAGCCTACGCTAACAAGCTCCAAAACCATGGCCTCGCATGCACTTATAATTGTACCCTTGGCAAGCATCCACAAGTACTAAGAATAATTAAGATAAAAACCCAACAATAGCTTTATCTTGCTATAGGGTACCTAATTCGCATGTGTTATAACTTCTATATGTTTGGAATGGTCATTTAAGTCACTTTGATCTCCTTTCATATATTTATCATAACTCACTGCATCACCTTAAGTATCCCCCATGTGTACGCATGCACTCATACAAAAAAACACAACAGATTGCATAGTAACAAACATCTAAAGTTCAAATTATCCTTGTATTATTTCACAAACGTCAAGGAACAAGACATCAATATTTGTCCATGGATTGAATAGGTTTATGGATGAGAAACCTTTGATGCGGGAAGAAGATGGTACTAGATATGGCATCGGGGCACCGCCGGAAGTGAGGGCAGAGCCCAATACCTTAATCTTATTCCCTGGCTGTTGCTCTAGGTGGGAGAAGGGTCTCCCTTTGGCTTTTGGTTGCCATGGCTGTTGTGAATGGGAGCCTCCCCAGAGATTATTGGATCTTACTTTGGAGGGGGGAGGGCGGGGGGGGCTATTTCTGCAAGATGAAATCTGAGTTCCCTCATTGTGTATCTTTTTCGAAAGATCTGTAATTCCCAAAATCTGACATTTTTAGGGTAGGTCAACAATTTCGGGGCAAAGTTTGCGGCAAAGGGAGGGCTACAGAAGCTTCTTGGTATTGTCTAGGCTCCCCTGGGTTGCGAGCGCCTGGAAATGGAGCCTAGGTGCCTCGTCGCCCCTCCTGGATCAAGTCAATGTCCCATGGGTGCTAATTCATGCATACATTGTCATCATTTTTTTTGGATTTTTCCTAGAAGTTTAAAATACTTGGTTTGCTAAAGAAATATAAAAACTAAAAAATTGGAACTAACACTGGGCACTTTATTGACATGTTTGTCCAAATAAACTTTAAAACAATTGTACAAATGATGGAGATATGGTATGAAACATGAAACAATATTGATACGTGGGAGATGTATCAACGACGTCAGTCCCTGTTGATGATGACGATTTGATGGGGTGGAAGGCGAGCTCGACAACCTTTGTTGGATGGAGCAAGAAGGGTAGCTAACACCTACATCATTTAGGTGGTACCATTCGAGTGCAAGAAAAAAAGGGGGGAGACACGCGCGCGCGCGCGCACACACACACACACACAGAGAGAGAGAGACGGGAAGAATGTTGTATAAGATGATGCCACCTCTTCGATCCACACCCTCCCCTCATGACCAGTCACGGTGAAGCATGTGGATCACGTGTTTCTTCACTCGGTGGCTTTTCGGAGTGTATTATTATAAAACACTAGTCAATTTTTTTATTTTTTTTCCTTCACCTTTTTTAATTAATATTATTTCTTTGATTTCTTTTCATTATTGTTCATCCGCCGCCATGAATGCCGCTGGCTAACACTAGTCCTCCGCCTCACCCTTCCCATTTGCAATGGCGTGCTCCAGGAAGACCACATACAACATGCTTTGATGGTGCCATCGGCAAGAGTACGCACCCCTGCCCATTACGGCCAGCTCGGCTAGCAACTCCACATCCTTCTCCACCTTCATGATGACAACATTGGAGCTGTTTGGTGCTTGTCGTGAGAACGAGGAGAACGATGAAGCAACTGGCAATTTGCCTTCAAGCATGATTTGTTTCCTCTCAAAAGCACATTTCTTCCTCATAGATGGTTCGGTTTCTAAGTAACATATGTCACAACTTTTGAAAACCTTCTCAAAATTTTACCACAATCTATGGGTGTCATGTGATGACACCATATGCCAAAATTTATGCTTATTAGACATCGTCTGCAAATTCTGGAATTAAAAAACCAATAAACTCCATATCCCGGGGTTAAGTCTTGGCACCATATGTTTGATTTTTCCCCCTGGATAACGCCTAAAAATAGACTCACTGGCACAAATAAGAATTTTCCATCCATTTTTGCCAACTTTTTCATGCACTTGCAGTTCAAATTTTGAATTATAACCATTAAATCCTTAGAAAAAATAAGAAATGTATATAAATAAATAATGGAAGAAAAGAATGAAAATACCGAAAATAAAAATAGATTTGCCGGTTGTTTCACAAAATAACCCTCATTAAAGGTCGGCCTTTGTGGAGTTGTTTTTATTTGCTGAGTGTAAAACTAGGTGCTCAATAAAAAAGACTTGACAAACAACTGCAGGTCGACACTTGGCAATCAAGTCGATTTTCAGTAGTGTTGTACTGATCAACTATTTGACTGATTTGATGCGAACACATATGTGACACACGTATATTGTTTTTACTTTCATTATTATCTCTTTCATTGTAATTAGGGTCCACAATATCATTAACAAAGCAATGCGGATAAACGAAGTTACTCATTTACATGTTGTGTTATAGCTATATATATATATATATATATATATATATATATATATATATATATATATATATATATATATAGCTATAGCTATAGCTATAATTAAAAATCTAGATGTATACGTTATACACAGTGGCGCGTGAGTTAGCAGAAAACCCTACATCTGCATCTTCTCCGAAACTTCCGTAATTATATAGCAGCCACTACAATACTAGATTATACTTTACTATTTTATATGGGCGACTAATACTAAGTTAACATGCTATACAATAATATATATGTGGTCTACGCTTCTTGCTCTGAGTGGCCCCAATTATGGGATATGCCCCTGGTGTGGTAAACTTGAATTTGTTGATGATATTTTGTTTATAGAATAGTATTATAAATGTGGTCTAGCTAAGTCTCTAAGGTGTTATAGGGATATCTGAAATTGACAGTGGTATCAGCCCCAAATGAGCTAGTAACATTTTTTGGTTGAAACCGACAAAACATGTTATATGGATAACTGAAAGTGACAGTGCATGGTAGCAGCCGCAAATGAATAGGTTCCAGGTAAGTTCTGAATGTGTAGGGTTTATAATTAGCTGTCAAGATCTGATGACATCTCAATTTTGTCAATCTAAAAGTTGATCAGCTTGTGCAAACAAAAGGTGAAACCTTGCCCGGTCTTTGTACGTAACAGCCATCATATAGAAAAACCCTTATTAGCAAGGGGGGCGGCTAACACATAGAAAAACATGATCGAGAAAAAAAAATCCGAACATGAATACGTGTATATAGCCGGGCCCAGAACAGAAACCCATGACAAACATACTGGAGCTGCCTGCAATGGACGCGTGGCCAAGTGTGTGTTTCGTAGCCCTGTCCACGGTGCTGGCGATTTGGCTTCTCAAGCTCTCGGGTAGCAAGAGCAAGTCAGCCAAGAAGAACCTACCTCCAGGGCCATGGACTCTCCCGATCATCGGCAGCCTCCACCACGTCACCACTGCCCTCCCTCATCGCACCATAATGAAGCTATCTCGCCGTCATGGGCCCCTAATGCTTCTCAGGCTAGGCGAGGTCCCCACCGTGGTGGTCTCCAGCGCCGAGGTGATGGCTGAGGTGACCAAGGCCAACGACCTCGCGTTCGCCGGCCGGCCGCGGAGTGCAACCAATGAATTGTTCGGCTCTGGCGGAAGGGACATCGCCTTGGCCCCATACGGTGACCATTGGCGCCAGATGCGCAAGATCGGCGTCATGGAGCTCCTCAGCTCCAAGCAGGTGAAACGCATGGAAAGCATCAGGGTTGAGGAGGTGGGCAGCCTCCTCCGGGATATCACGGCTTCAAATGGCGCCACCATCAACCTCAGCGAGAAGGCCATGGCGCTCAGCAACCACGTCACCACGAGGGCAGTTTTCCGCGGCAAGTTCACACAGCAAGGTGAGTACCTCCGTGAGTTGGACAAAGCGTTTACGCTGCTGGGCGGCTTCTGCCTGCACGACCTCTTCCCGTCGTCGAGGTTGGTCAGGTGGCTGAGCAATGGCGAGCGCGAGATGAACAAATGCCATCGCCGCATCCACCGCATCATTGCCAATGTCGTCGAGGAGCGCAAGGCCTCGCGAGCTGCCCATACCGGCAGCTCTGTCGCCGGCCACGAGGACATGCTGGACGTGCTGCTCAGGCTGCAGCACGAGGACTCGTTGCAATTTCCTCTAACCACAGAGACAATGGGGGCCATCTTGTTTGTGAGTATTCCTTCTAATTTCAAGTATATGTTATTGATCTTGATCGGAATATAGTACGTAAATACCTCGAAGTTCCACACAACCAAGTTGTTATAAAAATAAACGGGGTTGTTATTTCTCAATCAACTCCTAAACCATCGGATCTGTGCAGTGATTCATGCAACATTTTTTTTTTTGAGATTTCAAAAAAAAAAATCCCTACGGTAATGTTAGCTGATTGAGATATTTCTCAATCGATAGAAATCTCGCGGCACCCAAATGTAAAATAAGATAGTACATGACCCAAAAAGACATGCCAAAACGATCAACGTCATGCCAATAACGATCATCACCGTCAACCCACTGGCAACACTCATACAAAGGTTCCATAAAAGGAAGGGAGGACATGGCGCCGACTTTGGTTGTCCTTCGCTGCTGGTTAGCCTACCGTCGATGGCACTTACGTGCAATTTTTAATCATTTAGAGCTATTTGAACCATTTTTCTTGGTGAAAATGTCTATGATCTATTTTAGTGGATAGATGTAACAACGAAGGCGCATAGGCTTCAATAAATTCTTGGAGATATTTCCTTAAGACCCATGTCTTGTAGTCTTGGTGTTTGCAAGTGGGGCGAATAAATTTAAAATAATCTTGTTGTGGGCTTATACTCATTGCCATGAAATTAATTGACGTGTCATTTTGTCCCTTTTATTTTGGGTTGTGCTAGACGTTGGCGGGGCGAAAGAAATATCTGATTGGGCGCCCTCAGAGCCATACGATCATGACACTCATGCATGTTTGTCCGTTAGATTTGGCGTCCGTGACCATAACCCCCCCACCCCCCCCCCCCCACCAAAAAAAACAAGGAGTCTCCGTGAAACATGCCCCCTCTACAGCACACGACGCGTGGGTGGCACCATGGCGGAGGCAAGGCGCTGGATCGATGGGGAGATTGTTCACTCCTTTTTAGTAGTTTGATTGTATGCATCAATTTGATCTTGATAGGCTCCTAATGTCATGTTTTCAAAGACGGTGACTGTTTTCTAAATTTTTCTTGTTGAACCCTCTTTTTCCTAGGTAGAGGTATTTTATGTTGATGCATCGATATGGTGCACAGTTTTCTTAGCGCGATGGCTCTGTTGGAAAAGGCAGTGCCTAGGAGGCGCTTAAGCATGCTTAGGTGCTAGGCGATGGCAAAATGCCTCACCTGGGGCGTAAGCGGAAGTTTAGGCAAGGCAAGCAAGAAATTGTCTACCCACGCGAGAAATCATGCCATATTGCACTGATATGTCGAGCCATATTCCAATGGTAGTAGGTGGTAGTTAATATATTTATATGCCATGAATTAATATAGTACACATATAACAACCATAGATACGCCATGGTAGTAAAAACTATATTACCCCCTAGGTCGCGCCTAGGACGTTTAAGAACCACCTAGGCACTCGGCTAAGGCCAACTGCCTCACTTACGCCTACCGCTTTTTCCAACCTGTCAATGGTGTACTTATCAGCATGCAATGTCTAGATCATATGGAGCCAAGTTACGATATCAGTCTTTAGAAAGAGGAGTTACTAGGTTTGACCATTCATATGTTTATATGTAGCTTTTTATTTTGAACCATCCTCGGGCTCGCATTATCTTTATGTGATTAATTAATTATTGTACTTTGCACGACTTCTGGTTACAGGACGTATTTGCAGGTGGCACGGAGACCACGGGAAATGTTTTGATATGGGCCATGGCAGAGCTTATGCGTAGTCCAAACAGTATGGCTAAAGCACAACAAGAAGTGCGTGAGGTTTTGGGTGAAGACCGAGCTGTCATTACTAATAGCGACCTTGTTGAACTCCAGTATATGAGAATGATCATCAAGGAGGTCCTTAGGTTGCATCCGCCTAATCCTCTTGTTCCCCGCATGGCCAGAGAGGATTGTACAGTTATGGGTTATGACATCCCTAAAGACACTAGTGTATATATTAACGTTTTTGCAATTTCTCAAGACCCTAGATATTGGGACAAACCTGAAGAGTTTAGGCCAGAAAGGTTTGAGAATAATGACGTGAATTACAATGGGACATACTTTGAATTCCTTCCCTTTGGGACTGGGCGACGACAATGCCCAGGTATTCAGTTCAGCTCATCAGTCACTGAGATGGCATTAACAAACTTTTTGTATCACTTCGACTGGTTGCTTCCGAATGGGGCTAACGCCGCTTCAGTTGACATGTCTGAGAAATTTGGGATTAATGTCAGCAAGATGTATGGCCTGCAACTCATAGCTATTCCACACGTGTGGTCCAAAGCTATGTCGTCAAAGTGATGCACTGAGCTTGTATATCACGTGGGAATGCATGTTCACGTACCTGCACTTTCAACACATATGTCAGTATTGCAATGTATATTTGTACCTTTATGCAATAGAATAAGAGAAGCTCATTGCAAACATTAGGTTGTTGTATCTACACAACAATGGTTGTATTGTAGTATTGTACTATTATATGTGCTTGACAGAAGATATCGATGTAATAGTACATGATCGTATAGAAGAAGATTGTATCATTCGACTATTAATTAAGTAAGCAATTTTGCATTTGGAATTGCTGGATTTCTTTAGGGGCTTATGATTTGTGGATCTGAAACTATGTGCTTTATAAAATTCACCTATCAGTATAGTATCCTAACTATAATAAGGCCACGACACCTTTCAACCCCATTCACTCCATCATTCAACCCTTTCAGTCGTCCAACATGGGATTTTCTACTCTGAATTGTGTACATGTCTGTCCCTACCACTAGCTCCAGCCTGCATATATGTGTCCTTGCCTCATTTCTCCTAAAATTTACAGCTATCTGGAAAATCATGGCCTTATACATGGGCTCTCTTGGTGTTCACCCCCACCAACACTATTGCCAACTGCTAATCCTAGGTTGCTCCCACTATAAGCGAATTATGAACATATTGCAACACCCTAACACGATAATCCCACACCCTTGAGCGACATGGAGGGGGATCATAGGATACCACCATAATAACATACAAATCATATCAATCACACCGTACCAGAATTAACCCATAGGACAAAAAAAATCTACCCAAACATCATAGGATGGCAACCCATCATTGGATAATAATATGTGGCATAAACCATCATGTTTAAGTAGATATTACAACGGGAATAGAGAGGTTACACCGCTGCATAGATGGGGAGAAAGTTGGTGATGATGGCGTCGCCGTCATTCCCCCGGTGGGCGCTCCCGCACCGCCAGTAGAGAGTGGGAGAGATCCCGCCCCTCCTTCTTCTTCTTGCTTGGCCTCCCCCTAGATGGGAGGAGGGTTTCCCCTCTAAACCTTGGCCGCCATAGCTCCCAGAGGGCAGGAGCCTCCGAGATAGCCCATCCGAGTTTGGATCTCTCTATGTTTCTTTTCTCCTTCACGTCTCTGTTTCTAGATGAAAACCATTTCTTAAATATCCGGAGATTCATAACTCCAACCGGGCTGAAATTTAACACGATTGTTTTCCCGATATAAGCTTCCTTGCAGCCAAAGAAGAGCTCCAACTGACTTACAAGCTGTCCACAAGACATCTTGCCATGCCCTGGGGGGTGGTTGTGCCCTATTGTCTTTTGGAGGCCGTGGGCCTCCGTTTTGTGTTGATTCTTGCGCCAAAAAATCACATATATTCCAAAAAAAATATCTTCGTAAAATTTTATCACGTTTGGACTTCGTTTGATATGGTTTTTCTATGAAATAAAAAAATATGCAACAAATAGGAACTGACACTGGGAACCGGATCAATATGTAGTGTGAGAAAATCATATAAACTATTTCCAAAATTATGTGAAAGTAGTAAAATATTGGCATGAAACAATCAAAAATCGTAGATACGATAGAGACGTATCACAGACCATAATGTTTTCAATTCCTTAAATTTTCAATTGGTAGACACCAAATAGCATATGTTTTGTATTAAAATTGGATGTCGTGCGGACAAATTTCATCTAGTAGCCTAATAAAAATAAAACATCTTTTGCCTGAAACTTTTACGAACAAGGATGCATATAATGTGGACTAAATTCCAAGGGGTTAAAAGGATGTCACAACTTGCCTAGATTCCAGGGGTACAAACTTGCTCAACAACCCATCATATTTGGAGATCTCTAATATTATTTTATTTGAATTTACTTTAACTATATAGTAAAGAGCTAGTAAAGAGATGGCAACTATGATAAGTGCTACCATGTATCTGATTTTGTCCAATGCCTTCACTTCAAGTCCTTGTATGACTCTTGCTTTTTCCTCTCCATCTGTTTGCGGCTCCTCTACCACATGATCAAATATGGCTAGATCAGTCTCTAGTGTCAACTTATCATTGAACAATTCTCCTTTCTTTTGCAATAGTACGCTTCAGCTCAACAATCAATCTGTTTTTACTGGCTAATTCAACACCGAAATTAGCCACCGCCTCCTCCAATGCCATCTTCTCCCTACCCCACTAGATTGACTCACCTTGGTATGCAATATATCAAGGATCATGAGCCTGCCTATTAAAATGTAATAATCCATCCAAAAGACAAGTAACACTACATATTAAACAAAGGATCATTCAGATAGGCCGTGAGCACTACTACCTGAACCTCCTCGAAATCTTGTGTAGGTGAGTGGTGCGTCTCCAATAAAACAATTTTATATGGTTTTGGTATAATTTGATTAGAAATAACCCAGACTGATGTTGTTTTCAGCAGAACTATTGTGGTGTCGTTTTTTGTGAGGAAATAAAAGTTCTCGGAATGAGCTGAAAATTTACAGTGATTTTTACGGACCAGAAGAAACCTGCGGAGCACCGGAGCTGGGCCAGGAAGTTCCCCAGGGAGCCACAAGCCCGGGGGGCGCGCCCGAGCTTGTGGGCCCCTCGGGCACCCTCCCCCCGTGTGAGGCCGACGCCAAAAATTCCTATAAATACCCCAATCCTTGAAAAGAACCCTAGAGGAGAAGTTCCTCCGTCGCAAGCTTCTATATCCACGAAAACTCCATCGGACCCTGTTCCGGCACCCTGGCGAAGGGGAAAATCATCACCGGAGGCCATCTTCATCATCCCTGCAGCCACCATGATGAGGAGGGAGTAGTCCACCCTCGGGGTTGAGGGTTTGTATTAGTAGCTATGCGTTTGATCTCTCTCTGTCTCTCTCCCTCTCTCTCTCTCACCCTCTCTCTAGTGTTCTTAATTTGGCACGATCTTGATGTACTGCGAGCTTTGTTAATATAGTTGGATCTTATGGTGTTTCTTCCTGTCTACCTTATTGTGATGAATTGAGGTTTCACTATTATCGGATTGAATACTTTTATGGATTTGGGAACACTTGATGTATGAATACCCGTGGTGACAATGGGGTATCATATTGATTCACTTTTGATGTATGTTTTGGCACTCAACTCGCGGATTCCCGAGGTGACGTTGTGGTAATCTATGCAGAGGGGTTGATGCACGTTTTCATCCTTGTTTCTCCAGTAGAGATCTTGGGGAACTCTTTGAAGTTTTTTGTATTGAATTGAATATTATGAATCTGAAGTTGTTTGATGCACATCGTATAATAAAGTCATGTATACTTGTGGTGATATTGGAGTATCTAGCTGACATTAATTAGAGTTGGTTGTTGTGTATCATATGATGTTATTTTAGTACAATCTCTAGAGCTATTTGTGACACTTATAGGAATAACTCAATGGATTGATCGAAAAAAATAATTTTGAGGCGGTTTGGTACTCTACAAACAATTTTGTCTTATGTTCTCCACTAAATAAGAACTTTGGAGTGACTCTTTGTCGCACTTTGAGGGATTGTTATATGATCTAATTATGTTAGCAATGTTGAGAAATTGCACTAGCAAAAGTATGAACCCTAGGCCTTATTTTCAAACATTGCAATACCGTTTGTACTCCGTTTTATCAATTCCTACCTTGTTTTCAAACTCCCCATGCATTGTCATCTTTCTTGCGTTCAACATCACCCAGTCCATCAAGATCTTCCCCACATGGTACGCCTCTTCTCACGCTTCACTCGCCCTACCTCGGAATCTGCCGCCAGCTGGATCTAAGCACTCTATCACGGTGTCTGTGTGCGCATAGGTACAAAGCTGAACCGGTGACCCGAAGCATGTGGTGGGGTTCGCCGGGATGCTACCATCGTTTTTGGCTGGGAGGTCATTGTACCTGAACCCAGCGCTCCGGCCCTTGTCAGCAGCAACTGGCTTGTATCCTTTGTGGGTAGCCCTGAACTCGTCCTCAGTGATATCAGCGAACTGGTTGGCCTCCAGCCAGAACTTGCTGTTCCCGGCGTTGGCGGACTTGATGAACGCGACGTTGGCCTTGAACACCTCCAGCCGCCGTGCTTTCTCGGCGGCGTCAGTGTACACGCGGCCATACTTGCCCATCCACTGCTCGTGCCTCGCAGCCATGGACGGATCATCGGCGAGGTCGCGTGCCGCCAGTGCGCCGCTGAACGCGCAGGGAGTAGTGGGTTAGTGGGGACTGTCATGGAGAGATGCATGCATGCATTAATTTCACTATACTTATGCTAGAGCCGGTATGCGCACGTATTGATCACAAGCAGACTAGTCAAGGATGCACACTCCTCCCTGCGCGCTCATCACGGCTACACTCCGATGGGATCGCTCCAGGCTCCAGCAGTCCGGTCCAGCTAGCTTTTGGCCTGCCGTAGCTAGTTTTGGAATGCTGAATTATGGAGCTGTCTATGCATGTTTCTTTCAACTGTTATTTACGTATACCACCCACGAGTACCTACTAAATCAAGACATGTGTAATATAGTACTAGTCAGCGGGATAGCTCATCTGCACCCGGTCAAAAATCAATTCATAAAAATTCAAAAACATTCAAAAAATCCAGATTTTTTATGAAAGGTAGATAATTTGGTGCATGAGGTACATGTAAGGCTGAGGGGGCCGTGCCCCCCCCCCCCCCCCCCCCCCCCCCAACCCAAATGGAATTTTACTTTTACCAGGTAGTAGTGAACCCCACCGGCTTTCAGCCATTTTTTTAAGTGCCCTGTGGTTTGCAACCTTAAATTGCAGCAACCCTTTTTTTTTGTCTTTGACCCCCCCCCCCCCCCCCCCCCCCTATTCATGTCAAGCTCCGCCACTGGCCCTTGGGTGAATGCATGTGGCCTGTTGGGCATGCAGTTGAAGCAACATGCCCGATCTGATTATTCCGTTGCAACGGCGTTTCCATTTCTTCCCTCTCTTATTGCATGCATACTGGATTATCGATTCCTTCGTTTCTTTTTTTCTCTTTCCAACTCGCAGCTGGAGTTCAGTTCAAATACGTACGATGCGGCTCGGCACTAGGTGGCATGCGGCAAGATGGTGCGTACGACCCCACGGCGGCCAGCGGGCTTGGCTCGCGCGGTACAATGCGGCACGGTGTTGTGAACTGTGTTATGCATAAATAAATGGTCTAAAGGCTGGATTATGGATCTGATTTTGAGTCGGCTAGTGCTTCATGCTGCAACTAGTGTCTGATGTTTCAACTGATTTTGCTTCAGCAAGAAACAAACTGGTATTATAACTGGGCATTTCTGTTCTGCGCCTTTCTCATGATTTTGCTCAACTCCAAGAAAAATTTGCTAACCAAGCATATTGTGGTGCTTATTGCCTGACATATTGTGAATGATGCCATACTGCGAATTATGGCCTAACACGGGGAATCGGGGATTTATTAGAGTTCAGATTTTGCTTTAGGTTGGGGCTTGATGCTAAAAATAGTGTTGACTTTCTTCAGGGCTTTGGTCTGCTCCAGTCCAAATGTTTTGTTTGGTTTTACTTTGGCAATAACCTTTAAATGATGATTATATCTGATTATCCACATCTTTAATCATGTGTAACTCATGTATTCAGTATAACGACATAGTAATTTCGAAATAAGTTGCAGTAAACATCTTGGAAGCAGAATTACAACTCTTCACTAAAACATGTTAGCTCTCCGAGCTTCAGTTCCCTATATTACAGTATAAATGAAAACCTTGTGGCAGAAGCAGGCTAACATGGCCCCAAACCTGATTTATCCAGTTTTGATTCTGACATACCCAGCATACTCCTTCTGCATGTGTGTAGTCCTACGACCTTCTGTTCGGATGCCTTCATTGGTTGTGGGCTTCGAACCCTCCTTTTTCTGTCAGCATTTGGTGATTTTCTAATGTTATACGAGTTGACACTTCATTGTTTTTTAGTACAGTCAACACTTACTTCTGATGATTGATTGATTTATGCAGCTAAAATATCGACCCATGGATGGCAATGTCTTGGACACAGGTAGTGAAGCTTGTAGTTATTCCAAGAGACACAGCTCAATTGGTCGGGACAAGAAGCTTCTCGGTTGCGGCCAAGGGAAAGAAGGGCAGAAAGGTGGCGCAGCTGATGCTAAACCTGTGCTCAGCAAAGAAATGAAGAGTACAAGTGTGTTTGGGGCAAATATCCTAAAGGAGGGTTCTGACCCGAAGGTCCAACCAGACTCTGAGTACCCTGTCTGGTTGTGGCACACGATCAACAAGCGTCCTGTTCTGAGCGAGCTGCAGATGAAAGATGCCAAGACGCTGCCTTATGAAAACCTGAAGCGTTTTGCCAAGCTAGACAACCGGGTTTGGGTCAACGAGAACAATGCTCTCACCGCTAAGAACTGAGGAGGAAATTTTCATGTCATGTAGTTCTCACAATATTTGTTGGTTAATTTTGGCAATGATGCATTGACTGAAAGTTGGAGCACTGAAGTTGGGCTCACAGTATAATGTTCTGGCCTATGTGACCAGCATATTGTTTGGCATGTTCTTGTGAAGATGCAACTTGTGTATCTTGCAGCAAATGTTGTAGCAGGTTTCCCATGCTCCTGCTTGTCTGTACTTCATGGCAAAGATGTAAGTTCTATGCGTTGCAGCAAAAATATAGCTCCATGCCGTGCTTCCTGTTGTTGGTACAACTTGGAAATTCAAAGTGATTGGTAAATTATTTGTAAATTTGAAGCGATTGGTAAATTTGCATAGCTTGTTCCCTACTAGTTCCAGTGGATAATCACTGACCTTTCACTTTCACAAGTAGTGGTGAGCGAATAGCAATGCGTTCGCAGACAAACAGTTTTACTTTGTTCCATTTCGCACAAAATGTTGCGAGTGTGCATATGCTGTCAAGATAAATTGCACCCAAATTTACAAGTGTATAGAAGTGTAGCGTGCTTATCAGGAGCACAATGAAAATGTTACTGATGGAAACTGATAAACAGGTTACCCGGCATTGCAAATAATCAGTTCATACTTCATAGTAAATCTGATTCCCACTAGACACCATACCACCATGCATAAATGAAGCCTCAAATTATGGTGTTGGAGAAATGGCAGATCAATACTTCCATGCATGGAACTAGCACAAAGCACCAAAGTGAGGCAGAAAAATAACTGTGCTGGCGTCGTCGCTATATATGCAGCTACTCATGTGTAACACAAATTAGAAAGTGAGGCAGCAGTTTTCAGTAAACCATGGCGGTCTTAAATTTGACACCTCAACCAGGATAAGAAAATGCAAATCTGCTAGTGTACGAATTAATAGTATCTCTGATTCCCACCAGATATCAGGCCACAAATTTTAACCCAAAGTTTGCAATGTAAGACCGCCAAATCAAAGGCCGTGAGCCAAAAGAAGCAGATACCATCCATGACTCATCCTAGTTCAGCACATCCAAAAAAAATCCACAGCTCCGCAGGCACTAAGATTGGCTGAGGGCCTCCATTTCTGAAAAGGGGTCCTCACATGAAAAATCACATCCTATTCTAAAGCTCCACGCATCACCTCCTTCAGGACCTGTGCTCTCAAGGACCAGCACTTGGTTGCACCTATTCACCTCAGAAGCTCGCCGCACCATGGAAGATGCTGCAGCTGTCAAAAATGGTGTGAAGCTGGGGTTCGCCATTATTACCACTGCGGTCTCCAGCATCGTTGTGCTCTTGAAGAACAATCTGAGGAAGGCAACCTCGCCTTCATCCCCACGGAATTCACGGAAACACATCATTTTGATGCACGACATGGCACTTTCAACGGGACCTTCCCTGAACTTGAGCTGACCAGTTGATTCTTTTCCAGACTGCAAAAGTTGATTAAATCGGTCAGCAGTTGGAAAAGTTGGAATGAAGAAAGCCTCAAGATATGTCCTTGAACACATACTGTGCAGTATATGTATGCATAACCAAACACATATTTGGGAGAAATGACAAGGTAGACTAGTAGAAGAGAGAAAACAACTGAGCTCTTGTATACGCTAGCGGGCTATGCAGCCTCCCATGATTCTCATTCACAGATAAAACATAAAAAAGTAAGGCTGCATATTCTAGTGTAAAGCAGAAGTCTTATACATGTGCATCTTTTGCCAAATAGTCCATCCGTTCCTAAATGTAAGTCTTTTGAGAGATTTCACTATAAACTACATACGGATGTATATAGACATATTTTAGAGTATAGATTCACTAATTTTGCTTTGTATGTAGTCCGTGGGAAATCTCTAAAAAGACTTATATTTAGGAACGGAGGGAGTAGTATTTTCATTTACAAATGTGAGCCATGACAATAGTAAGCCTGGTACAATACAGTTAGTGTAGTAGCGTAAATATGGTACTGTGGTATTACTACATGGACCTTAAAAAACAGTAGGCAGCGATGTATACCATACTAGGTGCAGGTTTAACCAGTCCGAAACAAGAACTGCATGGACTGGCGACATCCATGGTATGGGTACTAGCAAGGTGGACACAATGAAAAACCAAAATCAAGTCAGAATATCTAGACGCACCAGAAATGAAGAAGTACAAAGTAATAGAACTGAAAATAGGCTTAATGAACTGTGGAACAAGATTTTGTTAAGAATTTCGTAATAAGCAGATCAACATGTAACCGCAAGAACTTTTAAGCTGCGACTGGTCAATAGTGTCATTAATAATTGCTCAAGTATGTCTAGCCATATAGCTGATGGCATCCCTGCCTTACTCATGCCCTAATTACTGAAAGTCGCTTGGACAACTACATGCAGGATTCACTTTTCATAGCAGAAACAGAAAGACCATAAAGAGCTCTGGTGATAATTAAATTGACAGATCTATATAAATCAGTCAGAGAACAATCAGCTAGAAAGAAATCTGATGAGATTGTAATGCAACGGAAACATGAATTAGCTCAGATACGTTGGTCCATAGTCACTACTGAAATTTTCACGTACGCCGGGTGTAATGCTCTTCGCCGAGTGCTAAAATACGGACACTCGGCAAACCCAGCTTCACGGCAAACTGCCATCTTTGCCGTCACTGCCTTACGGCAAAGAGACACCGCATGGCAAACCCTGCAGACGCCGAGAGGCGCTCACGGCAAAGAGGAGCCACGTGGCATGCCCGTCCACAACAGACGGCTCCGTCAGTTACTGCGTACTTTACCGAGAGCCGCAGTACGACACTCGGCAAAGCATATGCAACATCATATTTTCTTTTTCTGTGTGTGTTCTTTCTAACTGACATGTGGTCCCACTGGTCACATTTATCAGTAAAAGTTTCAAATAACTTGCTAAATATTTTTGAAAAAAAATGACTGATATCTTTGCCGAGAGCAGCTCTCGGCAATCCTCCTGACCAGTAGGACAGCGTGGCCCTCATGTCAGCTGACAGTTTACATGTCTTTGCCGAGAGCTAGTCTCGGCAATGCTCGCCTTCTTTTCCGAGAGCTGCTCTCGGAGAAGTTGTGGCACAACAGTAGGTCTCCCAGACGACCATGTTTCCGAGAGGAGCTCTCGGTAGTATATCGTTTTCCGAGTGTTGCTCTCGGAAATCTTTCCCATCCATTCTGCTGTTTAACCTATTTCTTTTCTGATCCCTGCAGATAAAAACAAGTACATGGCAGAAGTATCATATATAGGCATAATTTGATCTAGTCCACACATATATAGGCATAATTTGATCACATATAGGCATAATTTGATCTAGTCCACATATATATGCATAATTAGGGATAGTCCACATATTGTCACACACAAGTCGAATGTATTATCCTAGTAGACGTCACACACAAGTCACAAATTCATACATATTGTCACTACTTGCAAAACACGTGCACGTCACAATAGAAGTACACTTGTTCATATATATAGATCATCTTGAGGAGGAGAGGCCATCAGGTTAACATTCCGGAAGAGGAGGAGGGGCATCACTTGCACTGCTTCGAGATTGCATAAGAACCTATAAGAGTAGAGTCACGTGAGAGTGGTTCGTCCCTATGTAATGAATCTTCTACTCTAGTTTAGATAATGTTCTACCTGTAGTTGATCCTCAAGCAGCTTCAACCTCTTGTTCGTGTCTTCCCGTTCCTTTTCTCTGGACTCCTGCTCAGCCTGCCGACTTTGCTCATATACGTCATTAAATCCTCTAACATGGCATTACGCTCATATACGTTGGAACGGTGCTATTTCGAGGCATGGACATAAATGAAAGGTTAGGATGCTAACCTTGAGACGCGCTATCTCACGTGATGCGGCGGTTGGGCGACTCCGTATGGACGGAGTTGAGCTGGTACTCGACGCGCGTATCTCGTGCAGCTTGCGATGCGAGGAGGTGGCGATCGCCCCGTTGCAAAGGAGGTGGCGGCCATGGCCCTTCCCTTGGCCAACAATGATGAGAAGCTCAGGATCAAGGGGCTTGGACGTAGGTTCGGCTTCCTGCCCATGCACCTCCTGGAAGACCTCTTTGAAGGTCCCCCACTTCTCCTGTGCCGACTCGCTGCAGAACTCGGCGCCATCCTTCCCCTTGTGGCCTTCTTTCCAGGCTTCCAGGATGTGGACCCGGCGACCAACCTTCGCCTCCTGCAAAATTAACCATCAAGTTTAATGAACCAAGATGCACCGTGCGAAAAAGTTAACATCTTAATCCACATACCATGTGTTGCTTGAGAGCGGTTAGGTTCCAGCTCCCCTGGACATGAGTTGGGCCTGTCATTTTGGATCGATTGTTTCCCTTCTCCACATGTTGCGCCTGCCATGCTGGGTCACACCACATGTCAACCAGGGCCTCCCAACAATTGTCTTTCATCCAGGGTTCCTTCACCTAGTCAGACAAAATCGAATAATTGAGGAACAAGAGGGATGAATCAAAGTACTAGCAACCGATGTAGTCACTTACCACTGACAGGTATTCTTCTTGCGACATGTTGGTCTGGCAAGCAGTCTTCCTTGTCATCTTCTCTCCCTTCTCATCGAGCGGCCGACACTGCATCACGGCTTTGTACCGCAGCGTGTGCTTGAGGTCAAAGAGTATCTTTCGGGCAGATTTCACGATGCCGTTGATCGCCTTCTGCTGCTCACCATACACGCAAGAAAATGTTTCCTACAAGAAAGCATATGGCATCTTCTCACCATCCACGCAAGCAAGGATTTGGATATGGAAAAATGCAGTGGTCGGAGCGAAGATACTTACAAAAAAAGCATTGATGACCCGAGTGGCCATGGTGACATCATGCTCATCCTTGTTGTGTAGGTAATGCTCCCAGGTTAAACGTGGCGACGACGGATCGTCATCACCCGGCTTGGACAATCCAAGGAAGTGCTTCCTCAAGAGGGAGACGATGAAGTGGTTCGGCGGGCGTGCCCCCTTAGGTTGTGTCGAGATAAATGCCCACTGACTCCATGATATAAAAGACAAGCATATGTGAGTGTCAAAGTTGTGGCATCCAAAATATGATGCAAATGAAATGCTTGCTTACCCCTTTCCTGTCGGGAAAATGACAGGACGGTTGCTGGCATCAGTTGGTTCCGGGACCTTCCCCGGACCACGCCCGGATTTCTTCCTCTTGGAAGTGTTGCTCGAGGTATACCCCGAGCCGTCCGAGGTCTCCATGTCGCCCGACTCGGTAGCGAGCGGATCTGGTGCATCTAAGTCCACTCCAACATCGCCATCCGATGATGACGATGCCTCGGTTGTGGCCTGATGGGAGGTGGACGACTCGGTCCTACCACTCGGGACTCTCTGGTACTTACTAGCAGTGCTCCCATCAGAATCTAAAAAACAAAATATATATGGTTACTCTCAGTTCCAACGCAAAATTTTCCTAATCTAAGTGTCATATCATATATGGCAAAAAATAACACAAATAGCTCAATCAAGTCTCAGATATATAGTTTCATTTACTAATGCCATAGCACTGACAAGGAAACAAGCACAAGTATATAGTTTCATTGATCTACTCAAGTATTTATCTAAAAAAACACAAGCATAGAGGTGTTGATCCTTCACAAGATGTCGAATTCTTCAGAGAAGGTGTCGATCTCTTCAGGTATGTTCAGAGACAGGAAGTTCAGACAACTAGTGTACTGACGCATAGTCTGACCAAAATTTGAGCGCTCATTCGGCAAAAACAAAGCCTCCACAGCCTTATCCCAACGCCAAACCACTTACCGACGACAAGCATTAGTTCAGAGACAAGAAGTTTAGAGAACTAGTTTCAACTGAAACTAAATACTTCGAGCACTCATTCGGTTTAACCGAAACTAAATCAGTCAAACATAGGAGGCAAAACGAAAGCATCCACAACCTTATTCTCCATGGCAAATCACTTACCGACGACAAGCATACGCAGTGCTGAATCTGTTCTATATATATTGGCAGTAGCACATTACTAGTATTTACAATGATCATCAGTCGTAAAATTAAACCAGAACAATAGCAACTAAACTCTTATTACTCGTTTAGTTAAACTAAAAGTCAAACAAACACTCTAGTCATTACTCCAAACTTCCAAACTTCAATACTACTCTAGGCATTACTAAACAGGACCATCTTCATCTACTACTTTTAATCACATTTGTGCATAGTTCCTACATTTGTGCAAAATATCCTACTCTAGGCATAGAATCTGATACTAACCTGAGGGCATCTCCAGCTGCTGCCGCGCTACCGGAGGAGCTCCGCTGCGGCGGCCGTCCTTGGGCCGCATCGAAGAACCGCCGCGCCAGCTGCCGGCCATGAAGCTTGGGGGCGGTGATTGCAGTTGGGGGCGGTGGAGGAGGGGGTGGCGGTGGCCGCAGTGGGGAGCGGTGGAGGAGGGGTGGCGGCCGCAGTTTGTGGCGGTGGAGGGCGGTGGAGGAGGGGGTGGCGGTGGCCGCAGTTGTGGGCGGTGGAGGAGGGGGTGGCGGTGGCCGCAATTGGGAGCTTTTGAGGAGGGGTGGCGGCCGCAGTTGGTGGAGGTGGCGATTTCGGCGTCGGCGGCGGCGGTGGCGTAGTGAACGGAGAAGGAGAAGAATGAACAGAGAAAGAAAGGGGAACGGTTAAGATCTAGGTTAGATTCTTTACCGAGAGCGCCTCTCGGAAGGTGGCCATTACCGAGAGCCGATAATAGACCCTCGATAACCACTGCTCTAATTTTTTTGCCTTCTCTTTTGTTTTGTTCCACTATCTTTTTTGTATCTCATATTTCATATGTTTTTACGACCAAAGTTTGGAAATTCCATGACTTTTGATGAATTTTTTCGATAAAAGACTTTTGATGCACTCATATATATATATATATATATATATATATATATATATATATATATATATATATATATATGCTTTTTGGGTTAGATTTGTTCACAACTCAACTTTAAAGAGTGTAAAGTAAAAACATGAGAAGAAGCAGTTGTTGACCGTGGCCTACCCCCTCTCTCGGTGCCGGTCAACTTTCTAGACCGGCACCGAGAGAGAACTTTAAAGAGTGTAAAGTAAAAAAACATGAGAAGAGGCAGTTGTTGACCGTGGCCTACCCCCTCTCTCGGTGCCGGCCAACTTCCTAGAACGGCACCGAGAGAGAACTTTAAAGAGTGTAAAGTAAAAAACATGAGAAGAAGCAGTTGTTGACCATGGCCTATCCCCTCTCTCGGCGCCGGTCAACTTTCTAGACCGGCACCGAGAGAGAACTTTAAAGAGTATAAAGCAATAAACGTGAGAAGAAGCAGTTGTTGACCGTGGCCTACCCCCTCTCTCGGTGCCGGTCAACTTCCTAGACCGCAGGGGCCACCGGATAGCCCATGCATATACATGCGATGGCCTCCTTTGAGAGCACAAGAAGTTCGAGGCCAACGGAGCAACAGGACGCGCATTTCCTGCACAAACCGGACACATTCCCTCTCGAAACCCATAGACTATCTCGAAGAACGGGCCTAGACTTGGTCTGTCATCTCGCGATGACATGAACTAACACAGAGAAGCAGTTATTCACCGTGGACTACACCCTCTCGGTGCCGAACAACGCCCTAGACCGCCAGGGCCACCGGATGGGTGCTCGATATAGAGACCACCCGAGGGGGGAGGGCACCCCTACATGCGTGTGGCCCATGCATATACATGCAGGGGTGGTGTGCTATTTGAATAAGCAACGCACGTCTTTGACGTGGCACGTGCCTCACAAACCACACACACGGGCGGGAACATCGAGGACCGGCTGCGTCCGTCCCCGAGACAGAGTCTTCGGTGGGTGATCCCCTGACAGAATGAGCCTAGACTTGGTCTGTCATCTCGCGATGACATGCGCTAACACGGAGAAGCAGTTATTCACCGTGGACTACACCCTCTCGGTGCCGAACAACGCCCTAGACCGGCGGGACCACCGGATGGGTGCTCGATATATAGACCGCCCGGGGGGAGGGAGGGCACCCCTACATGCGTGTGGCCCATGCATATGCATGCAGGGGTGGTGTGCTATTTGAATAAGCAACGCACGTCCTTGACGTGGCACGTGCCTCACAAACCACACACACGGGCGGGAACGTCGAGGACCGGTTGCGTTCGTCCCCGAGACAGAGTCTTCGGTGGGTGATCCCGTGACAGAACGGGCCTAGACTTGGTCTGTCATCTCGCGATGACATGCACTAACATGAAGAAGCAGTTATTCCCCGTGGCCTACCCCCTCTAGGTGCCGAACAACGCCCTAGACCGTCGGGGCCACCGGAGGGGTGCCGGTCTCTAGAACCGGGTGAGGCCCATCTGAAGAAGAAAACACAAGACGGTAATTATGATGTGCTAAGGTTGTTTGCCAACCATGGAAGAAAACAACAAAAAAAGTATAATACATATTATCGAGAATGCACTAGAAGGAAAGAGATCTAGGTTAGATTCTTTACTGAGAGCGCCTCTCGGAAAAGGTGGCCATTACCGAGAGCCGATAATCGACCCTCGGTAACCACTGCTCTAATTTTTTTCCTTCTCTTTTTGTTTTTGTTTTGCACTATCTTTTTTGTATCTAATATTTCATATGTTTTTACGACCAAAGTTTGGAAATTCCATGACTTTTGATGAATTTTTTCGATAAAAGACTTTGAATGCACTCATAGATGTGTGTATATATATATATGCTTTTTGGGCTAGATTTGTTCACAACTCAACTTTAAAGAGTGTAAAGTAAAAAACATGAGAATAAGTAGTTGTTGACCGTGGCCTACTCCCTCTCTCGGTGCCGGTCAACTTTCTAGATCGGCACCGAGAGAGAACATTAAAGAGTGTAAAGTAAAAAAACATGAGAAGAGGCAGTTGTTGACCGTGGCCTACCCCCTCTCTCGGTGTCGTCCAACTTCCTAGAACGGCACCGAGAGAGAACTTTAAAGAGTGTAAAGTAAAAAAACATGAGAAGAAGCTGTTGTTGACCATGGCCTACCCCCTCTCTCGGTGGCGGTCAACTTTCTAGACCGGCAGTGAGAGAGAACTTTGAAGAGTGTAAAGTAATAAACATGAGAAGAAGCTGTTGTTGACCGTGGCCTACCCCCTCTCTCAGTGCCGATCAACTTCCTAGACCGCATGGGCCACTGGATAGCCCATGCATATACATGCGATGGCCTCCTTTGAGAGCACAAGAAATTTCGAGGCCAACGGAGCAACAGGACCCGCACTTCCTGCACAAACCGGACACATTCCCTCTCGATACCCATAGACTATCTCGAAGAACGGGCCTAGACCTGGTATGTCATCTTGCGATGACATGCACTAACACAGAGAAGCAGTTATTCACCGCGGACTACACCCTCTCGGTGCCGAACAACGCCCTAGACCGCCGGGGCCACCAGATGGGTGCTCGATATAGAGACCGCCCAAGGGGGGGAGGGCACCCCTACATGCGGGTGGCCCATGCATATGCATGCATGGGTGGTGTGCTATTTGAATAAGCAACGCACGTCCTTGACATGGCACGTGCCTCACAAACCACACACACGGGCGGGAACGTCGAGGACCGGCTGCGTTCGTCCCCGAGACAGAGTCTTCGGTGGGTGATCCCGTGACAGAACGGGCCTAGACTTGGTCTGTCATCTCGCGATGACATGCACTAACACGAAGAAGCAGTTATTCCCCGTGGCCTACCCCCTCTAGGTAACGAACAACGCCCTAGACCGTCGAGGCCACCGCTACCTCTTGAGCACTGCGTTGGTTTTCCCTTGAAGAGGAAAGGGTGATGCAGTAAAGTAGTGTAAGTATTTCCCTCAGTTTTTGAGAACCAAGGTATCAATCCAGTAGGAGACCACGCTTGAGTCCCGCGCACCTACACAAACAAATAAGAACCTCGCAACCAACGCGATAAAGGGGTTGTCAATCCCTTCACGGTCACTTACGAGAGTGAGAGCTGATAGATATGATAAGATAATATTTTTGGTATTTCTATAACAAAGAGGAATAAAGATGCAAAGTAAAATAAACGACAGTAGAAATAGCTAAGTGTTGGAAGATTAATATGATGGAAAATAGACCCGGGGGCCATAGGTTTCACTAGTGGCTTCTCTCAAGAGCATAAGTATTACGGTGGGTGAACAAGTTACTGTCGAGCAATTGATAGAATTGAGCATAGTTATGAGAATATCTAGGTATGATCATGTATATAGGCATCACGTCTGTGACAAGTAGACCGAAACGATTCTGCATCTACTACTATTACTCCACACATCGACCGCTATCCAGCATGCATCTAGAGTATTAAGTTCATAAGAATAGAGTAACGCTTTAAGCAAGATGACATGATGTAGAGGGATAAACTCATGCAATATGATATAAACACCATCTTTTTATCCTCGATGGCAACAATACACTACGTTTCTTGCTGCCCCTGCTGTCACTGGGAAAGGACACTGCAAGATTGAACCCAAAGCTAAGCACTTCTCCCATTGCAAGAAAGATCAATCTAGTAGGCCAAGCCAAACTGATAATTCGAAGAGACTTGCAAAGATAACCAATCATACATAAAAGAATGCAGAGAAGATTCACATATTGTTCATAGATAAACTTGATCATAAACCCACAATTCATCGGTCTCGACAAACACACCGCAAAGAAGATTACATCGAATAGATCTCCAAGAGAATCAAGGAGAACTTTGTATTGAGATCCAAAGAGAGAGAAGAAGCCATCTAGCTAATAACTATGGACCCGAAGGTCTGAGGTAAACTACTCACACATCATCGGAGAGGCTACGGTGTTGATGTAGAAGCCCTCCGTGATCAATGCCCCCTCCGGCGGAGCGCCGGAAAAGGCCCCAAGATGGGATATCACGGGTACAGAAGGTTGCGGCGGTGGAATTAGGTTTTCGTGGATGCCCCTAATGGTTTGGGGGTACGTAGGTATATGTAGGAGGAAGAAGTACGTCGGTGGAGCAACGTGGGCCCCACGAGGATGGAGGGCACGCTTGGGGGGTAGGCGCGCCCCCTGCCTCGTGTTCTCCTCGTTGATTTCTTTACATGGACTCCAAGTCCTCTGGATCATGTTTGTTCCGAAAATCACATTTCCGAAGGTTTCATTCCGTTTGGACTCCGTTTGATATTCTTTTTCTGCGAAACACTGAAATAGGCAAAAAAAGCAACAATTTGGGTTGGGCCTTCTGTTAATAGGTTAGTCCCAAAAATAATATAAAAGTGTATAATAAATCCCATTAAACATCCAAAATAGAATATAATATAGCATGGAACAATCAAAAATTATAGATACGTTGGAGACGTATCAAGCATCCCCAAGCTTAATTCCTGCTCATCCTCGAGTAGGTAAATGATAAAAATAGAATTTTTGATGTGGAATTCTACTTAGCATAATTTCAATGTAGTTCTTCTTATTGTGGCACGAATGTTCAGATTCGATATGATTCAAGATAAAAGTTTAATGTTGACATAAAAACAATAATACTTCAAGCATGCTAACCTAGCAATTATGTCTTATCAAAATAACATAGCCAAAGCAAGTTATCCCTACAAAATCATATAGTTTGGCTATGCTCCATCTTCACCACACAAAATATTCATATCATGTACAACCCCGGTTTTAGCCAAGCAATTGGTTCATACTTTTTAACGCGCCTCAGCCTTTTCAACTTTTATGCAATACATGAGCGCAAGCCATGGATATAGCACTATGGTGGAATAAGGTATAATGATAGGGGTTATGTGGGAAGACAAAAAAAAGGAAAGGAAAGTCTCACATCAACGAGGCTAATCAACGGGCTATGGAGATGCCCATCAATTGATGTCAATGCAAGGAGTAGGGATTGCCATGCAACGGATGCACTATAGCTATAAGTGTATGAAAGCTCAAACAAAAGAAACTAAGTGGGTGTGCATCCAACTTGCTTGCTCCTTAAGACCTCGGGCATTTGAGGAAGCCCATCATTTGAATATACAAGCCAAGTTCTATAATGAAATTTCCCACTAGTATATGAAAGTGACAAAATGAGAGACTCTATATCATGAAGATCATGGTGCTACTTTGAAGCACAAGTGTGGTAAAAGGATAGTAACATTGTCCCTTCTCTCTTTTTCTCTCATTTTTTTATTTGGGCCTTTTCTTTTTTCATGGCCTCTATTTTTTCGCGATGACATGCACTAACACGAAGAAGCAGTTATTCCCCGTGGCCTACCCCCTCTAGGTGCCGAACAACGCCCTAGACCGTCGGGGCCACCGGAGGGGTGCCGGTCTCTAGAACCGGGCGAGGCCCATCTGAAGAAGAAAACACAAGACGGTAATTATGATGTGCTAAGGTTGTTTGCCAAGCATGGAAGAAAACAACAAAAAAAGTATAATACATATTATCGAGAATGCACAAGAAGGAAAGAGATCTAGGTTAGATTCTTTACCGAGAGCGCCTCTCAGAAAAGGTGGCCATTACCGAGAGCCGGTAATCGACCCTCGGTAACCACTACTCTAATTTTTCCCTTCTCTTTTTGTTTTTGTTTTGCACTATCTTTTTTGTATCTCATATTTCATATGTTTTTACGACCAAAGTTTGGAAATTCCATGACTTTTGATGAATTTTTTCAATAAAAGACTTTTGATGCACTCATATATATATATATATATATATATATATATATATATATATATATATATATATATATATATGCCTTTGGGTTAGATTTGTTCACAACTCAACTTTAAAGAGTGTAAAGTAAAAAACATGAGAAGAAGCAGTTGTTGACCGTGGCCTTCGGAGCCGGTCAACTTTCTAGACCAGCACCGAGAGAGAACTTTAAAGAGTATAAAGTAAAAAACATGAGAAAGGCAGTTGTTGACCGTGGCCTACCCCCTCTCTCGGTGCCGGCCAACTTCCTAGAAAGGCACCGAGAGAGAACTTTAAAGAGTGTAAAGTAAAAAACATGAGAAGAAGCAGTTGTTGACCGTGGCCTACCCCCTCTCTCGGTGCCAGCCAACTTTCTAGACCGGCTCCGAGAGAGAACTTTAAAGATTATTAGTAATAAACATGAGAAGAAGCAGTTGTTGACCGTGACCTACCCCCTCTCTCGGTGCCGGTCAACTTCCTAGACCGCAGGGGCCACCGGTTAGCCCATGCATATACATGCGATGGCCTCCTTTGAGAGCACAAGAAGTTTCGAGGCCAACGGAGCAACAGGACACGCACTTCCTGCAGAAACCAGACACTTTCCCTCTCGATACCCATAGACTATCTCAAAGAATGGGCCTAGACTTGGTCTGTCATCTCGCGATGACATGCACTAACATGGAGAAGCAGTTATTCACCGTGGACTACACCCTCTCGGTGCCAAACAATGCCCTAGACCGCCGGGGCCACCAGATGGGTGCTCGATATAGAGACCGCCCGAGGGGGGGAGGGCACCCCTACATGCATGTGTCCCATGCATACGCATGCTGGGGTGGTGTGCTATTTGAATAAGCAACGCACGTCCTTGACGTGGCACGTGCCTCACAAACCACACACACGGGCGGGAACGTTGAGGACCGGCTGCGTTTGCCCCCGAGACAGAGTCTTCGGTGGGTGATCCCGTGACAGAACGAGCCTAGACTTGGAGTGTCATCTCGCGATGACATGCACTAACACGGAGAAGCAGTTATTCACCGTGGACTACACCCTCTCGGTGCCGAACAACGCCCTAGACCGTCGGGGCCACCGGATGGGTGCTCGATATAGAGACCACCCGAGGGGGGAGGGCACCCCTACATGCGTGTGGCCCATGCATATGCATGCAGGGGTGGTGTGCGATTTGAATATGCAACGCACGTCCTTGACGTGGCACGTGCCTCACAAACCACACACACGGGCGGGAACGTCGAGGACCGGCTGCTTCGTCCCCGAGACAGTCTTCGGTGGGTGATCCCGTGACAGAACGGGCCTAGACTTGGTCTGTCATCTCGCGATGACATGCACTAACACGAAGAAGTAGGTATTCCCGTGGCCTACCCCCTCTAGGTGCCGAACAACGCCCTAGACCGTCGGGGCCACCGGAGGGGTGCCGGTCTCTAGAACCGGGCGAGGCCCATCTCTAGAAGAAAATACAAGACGATAATTATGATGTGCTAAGGTTGTTTTCCAAGCATGGAAGAAAACAACAAAAAAAGTATAATACATATTATCGAGAATGCACAAGAAGGAAAGAGATCTAGGTTAGATTCTTTACCGAGAGACCTCTCGGAAAAGGTGGCCATTACCGAGAGCCAATAATCTACCCTCGATAACCACAACTCTACGGAGAGTCCTCTCGGCATAACTGCAACAGCCAAGTGCCTTCAGCTCCCAGCGCATGCCTCCTTGCCGAGTATTGCCCTCGGTAATGTTTTGTTCCCAGTTCTGTTCATACTGTTTTTTGCTCGAGTCCGTGCAGCAAAAATATTTATACAATACTCAAACTTGCATTTCAAGTCACACAGGTTAACAACAAACTCACATAAGCATTAATCCATAAATAGTTCACACAAGCTTCATTTCAAATCACAAAGTAGCTCTTTAGTACAAGTGCTTACTTACTAATTAAACAACAAAGTGGTCTACATGCATGCACCTTATGATAAAAAGCAATACCACAATTCACTACTAGGAAAAGGGCTATAGATGGAATGGCCACTAATGGCGCACCAGACATGTGGTGCGCCATTGCTATAGCAGTGGCGCACCATGTGCTGGTGCGCCATTAGTGTGAAAGACACTAATGGCGCACCGGACAAACGGTGCGCCATTAGTAACAATTTTTTTTCCAAACATACTAATGGCGCACCACGGCACAGTGCGCCATTACTAATTCTAACTAGTAATGGCGCACTAGGCACATAGTGCGCCACTACTATATTTTTTTATTTTTTTATTTTTTTGCAAAACTACTAATGGCGCACCAGGGAACAGTGCGCCATTACTAGCGATCCCCCTCCATCTCGATCGCTATCCCACCTCGCCAGATCCGGTCCCCCTCGCCGCCGAGCACGCCCCGCACCCTCTACCCTGCTCCACCGGGCGCCGCCGCCGACCCCCCGCACCCTCCCCCGCTCCACCGCCGCCGACGACCCACCGCACCCTTCCCTGCTCCACCGCCGCCGACGACCCACCGCACCCTCCCCCGCTCCACCCCCGCCGACGACCCACCGCACCCTAGCTCCCCTGCTCCACCGCCGCCGATGACCCACCACACCCTCCCCGGCCCGCTCCACCGCCGCCGACGACCCCCTGCACCCTCTCCGGCCATCTCTGTAGGAGATATGCCCTAGAGGCAATAATAAATGTTATTGATTATCTTCCTGTTCATAATTATGTTTATGTTCCATGCTATAACTGTTGTGGTTCCCGAGCCCGTATATCCATAAAGGCTCTGGGGAGAACCCATATGCACGTGTGGAATAATAAACGGTAAAATGTATTCCTAGTCGTGCCTCTAAGACTAGCTCAAGTGTTGCATGATGATTATGTTTTCCCAATCATGGGCATCTCTAGGCCAAGCAACTTTGAGGGCACAATGTCAGGAAGGACATTTGTGTTGAATCGACCCGAATTGATGTTATGCTATGAGATACATTCGTCACAAGTTAATGGTTTATAACACAGAGATAGTTAATGTTTGCATAATTCCTTAGACCATGAGAGTATCGAGTTTCTTCATGCTTGCTTCATGAACTTTGGGGTTTGTTAAACGTCATCCGTAACTGGATGGCTATTACGGCGGCTTACGGGTTCATGGGAAAGTATGTTAAGTAACTTGATAGCTCGAGATTGGGATTTGCTCCTCCGATGATGGAGAGATATACTCGGGCCCACTCGGTGTTACGGTGTCCATCATCGTCTGGCCAGACACTTTGTGATTTGATCACGGGGATGCCGGAACACGAAACGAGAAAAGAGAACAAAACCGGTAACGAGGTAACTTGCATAGTGGACAAAGTGTTGGCCCACGGGGATGCAATAAATCTCACCTCAGGTGTTTGTGATATATCGTGAAGCAACAGGAATAGCTCACCTCAACTGGAGGTTCACTCGAATATTCATTCGTGTGGGTATAGGGGTCAATATGGGTGTCCACGGCTCCGATGTTGATCATTGATCGGAAGGGGTTCCAAGTCATGTCTATACTTCACCGAACCTATAGGGTCACACGCTTAAGGGTCATCTATCTGCTGAATACTAGACAGGGAGTCTGAGAGAAAATCATCGAAAAAGGTTCGGACACCGAAAAGTTTCGGACAGCAGAATCGTACCGCAGAGAGAGGTCACCGGATGAGTTTCGGTGAAACCGAAAAAGTTGTTTCGGGGTATGCCATTAAGTCAAAATGGTTTCGGCACATGCCTGATAATTCTTGGAGGGTGCCAGAATCATTCTGGAAACTTTTTGGAATTTTTAGAAATAAAAACCGAAAATGTTTCGGAGCTGCCGGTACCGCTTTGGCTGTTTTTCGCAGATGAAATTCACTAATATGAAATTGTTTCAGAACGAATCCAAAATCATTTTAGTGGGTACTGGAATTATTCTAAGACCCACAGAAATATTTTCGGATTTAGTGGACGCGAAAAATTGTCTTCATGAATAGTGAAAACGCATTCTTGTTTGCTTTTCGTAGATGAAAATCACTAAACCGAAATTGTTTCGGAACGCGTTGAAAATTATTTTAGTGGGTACTGGAAATGTTCTGAGCCCACATAAATATTTTCAATTCGAACGGACGCTGAAATATGTCGTGATGAATAGTGAAAGTGCTTTTTGCTTGGCTTCTTGGAGAAGCCACCTTGAGGGCCGTTTTGGTATTTCCCCCCTTGGCTTCTTGGAGAAGCCACCCTTGGGCTTGGCCTATAAATAGGGGTGGAGGGGGCTGCCTAAAGGATCATCCCTTCTCACATACATGCCATTGCAATGATCTGGCTTCTTCTCTCCCTCCCAGCGAAATAGCTTCGTAGAGCCGAAAGGCTGTCTGGGTTCCGGCAGGAACTAGTTCTGGACGGCGAAGCCCTGCTGGATAGCTGACACCGTATGTGTCCAACTCTGTAGAGAGGTCGTAGTTTCGATCTTAGTGCCCTGAGGGGCTGTTCGAGAGTGCCTCCCGAAGGGCTGTCCAAGTGACGGTCCGAGTTCTATGGGTCCTCCCGGAGGGCTGTCCGAGTGACCGTTCGAGTTTCGAAGGTCCTCCCGAAGGGCTGTCCGTGACACCGTCCGCGGGACTGTCCGACCGCCTCCCGGAGGGCTGTCCGTATGGCGGATGTGGGTATACATCCTCGCGGTTGGGAGGTTGTAAATCCTAGCTGCGGGGATCTGCACCGCCGATCGTCATCGACTCTACTTCCCGCTGCGCTACGAGTCGGTAACGAAAAAGATCAAACCTTGTATGCAGTCTCCATAGTGGTCCTGGGCTGGTGCGTAGGTCAGAAATTTTTTGTTTTGTGCTACGTTACCCTACATGCTCCACCGTCACAAATGAATGCTATAGCTAATTCCTCCCTCTCCCTCGCCAGTTCCCCCTGTAGCTAATTCCTTCCTCTCCCTCGCCAGTTCCCCTTCATCCCTCTCCCTCGCGCCAGTTCCTCTCCATCCGCTCCCAATCCGCGCCCCCGCCGCCTCCCTCTCCCCATCCTCCCCTCCGACCCCACCCCACTATCGTCGGAGCAGCGCCGCAGGGCCGACACCAACCTCGCCCTCGCCCGCGCGCGCCGCAACCTCCGCCTCGCATTCAACGGCTACACATTCTACACCGAGGACAAGGACATGAAGAGCGATGGTTATCAGAACTCCGGGGTAACGATAGAATCCTACACCGGTAACGACAAGGACAGAGCACCCCCCGCACCCCCCGACGACCCACCGCACCCTCCCCCGCTCCATCGCCGCCGAGCACCCCCCGCACCCTGTTTTTATAAAAAAATATTACTGTTATGATTTAAACAAGTTTGAACATATTTAAACACAAATAAATATCAAACAACATTTTAAATGCATAAAAACAAAAATTGGGGAGCCTGGGAATCGAACCCAGGACATCCTAGTGTGTGTGCTGCGTGCTAACCAGTCGGGCTAGTGGGCGTGTTCTGATGGAGATAGGGTTAGGTGGAAATATAACCTGAGCAGTCGGGCTAGTAATTTCTAATGGCGCACCAGGGTGAGGTGCGCCATTGCTATCGTCGTACTTATGGCGCACTTGGGGGAGGTGCGCCATTAGATAGACATCCCGCACTCCACCTATTCCCTCGCACTGTGGCCTCCCTCCCTCCCTCGCCAGATCCCCCACTAGACCCCAACCGTACGCCGCCGCCCCCTTGCTCCGGCCCCTCCGTCCGCCGCGCCTGCACGCCGTCGGCGACGCCGCCGCCGCTGTGGTCTTGCGCTGCCCCGACGCCGCCGCCCCGACCCCCGCGGGACTCCACCCCCGCCGCCCCCGCGCCCCCCGAACGAGATCGGCCGAGCGCTCCTCTCCTCTCCTCCTCCCTCCGACGAGCGAGGGCCTCCTCCGGCCCCTGCAGCAGCCGACGAGCGAAGGCCTCCTCCTCCTCCGACGTGCCCACACCCCACCTACCCCTGCCGTCCTCCGCCACCCGGCGACCAGTCGCGCCCGCCCAGGTACCCCTCCTCCTTCCTCCTTCCTCCCTCTCCACCCTTCCTCCCCATTCCCTCCCTCAGTAGCTAGCAAAAAAACATACATGAACACCTAAAAAAATCTGTATGCAACACCTAAAAAAAAATCTGATTTTGAGTTAAACATAAATAAACTTGCTAAGGGGTGATGAATGTACATATTTGTATGCAACACATAGGGATTAAACAAGTACGTTTAGGTGACCGACAGCCAATTAGCATCACCAGGCACAACACCTGCTGTGTTCCAGTTATTTAGGGAAAGAACCCTGTTGTGTTCAATAGGTGCAAGCAAACACCAACAGACCAATCATTAGTAAGAAGTGAGTGACTTGTAGGTTTATTAACTAAAATACTGCATAAGGCTAGGTATGCAGGGCTATTTGATATTAATAACACCAATAGTAGCGCGTTGATGCCGATGGTGCTCAGTTATCAGATGTATAGATGTACCAACTAGACTGTATATATCCATACTCAGCACATGCATCAACATAGCCCATTGGAAGAAGGGAAGCAGAACCTTTAGCATTACTAAATTGTAATTTCTGAACAAATTAAATGATAACCTTATTTAAATTCTGGAATTTAAAGAAAGAGGCAATGAAATTCTCCTAGTTGAGAAGATGGTCATCTTGTAGGGCACTGAATTGACCCATGCTCAAGCTCAAAATAGCTTAGCAGTTTAAAAAACAAGGTACTAGAAATTCAGTAGATTGCAAGGAATAGAAACTTCCAGGCAAGAGGTCAAGTCACCACTTGATCTTGGCACCAACCAGATCAGGCAATTAGCTACTATATTAAAAAACTACTAAGAATTTGTGAATGAGATCACAAGATTTATTCTGCTGTATTAAAAAACTACTAAGAATTTGTGAATGAAATTGTCCACCCTTCCTCCCCATTCCCTCCCTCCCTCCCCTCGACCGTGGTACACAATCTGTGCGTGCAAGTGCAATCTCTGGAGCCCTTTCGAGTATGGTCATAGAATAGTTCCATTATAAGAGTGCTATTATAAGAGTACAATATGCTAATGATACCCTTTTATTGTTGGAAAATGATGCTGGAATTGCTCTGAATCTGAAATGGATTCTAACCTGTTTTGAACAAATTGCTGGGATGACAATTAACTATCATAAGTGTACTCTTATCCCCATTAACTTGACAGTTAATGATCTCACTCCATTTGTGGACATTTTCCAATGCATAGTTGGGGATTTCCCTGTTAAGTATTTTAGGAATTCCTTTGCATTTTGACAAGATTGGCAGAGAAGATCTGCTAGCTTTTATTGATAAAATTTTAGCCAAAATAGCTAGATGGAGAGGCAGACTTCTTTCTTATTTGGAAAAAATTACCCCAATTAGGTCCTGCCTAGCTAGCATGAATCTAAAGGGACCTGCTCTTATAAATCTCTATATGTTCTAGTGAATTTTAGGGGGGTGCAACCTTTGTATCTTCCTGTAGTATGGAGTATTAAATTGCCCCCTAGGGTATAAGGTTCGATTTGGATGTTCTCCCAGAACAAAATCATGACTTGTGACAATCTAAGGAAAAGGGGGATGGCAAAACCCCTAGAGTGTGTTTATTGCAAAGAGATACAAACTGTATATCATTTATTTTTTGAATGTATTGTAGCTAGTAAAATCTGTGAAGATGTTGAAATGCTTTTCTAGGTGCCAATCGTTAACTTTGAATCTATTGCTAAGTTGTGGCTTTGCAATAAAAGATACATTCACTTGAATGCAGTGTGCTTTTTTCTTTTCCAAAGGAAAAGAAAATGTGGTGTATAACAAATGTATTATTTGGTGGAAATTGAGATATCATATTAATCTTTGACAAATTGGCTTTGAACAAATAATCTTAAATCCATGCATACCTACACAATTCATCTATTTGCAATGTGATGTTGTAAGGGTACTAATTGGTCTCTTCTGCTGCTTATCAGAGATGGGGGGAAGCAGCCACCGCCGCTCTGCCTCACCGGAGTATGAGTTGGATGCTTTCGAGTTCTTCAGTGTCATATTTGGGACTTCAGTATCATCCACGAGGCAGGTATATAAAACGAGAGATCTCCCCTTCACCCATCTCATTATGATAACTCTGTTGTTTGCTACATCACTCCTTGTCCCAAATTGCAGAGGCTGCCTGACACTTTTATGAACATGCTGGGTGAAGATCCGCCAGATAATGTGAAGCTCCGACAGGCCGGCAGCGGGGTTCGCAGGCTGTGGGACGTGGAGTTGGTGATCGAGGAGGGCCACATGTACCTGTGCCGTGGCTGGGAGAAGTTCTACAGTGCCTACGACCTGCGGACCGGGTACTTTCTTCTCTTCAGGTACGACGATGATGCCACAATGCTCATCGTGAAGGTTTTCAACACGACTATGTGTCGCATGCGCTACGCTGACGACGAAGATGCCAGTGCGTTCTGCCTCTTCTTATTCCTCTACATTTGGCTTTGTCTCACATCGATTGTTAACGGCCATTGTTGCATTTGGACAGGCAATGGGAGCAGCAGTAGCGACACTGGCTACAGCCAAAGCAGCAGCGGTTATGGCTGTAGCAAAAGAAACAGTGATTCTGGCTTTAGCGAAACCAGCAGCGATTCTGGCAGCAGCAAAGACAGCAAGAAGGATGATCCGGACTGGAGTGGGGGAGAAGAGGAGCAGAGTGGGGATGA
Organism: Aegilops tauschii subsp. strangulata; assembly: GCF_002575655.3. Taxonomy (NCBI): domain Eukaryota; kingdom Viridiplantae; phylum Streptophyta; class Magnoliopsida; order Poales; family Poaceae; genus Aegilops; species Aegilops tauschii. The sequence continues at coordinate 26,561,470 of NC_053036.3, read as the reverse complement.
GGAGCTGCAGGATGACGATGGGCATCAGGCTGAGGATGACCTAGCGCTGGTGGTGGCTGACCAAGGGCAAGAGATGGTGGTGGCTGACCATGGGCAAGAGATGGTGGTGGCTGACCATGGGCAAGAGATGGTGGTGGCTGAGGATGACCTAGCGATGGTCGTGCCCGTCCTGCCTGAAGGTGGCCTCGCGATGGTGGTGGTGCCTGACAATGACCATGCACCGGTGGTGGCGCCGGCGATCCCACAGCTGGGCGACATGACCACGCCAATTGTGGTAGAAGACTACATCCCACAGCTGCCTCGCCGCTCTTGGCGCATCAGGCTGAGGAAGGAGAAGGAGAAGAACAATGAGAACTGAACTATGTGAAACTTTTGTAATATGGTGTTGGATGGATAACGGTGTTGGATGAACAATGTGAAACATTTGTAATATGTAACGATGGAACTATGTGTTGGCTATGTATGTATATATGATGAAACTTGTGTGTTGGATATGATTGTTATATGGATGCTTGTTGTATATATATGTGTTGGATATCTCATATGTCAAATAGTGACCTGAGACTAAGAAAAAACGAATTTAAAAAAAATGTTACTAATGGCGCACTTCCATCTGGTGCGCCATTAGTATACCAGTTACTAATGGCGCACCTGTGGGATACTAATGGCGCCATTAGTATACCAGATACTAATGGCGCACCTGTGGTGCGCCATTACTAAAATATTCTAGTGGCGTGGTGCTAGTGGCGCACCAGTAGTGCGCCACTAGTAGGCAAAACTGGTGCACCACTAGTAAGCCTTTTTCTAGTAGTGATTATGACAAACTGAAATAGAATTATGAAGTTCTTCAATCCACTGAACCAGCTAAGCCGTGTCTGGCTTGCACCATTGCGTAATTTAGTTTTTATCTTTTGCTTAAGCAAATACTAATTGTAATGATACTCTGTCGTCTCTCTGTTGTTGAATGATTCATGGGAGTTTCCTTCATAACGAAGTATGTGTTCATTGTATTCCGACAATGAATCGTAGACTCCTGGACACCGTCCTCTGTACACCACATACCACTTCATCTACAAAAGAACAAGAAGTAATGCACATCATACATAATCAACATAAGCATTCATCACTCATACAATCAAAAGCATCGCAAGTGGCCATCCAAGTCCATATCAGCAGGTACTTAAGGATACAACTAAATCAACGTCAAACTATCTAGGTGACTACTCCAAGGTGTAGTTGGTGAAACCAGTGATCGTCGAGTCAGAGCACGTGGGGGCATCCCCCAAAGTGGAGGACCAAGCGTCATTGGGAATGATGGTCGGTGGACTCAATGGCTCCTTACGAGGTGGAGCCTTGCACTCCTTAGCTTGGGGATTTTTCTTGGCCAGATCCACAAAAAACTTCATTATGATCAGCTGTGGGTTCTTCTCAAGCAGTTCCTCCAAGCAGTCCTCGGAGCTCTTCTCCATGTCCGTGGAGTCGACCCTAATGGAAGCTTCGCCGTTGGAGGAAGCCATAGCCAAAAAATGATCGATGCCAACACCTTTCATCACACAATGGAAAATAACATAAGAATCAAACATGAAAGATATAACATGAAGAGCTCATGTAGATCGACCGCCATCATCAAAAGTCGATTTTCTTCCTCCAAGAACAACACTCAATGACACTCTCTCACGTATATACGGTGGACACTCTCGCTGGTGATGGTATATATGGTGGACACTCTCTCACAGGTATTTCAACTTTCGGTGATGGTTGAGCTGGGTGAGCCCCTCGTGCGTTATCAAGATATAACATGAGGAGGAGCTCACGCAGATCACCGTCATCGTTCAAAAGTTGATTTTTCTTCCTCCAAAAACAACTCTCATCAACACTCTCTCACGTATCTCATCGGTCACATCCACACATAGCATCCATGCATACAACATTATCAACAATTATCAACATTTTTTCTCACTAGTGGCAAAAGGGCAATTTGTCCCGGTTCATAAGGCCCATCTGTCCCGGTTGGGGAACCGGGACTAAAGGGTCGTTCCTAATGCCTAGGCCTTTAGTCCCGGTTCTTATACTAACCGGGATAGATGGGCCTCCACGTGGCCGCTGCGGCGAACCCAGGCAGGAGGCCCTTTATTCCCGGTTGGTGGCACCAACCGGGACCAATAGGCATGCACGCGTCAGCTATTCAGGGGCTAGGGTTTTTGTTTTTTTATGAAAGGGGGGTGGATTTGGGGGTTTTGTATGGTTAATTAAGGTGTTTCATATATTGTGTTAGGTAGCTAATTAATTAATAGAGAGAAGTGTCCTCTCTTATCTCCGTGCTTGGTCGACGCTACGTACTATACGTATAGAGAGGCCCTGGACACGCTAGCTAGTAAGAAAATGAAGGAAACCATTAATTACAGAAGTTCGTCATGCATACCGAGAGAAGTGATCGACCTCTCCTTCTCCGAGAGATTGGTCGAACAACAAGTTTTCGTATTATCTATCCGAGGCTACTGGCTACATACATATACAATATGTAAGATCTTTTACAATCCCCTAGCATTTGAACTCAACTTCCACATGGTATTCTCCGGCTTTATTGATGACGTGGTCAAGAAAGAATCCCGCCAATTCCTCTTGAATTGCTTTCATGCGATCTTGTGGTAGGAGTACATTCTGCATCGGCCACGTCTAATTTGAAGAAGGGGGTTAATACATGTATATGAATGAAACTCAACAGAAATGATGGTGTAATAAAATGAAATTGTGAATATTATTGCTTACGCACTTCATATTGCCTTTTAGAGTAGCCCCGCTTATTTTTGCAAGTCGCGTTGTAGATGAACTCGCACACGTAGTATCCACAGTAATCATTCCCTTGTTACTGCCACAAGCACTTTACGAGAAATAGAGGTCAATCAAACTGATAATGAAGCATTATAAATGGCATTGATGAAAGTAGCTAGAATCAACGGGAGATGCGCGCAACTAGCTAGCTAGTAGTACTTACTTTCGGGTATGTATATCGCAGCTCCTTCGGCAGTCCCGGAGATTCTGCGGTGAAGTGTTTCCAAACCCTGCAAGACAAAGAAAATAATTATTACTTGAGATATCAGGAAATGAACAAAAAGTTGCCAATATGGTGCGATAATGATCGATTGAACTTACTTGCTGAGAATTTTAGTCATGTCCGCATAGGTCTCGGGATCTTTTCGTCTCGAGGCTAAGACGGTTACTAGTCCCCGCTCAAGCTTAATCTCAAGGAAAATATAGTGGAAGCTGCGCACACATGCATAACTCATCAATTACATTACTATAACCTCGCTCGAGTAATAAGGGAAACCGAATATGCACACGACAGTAACACTCACTTGAAGTTGTAAGGAAACAGTATTAAATCTTTGTTTTGATTTATTAACAATGATTTGAGCAAGTTGGCCTCGGCATCTTCGGCGTTCTTTTTAACCTGAAATTCATCTATGAGATTTGTGTTAATGAACCCAATATCATACATTTATGCTTTTCTGCACTCGACGATCTTCAATCTGCATAATATAATGAGGGTAATTATAAATACATGTAATGAAACAGCTGAGCTATATATAGAGACTTAATGACAGAAGTAGTACTTACAGACAGTAGCAAGTGACCGTTAATTTATCGACGGCCTTTTGATTGAAGAACTGGAAGAACTCCTCAAATGGAACATGCAACAGATCAATTCCAACGAGGTCGTGCTCCTCTTTAACTCTCAGATACAAAGTATTCGTCCCCCAGACTCTCTACAAGTTTTCATGTACCAATTATGGAATCTTCGCATCATCGTTGTTAGAGATTTTTCATCTTGGACGAGAGGCTTCCCGTACTCGTATCTGTGTTCGTCACCTCCAAGAAATCATAATGTACATCGTCGGGCAGGTAATCTCCAAGATTGCTATAACCGGGCATCATCCCCGGAGCATTAGCGACGATGTCGCTAGACACATTGAGCGGGGGGCACGATCGGTTCGCTTGTTCGCCGAGCTGGGCAATTTTTTTCCCAGCTGCTCGTCGTTTTTTTAACCTTTGATCACTTACAGTACTTCCCGACCGCTCCGCTCTCAGTAACGCGCTCATAGTTTGTTTTCGGCAGAGACTTTGGTGGTTTCCTCAGGGCATCGATAGTGCACTTTGCTTTCACCGCATCTACCTTCTCCTCCGGAGGTGGATGTCTCTCTACTTTCGCCCCTTCAGAGAAGTCCTTCACTTCTTTTTGCACGATCTTCTTGTTTTCTTCCATGGTCATCTCGTACGGTAACTTCTCTAGAGGCTTGAGAGGTGGACCGTATCTCTATTGCCTCCCGCCTCTGGAAATACTGCTAGACGCCGGAGCAGACGGAGCGGCTGCAACTGTCTTCTTTCGTGCTTGCTTACGAGGCGGAGGAGAAGGACTACGACGCGCCGGAGCAGCCGGGGCGGCGGCGGGTCTCTTCCGCCCTTGCTGGCGAGGCGGAGAAGGAGGAGGCTGGTGGCTGCTCGGGCGCGCTGGCGCAGGCGGAGAAGGAGGCGGAGTGCCGCCACGCGCCGGAGAAGGAGGCTGAGTGCCCTGTTCGTCACTCGCCGGAGGAGGAGGCGGTGGAAGAGGCGGAGTGCCCTGACTCGCCGGAGGAGGAGGAGGAGGCGGAGGCATCCAGTTCGGAAGGTTGATGAGCTCCTTCCGCCATAGGCATGGAGTCTTTAGACAAGAACCCAGCCGAGTCTCCCCGTCACCCGTAGGGTGGTCAAGCTGGAGGTCCTCAAATACTTCTGTGATTTCATCCACCATCGCCCTAGCATATCCTTCTAGAATCGGCCGGCAGTGAAAAGTTGCGCCAGGTTCAGGAGGTGCAACAGAGCCAACAGGCGCCTTGACTTTCAATTCCATCCACTGCGTCGTAAGGTGGCAATGCTGAGACTCTGTGATAGCATCTACGGGGTAGCTAGCAGGAGCCGTGAAGACAGGCTCCTGAAGCAGCTCCGTGGAAGCCACGCTGCTTCTCCGCTGAGATGGCAGGGTAGCTTTGGGTGTAGCTTCGGCAGGTCGCGTGCTGCGAACTGCCTCTCGTTCCTCTAGCGCTTGTACCCTTGCGTGCAGCGTCTGTAGTTGGGTCAACTCCTTTTTCTTCTTCCTCTCCCGGCGTTTGTAACCGCCTGCGTCGGGAAATCCAGCCTTCCACGAAAGGGAGCCTGGCGTGCCTCGTGTCCGTCCGGGGTGCTCAGGATTCCCGAGGGCCTCTGTGAGCTTGTCGTTCTCTCTATCCGGAACGAACGTCCCTTGTTGCGCCTTTTCGATATACTCCTGAAGCTTCTCGATGGGTGTGTTCAGCTACTCGTCGGTCCAAACGCACTTCCCTGTTACAGGGTCCAATTTTCCCCCAACCCCGAAGAACCAAGTCCTGCAACGGTCTGCCAGCGTCGCGTCTCTGGTTCGATCCCTTTATCAATGAGGTCATTCTCAGCCTTGTCCCACAACGGCCGGGCTTTCAAGTAGCCACCTGACCCCGTGCGATGGTGATGCTTCTTCTTTGCAGCATTTTTCTTGTTTGTCGCTGACATCTTCGCTGCTCTCTCAGATTTCTTTTTGGTGACAAATTCAGGCCACTGATCTTTGATCTTCTCAAATCGGCCGATGAATTCTGGAGTCTTGTCTTGGTCGACAAACGATGATTTCAGCTCATTCTTCCACCTCCTGAATAGCTCAGCCATCTTCTTAAGAGCATAAGCCTTGATCTTTGGCTTTTTAACTGGATTCTCCGGATCCTCCTCTGGCCGGAAGGTGAAATTTTCCTGCAGCGCGGCCCAAAGATCAGCTTTCTGCCTATCGCTGACATAAGACACCCGAGAGTCTTTGTCCTTAGGCTTCATTCATTGCTCGATGCTGATCGGGATCATGTCCCTCACTATAACCCCGCACTGAGCATTAAATTTTTGCTTGGTCCGGAGGGGTTCAATCGGTTGGCCAGCGCGATCAATTTCGATGATCGTGTACCTTTCATCCGTGCGCAACTTTCTCTTCGGGCCTTGTCTCGTTACCGAAGTGTTGCTTGATCCGGAGGGCTAGAAAATAAGAAAAAGAAGAGAGTTAATATGTGTACATACCAAAAACAATTAATACATCAATTAGCTATAGTCAGCACATGCTTAATTAATTAATATATATACCTGGCCGGACTCCGTTCGGTCACCGGAGCCGTCATCACGGTGTCCTTCCCCCTCCATTCGGTCACCGGAGCCGTCATCACGGTGTCCTTCCCCCTCCATTTGGTCACCGGAGCCGTCATCACGGTGTCCTTACTCCTCCATTGTTTGATCATCATCGTAGCCTGCTTCTTCATCTTGTCTTTCCAGACCATCGGTGCATGTGTCGTTGAGAAAAGACAAGATGGCATCACTTCCGTGTGCGATTATCTCCCCCAACACCGCTTCTTTTGCTTCGTCTCGGGGTTGCGGATCCATAGTTTCTGTAAATATTTACAACATGGCAATTATTATTCAAACATGAAAGATGGATATATTAGTGGAAAAAGTTGAACTAGCTAGCTAAGCACAAAGGAATCATATTAGTGGCCTGGCCTCGACGCTTCTCTAGGGTTTGGGGTGGCCTCCGCAACGCTTCAAGGGTTTGGGGTGGCCTGAACAGCGCTTCAAGGGTTCGGGGTGGCCTCGACGACAATGCTCTTTTAACTTGGTAAATTTCGGTGGCCTCAAGAGAGTTTGTCGATCGGGTAGGGGCGCGGCGGGAGGGGGTAGGAGACCGACATTGTTTTTTTGTAGGGTTTGGGTGTCCTCGAGAGTTTTGGTCGAGCGAGAGGGCCGGGGGTTGCTCCGAACGTCCCCCCTCACTTTAACAAAGAACTACCTTTAAAAAAGAGTTGCTTCGCCGCGGGTCCTTCTTCATTTTTTCCTTTGTTTTTTCTTATATGTTTGTTTTCGTTTTCATTCGACATTTTCGTACATATGAAAAAAATATACCTATACAAAAGTGCACAATTTTTATGAACAAATTACAACATCTAAATTAACTATACATCTAAATAAATATACCTATACATCTGAAATTTTCCTAATCTTAAAACTAAACTAAACATAAACTAAAATAATCTAAAAAACATGTAAAAACATCTAAAAAATCTAAAAATCTAATAGCGCTAGCACCCGGCAGGGGCGGAGGGGCACGGCGGAGGGGCCGGCGCCGGCGCCGGCGGGGCAGGGCAGGGGCGCAGGGGCGCGGGACAGGGGAGGGGCACGGGAGCAGGCTGGTGCTCACAGGGGGCGGCGGGGCACGGTGGGCGGCGCGTCGGGGCCGGCAGGGGCGCGAGGGTCGACGCCGTCGTCGGGGCAGAGGGCATCAGCGGTGGTGGCGGCGACGTTGAGCAGCCTGACGGCGTCGGTGGCGGAGGCGATGGCGACGTCGAGCAGCCTGACAGCGTCGGTGGCGGCGGCGACGGCAAGGTGGAGCATGGGCGTCGGGCAGCGACGGCGAGGAGGAGCAGGGGCGTCGGGGGAAGAAGTGATGGATTGGGTCGAAACTGCTAAGTGTTTTCTTATATACCCAGGGCATTGGTCCCGGTTCATAGCAGCAACCGGGACCAAAGACCCCCTTTAGTCCCGGTTGGTGCCACCAACCGGGACCAAAGGCCTCTTTTCAGCAGCCCAAAGGGCGGGAAGCGGCGGCCTTTGGTCCCGGTTGGTGGCACCAACCGGGACTAAAGGGGTGGCATTGGTCCCGGTTGGTGCCGCAAACCGGTACCAATGCACCCCTTTAGTACCAGTTGGTGCCACCAACCTGGACCAAAGGCCTTGTGCTGCTGCGCCCGCGTCGAAAGTTTAGTCCCACCTCGCTAGTAGAGAGGGGCACGTAGTGGTTTATAAGCCCCACTGTCGCACCCCTCTCGAGCTCCTCTCCATTGCAGGCTTACGGGCCTAATTGTGACTGCTATGCCTGATGGGCCTACTGGGCCTTATGCGGGCCTGAATCTTGGCCCAGGGATGGGTTTCTAGTCGTATTCAGGCTGTGCTAGCCCTGTAGGTGGCAAATTTTTTATATTTTCCCAGTTTTTTTGTTTTCTTTTTTGCTTTGTTTTCTGTTTTGTTTCTACTTACAACAAAATACTTATTTATTTCATTTTATTTTGTTTCTACTTATATATTTGCTATTAAAGTTCCTAACAAACAAAGTTCTTTATGAAAATTCTTTTTCCTTTTAATGATTTTGAACAGAAAATACTTTGATAATTTTAGTTGCATCAATTTTATATAATTTTAGTTTCATAAATTTTAGAGGTTGCTTATAATGTTTTGAACAGAAAATACTTTGATAATTTTAGTTTCATAAATTTTATTTATGTTATTAAAGTTTATTTTATTTTATTTTAATTTGTTTCTACTTATATATTTTATTAAAGTTTATATTATTTTGTTCAAAATTACTTATTTATTTTATTTTATGATAATTCTTTTTGCTATTAAATTTTCATGCATTTACTGATTATTTTATTTTGTTTCTCTTTGGAAGTATGAGGGTTTCATACGGAAACTCGTCTGTTACAAAAGGGATTTCATTTTTTGAACTTACTTGAACTCCATAGTTTTTCTATGTTCAAAAAGCACCATTCAAAGCCACATCATCAATTTTCAACCCTTTCTGACTTCATTTGTTATTTTTCATGCATTTACTCATTTTTTTCAGCTATAAGACCCTGAAATTGAAAAGCATTTCAAATGAACTCTGAAAATGTTAAAAGTTGGCATGGTATCATCATTTCTCCCACATAGCATGTGCAAGAAAGTAGAGAGGCTTACGGCAAAAATTAGATGCACTTCGTGTACAAAACTGACAGTCTCTTTCGAAGTATCAGGGTTTCATACGGAAACTCGTCTGTTACAAAAGGATTTCATATTTTTGAACTTATTTCAAATCCATAGTTTTTCTATGTTCAAAATGCACCATTCAAAGCCACATCATCAATTTTCAACCCTTTCTGACTTCATTTTGTTATTTTTCATGCATTTACTATTTTTTTCAGCTATAAGACCCTGAAATTGAAAAGAAATTCAAATGAACTCTGAAAAGGTTAAAAGTTGGCATGGTATCATCATTTCACCCACATAGCATGTGCAAGAAAGTAGAGAGGCTTACGGCAAAAACTGGATGCACTTCGTGTACAAAACGGACAATCTCTTTACAAGTATCAGGGTTTCATACGGAAACTCGTCTGTTACAAAAGGATTTCATTTTTTTGAACTTATTTGAACTCCATAGTTTTTCTATGTTCAAAATGCACCATTAAAAGACACATCATCAATTTTCAACCCTTTCTGACTTCATTTGTTATTTTTCATGCATTTACTGATTTTTTTCAGCTATAAGACCCTGAAATTGAAAAGCATTTCAAATGAACTCTGAAAATGTTAAAAGTTGGCATGTGATAACCCACAAGTATAGGGGACCGCAACAGTTTTCGAGGGTAGAGTATTCAACCCAAATTTATTGATTCGACACAAGGGGAGCCAAAGAATATTCTCAAGTATTAGCAGTTGAGTTCTCAATTCAACCACACCTAGATAACTTAATATCTGCAGCAAAGTATTTAGTAGCAAAGTAGTATGGAAGTAGCGGTAACGGTAGCAAAGTAATATTTTTGGGTTTTGTAGTGATTGTAACAGTAGAAACGGAAAAGTAAATAAGCGGAGAACAATATGTGAAAAGCTCGTAGGCGTTGGATCGGTGATGGAGAATTATGCCGGATGCGGTTCATCATGTAACAATCATAACATAGGGTGACACAGAACTAGCTCCAATTCATCAATGTAATGTAGGCATGTATTCCGAATATAGTCATACGTGCTTATGGAAAAGAACTTGCATGACATCTTTTGTCCTACCCTCCCGTGGCAGCGGGGTCCTGATGGAAACTAAGGGATATTAAGGCCTCCTTTTAATAGAGTACCGGACCAAAGCATTAACACATAGTGAATACATGAACTCCTCAAACTATGGTCATCACCGGGAGTGGTCCCGATTATTGTCACTTCGGGGTTGCCGGATCATAACACATAGTAGGTGACTATAGACATGCAAGATACGATCAAGAACTCACATATATTCATGAAAACATAATAGGTTCAGATCTGAAATCATGGCACTCGGGCCCTAGTGACAAGCATTAAGCATAGCAAAGTCATAGCAACATCAATCTCAGAACATAGTGGATACTAGGGATCACCGTCCAACAAGCCTACGATGGAATTACTCACGCATGGCGGTGAGCATCATGAAATTGGTGATGGAGATGGTTGATGATGACGATGGCGATGGATACCCCTCTCCGGAGCCCCGAACGGACTCCAGATCAGCCCTCCCGAGAGGTTTTAGGGCTTGGCGGCGGCTCCATATCGTAAAACACGATGAATCCTTCTCTTTGACTTTTTTCTCCCCGAAAGTGAATATATGGAGTTGGAGTTGAGGTCGGTGGAGCGTCAGGGGGCCCACGAGGCAGGGGGCGCGCCTAGGGGGGCAGGCGCGCCCCCCACCCTCGTGGACAGGGTGTGGGCCCCCTGACGTGGATTCTTCTTCCAATATTTTTAATATTTTCCAAAAATATGTTCCGTGGAGTTTCAGGTCATTGCGAGAACTTTTGTTTCTGCACATAAATAACACCATGGCAATTCTGCTGAAAACAGCGTTAGTCCGGGTTAGTTCCATTGAAATCATGCAAGTTAGAGTCCAAAACAAGGGCAAAAGTGTTTGGAAAAGTAGATACGACGGAGACGTATCAGCATGGTATCATCATTTCATGCACATAGCATGTGCAAGAAATTAGAGAGGCTTACGGCAAAAACTGGATGCACTTCGTGTACAAAACGGACAATCTCTTTCGAAGTATCAGGGTTTCATACTGAAACTCGTCTGTTACAAAAGGATTTCATTTTTTTGAACTTATTTGAACTCCATAGTTTTTCTATGTTCAAAATGCACCATTCCAAGCCACATCATCAATTTTCAACCCTTTCTGACTTCATTTGTTAGTTTTCATGCATTTACTGATTTTTTTCAGCTATAAGACCCTGAAATTGAAAAGCATTTCAAATGAACTCTGAAAAGGTTAAAAGTTGGCATGGTATCATCATTTCACCCACATAGCATGTGCAAGAAAGTAGAGAGGCTTACGGCAAAAACTAGATGCCCTTCGTGTACAAAACGGACAATCTCTTTCGAAGTATCAGGGTTTCATACGGAAACTCGTCTGTTACAAAAGGGATTTCATTTTTTGAACTTATTTGAACTCCATACTTTTTCTATGTTCAAAATGCACCATTCAAAGCCACATCATTAATTTTCAAGCCTTTCTGACTTCATTTGTTATTTTTCATGCATTTACTGATTTTTTCAGCTATAAGACCCTGAAATTGAAAAGCACTACAAGTGAACATGGATAGATAAGTGACCAAATTAATAGTAGTTCATCATCACATTAAAACCAAAGTACATACATAGTTCAAATTGAACAACATATAGCTCTCCAGAGCATCTAGTTAAACCATACATTGAAACTATGTAAAACCTTTCAATGCAACAACAAATGCGATCGTAATCACAACTAAGGTAACAATTGATCCAACGGCATAATGATACCAAGCCTCGGTATGAATGGCATATTTTCTAATCTTTCTAATCTTCAACCGCATTGCATCCATCTTGATCTTGTGATCATCGACGACGTCCGCAACATGCAACTCCAATATCATCTTCTCCTCCTCAATTTTTTATTTTTTCCTTCAAGTAATTGTTTTCTTCTTTGACTAAATTTAACCTCTCGACAATAGGGCCGGTCAGAATTTCCGGTTCAACCACCTCCGACATAAATAAATTCTATGTCACGTTGGTCGGCATAATTGTCATAAACAATAAATGAACCAAATAGTTATAAAAAGATAATATATACCACATCTGAATCATAGAGAGCACGAGGGCCGACGGGGGCGGATACCAGAACCATCGCACTATATAATAACAAGGAATAATAAAAGTAAGAAAATTAGACAAGTATCTATCTCAAGTAAGAATTTTTTTTCTTTCAGAAAGAAGATAAGAACAAGAGGCTCACCACGGTGGTGCCGGCGACGAGATTGGCGCGGGTGATCGACGCCGGTGAAGACGGGGACGGGACGTGACGGACTGCTAAACCTAGAAAAATCTCGGGGAAAATGGAGCTTGGAGGTCGAGTTTCCAGAGAAGAAATATTAACTAGTGTGGCTCGGACATTTCATCGAACACCTCATGTGCATAGGAGGTGAGCTAGAGCACCCAAATGCCCTCCCCTCGCCGGCCAGCAAAAAACAGAGCAGGGTGGAGTGCTCTGCTCGCTGGCGATGGGCTATATATAGGCAAATCATTTGTCCCGGTTCGTGGCTGGAACCGGGACCAATGGTTATGGGCCAGGAGCGAGGCCCATTGGTCCCGGTTCATTCCTAGAACCGGGACAATGGGTCCAGACGAACCGGGACCAAAGCCCGCGAGGCCCCGGCCAGCCACCTGGGCTCACGAACCGGAACGAATGCACCCGTTGGTCCCGGGGTTCGTATAAGAACCGGGACTAATGGGCTGGCCAGGCCCGAATGAAAGCCCATTTTTCTACTAGTGTCTTTTGATATAGAAAAAATGTATCTACATGGCATCCATGCATCTATCAATCCATCCATCCATCTATCAATCCATCCATCTATCTATGCATCCATCTATCAATCCATCCATCTATCAATGCATCCATCTATCAATCCATCCATATATCTATGCATCCATCTATCAATCCATCTATCTATGCACACATGGAGAGGAGGAGGGGGGACTCACCGGAGGGAGGAGCTCGGTGTGGTGTGGGGGGCAGCGGCGGAGGGGGCGCCGGCCGGTGGAGGGGCGCCGGTCGGTGGGGAGCAGAGAGAAGAAACAACAGGGGGAATATACTTAAGTAGTCGACGTCACCTTTACCGAGTGCTTGTTGGTGCGGGCTCTCGGAAAAGAAATCAACTCTAGATCTAGGGTACACTTTTACCAAGAGTAACTCTCGGAAAATATGTCCCCCTAGATTTACGTTAGATGCGTTACCGACAGGCCCTCTCGGAAAGGTGGCCATTACCGAGAGCCTATAGCAGACCCTCGGTAACCACTGCTCTAATTTTTTTCCCTTCTCTTTTTGTTTTTGTTTGGTACTATCTTTTTTGTATCTCATATTTCATATGTTTTTACGACCAAAGTTTGGAAATTCCATGATTTTTGATGAATTTTTCGATAAAAGACTTTTGATTCCCTCATAGATATATATTTATGCTTTTTGGGTTTGTTCAAAACTCAACTTCAAAGAGTGTAAAGTAAAAAACGTGCGAAGAATCAGTTGTTGACCGAGGCCTACCCCCTCTCTCGGTGCCGGTCAACTTTCTAGACCGGCATCGAGAGAGAACTTTAAAGAGTGTAAAGTAAAAAACATGAGAAGAGGCAGTTGTTGACCGTGGCCTACCCCCTCTCTTGGTGCCGGCCAACTTCCTAGAACGGCACCGAGAGAGAACTTTGAAGAGTGTAAAGAAAAAGACATGGGAAGAAGCAATTCTTGACCGTGGCCTACCCCCTCTCTCGGTGCTGCTCAACTTTCTAGGCCGGCACCGAGAGAGAACTTTAAAGTGTAAAGAAATAAAAATGAGAAGAAGCAGTTGTTGACCGTGGCCTACCCCCTCTCTCGGTGCCGGTCAACTTCCTAGACCGCAGGGGCCACTGGATAGCCCATGCATATACATGCGATGGCCTCCTTTGAGAGCACAAGAAGTTTCGAGGCCAACGGAGCAACAGGACCCGCACTTCCTGCACAAACCGGACACATTCCCTCTCGATACCCATAGACTATCTCGAAGAACGGGCCTAGGCTTGGTATGTCATCTCGCGATGACATGCACTAACACGAAGAAGCAGTTATGCCCCATGGACTACACCCTCTTGGTGCCGATCAACGCCCTAGACCACCGGGGCCACCAGATGGGTGCTCAATATAGAGACCGCCTGAGGGGGGGAGGGCACCCGTACATGCGTGTGGCCCATGCATATGCATGCAGGGGTGGTGTGCTATTTGAATAACCAACGCATGTCCTTGACATGGCACGTGCCTCACACACCACACACACGGGCGGCGGCCTCTCACAAGTTTGGAAGTGTTGTGGCGGTTGCAAACGCCCGGCACGCGTCTCCGGGGTGTGCCCCCCTCACGGACGGCGCCGCTGCCGGCACCTAGAGAGGGGAAATGGACACGTCGGGTCTACAGGGATGGGATCTTGCTGTGGCTTTGGCCCGGATGTTGCTCCAAAGTGTTCCTATGGGCTGACCTAACACAACTGGGTGGAGAGTTCCACTGGTCAAAGCCCGTCCGTGCAAAGTCAAAGGGCTAGATCCCGTGGTCAAACGCTACAGGGTTAGGCGGGATAGAGGCCCTGGGGGGTAGCAATGCCACCGGAGCGTCGCACCGGGCCCTTCATACATGCCGTACGGTGTGGTGGCATGTCCGAAGAGGCGGCACGCGTCTCCGGGGTGTGGCCCCCCTCACGGACGGCGATGACACGGTAGTAGATGTTCTGCGGTAACGATGCGGCGTGAATATTGTTAAATACTCGGAGCGCGATAAAATCATGAGTTTTTTTACACGACGTGGGCACATGTGCTATAGGACTGATGGTAATTTTTCATAATTTTTGGCGATGGAGAAGTATCTGAACACTTCCCTCTACGCGGATTGCTCTTCGCGTGTCTATGATTGGGGCCGGCGGCCTCCGGGGGCTAGCACATGCCGCCAAATCTTGCGTAGGCGGCCTCTCACAAGTTTGGAAGTGTGATGGTGGTTGCAAACTCCCGGCACGCGTCTCCGGGGTGTGCCCCTCCTCACGGACGGCGCCGCCGCCGGCACCTGGAGGTTGGAAACGGACGCGTCGGGTCTACACGGATGGGATCTTGCTGTGGCTTTGGCCCGGATGTTGCTCCAATGTGTTCCTATGGGCTGACCTAACACAACCGGGTGGAGAGTTCCACTGGTCAAAGCCCGTCCATGCAAAGTCAAAGGGCTAGAGATCCCGTGGTCAAACGCTAAAGGGTTAGGCGGGACGGGGGCCCTGGGGGGTTAGCAATGCCACCGGAGCGTCGCATCGGGCCCTCATACATGTCGTACGATGTGGTAGCATGTCCGAAGAGGCGGCACGCGTCTCCGGGAGGTGGCCCCCCTCACGAACGGCGATGACACAGTAGTAGACGTTCTGCGGTAACGATGTGGCGTGAATATTATTAAATACTCAGAGCACGATAAAATCATGAGTTTTTTACACGACGTGGGCACATGTGATATAGGACTGATGGTAATTTTTCATAATATTTGGTGATGGAGAAGTATCTGAACACTTCCCTCTACGCGGATTGCTCTTCGCGTGTCTAGGACTGTGGCCGGCGGCCTCCGGGGGCATGCTGCCAAATCTTGCATAGGCGGCTTCTCACAAGTCTGGAAGGGTTGTGGAGGTTGCAAACGCCCGACACGCGTCTCCGAGGTGTGCCCCCCTCACGGACGGCGCCGCCGCCGGCACCTGGAGGGGGGAAACGGACGCGTCGGGTCTACATGGATGGGATCTTGCTGTGACTTTGTCCCGGGTGTTGCTCCAAACTGGTCCTACGGGCTGACCTAACACAACCGGGTGGAGAGTTCCACAGGTCAAAGCCTGTCCATGCAAAGTCAAAGGGCTAGAGATCCCGTGGTCAAACGCTATAGGGTTAGGCGGGACGGGGGCCCTGGGGGTTAGCAATTTGTCACGACCGGTTTTTCAATAAAATACTTATTGAGAGACCAATCCCTTTTACGGACCAGCGAGGAAGAATTCCTTCTCACTGGTAGACAATATCTTGGTCACAGAAGAAAAATACCAGGAGTACTAAATATAATACAAGGTTGAGCGGAGACGGCCCAACAATTTATTACATGCACGCCGATAAAACAAGACGGTGGATAGGGTGGCAACTACTAACTCACGATAAAAACGGTGGTGGAAATATCACCGCGAAGCGAGTGATATGATTCTAGAAGACTACAGCTCTTCGAGCGTCGGAGTGAGGCTCGAGGAGACTTATTGCGGGTGGCGGAAGCGTATACAAAACAAGTGACCAATATCCGGGATCGCGCAGGACTGACTGGGACTCCTCTAGCTGTCGGACGCGCTATCATACTCTTCATCCAAGAGATCGCCTTCGTCAACATCTGGCCAAATCAACAAGCCAGGTGAGTACTATGAAAGTACTCGCAAGACAGTTCGGACATAAGGTATAACAAATGTAAACATGAGGCATATGAACAATTAACCAGTGCGTTCAGACATAGAGATAATAAATACTGGGTGCCAAACGAGGGTCTGAATGACGCCTCGAGCGGAAACTGCAGAGAAGTAATACTGGTGCCAAACGAGTGTCTGAAAGACTCCTCGAGCGGAAACTGCAGAATAGTAATACTGGTGCCAAACGAGTGTCTGAAAGACTCCTTGAGAGGAAAATGCAGAATAATAATGCCGCAGTCGGGCGTCGGGGCGACACCCTTATACAGAAAATAACGGCAGTGCGTGCCACAGTCGGACGTCTCAGCAACATCACATAAAGGGCTTATATTTGAAGTAAGAAAACAAAGACACGCCACAGTCGGACGTCTGCGTGACGTCACATAAAGGGCTTAAATTACAGTTCAATAATACAATAGTGCGGGAACATAAATTATCACAAGCATGAGATAATTATAAAGTTAGTCCATCCACAGGAATAACAATAAATCTGGCTTTACCACTTGAGCTTGTTCACCGGGGACAAGTTTTCACGCAGATAGATATGGATGTACTGATTACACTACTTGATCATGGTTACGATGATTTGGAAGGAATTGACTCTGCAGAGTTTGTACTTAACCACAGCCAACGGATTTCAGTAGTCACGGGGACTAGTTCCGTCTACGGTGTTTTGGAAGAAACACGTCTAACCAGTACACACCCAATTCAACCATCCGAAGCCAGGGATCACCCTCGGCAACGTTCAAGAAAAACCTTGAGACGGGGAGGCTACAACCTCGCGTAGCATGGGATCAAATTTCTATACGCGCGCTCTAAGGGGGTGCCCCCCCTCTCGGTCCCAACCGGAAACACCCATGCCCCCTGACCGGATGACTGGCTTTAATCCTGGGCCAAGGTACCATCATCCCGGCCTCTCTGTTTGGTGTGTACACGGAAAGAGGTTACCAACTTACTAAACCGCATCCTAGCAAATGAAACATGTGGTAGCACGGAAGGGGGAAAGAACGATAACGTGACTCCGTCCACGTTAACGTCAGAAATAGTCGGATGACGCAAGGCCGGTATGCTACAACAGTACCACCTTGCTGCCCTTCATGTCACCACATGGTTAGGCCATCTCTCATTAGAGATCATCCCAACTATGGAACATGCGGGAAAAGAACGATAACATGACTCCGTCCATGTTAACATCGGAGAAAGTCGGATGACGCAAGGCTGGTATGCTACAACAGTACCACCTTGCTGCCCTTCATGTCACCACATGGTTAGGCCATCTCTCATCAGAGATCATCGCGACTTTGGAACATGCGGGTAGTTGCCTTACAAGCAACGAGGTATTTACCGACACTCATATGCCACACACAAACTTTCGCATGAACATGCAAAACATCTGCCATATCAAATGTTCAAACATGCTTGCCTGGTTCGGAGAAGTCGGAGTCTAGCTCGGCGAAGTTCGCGGCTCCGTCACCTCTTCCGGAACCTACGGCAATCACGAAAACGGGCACTAATGTGAAAACCAATGGGTGCACAGAAACTTCTCCAAATATTTTTCAAATAAATCCCATAAAAAACTAGACAAAATTTGAAGATGGTCAGAAAAAGAATCACTCAAAAATCCCTTTTTATTAAAAAGTTATAAAGGTTTTTGTCCAGGGACTTATGTGTAATGAAACAGAAAAGTTCCAGGGTTTTAACTGAGAAAACAGAAAACGCTTCGGTTGGAAATGCGAGAGGTCAAGAGGGAAAGCGTATTTGCCCGCGCCAACAGAAAACGGTTCGAGGGGGAATAAAACAGAGGCTGACACGCGGGGTCCACATGTCAGGTTTGAAAAGCTCGCCGGCGCCCGGAGACTGCGGTGGACGCCGGCGTCGAACCACGGCGAGTTAGGAGGATCGGAGGGTACCAAGAGCTTCAGCGTCTTCTTCCGCGTCGGTGGGTGGTGGACTCGACCAACGGGGAGCACCACGTCGACGGCGACACTTTCTCCGGCGGACGGCGGCTCGGGTGAGGATGGGGAACTCCGGTGGAGGGCTGCAAACTTCGAATTGAAGCGTGGGTCAGCAAGAGTGGTGCATGGTGAAGCTACTGGCAAGAGAAAGGACGCGGAGGAGCACACACGGGGGCGAATCGGGCTGGATCCCGTGGCGGGTCGCGGCGGCCGGAGTCGAGGAAGGAGACCTCCTCGGGGCTCTTCCAGTGGCTAGGCGTGCTCTAGGGGGGAGTGCAGGGATGGTGGGTGCTCGAGTTGAAGCTCGGGGCCTCTATTTATAGGCGGATCGACGGGGTGGCCGTGAACGGAGAATCTCCGGCGAGTGATTACGGCGGAGCAGTGGATTGGCAGGAGGTTGGAGTGGCCAGGCAGCATCAGTGGAGGTTACTGGAGTCATTCCACAGCTTAAACGGAGTTGGTCTTGGCGTCGGTCCACGGTGAGGTGACCGCACGGGCTCGACGGCGGCAGAGAGCGTGCTCCGCGCCCTGCGGTTCACGACGAGGGTGGCAGCGCGTTCGGGGGAGTGGAAGGCCACGCGGCGAGCTCCGGTGGTTTGGGCGGCGCTGGGTGGCGTCGTCGGCGCCGTGTCTCCCGCTGGCGTCCGCAAAGCCGCCGCCGGCGTCGGTCACGGGGCGGCGCACCATCTGCTGCTCATCGCCGACGCCTGCAAGGTGCCAGGCGTTCGTGCGGTGCAGGAACAAGAGGGAGGGGACAAGGAGCAAGGCGACACAGTGGCACTGGCGAGATCGACGTCCATCTCTGAAGAAAACGACAGCAAGCCACTGACTGAATTTCTGAAACTCTGAACTTGACAATGACCATGCACGGCAGGTGTTCGACAGAAGGATTTGGCTATGAGATAAATTTTTCTGGGGCTGTAACTTGGTGAGGTGACCACTCAATGCACCCAGAGGCTGCCTGATTTTACTTGGAATTTTTGGAGAAGGTTTTGAATGAATTTCACCAAATTTGACAAATCTGGTCCAAACTTGCAGCAAGTGTAGTTTGAAAAATTTGAACTGAAGACCAGTGGATCTTCATGGATCTTGGTTGAGGGTTCAAAGGACTAGAAGGGGAAAAAGGTTTGGGGGCAAAAATCAAAACAGAATATGGAGTTCCTTTGTAAATCTCCAAGTGCTAGAATAGATGACAGAAATTTGTTTGAATAAGATTTAAATGGAAAAGATCACATGGGGAGGTTCAACTTGCTGGATTTGATGCAAATCATAATCCAAAGGTGAGGGCCATGGCAAGAAGGAATAGTTGAAAGTGGCAAAGGATTTTTTCCAAAAGCCATAGTGCAAATTTTAAAGAGATTTTCAATAGGCATTTCCCAAGTGAAAAAGTATTTTGTCTTGAATCCAAATGAAAGGTAAAAACATCCAAGACCAAAGACAGATCTTGGGTGAATCCAAATAAAACTTTTGCCATAAAGAAAAAAAATATTTGAGAGGGAGATTTCTCTTGAAGAAAAAAAAATTTAAATCACTCCCCTCAAGCCAAATAAAAATCTTTTTGAAAAAAAAATCCAAATAAAAACTTGGGTGTCACAACACCTACCCCCTTAGGAAAAATCTCGTCCTCGAGATTTCTGCTGATCCTCAAATAGATATGGATACTCTGCCCGGAGAAAATCTTCCCTTTCCCATGTAGCTTCATCCTCAGTGTGGTTGCTCCACTGAACCCTGAAAAATTTCGTCGTTTTCTGACGGGTCCTTTTTTCAGACTCTTCCAATATCTTTACCGGCCTCTCCCTGTAGGTTAGATCTGGTTGCATATCAATGTTCTCATGAGGTACATGCTTCTCCGGGTTACTCACACATTTCCTTAACTGTGAGACGTGGAATACGTCATGGACGTCTGACAGCTCCTTGGGTAGGTCTAGTTGGTAGGCTACCATGCCTCTTCGTGCCTTTACACAAAATGGTCCAATAAATCTTGGGGCTAGCTTCCCCTTTATTTTGAACCGTTGCAGACCCCTCATAGGAGATACTCGGAGGTATACGGAATCACCAGGTTCAAAGCTGACCTCCCGATGCTTCTGATCATAGTAGCTCTTTTGTCGGCTCTGTGCTGTCTTGAGTCTGTCCCTGATTTGTTTAACTTTCTCCTCGTCCTCTTTAAGCATGTCCGGACCGAAGATACGGCTGTCACCTGTTTCTGACCAATTCAGTGGGGTACGACACCTTCGTCCGTACAATGCTTCAAAGGGTGCCATTTGCAAGCTGGCTTGGTAACTGTTATTGTAAGCAAATTCGGCATACGGCAAACTCTCTTCCCAACTGGATCCATAGGTGAGCACACAGGCTCTTAGCATATCCTCTAGGATTTGGTTTACACGTTCCGTTTGTCCATCAGTCTGAGGGTGGTACGCTGTACTGAAAGCTAGTTGCGTGCCCAGAGCTTGTTGTAGGTGATCCCAAAATTTGGAGACAAATTGTGTGCCTCGGTCTGATATTATAGTCTTTGGGACTCCATGCAAGCAAACTATACGGGAGAGATAAAGTTTGGCCAGTCTTTGTGTGGAGTAGGTAGTCTTCACGGGAATGAAATGAGCAACCTTGGTTAGTCGGTCTGCGATGACCCATATGGCGTCATTTCCGCGTTGTGATCGGGGTAGTCCGACGATGAAATCCATTCCTATTTCATCCCATTTCCACTCCGGTATCCTGTTAGGTTGGAGTAGCCCTGCTGGCTTTTGGTGCTCGGCCTTGATGCGCTGACATGAATCGCAACAAGCAATGAATGTGGCTATATCTCTTTTCATACCGTGCCACCAAAATCTTTCCTGAATGTCCTTGTACATTTTGGTTCCTCCAGGATGGATCGAGTATGGAGCGGTGTGGCTCTCTGTCAAGATATGTTGCTTGAGTTCCTCAATGTTAGGTACGCAAAGTCGGTCTCCGTACCATAATGTCCCTTCACTGTCCGTGACGAACTCTGAAGCCTTACCAAGGTTCATTTTCTTCTTTATACCTTCGATGCTGGGATGTCCCTGTTGAGCCTTCTTAATTCGTTCCACCAGGGTGGGTTGTATCTCCAGGTTCGATACGGTGCCCTCGGAGACTAACATCATGTTGAGCCTAGCGAACTCTCGCTGAAACTCAGGCCTCCAATTTTTGCTGACCGTCATTGTCCGGGCTGGGGTTTCGACTAAGGGCATCGGCCACTACATTTGCTTTCCCTGGGTGGTAGTGAATACCAACGTCATAGTCCTTGACCAGTTCCAACCAGCGTCGTTGGCGTAAATTCAGCTCTGGCTGTGTGAAAATATATTTGAGGCTCTTATGGTCCGTATATATTTCACAGTGATTTCCCAACAGAAAGTGCCTCCACTCCTTGAGTGCATGTATGACTGCTGCTAGTTCCAAGTCATGTGTTGGGTAATTTTCCTCATGTTTTCGCAGCTGCCTGGAGGCATATGCGACAACTTTGCCATCCTGCATTAGTACGCATCCGAGACCTTTTTGGGACGCGTCACAATACACTTCAAAACTTTTGTGTATGTCTGGCACAGTTAAGACCGGTGCTGTGGTCAGCTTCTTCTTGAGTTCTTGGAAGCTCTGCTCGCATGCTTCCGTCCATACAAATTTCTTGTCCTTCTTGAGTAACTGTGTCATTGGTTTTGCCACAGTGGAGAATCCTTCAATAAATCTTCTGTAATATCCGGCCATTCCTAGGAAACTCCGCACATCTGTGACGTTGGCGGGTGGCTTCCAGTCCAGTATGGCCTTGAGTTTTTCTGGGTCTACGGCCACGCCTTCTTGGTTCAGTATATGGCCTAAGAAACCAACTTGCCTTAGCCAAAATTCGCACTTGCTAAATTTGGCGTACAACTGATGCTTCCTCAATTCTCCCAAAACAATTCTGAGGTGCTCAGCATGCTCTTCTGGTGTCCTTGAGTAAACCAGAATATCGTCAATGAATACCACCACAAATTTGTCCATGAATTTCATGAACACTTTGTTCATGAGGTGGACGAAATATGCGGGGGCGTTCGTTAGTCCAAAAGGCATCACTGTAAACTCGTATAACCCATATCTGGAAGTGAATGCTGTCTTGGGGATATCTTCTGTCCGTACCTTCAGTTGATGGTATCCCGATCTTAAATCAATCTTTGAAAATACCTTGGCTTGTGCGAGCTGGTCAAACAAATCATTTATCTGTGGCATCGGATATTTGTTTTTGATTGTGACCATATTGAGGGCTCGATAGTCTATACACAGTCTCAGTGTCCCATCCTTCTTCTTGGCGAACAACACTGGCGAACCCCATGGTGAGGAGCTGGCTCGAATAAATCCTTTGTCCAATAATTCCTTTATCTGCTTCTTCAACTCTACCAACTCTGAGGGTGCCATTCTATAAGGCTTCTTATAGATGGGAGCGGTGCCAGGTGCTAGTTCGATGCTGAATTCTATCTCTCGGTCTGGTGGCATGCCTGGTAGTTCTTCAGGGAACACATCAGGAAACCCGCATACAACTGGAACCTTTCTCAGTTCTGCAATGTCCATTTTGTTCAGTTTTGGTTGCTGTGATCGTGGCCTTTCTTGAGCGGAAACTCTTATTGTCTTGCCGTGATGGTGAGTGAGAATCACTGTCCGATTGAAACAGTCAATGAATCCTTTGTTGGTGGTCAACCAGTCCATTCCTAAAATGACATCCAGTCCTTTACTTTCCAACACGATGAGATTCGCGTGGAATTGTAGTCCTTCGAACTCAATGACCACTCCTTGGCAGTAACCCTGAGCGATTTTTCCAAGGGAAGTATCGGAAAACCATGTTGCGAAACAAAACTCTTCGAAACGAACGAATGGGAAGCTCCAGAATCAAACAAAACTGTGGCAGGTACTGTGTTGACAGGGAACGTACCGAGCATGATGTCTGGGGCATTCTGCGCTTCTTCCCTGGTCACATGGTTCAGGTGGACCTTCCTCTGGTTGTTGTTGGGGTTGAAATTGTTGCGCTTGGGGGCTGGATTGTTTCCACCATTGTTCGGCTTGGGTACCGAGTCTCTTGGCTTCGGGCACTGTTTAGCATAATGCCCTTGTTGACCACAAGCATAGCAGGTGACCCCTGGACGGTATGTGTACTCCTTGTCCCTGGCATGAAATTGTCCGACGGGCCTTGGCTCAGTAGTCGTGGATCTCCTTGCGTCTGTCCTTGGGACCTCAGTCTTGCCTCGGTTGTTGCAAGCAAGAGTCGTCTTGTCCCTCTTTCGCTTGCGGATATCTTCCAGACTACGGCGCTCATTTTCCAAGGTAATGGCCTTGTCCACCAGAGTCTTAAAATCTGGAAAGGTGTGTACAATCAGTTGGCATCTTAGTGCTGGTGCCAGGCCGTCCAGGAATTTTTCCATCTTCTTGCTTTCTGTCATGTGCTCGTCATAGGCATAACGAGACAGCTGGGTAAACTGACCATTGTACTCTGTCACTGACATGCCTCTCTGCTTCAGGTCATCAAACTCTCTCTTCTTGATCTTTAGGATGCTCCTGGGGATGTGTGCCCCACGGAAGCCTTCCTTGAACTCTTCCCAGGTGATGTTGTGTTCCCTGGGATGCATGTGTAGGAAGTTTTCCCACCATGCTGCGGCTGCTCCAGTAAGGTAGTGTGGTGCATAGAGCACCTTCTCATGATCTGAGCACTGAGCAATAATCAGTTTCCTTTCAACCTCATGAAGCCAATCATCGGCTTCCAGCGGCCTATCGGTGTGAGCAAAAGTTGAGGGGCGAGTCTTCTGTAACTCAGATAACTTGGAATGTGGTTGATAGGGTTCACGGTGGTTTCCCATATTGATGACATGATTCATCATCTCTTGGTGCTGTTGCTGGCTTTGCTTGAAGAGACGGCATACTTGAGACAGGGCTGCTTCGCTGTCTTGTTGACTGGACTGTCCCTGAGTGAAATTGTTGCTGGTCTGTGTCCCGTAAACCTCTTCTGGCTGATTGGGCATGGAGCGAGTCCACGGGCGAGACATTTTTCCAGTCTGGGGGTATTATTTGCAAAACCCATGAGAAAAACTGTGTAGCACAAGAAAAATCTTGCAAAGGCAACAATTTAAAAGACTTCAAGGTTTTTCAAGAAAACATACAATTTTGCATGGAGAAGAACTGCTTAACAGAAATCTTACACGCGGAAAGCAAACACACGATACAACACTCAGGATGCGCGTACACAATCCTGACATGTTATTTAGACTAGCGTACTACTCCGGAAGGCAACAAACACACCAATACAAACTAGCGTACAGATAAAACAGCACATCATACAAGCAGACATAACACGCGGCTACTCGGTGCTCTCAGTCGGAGATGGTGAAGATCTCCTTCCCCTTGCCGATGGCAAGACTCAGCGGTCCAGGAGAATCAACCTCCACCTCCTCTCTAGCTGGCTCCTGGCGCGTGACGCTGCGCTGCGGTGACGGTGTGGGAGCGACGGGTGGCAGAGCGGGTGCGGCAGGCGGTGCGGCTCTGACTGGAGTAGGAGCGATGACTCGGTCGAACTCCTCAGTGGTAGGTAGACGGCGAGCAGTGGCCAAGACGGCCGGTGCATACGAGGCTGAAGACGAGACGAATGTCAGAGGCGGCGCCGTGCTGAGAAGCTCCTTCCTGCTGGCAGGACCGCCCCGGACTAAGTCCATGCGGGCAGCCACAAGACCGTCCACGAGGTTGTCAAAAGACTCCGCCAGAGCCTTGAGATACTCCACAACCATCTCGATGGCTTCATCTCGTTCTCCCCGATGGCAGGCGAACGCATAGTGGCTGGTGTAAGGCACATGGCATGGGAGGTAGCGGTAGCGACGAGTCTTCATCGTAGGAAGGATGTCCCGAAGGCGCGCTATCGCCTCACGGGCAGCCATCTGCATGGCATGCCTCTCTGTAGGCATGGCCCTTCCCACAAAACGGAAGTGGCGAGCTGCAGAACGTCCTCCCTTGAATTGCACCACGGCTTGGTGCATAGACACGTCGTCACTGAGCTTGTGCTGATACAGTGTGAACTCCGGGCGAGCTGCTGGCCCGATCGCGAGCTTGGTGATGGAGACGAGGAGCTTGACAAACCCCTCGGGCACGTTGGTGAACACTCGATTCTCACAGCTGCTGCCAGCCATCTACAAAAGTAGGCAAAAATTCTGGGTAGTCATGTCATAAATTTATGATGACCAACAGAAAATAGCTACAATTGCAAAATGCTGAAAAAGCACAAAAACGCTAATAACCGATTAGCGATCGCACCTAGTGGCTTCCTACAGTCAGCCTGGCTCTGATACCAAGCTTGTCACGACCGGTTTTTCAATAAAATACTTATTGAGAGACCAATCCCTTTTACGGACCAGCGAGGAAGAATTCCTTCTCACTGGTAGACAATATCTTGGTCACAGAAGAAAAATACCAGGAGTACTAAATATAATACAAGGTTGAGCGGAGACGGCCCAACAATTTGTTACATGCACGCCGATAAAACAAGACGGCGGATAGGGTGGCAACTACTAACTCACGATAAAAACGGTGGTGGAAATATCACCGCGAAGCGAGTGATATGATTCCAGAAGACTACAGCTCTTCGAGCGTCGGAGTGAGGCTCGAGGAGACTTATTGCGGGTGGCGGAAGCGTATACAAAACAAGTGACCAATATCCGGGATCGCGCAGGACTGACTGGGACTCCTCTAGGCGTCGGACGCGCTATCATACTCTTCATCCAAGAGATCGCCTTCGTCAACATCTGGCCAAATCAACAAGCCAGGTGAGTACTATGAAAGTACTCGCAAGACAGTTCGGACATAAGGTATAACAAATGTAAACATGAGGCATATGAACAATTAACCAGTGCGTTCAGACATAGAGATAATAAATACTGGGTGCCAAACGAGGGTCTGAATGACGCCTCGAGCGGAAACTGCAGAAAAGTAATACTGGTGCCAAACGAGTGTCTGAAAGACTCCTCGAGCGGAAACTGCAGAATAGTAATACTGGTGCCAAACGAGTGTCTGAAAGACTCCTCGAGAGGAAAATGCAGAATAATAATGCCGCAGTGGGGCGTCGGGGCGACACCACATAAAGGGCTTATACAGAAAATAACGGCAGTGCGTGCCACAGTCGGACGTCTGAGCGACATCACATAAAGGGCTTATATTTGAAGTAAGAAAACAAAGACACGCCACAGTCGGACGTCTGCGCGACGTCACATAAAGGGCTTAAATTACAGTTCAATAATACAATAGTGCGGGAACATAAATTATCACAAGCATGAGATAATTATAAAGTTAGTCCAAACACAGGAATAACAATAAATCTGGCTTTACCACTTGAGCTTGTTCACCGGGGACAAGTTTTCACGCGGATAGATATGGATGTACTGATTACACTACTTGATCATGGTTACGATGATTTGGAAGGAATTGACTCTGCAGAGTTTGTACTTAACCACAGCCAACGGATTTCAGTAGTCACGGGGACTAGTTCCGTCTACGGTGTTTTGGAAGAAACACGTCTAACCAGTACACACCCAATTCAACCATCCGAAGCCAGGGATCACCCTCGGCAACGTTCAAGAAAAACCTTGAAACGGGGAGGCTACAACCTCGCGTAGCATGGGATCAAATTTCTATACGCGCGCTCTAAGGGGGTGCCCCCCCTCTCGGTCCCAACCGGAAACACCCATGCCCCCTGACCGGATGACTGGCTTTAATCCTGGGCCAAGGTACCATCATCCCGGCCTCTCTGTTTGGTGTGTACACGGAAAGAGGTTACCAACTTACTAAACCGCATCCTGGCAAATGAAACATGTGGTAGCACGAAAGGGGGAAAGAACGATAACGTGACTCCGTCCACGTTATCGTCAGAAATAGTCGGATGACGCAAGGCTGGTATGCTACAACAGTACCACCTTGCTGCCCTTCATGTCACCACATGGTTAGGCCATCTCTCATCAGAGATCATCGCAACTATGGAACATGGGGGAAAAGAACGATAACATGACTCCGTCCATGTTAACGTCGGAGAAAGTCGAATGACGCAAGGCTGGTATGCTACAACAGTACCACCTTGCTGCCCTTCATGTCACCACATGGTTAGGCCATCTCTCATCAGAGATCATCGCGACTTTGGAACATGCGGGTAGTTGCCTTACAATCAACGAGGTATTTACCGACACTCATATGCCACACACAAACTTTCACATGAACATGCAAAACATCTGCCATATCAAATGTTCAAACATGCTTGCCTGGTTCGGAGAAGTCGGAGTCAAGCTCGGCGAAGTTCGCGGCTCCGTCACCTCTTCCGGAACCTACGGCAATCACGAAAACGGGCACTAACGTGAAAACCAATGGGTGCACAGAAACTTCTCCAAATATTTTTCAAATAAATCCCATAAAAAACTAGACAAAATTTGAAGATGGTCAGAAAAAGAATCACTCAAAAATCCCTTTTTATTAAAAAGTTATAAAGGTTTCTGTCCAGGGACTTATCTGTAATGAAACAGAAAAGTTCCAGGGTTTTAACTGAGAAAACAGAAAACGCTTCGGTTGGAAATGCGCGAGCTCAAGAGGGAAAGCGTATTTTCCTGAAGGCGCCAACAGAAAACGGTTCGAGGGGGAATAAAACAGAGGCTGACACGCGGGGTCCACATGTCAGGTTTGAAAAGCTCACCGGCGCCCGAAGACTGCGGTGGACGCCGGCGTCGAACCACGGCGAGTTAGGAGGATCGGAGGGTACCAAGAGCTTCAGCGTCTTCTTCCGCGTCGGTGGGTGGTGGACTCGACCAACGGGGAGCACCACGTCGACGGCGACACTTTCTCCGGCGGACGGCGGCTCGGGTGAGGATGGGGAACTCCGGTGGAGGGCTGCAAACTTCGAATTGAAGCGTGGGTCAGCAAGAGTGGTACATGGTGAAGCTACTGGCAAGAGAAAGGACGCGGAGGAGCACACACGGGGGCGAATCGGGCTGGATCCCGTGGCGGGTCGCGGCGGCCGGAGTCGAGGAAGGAGACCTCCTCGGGGCTCTTCCAGTGGCTAGGCGTGCTCTAGGGGGAATGCAGGGATGGTGGGTGCTCGAGTTGAAGCTCGGGGCCTCTATTTATAGGCGGATCGACGCGGTGGCCGTGAACGGAGAATCTCCGGCGAGTGATTACGGCGGAGCAGTGGATTGGCAGGAGGTTTGAGTGGCCAGGCAGCATCAGTGGAGGTTACTGGAGTCATTCCACAGCTTAAACGGAGTTGGTCTTGGCGTAATGGCGTCGGTCCACGGTGAGGTGACCGCACGGGCTCGACGGCGGCAGAGAGCGCGCTCCGCGTCCTGCGGTTCACGACGAGGGTGGCAGCGCGTTCGGGGGAGTGGAAGGCCATGCGGCGAGCTCCGGTGGTTTGGGCGGCGCTGGGTGGCGTCGTCGGCACCGTGTCTCCCACTGCCGTCCGCAAAGCCGCCGCCAGCGTCGGTCACGGGGCGGCGCACCTCCTGCTGCTCGTCGCCGACGCCCGCAAGGTGCCAGGCGTTCGTGCGGTGCAGGAACAAGAGGGGGGGACGAGGAGCAAGGCGACACAGTGGCACTGGCGAGATCGACGTCCATCTATGAAGAAAACGACAGCAAGCCACTGACTGAATTTCTGAAACTCTGAACTTGACAATGACCATGCACGGCAGGTGTTTGACAGAAGGATTTGGCTATGAGATAAATTTTTCTGGGGCTGTAACTTGGTGAGGTGACCACTCAATGCACCCAGAGGCTGCCTGATTTTACTTGGAATTTTTGGAGAAGGTTTTGAATGAATTTCACCAAATTTGACAAATCTGGTCCAAACTTGCAGCAAGTGTAGTTTGAAAATTTTGAACTGAAGACTAGTGGATCTTCATGGATCTTGGTTGAGGATTCAAAGGACTAGAAGGGGAAAAAGGTTTGGGGGAAAAAATAAAAACAGAAAATGGAGTTCCTTTGTAAATCTCCAAGTGCTAGAATAGATGACAGAAATTTGTTTGAATAAGATTTAAATGGAAAAGATCACATGGGGAGGTTCAACTTGCTGGATTTGATGCAAATCATAATCCAAAGGTGAGGGAAGGGTTAGGAGAGAGGATTTGCACTAAGGCCATGGCAAGAAGGAATAGTTGAAAGTGGCAAAGGATTTTTTTTCCAAAAGCCATAGTGCAAATTTCAAAGAGATTTTCAAAAGGCATTTCCCAAGTGAAAAAGTATTTTGTCTTGAATCCAAATGAAAGGCAAAAACCTCCAAGACCAAAGACAGATCTTGGGTGAATCCAAATAAAACTTTTGCCATAAAGAAAAAAAATATTTGAGAGGGAGAGTTCTCTTGAAGAAAAAAAAAATTTAAATCACTCCCCTCAAGCCAAATAAAAATCTTTTTGAAAAATAAATCCAAATAAAAACTTGGGTGTCACACAATGCCACCGGAGCGTCGCATCGGGCCCTCATACATGCCGTACGGTGTGGTAGCATGTCCAAAGAGGCGGCACCGTCTCCGGGGGGTGGCCCCCTTCACGAACAGCGATGACACAGTAGTAGACGTTCTGCGGGAATGATGTGGCGTGAATATTATTAAATACTCAGAGCACGATAAAATCATGAGTTTTTTACACGACGTGGGCACATGTGCTATAGGACTGATGGTAATTTTTCATAATTTTTGGTGATGGAGAAGTATCTGAACACTTCCCTCTACGCGGATTGCTCTTCGCGTGTCTACGACTGTGGCCGGCGGCCTCCGGGGCCTAGCACGTGCCACCAAATCTTGCGTAGGCAGCCTCCCACAAGTCTGGAAGTGTTGTGGCGATTGCAAACGCCCGGCACGGGTCTCCGGGGTGTACCCCCGTCACGGACGGCGCAGCCGCCGGCACCTGGAGGGGGGAAACCGACGCGTCAGGTCTACACGGATGGGATCTTTTTGTGGCTATGGCCCGGATGTTGCTCCAAAGTGTTCCTATGGGCTGACCTAACACAACCGGGTGGAGAGTTCCACTGGTCAAAACCCGTCCATGCAAAGTCAAAGGGCTAGATCCCGTGGTCAAACACTACAGGGTTAGGCGGGACGGGGGCCCTGGGGGGTAGCAATGCCACCGGAGCGTCGCAATGGGCTCTCATACATGCGTACGACGTGGTGGCATGTCCGAAGAGGCGGCACGCGTCTCCGGGGAGTGGCCCCCCTCACGAACGGCGATGACATAGTAGTAGACGTTCTGCGGTAACAATGCGGCATGAATATTATTAAATACTCGGAGCGCGACAAATCATGAGTTTTTTACACGACGTGGGGACATGTGCTATAGGACTGATGGTAATTTTTCATAAATTTGGTGATGGAGAAGTATCTAAACACTTCCCTCTACGCGAATTGCTCTTCGCGTGTCTACGACTGTGGCCGGCGGCCTCCGGGGGCATGCCGCCAAATCTTGCATAGGCGGCCTCTCACAAGTCTGGAAGTGTTGTGGAGGTTGCAAACGCCTGACACGCGTCTCCTGGGTGTGCCCCCCTCACGGACGGCGCCGCCGCCGGCAACTGGAGGGGGGAAACGTACGCGTCTGGTCTACACGGATGGGATCTTGCTCTGGCTTTGGCCCGGATGTTGCTCCAAACTGTTCCTATGGGCTGACCTAACACAACCGCGTGGAGAGTTCCACTGGTTAATGCCCGTCCGTGCAAAGTCAAAGGGCTAGATCCCGTGGTAAAACACTACAGGGTTAGGCGGACGGCGGCCCTGGGGGGGTAGCGATGCCACCGAAGCGTCGCACCGGGCCCTCATACATGCCGTACAGTGTGGTGGTATGTCCGAAGAGGCGGCACGCGTCTCCGGGGTGTGGCCCCCCTAACAGACAGCGATGACACAGTAGTAGACATTCTGCGGTAACGATGCGGCGTGAATATTGTTAAATACTCGGAGCGCCATAAAATCATGAGTTTTTTACACGACGTGGGCACATGTGCTATAGGACTGATGGTTATTTTTCGTAAATTTTGGTGATGGAGAAGTATCTGAACACTTCCCTCTACGCGGATTGCTCTTCGCGTGTCTACGACTGTGGCCGGTGGCCTCCGGGGGCATGCCACCAAATCTTGTGTAGGCGGCCTCTCACAAGTCTGGAAATGTTATGGCGGTTGCAAACGCCAGGCACGCGTCTCCGGGGTGTGCCCCCCCTCACGGACAGCGCCGCCGCCGGCACCTGAAGGGGGAAAACGGACGCGTCTGGTCTACACGGATGGGATCTTGCTGTGGCTTTGGCCCGGATGTTTGTCCAAAGTGTTCCTATGGGCTGACCTAGCACAACCGGGTGGAGAGTTCCACTGGTTAAAGCCCGTCCGTGCAAAGTCAAAGGGCTAGATCCCGTGGTCAAACGCTATAGGGTTAGGCAGGACGGGGGCCCTGGGGGGTAGCAATGCCACCGGAGCGTCGCACAGGGCCCTCGTACATGCCGTATGGTGAGGTGGCATGTCCGAAGAGGCGGCATGTGTCTCCGGGGTGTGGCCCCCCTCACGGACGGCGATGACACAGTAGTAGACGTTCTGCGGTAACGATGCGGCGTGAATATTATTAAATACTCTGAGCGCGATAAAATCATGAGTTTTTTACACGACGTGGGCACATGTGATATAGGACTGATGGTAATTTTTCATAATTTTTGGTGATGGAGAAGTATCTGAACACTTCCCTCTACGCGGATTGCTCTTCGCGTGTCTACGACTGTGGCCGGCGGCCTCCGGGGGCATGCCGCCAAATCTTGCATAGGCGGCTTCTCACAAGTCTGGAAGTGTTGTGGAGGTTGCAAACGCCCGACACGCGTCTCCGGGGTGTGCCCCCCTCAGGGACGGCGCCGCCGCCGGCACCTGTTGGGGGGAAACGGACGCGTCGGGTCTACACGAATGGGATCTTGCTGTGACTTTGGCCCGGGTGTTGCTCCAAACTGGTCCTACGGGCTGACCAAACACAACCGGGTGGAGAGTTCCACTGGTCAAAGCCTGTCCGTGCAAAGTCAAAGGGCTAGAGATCCCGTGGTCAAACGCTATAGGGTTAGGCAGGACGGGGGCCCTGGGGGTTAGCAATGCCACCGGAGCGTCGCATCGGGCCCTCATACATGCCGTACGGTGTGGTAGCATGTCCAAAGAGGCGGCACCGTCTCCGGGGGGTGGCCCCCTTCACGAACGGCGATGACACAGTAGTAGACGTTCTGCGGGAATGATGTGGCGTGAATATTATTAAATA
The DNA here is from genome assembly GCF_002575655.3 of Aegilops tauschii subsp. strangulata. Lineage (NCBI taxonomy): Eukaryota > Viridiplantae > Streptophyta > Magnoliopsida > Poales > Poaceae > Aegilops > Aegilops tauschii. Next base: position 26,528,926 of record NC_053036.3, on the reverse strand, counting down.
CTCAGAGCACGATAAAATCATGAGTTTTTTACACGACGTGGGCACATGTGCTATAGGACTGATGGTAATTTTTCATAATTTTTGGTGATGGAGAAGTATCTGAACACTTCCCTCTACGCGGATTGCTCTTCGCGTGTCTACGACTGTGGCCGGCGGCCTCCGGGGCCTAGCACGTGCCACCAAATCTTGCGTAGGCAGCCTCCCACAAGTCTGGAAGTGTTGTGGCGATTGCAAACGCCCGGCACGGGTCTCCGGGGTGTACCCCCGTCACGGACGGCGCAGCCGCCGGCACCTGGAGGGGGGAAACCGACGCGTCAGGTCTACACGGATGGGATCTTTTTGTGGCTATGGCCCGGATGTTGCTCCAAAGTGTTCCTATGGGCTGACCTAACACAACCGGGTGGAGAGTTCCACTGGTCAAAACCCGTCCATGCAAAGTCAAAGGGCTAGATCCCGTGGTCAAACACTACAGGGTTAGGCGGGACGGGGGCCCTGGGGGGTAGCAATGCCACCGGAGCGTCGCAATGGGCTCTCATACATGCGTACGACGTGGTGGCATGTCCGAAGAGGCGGCACGCGTCTCCGGGGAGTGGCCCCCCTCACGAACGGCGATGACATAGTAGTAGACGTTCTGCGGTAACAATGCGGCATGAATATTATTAAATACTCGGAGCGCGACAAATCATGAGTTTTTTACACGACGTGGGGACATGTGCTATAGGACTGATGGTAATTTTTCATAAATTTGGTGATGGAGAAGTATCTAAACACTTCCCTCTACGCGAATTGCTCTTCGCGTGTCTACGACTGTGGCCGGCGGCCTCCGGGGGCATGCCGCCAAATCTTGCATAGGCGGCCTCTCACAAGTCTGGAAGTGTTGTGGAGGTTGCAAACGCCTGACACGCGTCTCCTGGGTGTGCCCCCCTCACGGACGGCGCCGCCGCCGGCAACTGGAGGGGGGAAACGTACGCGTCTGGTCTACACGGATGGGATCTTGCTCTGGCTTTGGCCCGGATGTTGCTCCAAACTGTTCCTATGGGCTGACCTAACACAACCGCGTGGAGAGTTCCACTGGTTAATGCCCGTCCGTGCAAAGTCAAAGGGCTAGATCCCGTGGTAAAACACTACAGGGTTAGGCGGACGGCGGCCCTGGGGGGGTAGCGATGCCACCGGAGCGTCGCATCGGGCCCTCATACATGCCGTACAGTGTGGTGGTATGTCCGAAGAGGCGGCACGCGTCTCCGGGGTGTGGCCCCCCTAACAGACAGCGATGACACAGTAGTAGACATTCTGCGGTAACGATGCGGCGTGAATATTGTTAAATACTCGGAGCGCGATAAAATCATGAGTTTTTTACACGACGTGGGCACATGTGCTATAGGACTGATGGTTATTTTTCGTAAATTTTGGTGATGGAGAAGTATCTGAACACTTCCCTCTACGCGGATTGCTCTTCGCGTGTCTACGACTGTGGCCGGTGGCCTCCGGGGGCATGCCACCAAATCTTGTGTAGGCGGCCTCTCACAAGTCTGGAAATGTTATGGCGGTTGCAAACGCCAGGCACGCGTCTCCGGGGTGTGCCCCCCCTCACGGACAGCGCCGCCGCCGGCACCTGAAGGGGGAAAACGGACGCGTCTGGTCTACACGGATGGGATCTTGCTGTGGCTTTGGCCCGGATGTTTGTCCAAAGTGTTCCTATGGGCTGACCTAGCACAACCGGGTGGAGAGTTCCACTGGTTAAAGCCCGTCCGTGCAAAGTCAAAGGGCTAGATCCCGTGGTCAAACGCTATAGGGTTAGGCAGGATGGGGGCCCTGGGGGGTAGCAATGCCACCGGAGCGTCGCACAGGGCCCTCGTACATGCCGTATGGTGAGGTGGCATGTCCGAAGAGGCGGCATGTGTCTCCGGGGTGTGGCCCCCCTCACGGACGGCGATGACACAGTAGTAGACGTTCTGCGGTAACGATGCGGCGTGAATATTATTAAATACTCTGAGCGCGATAAAATCATGAGTTTTTTACACGACGTGGGCACATGTGATATAGGACTGATGGTAATTTTTCATAATTTTTGGTGATGGAGAAGTATCTGAACACTTCCCTCTACGCGGATTGCTCTTCGCGTGTCTACGACTGTGGCCGGCGGCCTCCGGGGGCATGCCGCCAAATCTTGCATAGGCGGCTTCTCACAAGTCTGGAAGTGTTGTGGAGGTTGCAAACGCCCGACACGCGTCTCCGGGGTGTGCCCCCCTCAGGGACGGCGCCGCCGCCGGCACCTGTTGGGGGGAAACGGACGCGTCGGGTCTACACGAATGGGATCTTGCTGTGACTTTGGCCCGGGTGTTGCTCCAAACTGGTCCTACGGGCTGACCAAACACAACCGGGTGGAGAGTTCCACTGGTCAAAGCCTGTCCGTGCAAAGTCAAAGGGCTAGAGATCCCGTGGTCAAACGCTATAGGGTTAGGCAGGACGGGGGCCCTGGGGGTTAGCAATGCCACCGGAGCGTCGCATCGGGCCCTCATACATGCCGTACGGTGTGGTAGCATGTCCAAAGAGGCGGCACCGTCTCCGGGGGGTGGCCCCCTTCACGAACGGCGATGACACAGTAGTAGACGTTCTGCGGGAATGATGTGGCGTGAATATTATTAAATACTCAGAGCACGATAAAATCATGAGTTTTTTACACGACGTGGGCACATGTGCTATAGGACTGATGGTAATTTTTCATAATTTTTGGTGATGGAGAAGTATCTGAACACTTCCCTCTACGCGGATTGCTCTTCGCGTGTCTACGACTGTGGCCGGCGGCCTCCGGGGCCTAGCACGTGCCACCAAATCTTGCGTAGGCAGCCTCCCACAAGTCTGGAAGTGTTGTGGCGATTGCAAACGCCCGGCACGGGTCTCCGGGGTGTACCCCCGTCACGGACGGCGCAGCCGCCGGCACCTGGAGGGGGGAAACCGACGCGTCAGGTCTACACGGATGGGATCTTTTTGTGGCTATGGCCCGGATGTTGCTCCAAAGTGTTCCTATGGGCTGACCTAACACAACCGGGTGGAGAGTTCCACTGGTCAAAACCCGTCCATGCAAAGTCAAAGGGCTAGATCCCGTGGTCAAACACTACAGGGTTAGGCGGGACGGGGGCCCTGGGGGGTAGCAATGCCACCGGAGCGTCGCAATGGGCTCTCATACATGCGTACGACGTGGTGGCATGTCCGAAGAGGCGGCACGCGTCTCCGGGGAGTGGCCCCCCTCACGAACGGCGATGACATAGTAGTAGACGTTCTGCGGTAACAATGCGGCATGAATATTATTAAATACTCGGAGCGCGACAAATCATGAGTTTTTTACACGACGTGGGGACATGTGCTATAGGACTGATGGTAATTTTTCATAAATTTGGTGATGGAGAAGTATCTAAACACTTCCCTCTACGCGAATTGCTCTTCGCGTGTCTACGACTGTGGCCGGCGGCCTCCGGGGGCATGCCGCCAAATCTTGCATAGGCGGCCTCTCACAAGTCTGGAAGTGTTGTGGAGGTTGCAAACGCCTGACACGCGTCTCCTGGGTGTGCCCCCCTCACGGACGGCGCCGCCGCCGGCAACTGGAGGGGGGAAACGTACGCGTCTGGTCTACACGGATGGGATCTTGCTCTGGCTTTGGCCCGGATGTTGCTCCAAACTGTTCCTATGGGCTGACCTAACACAACCGCGTGGAGAGTTCCACTGGTTAATGCCCATCCGTGCAAAGTCAAAGGGCTAGATCCCGTGGTAAAACACTACAGGGTTAGGCGGACGGCGGCCCTGGGGGGGTAGCGATGCCACCGGAGCGTCGCACCGGGCCCTCATACATGCCGTACAGTGTGGTGGTATGTCCGAAGAGGCGGCACGCGTCTCCGGGGTGTGGCCCCCCTAACAGACAGCGATGACACAGTAGTAGACATTCTGCGGTAACGATGCGGCGTGAATATTGTTAAATACTCGGAGCGCGATAAAATCATGAGTTTTTTACACGACGTGGGCACATGTGCTATAGGACTGATGGTTATTTTTCGTAAATTTTGGTGATGGAGAAGTATCTGAACACTTCCCTCTACGCGGATTGCTCTTCGCGTGTCTACGACTGTGGCCGGTGGCCTCTGGGGGCATGCCACCAAATCTTGTGTAGGCGGCCTCTCACAAGTCTGGAAATGTTATGGCGGTTGCAAACGCCAGGCACGCGTCTCCGGGGTGTGCCCCCCCTCACGGACAGCGCCGCCGCCGGCACCTGAAGGGGGAAAACGGACGCGTCTGGTCTACACGGATGGGATCTTGCTGTGGCTTTGGCCCGGATGTTTGTCCAAAGTGTTCCTATGGGCTGACCTAGCACAACCGGGTGGAGAGTTCCACTGGTTAAAGCCCGTCCGTGCAAAGTCAAAGGGCTAGATCCCGTGGTCAAACGCTATAGGGTTAGGCAGGACGGGGGCCCTGGGGGGTAGCAATGCCACCGGAGCGTCGCACAGGGCCCTCGTACATGCCGTATGGTGAGGTGGCATGTCCGAAGAGGCGGCATGTGTCTCCGGGGTGTGGCCCCCCTCACGGACGGCGATGACATAGTAGTAGACGTTCTGCGGTAACGATGCGGCGTGAATATTATTAAATACTCTGAGCGCCGCATCGTAACCGCAGAACGTCTACTACTGTGTCATCGCCGCATCATTATCTTTTTTGTATCTCATATTTCATATGTTTTTATGACCAAAGTTTGAAAATTCCATGACTTACCGAGAATGCATAAGAAGGAAGATGATCTAGGTTAGATGCTTTACCGAGAGTTACTCTCGGAAAATGTGGCCATTGCCGAGTGCTCTTGGACGACCCTCGGTAACCACTGTCGGTGCGGCTCTCAGAAAATCCTCCGAGATCTAGGTTAAGACTTTTACCGAGTGTCGCTAAAATTTGGCTCTCGGAAATGTTTCCCGCGGGGACTTATGCAAAATTTCCCCCTCGCGTGCGCTCACTCCTCTGTTCTCTCTGTTTCTCTCGCCCCTGCGGCCTCTGTCCGCCGCCGCCCCTTAGCGCCACGCCACATCCGGCTTGCTATGCTGCCGCCGCTGTAGCGACCCGGCCTCAAATGGTCAAGGCTCTGTGCTTCAGTGTCATCCCTGGATCGGTAATGCTGACACACACAGTACTCGAAGGATTTATAACAGAGTAGCAATCACACACTTATTACATCGAATGTCTCCAAAAAGAACTTATTACAATAAATATGGCTTAAGGCCATCTAACACGATAACTGCGAAAAGCTTGGAAAATAAAGTGAGTCCATCAACTCCAACGGCATAGCTGAGCTGCACGGCAACGACCTAGAGAACCATACTCCTCGTCTGAAAAGTCTGCAACGTGATATGTTGCAGCCCAAAAACGGGTCAACACATGGAATATGCTGGCAAAATAACACAGTAGAACAATGAACAGAAATAGGCTATCACTATATGCATATATGGCTGGTGGAGGCTCTATGGTTATAGGGTTTTTGTGAAAAGCCAATTTTTCCCTACAACAATGGAATAAATTTTAACAAATTAATTAAGAGTGATGAGATACAATAGGAAAATCCAAGTACTAGATACTCAAGATGTCCATAACCGGGGACACGGCTAACCATGATTAGATTGTACACTCTGCAGAGGTTTGCGCACTTTTCCCCACAAGACTCGATCTCCTCCGTTGGATTTCTCGCGCTACATGGTGTTTGAGAAACGGATGATCGAGACACAGTCTTTCAGAAACACTAACTCTTTACTCTTGGTGGACAGTTACACCTACTTTCCCCCACATCTGCTAGCCCACCACTGAAAGAGGTCATGCAACATACTCAACTCTGCCAGAGCCCATAATGGCTTGTGGCTGCACACAGAAGTTTCTAGCATGAATAATCTTAAGATCCCGTTGAGCCTGGGTGGCGGACCGTAGGATGATCACACCGGTACTCCGGGATATCTTAGGACAACACTGGATTCTCCAGGTGCCCAAACAAGCAATCCACCCAGATTTGCATTAAAGTTTCCACCTTAAGTTGAACCACTAATTAGCATCTCACATTTGTCATGGATACACTCAAACCCAATCCACGTCTACGAGCATAGCATGGCAATTATAAGCATAACGTAGAAATAACTCCCAAGGTTTGATAACAAAACAGGGCAATAGGTTCTACCTCATCAACTACTTCCCAAACCCACAAGTTAATCACATCCTAATCATGCAGTGTTTGCGGATTGGAACTAATGCATATAATCTGGGTATGAAAAGAGCATGATCAATGTGTTACTTGCCTTGCTGACGATCCGCAAAACCTAGGGACTCGTAGTAGCACGCTTCGCACTCTGGGAATTCTATCACAAACAAACAATTGCATACATAAGCAATCAACCAGAGATGCACGGGTAAAACTCAAATAAGAAGAATTAACCAGAAAGTTCAACTTAAGAACTCCAGTTTGCAAAAAGAATTAAATCAAACGGAGCAGTGAAACTCAAACTGCGAAAGAAACAGGATCCGATTACTAATCTGGACTAAAGTCAAATTTTACAGTACCAAAATCTTGTTCAATTTGGTTAAACATAAAGAGGGCTTCGTGACGAAGATCTAGGCGCTTGAATCGCTTGATTCCGATAAACGAGCGAAAAGATAAACTAAAACGAAAATCGGATCAGAAATCACGATCGAAAATAATCGCGAAAAACCCGAGAAAAAGAAAATCGAGCGAGCAGGCTAACGAACGAACGTTCGTTGTCTGTAACTAACGGGCGAAAACCGATCGTTAAAACGAACATACGGACGAACATCCGCTAAATAAACTAAACCGAGAAAACCAACGAACCGATCTAAAAAAACGTAACTAGGGTTTTTTTTAAACCGACGTTTTTACCTAAACCGAAAAAAAGAACCGAATGGCGAGATTTGCGAACTCCGGCGCGGCTCCGGCGGCTTCCAGCGAGCGAGCGGCGTCGCGGGCGACAGCGGGGTGTGGCAAGGGGCGGCGGAGGGCGGCGCGGCAGCGGCTCGGCGGCGGCGCAGCAGCAGGCGGCGAGTGGCGGCGTGCGGCGGCGTGCGGCAGCGGCGCGAGGCGGCGGGGCTGGCGGTTGGCAGCGGCGACTTGGGGCTCCAAGGGGGCCCCGGGTCCGGCTTTTAAAGGGGGAGGGGAGGCGGCTTGCGGGAGGGGCGAAGCCATGGCTGCGACGGCGACTCGGACTCCCTTGAGGAGTCCGGCTCGGAGACGACGACGCCGCGGGCTGGCTGGGCCAGCTGTGCCGCGGCCCAGTTCGGTCCGGCGGGCTTTCTCTTTTTTTTAAGCATGTTCCGCCGAAAAGAAATCCTAGAAAAATAAATGAAAATCTAAAAATACCAAAACAAATTTTCTCCATCTAAATAAAATAATTAGAACAAGGTGAACATTTTCTTGGCCTAAAATGCAATTTTTGAAAAATGCATAAATTTTTCCTATGCAAATAAAATAGCAATAAAATCCGAATAAAATCAAATATTTGACTTTAATATTTTTCCTCCTATATTTCATTTATTTTGGAGAAGTCATATTATCTCCTCTCTTATATTTTTATATGAAATATTTTCGGAGAGAAAAATAATAAAACAACTGATCCTTGTTTCGATATTTGATAAAATTCAAATATGAAAACCGTGAAATCCCCAACTCTCTCCGAGGGTCCTTGAGTTGCTTAGAATTTCGAGGATCGCGAAACGAAATGCAAATAAAATATGATATGCATGAATGACCTACGTACAACATTCCAAATTGAAAATTTGGGATGTTATAAACCTACCCCCCTTAAGATGAATCTCGCCCTCGAGATTCGGGTTGGCTAGGAAATAGGTGTGGGTGGTCTCTGCGAAGATCATCCTCTCGTTCCCAGGTGGCTTCATCCACGGTATGGTGGCTCCACTGAACTTTGCAAAATTTGATAACCTTGCTGCGAGTAACTCGGCTAGCAAGCTCTAGAATCTTGACAGGCTTCTCCTCATACGTCAAATCACTGTCCAACGGAATTGCTTCCAGGGGCATTGTATCTCTCAGAGGAATATCGGCCATCTCCGCATGACACTTCTTCAACTGGGAAACATGAAACACATCATGTACTCCTGACAGTCCTTTGGGTGACTCCAACTTGTAGGCAACTTCTCCCATGCATTCCAAAACATGGTACGGTCCCACAAATCTCGGGGCTAATTTCCCCTTAACACCAAAACGCTTAACTCCTCGAAAAGGTGACACTCGCAGATACGCTCTGTCTCCGATTTCATAGACTACCTCCTTGCGTTTTGAATATGCATAACTGTTCTGTCAGGACTGAGCTACCTTCAGTCTATCTCGAATTAGCTTAACCTTCTCTTCAGACTCCTTAACCAAATCTGGTCCAAACAACTGGCGTTCTCCAACTTCATCCCACATCAACGGCGTCCTGCACCTTCTTCCATACAGGGCTTCGAACGGTGCCATCTTCAAACTGGCTTGGTAACTGTTGTTGTATGAGAACTCCGCGTAGGGCAGGTTGTCATCCCAACTAGATCCATAATCTAGCGCACAAGCTCTCAACATGTCCTCCAGAATCTGATTGACTCTCTCCGTCTGTCCATCTGTCTGCGGGTGAAAAGTTGTACTGAACTCCAGCCGAGTACCCAAGGTCTGGTGCAGCTGGTGCCAAAACTTTGAGGTAAACTGTGTTCCTCTATCTGATACGATGGTCCTCGGAACTCCATGCAGACACACGATCCTGGTCATGTATATATCTTGGCCAACTTCGCACTTGTCTATGTGGTCTTCACTGGGATAAAGTGAGCCACTTTGGTCAAGCGATCAACTACTACCCATATAGAATCATATCCTGATTTGGTCCTGGGCAATCCGGTGATAAAATCCATGCCAAGCTTATCCCACTTCCATTCGGGTATCGGCATAGGCTGTAGCAATCCTGTTGGCTTTTGATGTTCTGCCTTCACTCTCTGACATACATCACATACGGCTACATAGTCGGCAATATCCTTCTTCATACCAGTCCACCAGAAACGCTCCTTCAAATCCAAATACATCTTAGTGTTTCCAGGGTGTATCGAGTATGGCGAGTCATGAGCTTCCTGTAGTATCAACTTTCTAATCTCTGCATTATTGGGCACATATATACGGTCCTCAAACCACAAGGTGTCGTGCTCATCCTCACGAAACCCTTTGGCTTTCCCTTCACTCATCTTCTCCTTTATCTCAGTGATATCTTTGTCATCCTTCTGAGCTTCTCGAATCTTTTCCAATAGGGTTGACTGAACCTCCAATGTTGCCAAAAACCCTTTAGGAACTATTTCCAATCGAAGTTCCCTAAGATCCTCGGCTAACTCCTTTGGCATCCCTCCGCTTATGAGGGTGTTGACGTAACTCTTCGAAAACACTTTAGCTCCTATCAACTGGTCAAATAAATCATTGATCATCGGCAGTGGGTACTTGTTCTTGATCGTCACTTCATTCAACGCCCGATAATCAACAACCATTCTTAACGATCCATCCATCTTCTCAACCAAGAGCACTGGGGCTCCCCATGGTGATGAACTCCTTCGAATATAACTTTTCTCCAATAGCTCCTTAATCTGCTTCTTAATTCCCCCCAGATCGTTTGCAGGCATCCGGTAGGGTCTCTTTGATATTGGCCCAGTGCTTGGCAATAGCTCTATCAAAAACTCGATATCTCAATCTGGTGGCATGCCTGGTAACTCCTATGGAAAGACATCTGAGAAATCCTTTACTACAGGCACTTCCTCCTGAACAACTCCCGTGAGGGAATTTACTTGGCTCCTCCTAGGCGCATGCCTAGATACATACTTGATCCTTTTTCCCTCCGGGGTGGTGAGCAAAATTGACTTACTTGCGCAATCGATGTTTCCTCCATACATCGATAGCCAATCCATTCCTAGTATCACATCCAATCCTTGTGACTCCAAAATTATCAGGTCTGAGGGAAAACATGCCTTCCAATGGTCAATGGCATCTGAAAACATCCTTGGCTTGCCATATATCCCGCTCCTGGCGAACTTACTAACATGGGTGTCCTAAGTACCTTAGTGGGCAGTTTAAACTTATCCAAGAATCCCCTTGGTATGTATGAATGCGATGCACCAGTATCAAAAAGAACGATTGCAGTAAAAGACTTAACCAAAAACTTACCAATAACTGCATCAGGCTGCTCCTCAACCTCCTCCACGTTCACATGGTTCACTTGTCCCCTGTTGAAAGGGTTGGGCTTCTTTCCAGTGCTTCCATTGCCATTCCCATTCTTCGCTTCAGGGCACTCAGTGGTGTAGTGTCCAGTCTTCTCGCACTTGAAACATGTAATGTGACTTAGGTCCTTCTTGGCGGGTGTGGCTGCGTTAGAGCGGTTCTGATTACTACCTGCTCCATTCCCGTTTCCATTCTTGGGGCCACTGTGGTTGTGAGAACTCCCTCCATTGTGAGTGTGACCTCCATGGTTATGGACAAGTCCTGCCGAGTTCGGGGTTAAACGAGGCTTCTGCTGAGCTCCTGAGTTGTACCTTCCTTGTCCATACTTCCTTTTGCGGCTCTCAATTTGCTGCTGCTTCCCTTCAATCATAAGAGCCTTGTCTACCAACTCCTGGTAGTTGTTAAATGTTGCCACCATCAACTGGATGCTCATCTCATCATTCAGCCCTTCCATAAACTTCTCCTGCTTTGCGGCATCTGTGGCCACATCATCAGGGGCATAACGAGATAGCTTACTAAATTCATCCACGTACTGCCCCACAGTACGGTTCCCTTGGCATAAGTTGCGAAACTCACGCTTCTTCATGCTCATAGCTCCAGTTGAGACGTGGCCTGTGCGGAAAGCTTGCTGAAACTGATCCCAAGTAACATTGGCTATGGGAAAGGTGGTTGTGTAATTCTCCCACCATGAGGCTGCTGGTCCATCCAACTGATGTGCAGCAAAACGCATCTTCTCTGCATCTGTGCAACCTGCGGTGGTCAACTCCCATCCAATCCTGCATAGCCAGTCATTGGCAACTATTGGCTCGGTGCTACTGGAAAACACCGGCGGCTGCAACCTTAGAAAACGGGCTAAGTTGTCAACTGGAGGAGGGTTGTTGTTGTTGTTGTTGCCTTGATTCTGGACTAACAACTACATCAAGGCATTCTGCTGCTGGATCAACCGAGTGAGCTCTGGTGGGAAGGCAAATCCGGTGTCACGTCTCGGATGCATCTGATGGGTTTAGAGGGAAGAGATTAGAAATAGAAGGGAGGTCTAGTGAGAAAACACTACCCATATGCACATGAGACAAACACAATCATATCACTCAATCAATCAAGCAAGGGCATACAAACGGTCTAGAACTATCGTTAAAAGTGCTCGGACTACTACTATATACATGGGGGAATACTACTAATCATTTGGTGGTCATCTAGAAATTTTGATCGGTGGAGGACTCCATGATGTCTGCTCCAGCTTCGTCTTCAAAGTCATCATCGCTGTCGTTGGGGTCGGAGTCGATGTCGTCGATGATGATGTAGTTCTCCGGGCAAGTGGAATCGTCGTCTTCTCCTCCTGGCGCGGGGTCTCCCATGAATACTCCAATCTTCTTTATCAGTTCATCGTTCTTCTCCAATAGTGTTGTGATTTCTTCTTCATATCCCTCGCGTGTAGACTTGAGTTCCTCTTCAATCTCGGCGATCCTTATCTTCACCTTCTTCAAGTCTATCATGTCTGCGCACATCTGATTTTCCTGACATCGAATGTGCTGGTTTAACTCCTCGATGAAAGCTGCAATGGACCTGTCCTTCCTGGTGCGGACTATCTCCCATTGCTCATCTCGGCACCCACATATCTGGTAGATGGTGTCCTTGAGGTCCTTGTGGTAGACTTCGCCGATGCGCCCCATGGCGATGTGAGCTGCCATGCTCTTCCCTAGACTCCAGGTTGGGGCATCAAAGGAAAACTCTATGGGCACTGTGACTGGCGAGAACGTCCTTCCTGGAACTTGAACTCGAATCATCCAGCGCTCCTCTTCTGGTAATGTGGCGTTGTAGGTCCCGGTAAAGCTTGGTATTCCAATCTTCAAGTATCTAGTGACTTCCTTCAAGTGTCGTCCAAAGGATGTGTCTTCATCCGGTTGTGCAAACTTGTTCCTCGAGTCCGCCATCCTAAAGAGTGGAAAATGGAGAGGAGTCAGAAATGAGTAGAGAAGAGTGACCTATGGCTTTCTTAGTGGTCGTGTCCTACACTCAGCGTGTGCTCTGATACTATCTTGTAGCGACCCGACCTCAAACGGTCAAGTCTCTGTGCTTCAGTGTCATCCCTGAATCGGTAATGCTGACACACACAGTACTCGAAGGATTTATAACAGAGTAGCAATCACACACTTATTACATCGAATGTCTCCAAAGAGAACTTATTACAATAAATATGGTTTAAGGCCATCTAACATGATAACAGCGGGAAGCTTGGAAAATAAAGTGAGTCCATCAACTCCAACGGCATAGCTAAGCTACACGGCAACGACCTAGTGAACCTTACTCCTCGTCTGAAAAGTCTGCAACGTGATATGTTGCAGCCCAAAAACGGGTCAGCACATGGAATATGCTGGCAAAATAACACAGTAGAACAATGAACAGAAATAGGCTATCACTATATGCATATATGGCTGGTGGAGGCTCTATGGTTATAGGGTTTTTGCAAAAGCCAATTTTTCCTACAACAAAGGAATAAATTTTATTTAACTATCATGGTGGTTGAAACATCATTGAGAAGGTTCCTCCAACTCAATCCCAATTAAAAGTAATTATCAACCCAACAAATTAATTAAGAGTGATGAGATACAATAGGAAAATCCAAGTACTAGATACTCAAGATGTCCATAACCGGGGACACGGCTAACCATGATTAGATTGTACACTCTGCAGAGGTTTGCGCACTTTTCCCCACAAGACTCGATCTCCTCCGTTGGATTTCTCGCGCTACATGGTGTTTGAGAAACGGATGACCGAGACACAGTCTTTCAGAAACACTAACTCTTTACTCTGGGTGGACAATTACACCTACTTTCCCCTACATCTGCTAGCCCACCACTGAAAGAGGTCATGCAACATACTCAACTATGCCAGAGCCCATAATGGCTTGTGGCTGCACACGGAAGTTTCTAGCATGAATAATCTTAAGATCCGTTTGAGCCTGGGTGGCGGACCGTAGGATGATCACACGGGTACTCCAGGATATCCTAGGACAACACTGGATTCTCCAGGTGCCCAAACAAGCAATCCACCCAGATGTGCATTAAAGTTTCCACCTTAAGTTAAACTATTAATTAGCATCTCACATCTATCATGGATACACTCAAACCCAATCCACGTCTATGAGCATAGCATGGCAATTATAAGCATAACATAGAAATAACTCCCAAGGTTTGATAACAAAATAGGGCAATAGGTTCTACCTCATCAACTACTTCCCAAACCCACAAGTTAATCACATCCTAATCATGCAGTGTTTGCGGATTGGAACTAATGCATAAAAACTGGGTATGAAAAGAGTATGATCAATGTGTTAATTGCCTTGCTGACGATCCGCAAAACCTAGGGACTCGTAGTAGCACGCTTCGCACTCCGGGAATTCTATCGCAAACAAACAATAGCATACATAAGCAATCAACCACGGATGCACGGGTAAAACTCAAATAAGTAGAATTAACCGGAAATTTCAACTTAAGAACTCCGGTTTGCAAAAAGAATCAAATCAAACGGAGCAACGAAACTCAAACTGCGAAAGAAACAAGATCCGATTACTAATCTGGACTAAAGTCAAATTTTACAGTACCAAAATCTTGTTCAAGTTGGTTAAAAAGAAAGAGGGCTTCGAGACGAAGACCTAGGCACTTGAATCGCCTGATTCCGATAAACGAGCGAAAAGATAAACTAAAACGAAAATCGGATCAGAAATCGCGATCGAAAATAATCGCAAAAAACCCGAGAAAAAGAAAAACAAACGAACAGGCTAACGAACGAACGTTCGTTGTCTGTGACTAAATGGCGAAAACCGTTCGTTAAAACGAACGTACGGACGAACATCCGCTAAATAAACTAAACCGAGAAAACCAACGAATCGATCTAAAAAACGTAACTAGGTTTTCTTTTAAACCGACGGCTTTTACCTAAACCGAAAAAAAGAACCGAACGGCGAGATTTGCGAACTCCGGCGCGGCTCCGGCGGCTTCCGGCAAGCGAGCGGCGGCGCGGGCGACGGCGGGGTGTGGCGCGGGGCGGCGGACGGCGGCGCGGCAGCGGCGCAGCAGCAGGCGGCGAGCGGCGGCGTGCGGCAGTGGCGCGAGGCGGCGGGGCTGGCGGTTGGCGGCGGCGACTTGGGGCTCCAAGGGGGCCCTGGGTCCGGCTTTTAAAGGGGGAGGGGAAGCGGCTTGCGGGAGGGGCGATGCCATGGCGGCGGCGGCGGCTCGGACTCCCTCGAGGAGTCCGGCTCGGAGACGACGGCGGCGTGGGGCTAGCTGGGCCAGTTGGGCCGCAACCCAGTTCGGTCCGGCGGGCTTTCTCTTCTTTTTTTCTTTTTTTAAACATATTCCACCGAAAAGAAATCCTAGAAAAATAAATTAAAATCTAAAAATACCAAAACAAATTTTTACCGTCTAAATAAAATATTTAGAAAAAGGTGAACATTTTCTTGGCCTAAAATGCAATTTTTGAAAAATGCATAAATTTTTCCTATGCAAATAAAATAGCAATAAAATCTGAATAAAATCAAATATTCGAATTTAATATTTTTCCTCCTATATTTCGTTTATTTTGGAGAAGTCATATTTTCTCCTCTCTTATATTTTTATATGAAATATTTTCGGAGAGAAAAATAGTAAAACAACTGTTCCTTGTTTCGATATTTGATAAAATTCAAATATGAAAACCGTGAAATCCCCAACTCTCTCCAAGGGTCCTTGAGTTGCTTAGAATTTCGAGGATCGTGATACGAAATGCAAATAAAATATGATATGCATGAATGACCTACGTATAACATTCCAAATTGAAAATTTGGGATGTTACAGCCGCCACCAGGAGTGCCTCCCCCGACCCCTCCACCTCCACCGACCCCCCCCCCCCCCCACCGCCACCTCCACCGAGATCGTCCACCGCCACCCCGTCCGCCGCCACCTACGCTGCCACCCCTTCCGCCGTCGCTGCCGCCACCTCGTCCGCCGTCGCTCCCGCCACCCCGTCCGCCCTCAGCGCCCCACCCCGTCCGCCCCTCAGTGCCCCACCCCGTCCGCTGCCACCTCCGCCGCCACCCCATCCGCCGTCGCTGCCGCCACCCCCGTCCGCCCCTCAGCGCCCCGCCCTTTCCTCCAAGGTCCACCATAGCCGCCGCCCCGCACCGCTGCGGCCACGGCCACCGAGCTCCACCGTTGGTTTTTTATATTTAGGTGTGTATATATGTGCATATATAATGAATGGTGTATGTGAGTGTGTGTGTGGGAGAGGGGTGCTATTGATGTGTGTGTGTGCATGTGTGAATGAGTGTGTGATGTGTGTGTATGGATATGTGACTGTGTTTGTGCGTGGGGGGTGTGAGAGTGAGTGTTATTGATGTTTGTGTGTTTGACATATGATTGACACAACTTCATTCTTTCATGCAGGACATGCATCTATTTTGACAATAGAGAGAGTGAATTCCGTTGCACGCTTCAAGGGTAATCTCTTCCCGTTCATGTGTAGGTTTTCATTATTTGTAGATCACCTAAATACTCGCGTAACCTAGGTGTCTTCTGTTCGGAAGGGTTGTATCTATAAATATGCAAGTCTTTGCATATTTATAACCTCAACTCTGTCGAATTGTCCATGTTTTTCATGGACAACCCGAGGATGTGTAGGCGGGTCGTTTTCATGATGTACTTAGATCCGAGACAGAATTTCGATAGTGTCGCCTTGCTGTTCTCTAGATACACATCCTCTTGGCCTATTGCTGAGACGTGTATTTGGAGAACAGCGGGGAGGTGCTGCCGAAATTTTGTCTCGGGTCGGAGTACGTCATGAAAGCGGACCCAACCTACACATTCTCGGGTGGGATTAGGACCTATCTTTACCTATTACATAGCTCAGTTCATGTCGTAAAACTTGATGGAACCACTTGTTACATAAAAAAATTATGTGTGTGTTTCACTTTATATCAGAGGATGGAAGAACGTGAGTGGATGTACACCGGACATCCCAGCATGGAGGGTATGACCCCTGAGTGGAGGTCAAAGACCAATGATTTCCTGGAATTAGTATTTGCTGGAGAAACGCCATTTGTGGAATTTTGTGCCCATGCACGGAGTGTGATAACCAGACCGAAAGAGATAAGATTACTATGAGTAAACACTTAGGCAAATATGGGTTTACGCCAGGCTATTACCGGTGGATCTTTCACGGTGAGACCGAACAGTCCAGGGCGGAGGTGGTGCGACAACGCACCGGCGAATATGATACTCGGATTGAAAACCTGTTAGATGACATCCGCCGTGCGGATCCGCGGGAGGACCCGAACTCCGAGGAGCCACCGGAAAGCCCTGAAGAGTATCATGCAGCTTTGTTTGCGGCACAGAAACCCCTTCACGCCCATACAGAGGTTACTCAACTAGATGTCATTGCACGCCTAATGGCCCTGAAGGCAAACCATAACATGAACATAATTTGCTTCAATGAGTTATTGTCAGTTATTGCTAGCCTGTTTCCTAAAGAAAATATATTGCCAAAGAACATGTACGAGTCGAACAAAATCCTCAGTTCACTTAAGATGTCGTATGAGCAAATACATGCTTGTCCAAACGGATGCATGTTATTTAGAAAGGAACATAAAGATATGAATTATTGTGTCAAGTGCAAATCCTCTAGGTATATTGAGGTCATAGATGATGATGGTAGCAAGAGGCAGCTCACAATTGCCATCAATATCCTTCAATATCTTTCATTCACGGAAAGGATCCAGAGGCTTTATATGACCAAGGAAACTGCCCAATATATGAGATGGGCCCCCGAAGGGAAGATGTACAATACAAAAAAGATGCAACATCCACGGGATGGTGAAGCATGGAAGAAATTTGTTGATTTTCATAAGAAAACAGATGACTGGAAGAGTCTAGCTGTTGGGATAACAACCGACGGGTTCAATCCATATGGTTTGATGGCTGCCATATACAGTTGTTGGACAGTATATGTTATCCCCCTGAATCTGCCCCCTGGTGTTTGCATGCAACGACATCACATGTTCCTGACGTTGACAATTCCAGGTCCTAACTATCCCGGGAAGCATAGAGTGTGTATATGGAGCCATTGGTGGACAACTTACTTGTTGAACAGTGGGGTCCGGACATACAATGCCGTTTCAAAGAAGCACTTCAATATGCATATCTGGTACCACACATCGCTACATGACCTACCGGCATGTGCGATATTTTGTGGTTGGTGTATAAAGGGGAAGTGGCCTTGCCCAGTGTGTCGACAACATGTGACTTTCATTTGGCTGGCTGAGGGTCACAAGTATGTATGCTTTGACCAACATCGGCAGTTCCTTCGTCTTGATCACCCATACAGACAAGACGCTATGCACTTCCAAAAAGGTGTTATTGCTAAGGGTCACCGGTGCCCATCTTATGGATGAGTTAGATGCTCTCGAGCAAAAGCTCGATGGGAAAGGTTTTGTGCGATATGGAGAGACACACCAGTGGACTCGCATTCCAAGCTTATGGAGGCTCCCTTATTTTAAAGATCTTCTACTTCCAGACAACATTGTTGTAATGCACACTGAAAAGAATATTGCGGAGGCCTTACTCGGCACGCTCCTCGACACCGAGAAGTCAAAGGATAACATTCAGGCTAGGATCGATCAAGCCAAGCTATGCAACAGGCCAAAATTAAATTTGGTGCCTCGTGCAAAAGGTAATTCTTGGAAGAAGCCACCAGCCCCTTTCACCCCTTCAATGCCCCAAAGGAAGGAAATTCTCCAATGGATTGTGAACCACTTGTACTTCCCTGATGGATATGCAGCTAATATCATGAGGGGAGTGAATATGGCTACAAAGCGAATAGGAGGTCTCAAGAGTCATGACTACCATGTATGGCTTGAGCGGATAATGCCTGTGATGATTCGAGGGTATGTCAGAGAGGATATTTGGCGAGTGCTGGCGGAGTTGAGCTACTTCTTCCGTCAGCTTTGTGCCAAAGAACTAGATTATGAAGTGGTTGCAAAGTTGGAGGAACAAGCACCTGAGTTGCTATGCAAGTTAGAGATGATATTTCCGCCAGGTTTCTTTAATCCGATGCAACATATGATCTTACATCTCGCGTATGAGGCTACAATGGGAGGACCTGTGCAGTTCCGATGGCAGTATGCACCTGAACAGGAGTTCAAGCATCTTCGTGGGAAATGTAAGAATAAAGCCCGCATTGAAGCCTCCATAGCCGAGGCATACCTGAACGAGGAGGTGGCCACGACCACGACAAAGTACTATCATGATAGTATTCAGACTAGGTTAAATCCAGCTCCTCGTTGCAATGAAGAACCCACCAGTAATGTTTCCGACCTTAGCCTCTTCGAAGGCCAAGGTGGCAAAGCAAGTGGACCGAAGCCCAAGAACTTTTCACCTACTGAGTCGTCGACTATTATGATCTATGTCTTGACCAACATGGAAGAAGTGCAACCGTACATAAAGTAAGTGTAGAACACCTTTATTGACAACTACTCACTAGTCTTGAGTTCTAACCCGAATTCTTCACATTGCTAGGCAATTCCAGAACGAATTATGGAAGCTACCACGCCCCCCTAGGGACGAAGAATCAGCAGACCTTCTTGAAGATACCAATGCTGATGGCGGTTTCATTTCTTGGTTCTCAAGAAAAGTACCTTTTCTAACTTTATGTTACTTCAAGTTGATCTTACTTGCCGGTAATGCTTCCACTAATGAACCAGACAATCTCCTATTAATCTTGTAGGCATATTAGGAGGTTGATATGGATGCCAAAGTAAGAGAAGTAGCCAAAGATTTTGAATACGAGGCCAAGTAATTTAAGGCTTACGACATGAATGGGTATCGCTTCCACACTGATAAACACACGCGTGAGAGGCCCAACCGAAGGTCAATAAATAGTGCAGTCTATTGTCTAGGGACAGATGGACGTCACTACTATGGAACCATCGAAGAAATTTATGAGTTGCAGTATTGTGGTTTACAAGGAGTGAAGCCCATCGTATTAAGATGCAGCTGGCTCAATCCTGAGAAAGTGAGACGAACCCCTAGTATTGGCTTTGTCGAAGTTGAACGAGCATCGAAATATGCAGGAAATGATGTCTATATTATGGCTCAACAGGCTACACTGTGTTTTTTCTCCCATACGCGTGCACATCTACGGAATATATCGATCTCTTGAAGTGGGATGTCGTGTACAAGGTACCCCCGCGTATCAAGGTACCTACCCCAAACAAGGACGATTACCATATAAACCCTAACACATACGAGGGAGAGTTCTTTCAAGAAGCAGACACTGACGAAGACGAAGATGATGGCGTGTATCACGAACATGATGCTATGGAACATGATGCCATGGATGACATGGAAGTAGATAATGCAGAGGACGAATACGAGGATGTTTCCCCTCGAGATTTGGCATTACTTAATTGATGGCACATGTGGCTAGATGAGGATGAGGGCCCCCCTGAAGACTTCGAGGATGAATGTATGAACGGGCGTGATAGCGATGATGAAAGCCCTGATCCAAATGCTGCACCTAATATTGACCCTTATTTCTAACAACTCCATGTAATCGTGTCAGAACTCTATGTATGTGTGTCACAACTCTATGTATTCGTGTGTGTAACAACTCTATGTATTCGTGTCTGCAACAACTCTATGTATTCGTGTGTGAAACAACTCTATGTATTTGTGTGTGTAACAACTATATGTATTATTGTGACAATTCCATTTATTCTTCATATGTGATATATTTATTGTATTTACATCAAGTTGTATCATCTGTACTAACTGGTTTGTTCTTCTACGTATCAGGTGATTGAAACATGACAGGTAGCAACAAGATTCCAAAGGAAAGTTTGAAAAAAGTGAATGATCTGTACAATGATCAACTTGCTCGACCGGTGAAAGCGGTGGCCGCTCCTTCATCGGTTGCCACAACCGCCAAGAAGGCCAAAGGATTGGCGGATCTAGACACCCGTCCGACAAAACAAGCGAAACAAGGTCGAGTACCACACGGGGGAGGAGTAGGAGGCGGACGAGGTGGAGGCGGACAAGGAGGGGGAGTAGGTGAGGAGGAGGAGGAGGCGGACGAGGAGGCGAACGAGGAGGGGGGTAGGTGAGGCAGGAGGAGGAGGCGGACGAGGAGGCGGACGAGGAGGGGGAGTAGGTGAGGCAGGAGGAGGAGGCGGACGAGGAGGGGGAGTAGGTGAGGTAGGAGGAGGAGGCGGACGAGGAGGGGGAGTAGGTGAGGCAGGAGGAGGAGGCGAACGAGGAGGGGGAGTAGGTGAGGCAGGAGGAGGAGGCGGACGACGAGGGGGAGTAAGTGAGGCGGGAGGAGGAGGCGGACGAGTAGGGGGACGAGAGGGACGAGGAGGGGGAGTAGGAGGGGGAGGAGGGGGACGAGGAGGGGGAGTAGGTGAGGCAGGAGGAGGCGGACGAGGAGTACGTAAAGCAGCCCAGAGTAGAGCACCTCTTTCTTCTCCTCGACCCTCTGATGCAGTGTTTCACCGTGCTCAGGAGGAGGAAACAGAGGATGGGGATGAGGCGTGTAAGGAGGAGGACGAGGAGGATTTTATGGAGGAGGTGGTGGAGGAAGAGGAGGAGGAGGTGGTGGAGGACGACGCCGCCGAGAGGAGGCTGGTTGTTCATCAGGTTTCTGAGGGTAGGGATGGACCCTCACGGGTGACAGAGCACCACGAGGTGAGCGGTTTGCAACCGAGCGGTTCGACAATCAGCACTACTTCCAGAGGGAAAGTGTGGCTGCGTGGTCCTTCAAAGCTTCCAAGACGTCCTTATGTGCATAGAGACGTGTTGATTAAACCAATGGGAGAGAAGTAAGTGGTTATCTCGACGCATCCCATATAAATTGTACCTTTTGTCATTTCCTCACATATAATATGACTTCACTCTTCGTAATGCAGAAGCTTAGTAAAAGGTGGTGAGAGGCGTCTGCCACGGTCGCCGAGTGGCATCATTGGGGGTCTTTGTAGGTTAAATTATCCTCGACTGGTCACTTTGTCGAACGGTATCATTGAGCCAGCTTGGTCATGGGATCACTACAAACTTGCACTGGTTTTCCTGGATATGCGTCAGAGGGTTTATGATAACAGAGCCATGCGAGTGGTCAACGATTTCTGGGTAAGTCCTTTCAAACACCTAAATGTCAATACCAAAAGGTTTAAATTTGCCATAGTCATGATTTAACCCTTCTCACACGTATGCATGTTTGTAGGATTTCTATACATGCATTGAGGGTCAGAAGGATCGTGCAAATGTGGTGGTTGAGAATATTGGCAAGAAACTAGTCCACGACATGCACTATGAGGAGCGCGTCCGGTTAGTGGTCAAGTATCACGCGGACTATCTCAACCATAGGATTTCCAAACAGGAGGCTCGAGGGACGCATCTTTCACGGGACAATTACTTCAAGGCAAGTGACGATGGATGCTTGTTATTCCCTACATTACCGCAAAATTAGAATCCTTACTAAGATGTATTTGTTTAATTTACAGGTGATTCCTCGGTGGTGCGCTGACAAACGTTGGTGCTGGGAGAAGATCATCGAACGATGGACAGATCCAGGGTGGCAGGATGAACACAAAGCAATATCTGAACGGCGTAAGTTGATAGGGGGTCGAGGACACCGTCAAGGCAACCTCACCATCCCAGGTGTCGTCTCAAAACATGTAGGCAACCACATCCTTTTTTTTCATCATGTTCTCTTTCATTTGTGAGCATTCCCTTGATTGTTTGGATCGCTTTCTTTTGCAGAAAGAAGACACTGGCAAGGATATCACTTACTTCGAGGCATGGACCATCAAACGTACCAAAGACGACAAGGACAAGGACCCTCTCCACCCGGAGAGGGACTGGATCAGCTCTAAAGCCCAGTCAGATGGAGAGAACTACACCAAAAAATTAAAGGTGATGTACGGGCCTGACGATCCTCACGTGCTACCGTTTGACCCTCTTGTGGCCATTGCCGCGGCAGGCGGTAGACCGAATGGCCGGATGGCGGTTCACCTCGATTCTGTCATAACCTCCTCCCTTCCGAGAGTCAACACGCTCCGTGCTATGAGTACTGGCTCTACTCCTACCATAGAGCGTCACGTACCACATTCCGTGAGCATTATTGATGATATTCAGGTCAGTGCTTCTTCATTGATCCTTCATGGTCCTGCATATTTGCATTTCAACATGAATGACATTTGCATTGCCATATTGTAGACTCGACTGATTGACACCGAGAAAGAACAAGATGAAAACCGGGCCAAGCTGAAGGCACAAGATGATCTAGTGAAGTCTTTACAACATATGGTGGCCAATCTTTATTCCATGCAAGGCCAACCAGTGCCAGAGATGCCACTGACGCCAGAGGAACATTGTGAGTTTCGTTCAAACTATTTCTATCACCATTTTCGGCATTACCAAATGCATTCATCTCACTATTGGGTCAATCCATCACAGCTCAACCCATCACAAGGGTCGAACAATGTTCCGGTAGTTCCACCTCAAGTTGGTGGAGTTGGGGCAGCAAACGGAATGATGCCTTCTAATGTTGATGTTATCACTCCGGTTGGTGGAGTTGGGGCAGCAAACGGAATGATGCCTTCTAATGTTGATGTTATCACTTCGGTTGGTGGAGTTGGTGCAGCAAACGGAATGATGCCTTCTAATGTTGATGTTATCACTCCGGTCTCCAAAATCGCGTGAACTTCATGTTATGTTATGTTTGAAACTGTTCCTTGTATGTTGAGAACTCTTGCATCTTGAGACTTGTAAACTTGTGGTAGTCGAGTGTCTTCACTACTATTTCACCTTTTATGCAATATTTCTTTTATGTGGAATGTTTTTCAGAATCATTGCTTCTTTTGTTCAATGATGCCTATATGTGACATGTTCTATGTGTGATGAACTATATGCTGCTGCTGTATATGTTTCGCTGCAGGAAAGAAACAGAAACAGGAAAAAATGGCCTCCTACTGGTTCGCTTTGCCGAGAGCAGCTCTCGGCAAAGTTGGCCCTCGGCCTGTTCTCGTGGTTCCACATGTCAGGAGGTGACACGTGTCATCCTCCTACTAGTTCTCTTTGCCGAGAGTTGCTCTCGGCAAAGCTGGCCCTCGGCCTGTTGTCGTGGACCCACATGTCAGGAGGCAACACGTGGCAGCCACCTACTGGTTCACTTTGCCGAGAGTGGCTCTCGGCAAAGTTGGCCCTCGGCCTGTTGTCGTGGACCCACATGTCAGGAGGCGACACGTGTCAGCCTCCTAATGGGTCTTTTTGCCGAGAGTTGCTCTCGGCAAAGTCGGCCCTCGGCCTGTTGTCGTGGACCCACATGTCAAGACACGACACGTGTCATCCTCCTAGTATTTCTCTTTGCCGAGAGTAGCTCTCAGCAAATTTTACGTGGTCCCACATGTCTGGAGCTAACGGACTTATCCGTTAGCTGCTTTATTTTGCCGAGACGGGCTGTTTAGCTCTCGGCAAAGGCTTTGCCGAGTGCCCATGTTCTGGTTCTCAGCAAATTCCTGTTTGCCGAAGAGGTGTACGCCGGGTGGCTTTTGCCGAAGGTGACACTCGGCAAAGGCGTTGCCGGCGGTTTTTGGGCCTTTGCCGAGTGTCCGTGGCACTAGGCGTATAGGGCAATTCCAGTAGTGAGTTGCGAGTAAGCTGCTGGAATAAAAGGTTATAAAAGGTAAACGCATTATGCTTGTACAAGAATTAAAGGGAGCATCTTTTTGCAGCTGATTTTAAAAAATTGTGCAGTGCTCAACACTAAACACTGTACATATAGTATACTCATGTATACTGAATGCTGGAACAGATTTGTGGTAGTGCTCCGTACTCAGTAGTGACAAGTCAATTAATGTTTCCATGTGCATGATGAAACAAGCAGAAAGTATGAACTAACAAGTAGCACCGTAGTGCAGAGAATTTTCTTTTTTAAGAATGAAGCTACAGAAGCCCAACCTCCGATGGAATCTCGTAAGTGCGCAAATTTAGCTGAGTGTGCTCTTTAAGACCAATTCCGGGATCGAGGTCATTGACTCATGATAACCTTTTTCAGTAATTAGTTTATCGGAGAAATGCCCTGAAATTATGCAACTAGTATAGTTGCATATATATGGTACTATAGTATACCACACAGAGACCTCTATGAAACTGTAGGAACCAATGTGCAAGTTCTTAATTTTGTGTAACTCTTATTGGTCTGAAGTTACCAATGCATGTCCGGATGTCCCCTCGCAATATCCATAGCACTAATATACTAGCTTACGGCACTCTGCAAACGCGAATGCAGACATTCGTTTGATCGTGACGCGTCTTTGAGAAAAAAGAATAAGAATTCAAGAAGCAAATGAAATAATAAACATTGTGTCGTGAGAAACTTTTATCACCAAATGCCATACAATAAACAGATGAGTGTAAGCATTTGAGGAAATACCGTGATATGCAGTCGCTCGACATTGGGAAAGCATTTGAGGAAAACGGGCACCATCTCTGCCTCATCGCGGACACCGAAACACACTTTTAAGCTGAGGATCACGCTTGTGACAATGGTGCTCAGGCTGGCCTTCATCCCAGACTGAAATTCACCCAATTTAAGACCAAAGATGACACAGTTAGCTCATCTACACCTTCACATATTTGCCAACTCCACACATGACACATGGACAGACTGTAAAAAAGACAATTGTATGTACGTACCATGATGATGGTGTCTCGTATCTCAAGGACATGATTTTGTGGGAGCCCGAAAACGCACAGCTTGGGGGCATCAAGAATCCAGATCAGGCCACGAATGGTCTTGCCAGGTAGCTGCAGGATGAGCCGCTCCAGCTGTGGAGCCTTCAGCACCGTGATGCTCTCCACATTTAGCCCTTCTACTAGGCTTCAAATTTCTACACTATTTAGGATTTGAGAAGAAAAAAAATTTAATCTCTATCATGCTTGTGAACTTATAGACATGCTATTTGAGTTAAGTGTCATTTCTGATATTTTTTGTCACCTGTACCTCGCTTAACTACGGCCAGAGCGTATTCGTCAAACATAATTTCAATACTACAGGTCAAAGGCATGAGAATCTAAGCATTTAGAAGGTAATACATCTAACAAAAAAAATATAATACGTCAGTAAAAGAACATTAATTTTAGTTCTTATATTAAAGTGAAAAGGGGAAAGCAAATCATCCATTGATGAATAATAAACTCAGAAAGTGGATAGAAAAAATTTAAAGTCAGAGAACCCCCTAAACAATAACCAAGATAACCATTTAACGCCGGATCTTTAACAAACATTCAAAGGAAATAATTCAATATAGAATTACTAACAGATGGCTAGTAATCTAGAAGCAATAATTTCTATCATATTTTCCTTTCATATAATCATGATTTTCAATATCTATAAAACAATATACCATCACTTTGTAAATTTCATGAATAGGTGGACACAATAAACAATTATTATTAGAACTTAGCCGGTAACAATTGGTAATGGCTTAAAGTTTAATCCAATTTGACAAATGATTATTGTCATTGCAAATTGTTCTTCTGCAAATCAAGCATAACCAACTAGCTGGTGACCCTTTTGTAAATATGTGACAAATCTTTTTCAGCAGTGAACATTTTATAAGTACATGATAAAAAAAGTGAACTAACCTTTAGAAAAAATATTTTTAGAATTTTTGAAAAATATAAAAGGTTAGAAAGGGGAAAACATGGAAAGGAAGAAAATATATAAAAAAAACACTACTCCAACAGAGTTTGTGACTGTGACTGGTCACTAATTTGTTTCTTTTTTTACTACTCCAAACCTATTAATTAATCACTACTCCAATCCTAGAAAAACACTACCCCAGGAGAGCGAGGCGTCGTCCATTTGGGATCATTTCTCTTGTGCGTATATTTTTGGGCGCTTGTACCTTACTCATCTAGTACTATCTATGGATCTAAGTCAAAATGTAATCCCTAACCATAAAGTTCATTACATGTTAGATGTCTGATGGAGCTGTTGGCTTTAGAGGGTCTGCGGACTCAGGTCCCTCGTCAGCAAGAGCGTTCTCATTTTTTATTTAGTTGCGATTAGTGTCATGGTCGAGGCGGCTGCATCCCAAGTTGGAATAATGACATTTCCTTCTTGCCACCGATCCGGCGGAGCACCTAATGCCGGATGAGGGTGCGTGAAGGTGTGTGGCCCCAATAGATCTATTTGGAACTAGTTGGTGTTGGTTTTTGGCGGATCATGGACCCATAAGGTGTTAGTGGTTGTTGGTGTGTTTACGGGTGTGATCTTTGCTTCTCTTCGTTGGCCAGGGGTCCTGTTATTGTGTGTTGGCAAATCAGGGCCGTAGTTCGAAAAACTCACTGATTGTCAGCTACAACAATGTTTACATGCCTCCGACGAGGGATGGGCAATGTTGGTGGCGCACCTTCAACTCGTTTCGGTGCTAATAGATGTCGTTACGTGGTCCATGGACTTTGTTGTAATTCTTGTTACTTCTGTGATACTTGGTACCGTTGTTGTTGAATATATTTTTAATAAATCAAAGGACCTTATGCACACACAAAAAGACACATCTGCGACTCTCAGAATGGTTACTTTACTAATTATTATTGTCATATTATTTTATTTGATAAGTATAATTGTTCTGAAATAGGCAATGTTTTTCAAGGAGAGACAACTCAAATAGAACTCTAGAGATCAAGAAAATACCCAATTATTCCCCTTGGTCCTTTTTATTCCGCGTATAGATTTGTGTCAAGTCAAACTTTTCAAAGTTTGACCAAATTTATATTAAAAATATCAACATCTACAATACCAAATATATATAATATGAAAATACATTCCATACTGAATATAATTATATTGATTTGGTACTGTGAGTGCTGATACTTTTTTCTATAACTTTGGTCAAATTAAAGATACTTTGACTTCCAGCAAAACTTATGTGGAGACTAAGAAGGACCAAAAGGAGTACTTAACAGCTTAGTAAGTATAGAAAGTAACCCATAAACAAATTTTCTTCTCATAGGGAATAAAATGGTTCATTAATAAATAGTGATTCAGAAAAATCGGATGAGAGAATTCTAAAAGCCAAAGAAACCACTAAAACTATAACAAATTTTTCATTTACTGCCAAATTTGATCAGACGTTCTGAAAAACAATTCAATATAAAACCATCAAATGGGTGGCTAATTATCTAGAAGCAATAATTCTTATCAGTAGCGGCAGAACTTAATCGACTATGATCGGCAAATGTTTAGATTTAGATGTAATTTGACAAATCAAACTGCAACAACTAGGGTAGTAGTCTAGATAAACTGTGCAGGAAAAGAAGCAGGTAAATGGGCAGGAAAAGAAGCAGAGGATTTTTCACATTCTCTGTTGCAGATTCCATTGTTCAAACATATGCACAACCCGTTTGGTATGTTGATCTTCTCTTCATCCATGGCCAAGTATGTACCATTAGAGCCACACGCCGTTTGCACCAAGTCTCTGTATTTGAACTACCAAAACATCATATATTTAGGAACAGAGGGAGTACTGGCAAAGTAGGAATGCAGGTTAGGGCATTACTGTTTGCCAGGTTTGTAGATAATATATGTGCCCCGAATTGTGATACGAAAGCAATTTGCCCAGTATATACAGGAAATAATGCATGCAAAAGCTCTATGACACAAGTATATGTATAACTAGAGAAAGCCTAAAAAGAGTCGTTAAGTTTCGCAGTTTCCAAGTTCACAGTTGATCAAGTGATGCAGAAGACCGATATTAACATCACCAAATCACAACCAGCAACTGCAAGCGATCGACACGGCAAGTTTCCCGCCAACAAGAAACATTACACGGCAAGTCAAAATATCAGCTGCTTACAAGGCACCAAGCCACAAATTTGAAAGTAGACCATCGCAAGTGCAGCACTGCACAGCGAGCAACAAATACCACCACACGTCATAGTTTGCATCAAAAAGCGAGTCCACTTCCCCACAGAAACTATAAGCTCAGCTGTCCTCCTCCCTCACCGTGAACGGGTCCTCGAAGGAGAAATCTGCCCCGACTCTGAGGCTCCAAGGATCGCCGCCTTCAGGACGGCTACTCCAGATGATACACTTTTTGCAGGATTTACTTGCCAGGTTTCCGGCGCTGTATTGCGCCTTGACAAGCGCCTCGTCCATCGAGAACGGTGTGAAGCTTGGATTGGCCATGAAAATGGCAACCATCTCCAGCGCCCGCGCACTCTTGAAGACGAACTCCAGGAAACCAACCTCGCCTCGGTCCCCTTTGAACTCACGGAAAGTCATCAGGTTGATGCGCGAGACGACGTTCTCAATGGGACCAGACTCCTC
Source organism: Aegilops tauschii subsp. strangulata (assembly GCF_002575655.3). Taxonomy (NCBI): domain Eukaryota; kingdom Viridiplantae; phylum Streptophyta; class Magnoliopsida; order Poales; family Poaceae; genus Aegilops; species Aegilops tauschii. The sequence continues at coordinate 26,500,305 of NC_053036.3, read as the reverse complement.
CCAGAACTTGACGGTGAGGGGCTCACCAGTGGGTTCATCACATTTTTTACTCTGCACAAAATTAGATTAATCAGTCAACGGCTGGGAAAGCATCTGAGGAAGGTAGGCTGCCTACATGGCGAATAAAGGAAGCCTCAAATTAATTATGTTGTTGGGAGAAATGACACATCAATACTGCCATGCATTAAACTAGAACCACCAAGCAGCCTACTGGAAAGAAAAACAACTGTGCTGGTGTTGTCACTATATATACAGTCTCTCATGTATATAACAGATTGAAAAAGTGGGGCAGCAGATTTCAGTAGTCCTAAACAGGTTAACGATGGTTTACCAGAAATATTCTTCAACACAAACTTCCAGATGCGAGCCATGAAAACCAGTTAATATGTATTACTTAATCAAAGACAAGTGCCAAATATTGTGCAGTTAATATTTCTTACTTAATCGAAGACAAATGCCAGATATTGTGCAGTTAATATTTCTTACTTAATTGAAGACAAATACTGCTAGCTGGTAGGAAGACAATAAGAAAAACTAGAACAAAAAAATCTTGAAGTACTAGAAAATGAAGCAGCAGGGCAATAGGAATCAAAATATTAGCATTATAAACGGTGGCACAACAAAACTTCGGTAAGAAATATCTTAACAAATAAAGTCAGTGTGCGTAGAGAACTCGAATGATAATTGACTAAACAGATCTATGCAAATAGGTGAGAACAATGCAAACAACAAAATCTGCATCTGTTGTGAGATGTGAATTTTTTCGGGTGACGTGTAGAGAGATTATTAGTAATGTAAGCAGAGCATGAAAAAGCTGAGATAAATTGATACATATGTAGTTCCATTAGCTGTCTGGAAAGGAAAGGTTTGTAAAAGAAAGTGTATTATACTATTATGGAAGTCCTTTCTGTGAGCAAATAGAGCATTTTGGGGGCTAAGACTTCAGAGTGTACACCTAAATGCGGTATCAGATTTGTAGGAGATGTCAAAACCAGGACCCTTAATGACAACTCTATGCTTCAATGCATGAATGTAGCAGAATGAACTGTAACTACTAAATAGCCTAGTAGTCAAATTCAAAAGAAAGAAAAAAAGCCTAGTAGTGGAGAGAGAGAAAAAGAAGATGATTCAGTCCGCAATGGATGACTTTAGCCTTAACAACATTTTATCAGATATGTTCTTCAATACAAATTTCCGAATGTGAGCTACAATAGGCTCTTTCTATAACAAATTATTAGGAGATAAATTCCTAAGATCCTAATATGGTAAAATTAGTGTACTAGCATCAACATAGAGATTATGGTAGTACCAATACCAGAAAGCCTCGGGAAACTGTCTACTTCAATGTGCTAGTTTACTATGGGTGCCTTTCAAAGGTCTGAAATAAGCATTAATACAGCATCTGTTACAATAACTCCTATTAACACAGCGAGAAACAACAGAACAAGAAAATTTGGACATACGTAAAGAAGCAAAGCACCACAAATCTAGGTATTGGAATAGTAATCATTGTGCCACAAGAAAAAAAAAAATCTTACCAAGTGTCAACATAAACTGATCAGCATGAAAGCCTTAATAATTCGAACTGTGTAGTATAGTCTACGTATGTAGATTTTCAAGAAGACCAGATGGTGGTTGAGAATAAATGGCAAGGCATGGAATTTAACCTACTACCTCCGTTTCAGTTTACAAGTCCTGCACGTATACCTAGGTTGCCAATTTTATCACCCTAATATAAACTATATAACACAAAAATTATACCGCTTGAAAATAGAACATCTGAAGTTTATATTGGTATATTTTTTGTAATATATGACTTGCATTAGGTTGGTCAAATTGACGACCTAGGGATACGCGCACGCCCTGTAAATTGAGAGAGAGGTAGTATAACTGGTCACATATGCTACTCATCATACATTACAGTGCACGAAACAAAAAATATCATATAAAGAGCTATCACAATGATTGACTTGAAGTATGCAATCAATGATAATATGCAATCTCTCCGCAGCCACATACAAAGAGCCATCACATATAAGAACCTCTCACAGCCTATCGCAACAACAGGTAAGAAATCAATACAAATATAAGCCGAACATGGATTGGTGACACATACCACAATATGCAGTCTCTCGGCATTGGGAAAGCATTTGAGGAAGGTGGGCACCATCTTAACATCATTGCGAACACCGAAACGCACTTCCATACTCAGAATCTTCACACCCGTGAGCATGGCATTTTCGCTAGGCTTTATCCCGGGCTGAAAATCGACGAATTTGATAAGTAACATCACACAATTGAGTCATGAGTTCATGATATTTGCTAACTGAATAAATGGAGACGGGAAATGTACCATGATAACAGTGCCATGGACCTCTAGGACCTGTCCTGGCTCTAAATATCCAAAGGTGTGCAACTTGGGGGCATCGACAATCCTGAGCCTTGCGCACAAGCCACGATTGGGCATGTAAGGTGATGACAGGATGAGCCGCTCGAGACATGGAGCCTTCACCACGGCGATGTTCTCCAGAACAGAGCCGCAGATTTGGATGCACCGCAGGCTCTGGCTGACGAGACGCAGACGCAACCCGCACTTGATGTATCCCACGATGTTGAGGACCTCCAGGACGAGGCTCCTGGCGACAAGGGAGTCGACGAAGCCGTGCTCCATTTAGACGAAATAGAGGCCGAGCTCCCGGAGGTTGGGAAAGGAGGCACCATGCAGGGCCGCCGTGCCCGGCAGCTTCCAGACGCCGACGTAGAGGCGGGTGAGGGTGGTGATGGTGAAGAGCGAGGCGGGAAGCGGCACGTTGAACGGCCACGGGCGGTTGACGAGCACGAGGTCCTGGACGCCCTTGGCGGCGAGGAGCTGGAGCCAGCGGGCGAGCTGGGCGCGGTACCCGTCCATGCGGCTGCAGATGAGGTGGACGCAGCTGAAGGGGCCGGGTTGCGCTTCGAGGATGCGGGAGACGGCGGCGGTGACGGCCGGCGTGTTGGCCGGCGTGGGGCTAAAGTCCTGGGCTTTGGGGAGGAGGTGGATGTCGACGAGGACGAGGGGCGTGGAGCGCCAGAGCGCGTGCCAGCGGGAGGAGAGCGCGGCGGTGCGCGCGGCGTTCTTGACGGGGAGGCGGGCGAGGATGTTGCGCAGGAGGTCGCGGGGGAGGCGGCTGATGCGGTCGGCGCGGCGGGCGGCGGCGAGGGCGGTGAGCCGCGCGCCGTTGTAGAGGGGTAGTCGGGGAGGCTTTGGTAGATGTACGACAGCATGAACTCCGCGGTCTCCTCCATCTTTTGCGGGTCGGCGCCATGGCGCCGTGCGTCGGCCGCCGTCGTGACCTGCTCGGCCATGCCCAACGGCGGCGCCGGCGAGGGTTTGTGGATTTGGGGATTTCTGAGTGTAGTGTGGAGGCGATAGTTTTTTTTTGAGCAGATAGTGTGGAGGCGAATGGTCGTGCTCGGTTGGTTCTGCGGTGGTTTCGATGTTTGCTTGGGCCGAATTCCAACATGGCGTTACTAACGGGCCCATGAGTGAGTTTGGACCCACGAGTCAGTCCCCCATTTGATCATTTTGCTAAGCTTGTTTCATTTCTTTTAACACGGTACAGACGCATACGCTCGTACAAACGCACATGTACTCATTCTTACGAACGCACGAACATGTACACACACCTTATCCATATAAGCACCTTCGAGAGATTGAGCCGACACATCATCTTAAGATTGACGATTGAGTTAACTTACTAATGCTATGTGTCACTTTAGTTAAAATTGTATGTTCTATATCGGTATAGAATTTAGAACATTACATTCCTTACACAAAAATAATGGAAAACATTCTTAATCACCAGGTTGATGATTGTGACGCTGCCTCCCTTCTCGCAAAAAAATAAAAAATAGACGCTGTCTCCCTCCACCGCCAAGTGCCTCGGGTACATCCCTTTCTCCATTCGCAGAATCTTCTTTATTTTATTTCGACCTTATCCTTTTATGATATACTTCTTAGCTTCTTCTTCTCGTTCCGCATCTCTCGTGTCTCATACAACCAACACACCTTCACAACCACATAACCTTGTAACGCCGCCCATCTATTCCACAACAGTGGGTCCTTGTGTGTTACACCCTGCATCCATCCTTGCACGGGCTCCAGGCCCTTCGCGATTACTAAAACATTACTATTGTGAGGGGGTCACCAAGAGATGCGTCGATGATACGGGAAGGATACCAAGATCTAACGGTGTTGCGAGCGGGGTGGAGCGCGATGTTTCGAGCCGGTCGTGGGCTTCAGCAAGTGGTGGCCAGATAGTGCCGCACCTTCAAGCGAGAGATGCTAATGCTGCAAGGCCTAGACAACTGGCTCTTGAAAGGCGTGATGCTGGTGTTTCAAGGCCCAACACTGTCCCTGCCACGAGACGGAGGCAGGAGGGCGTGTTATGAACCTGCACCACAATGCTTTAAGGGGTGGAGTCAGTGACGGTTGGGGTGAGTACGTGCGGGGAGAGTGTGTTGTTGTGTTCGACGGGCGTGCCAACGCCACCACAAGGTCTGGTGTGTTGCAGGCAAGCATAGAGGCAATTATGTTGCAAGGTCACCGGATGAACGCCGCTTGCCGGAGAGCCCAAAGGCGGATACCGCGCGCCGCAGTGCTGCAATGCAGCACTTGTAGGAGATATGCCCTAGAGGCAATAATAAATGTTATTGATTATCTCCCTGTTCATAATTATGTTTATGTTCCATGCTATAACTGCTGTGGTTCCCGAGCCCGTATATCCATAAAGGCTCTGGGGAGAACCCATATGCACGTGTGGAATAATAAACGATAAAATGTATTCCTAGTCATGCCTCTAAGACTAGCTCAAGTGTTGCATGATGATTATGTTTTCCCAATCATGGGCATGTCTATGCCAAGCAACTTTGAGGGCACAATGTCAGGAAGGACATTTGTGTTGAATCGACCAGAATTGATGTTATGCTATGAGATACATTCGTCACAAGTTTATTGGTACATAACATAGAGATGGTTAACGTTTGCATGATTCCTTAGACCATGAGAGTATCGAGTTTCTTCATGCTTGCTCCATGAACTTTGGGGTTTGTTAAACGTCATCCGTAAATGGGTGGCTATTACGGCGGCTTACGGGTTCATGGAAAAGTGTGTCAAGTAACTTGATAGCTCAAGATTGGGATTTGCTCCTCCAACGATGGAGAGATTTCTCTGGGCCCTCTCGGTGTTACGGTATCCATCATCGTCTGGCCAGACACTTTGTGATTTGATCACGGGGATGCCGGAACACGATAACGAGAAAAAAGAGGACAATACCGGTAACGAGGTAACTAGCATAGTGGACAAGTTGTTGATCCACGGGAATGCCAACATGTCTCACCTCGGGTATTTGTAACATATCGCGAAGCAACAGGAATAGCACACGGCAACTGGAGGTTCACTCGAATATTTATTCGTGTGGGTATAGGGGTCAATATGGGTGTCCACGGCTCCGATGTTGATCATTGATCGGAAGGGGTTCCGGGTCATGTCTATACTTCACCGAACCTATAGGGTCACACGCTTAAGGGTCATCTATCCGCTAAATACTAGACAGGGAGTCTGAGAGAAAATCACCGAAAAAGTTTCGGACACCGAAAAGTTTCGGACAGCGGAATCGTACCGCAGAGAGAGGTCATCGGATAAGTTTCGATGATACCGAAAAGTTGTTTCGGGATACACCATTAAGTCAAATTGGTTTCGGCACATGCCTGATAATTCTTGGAGGATGCCAGAATCATTCTGGAAGCTTTTTGGAATTTTCTGAGATAAAAACCGGAAATGTTCCGGAGCTGCCGGAGCCACTTCAGATGCGTTTCGCAGATGAAAATCACTAAAACCGGAATTGTTTCGGAACGCGTTGAAAATCATTTTAGTGGGTACTGGAAATGTTCTTAGCCCACATAAATATTTTCAGTTCGATCAGACGCTGAAAAATGTCGTCGTGAATAGTGAAAATCAGCTTTATGGTTACTTTATGGAAAGCCACCTTTTGGGGCTTTGCTCCAAAAGATCTTGGGGATGACATGGATGGATAGGAGCCATTTTTTGGGCCCCTCATGGGGGTGTGGCCGGCCACATGGGGTATTCCCCCTTGGGGACCCTCTTGTTCCTTGGTTTCACTCCTAGGTCCTTGTGGAAGGACTTCATTCATGTGCATTTTGGGTTTTTTGTGAAACTACCCTACCCCCTTGGGATTTCCTATAAATAGAGGTGGAGGGGCAGCCCTCCACACTCATCCCTTCCTCTCATACACATGCCATGCATTATCTGGCTTCTTCTCTCCCTCCCACGAAAAGAGTTTCGTAGAGCCGTAAGGCTGTCTGGGTTCCGGCAGGAACTAGTTCTGGACGGCGAAGCCCTGCCGGATAGATGACACCGTATGTGTGCAACTCTGTAGAGAGATCGTAGTTTCGGTCTTAGTTCGTGAGTGCCTCCCGAAGGGCTGTCCGTGTGACCGTCCGAGTTTCGAAGGTCCTCCCGAAGGGCTGTCCGAGTGACCGTTCGAGTTTCGAAGGTCCTCCCGAAGGGCTGTCCGCGACACCGTCCGGGGGACTGTTCGACCGCCTCCCGGAGGGCTGTCCGAGGAGCAGATGAGGGTATACATCCTCGCGGTTGGGAGGTTGTAAATCCTAGCTGCGGGGATCTGCACCGCCGATCATCATCGACTCTACTTCCCGCTGCGCTACGAGTCGGTAACGAAAAAGATCAAACCATGTATGCAGTCTCCATAGTGGTCCTGGGCTGGTGCGTAGGTCGGAAAAATTTTGTTTTCTGTCGCGTTCCCTTTCAGCACTCAATGGGGAGATGAAATGAGGGTGCCGCTCGTAGTGTTTGATAGGTGCAAACCCGATGAACGAGTTCATGCCCGAGGGTGGCCCGATCTTCACGTCGTAGGATCAAATTGTGAAGGATAACTAGCTGCAAACAGTCGGGATGACTAGCTTTATAGCTGGCAAGGTTGGATCCAACCCATATGTTGGGGATGTCCTACCGGAGCTACAAGAACTCCGACCCGTTGTTCGAACAACCGCAGAACCATAAACCGGGACTAAACCACACAAAAACGTCCAGAACCGTAGAGCATGAATTAGGGGGAACCAGAGACTCCTTCTTCCGAATCTGGTGAATCCACAAGAGAAATAGTAGCAAGACCTCTTGGATCTTAGTAGTCTACAATCTTGTAGCTAAGGTGGTTTTTGGCTAAAAGTTCCTCTAGAGAATGGGAGAGATTGAGTTTATAACAAGGACAACCCCCATGGATTGGTGTGAAGGAAGCTAGCCTTGGGAACCAGCATAGGTGTGAAAACAAACCAGCTTCGAGACTTAATGGGGTAGCTTCTCAAAATCTCCCGTGAAGATGCGAACAGTTGACCCCGACCGAACATTGTTTCATCAGAGTCCAAACATTGTTTCTTCAACAGCAAACTTGGGCTTCAGGAATTCTTCGCAAAATGTGGATGGCTAAACTCGAGTAAAACAATGTTTTGCTAGAATCAGAACATTGTTTTCTCCGATGATAGACTTGTTTCTTCATGAGCTTCTAACTTTGTTTCTGCATGGACTGGACGTCATTGGCCTTCTTCCATGTTGCACCTGAGTTTAATCAATAGCAAGAAAGGTGAAGGCGCAGACATTGTTCAAGATTATAATAAGAACTTAAGTTAGCGTCACCCGTGCATGTGTTTTCTTGATTCGGCTTAGCAATTCTTTCCAACTAAATGTGCACTTTTCTGAAATGTCGTGTATAATGTACCCATGTGCTCATCATCCTCCCTTCCTTGATGAAGAGTCATCCTCGACTCTCTTTAATCCGCAAAAGATAAGTAGAAGGGGAGTAGATAATATCTATGCAAAGGGATAATGCAATCCTCATTTGTAGCTTTCACCTTATAATTGTGTTGCATCTGATCATGTATTTGGTTGACACAATGTGTGTCCAAGGGATGATTGGTTTTTTTTTTAACTATAGGATTATTGGTGTTTTTTCAACGACCAAGATGTCCTCATCATCTCCCCTCTCTTGAAATGGAGTCGTCCTCGACTCTACCTGGTCAAGACACAAAAGAAAGAAGGGAAATACAATATGATAATGCAAAGCTTTGATGATATAGAGAATTTTAGTTTTCAACTTTGCTATCTTATGGACGATGCCAAAATGATGCTTTGTTCGGCTTAGGTGTTCCTTCCAACAAACAATTCCATGGAGTACAAATTTGTAACCCGCTATGATCATGTTTATATCATCCTCCCTCTCTTGAAGAGAAGTCGTCCTCGACTTCATTTGATTTACAAAATTATAGCACGAGGACAATACAAAATAACTATGTATGGATCTTAAGTTTACCAACTCCTTTGTTTTATTTTCAAGGTTGAAAAGATTATATTGACGGATTGATGGCGTACTAAAGGATGTACCCAACTTTTTTTTGTTATTTCATTTTGCCATTGTTTCAAGAGTTCATATGTACATACCTCTGGGTGCATCAAAATGGATGATCCTTTCTCTTTTACCTCGTGGAGTACTTCCACTCCGTTTTGAAAATCAATCTGCACATATGCACCTTGTGTAGTGGTACTCCACATGCTGCATATTTGTTCTCGGATCACATCCTTCCATGGTTTTAGAAGGGCATCTATGTATGATTTTTGCATCTGCACATATTGGAAAGCCAAAGAGTTTTGTGTTGGTGACACAATAATCCTCTCCCCTTTTATTTGGTGGTTCACTCATCTCTTTGATATTGTGGGGAAACACCTCAAGCTCATGTTTGGTGGAGTAACACAACTCAATAATCCTCTCTCTTGGGTGATGTGGTATATTATGGTGTGGTTCACTCATCTCCCTAATCTTGTTGTGGAATACCTCACCTTCATATTTGATGGACTCACACAACTCGCTAATCATCTCTTCCTGATTGTGTGATATATTTGGGTGGAGATATTTCATTTCTCTAATCTCATGCTGAATAATTTGATCCTCACATTCTGCGGACTCACTCATCTCACTTTTCTTATCACTCTCAATATGTGGAATTTTGGAAAGTGGACACTCTTCCTCACATTTGACGGTGTCACTCAATTCACTTTCCTTTTCACTCGCAAGTTGTGGTAATTTTGGAATTGGACACTCTTCCTGCGCAGCCGCAATGGTGATACCTCGGCCAGCCAGCGCCGCCGCCGGGAGGGAAAGAACCCCGCCTCCGTCTCCAAGTGCACGAGGAAGAGAAGTCCGCCGCCGGGGGAGGGGGGTGGGGGGGTGGGGGAGCGCGGGGGCGGGGGCTTCCCTCTTTTTCGTGCGGAGACCGAATTCCCAAACCAACTTTAGGTAGTTCCTTAAACCAAGATAAATAACCGGTGCAAGATTCAGCCTGTAAAACGTACGTAGGTGGTACGTCCTAGGGTTCTTCACGTGAGTCCTTTGCATGGAGCTTTGACTTTAGTTCCCTGCTTTGCCTGTGTTTCCCTTTGCGCTCGTGCAGAGCTGGCGATCCATCTCGCTCGGTCAGTCTCCAGTGCAGCGAGCGCGTTACACGTACGCCCAGTTAGGGAAGGAAAGTGGAAGAGCTCGTGACCTCAACCAAGCCCAAACTAATGAAGGAGCCGGTAGCTAGCCATTAGTATACTACTGCTGATAAAAAATTTCTGCCTACTGATATATTGATCAATGAGCTAGCTAGCAAAAGGTTTTTCTTTTGCTGTACAGTGACGTTTTTTTAGAAAAGGAGGACGACCCCCGGCCTCTGCATCTAGGAGATGCATGCGGCCACTTTATTGATTATTCTCGAGGACCTTACAAAGTATTACAACAATATGCCTGAATCCGCCATCTTGGCAACATTTGCCGCTACTCCTATCCAAATGATGAAGGCGTGCTAGCTGGGCCACTACCTAGACCACTCATAAGCCTAACATCAAAATGATGAAGGGGTGCTAGCTGGGCCACTACCCAGACCACTCACCTAAGGCTAACATAAAAAATCGGAAGCCCCAGCCGAGCACATACCGGGTCTGCTGTACAGTGATGTGGCAGTTCAAACTAGATCTCCCACTTTTTCCGCCCCGTTCTTCTCCGACGTGTAATCCGCATCATATCATCGGCGTCTATATGTTCCAGCTAAGGGCCTGATTTAAGGCGCCCGTGCGTACGTGCATGCAGCCGTGCTCCTTTACACGAAACCATGTGACACGTCGATCAACTAACTGTTTGCTCGACCGCCAGCATGTCAACCTCTGGATGCATGTCGACCCATGCATGCAATGCAACAAAAGCCTAGCAATAACTGCACTGCACGAGCATCCTCACGGCTACACAGCCTAGCAATCCAACCGTACGTACGAGAAAGAGACGATTCATCGATGCAAACTTCCCATCCCCCTCTCCAGATCTCTTGCTAGCTACACATGAGCTGTTCTTTCTCCCTCACGAGTCTTTAAGAACCCTACAGATCTTAGCACTGTCCCTCCCATGCCCATCTAGCCATAGCATCGATCGCCTCTCATTGACACACGTAGATCCGCACCGCATGTCTACCCTCGCGGCCATGATCCTTCTTCTGCTGCTGCTCACGCCCGCTGCCGCCGGCGAGCGCGTGAGGAGGCCGCCGGCGACGTCCGTGCCGTTCAGGGCGCGGCCGTACGGCCGGCAGCCGCTCTTCCGCGGCCGAGCGGCCAACGGGTGCATGCCGCGGGGCTCCCGCGTGCCGCCATCCGCGCCCAGCCGGTACGCCAACTACCACACCCTCGACGCCGGCGCGTGCGACCACGGCGGTGGCCGGAGCCGGAAGCCGTGAGCGGAGCTGAGCATCGTATCGTGTTCTTTCCGTCGTAGTGTTCTTTCTTTGGAGAATATCCTGGGTTCTTTTTTTTTTACAAAGAATATATATACGCAAGTTATGCTGAAAGATTAAGGATATACAATCTGTCCGATTACTGTATGTTTTTGCCTTTTCTTCAAAGAAGAAACGGGGTTTGATTGTTGATCTAGACTGTGAGAGATAATCTCTTGTAATTTTCGCGTCTCAGACCCGTTAAATAAAGTTTGGGTCAATTTTTTTTGTATATTCTTCAGTTTGTTTCCACGATCTGGTGGAGAAGGTGATCACTCATGCTTTTTTTTCCCGCTTAGTTTCGTTTCCTATGATCACTGATGATGGATATCAGAATAGTTGCCAAAAAAAAGATTCTAGAGATCAAAAGCCTTGTTTGGCCGCAAGGGGGGATGTTCAAAGGAAAGAGTTGACCTGGGTGGAATATTCCTAGCAAAACTGAAACCCCGGGGAAAATGAGCTTCACCATGGACTAGGCCATTCTCCCTTCTGCCCCGTTCCGGCGACACGCCCCGTGCATGCGTCCCGGGGGCCCCAGCTCCACCGCCAGCGCTCGAGCCTCCCCTCCCCTCTCGTACTCTCCTCCTCTTGCCCCTACTGGAGAGCATCCGTTAGGTGAAGCCCGTGCGGCGCGGGCGGCAGTGGGGCCTCTCCTTCTGCCCTGTTTGACGTTGCGGCGGCGCGGGTCAGCCAATCGTGGGGTATGGAGTCCGGCGGGGCTCCTGACGACGGGGAGACTGGATCTGTCAGCTGTTGTGCTGGGAGGTGGTGGTGCATTGCCATAGCGGTGGTGGCGGGGATTTGGTTGGGTTTCCCGATCTGGATCTTTATCTGCTGTGGGGCGATGCGATCGTTGTGGTGGTGGTGGTCCCGCTGGGCGGGCGGAGGGGGGGGTGTGGACGTGACTTGAAGGGCTGGCGCCTTGCCCCTTCCCTCGCCCTTGCGGCGGGTCGTGGTGAAGCTTGCTCTAGCCCAGATCTGTGTCGACCAGGCCTTCCGGCCTGGCTGGTGGTTGCAACCCCCGCGCGCGTTGTGGGGGGGGGGGGGGGGCTGTGGCCGGCACCTTCCTCCTGAGGTGGTCGCAGCCAGGGTGTCGGTGGCCGCCTCGGCCAGCCGTGTGCCGGGGGCTTGCTATCCGGTGCTTGGTAGCATGGGGCCATTGAGCCGGAGGGGCGGTCGTGACCAGGGGGTCAAGCCAGCCGGCGTCCGCTCATTCGTTGGTGGCTCCATCGTCGATTTGGGGCCCGGGCCGGCGTTGGCCGGGTGGCATGACAGGGACCGATGACTTTCTCGTGGTGAAGAGAGGTTGTTCTTCCTCAACATGGTGGTCACGCATTAGTGCCTCGGGAGAAATGGTCCAGTGAAAGCTGCGCAAGGCCTTGGCCATTGCTGGCGACGACGACGTTTCATAACACCGTTTTCCTCCTCGGAGGTGTTGCTCCCTGTCCATCCTCCCCGAGCCATCTGACTTCCTCACCGGTGTTGTGTCCTAACTTCCTCGGCGTCTTCTTTGGCGGGGTTCATTAGTTTTTTCGCTACCAAAGTTCCTCTAGGTGCCTCTTGTCGTCGATAATGTACCTCGATGTCTTCTTGGCCTCTTATATACGGCAGTCAGCTTTGTATGCAAGGTCATACCAGGACCAGGGGGTTGCCGGGATCAGAGTCAAGCGGATAGGCTGCCGGTGGTACTCTTTAGTCAAGGTGCATTGGGCGTGGTCGTCGGCTGATAATGATGCTCTCTCGGGTTGGTTGGTGGGGCGCCGTCAAATGTCATGCTTGACCTTCTCAGGCCAACCATGACGACATCCGCGGATGCCGGTTTCCTCCTTGGATGTGTTGTCTATTTGGCCCTTCCTTCATCAAACTGATGGTATCTTATTTCTCGGTTGGAGTGTGCCTTAGAGTGGTGGCATGCTTGGTGAGGTGTGTTGAGGTGCTCCAAGAAGACTTGAGTTTATTGCCTGAAACTAGCTAGCTTCCTTAGTTTAGTGCTTAGCTTGGCTTGTTTAGCCCCTCTTTTTGGGTCCCTATTTTTAGCTCTTTGTGCTTCTATTGTAAAGCTGGTATCCCGACTGGGTTGGTGTGCGTTTGTATCTCCATCTGTATTGGTTATGGCTATATTTGTAAAGCAGGGCGGAGCCTTTTTCGGCAATTAGCTTCACCATTTGGGAGGAGCGGGGGATATATAACAACTTCTTCTCTAGTGAACTGCTTATACTTCGTCGACAACTTCATTAGCACATCATCGTCGACAACTTCATTAGCAGGTACGGCTCGTATGATAAGTGTGGGTTTCTGAGACGAGACGTCTACAACCTATGTTGCCGAGAAAAAATGAAGTTGATTGCGAAGGGTGATGCTAACGCAGCAATCGGGATTATGAGGAGCAGAAAGGAGAAGGATCCAGACTTTTTCTTTGAGTACGTGCTCGATAAGGAGGGCCGTTTGAAGAGCATGTTCTGGTGCGATGCACAGTCGCGGCGAGACTATCAGTTGTATGGAGATGTGATTGTGTTTGACAGCATGTATAAGATGAACAAATATGGTATGCCGTTCATCCCCTTTGTTGGTGTAAATAATCACCGTTGCACCACAGTGTTTGGTTGTGCCATTGTGTCCGACGAGACCGAAGCGACGTACGTGTGGCTGCTCCAGACATTCCTGAAGGCCAATTGTCAGAAGAAGCCAAGGTCAATCATCACAGATGGAGACGCTGCAATGATACGAGCTATTCGGTTGGTTTTGGTTGATGTGTTGCACCATCTCTGCTCATGGCACGTGGAAAAAAATATGCAGAAGCACCTTAATTATAAATCGCTAAATGAGTTCAGGGCACTCTTGTACTACTCCACCTCTCCGGCCAACTTTGAGGCGAGATGGCACACTTTTGTCCGTAAATGGAAGATTGATAAAACAGAAGAGTGGCTGCGTAGGATGTACAGGAAGAGGAGTCTGTGGGCAGCATCATATCTGTCAGATGGGTTTTCCTGGGTATGCACAGTAATCAAAGGAGTGAAAGCCTTAACTCTTGTCTTCACCTTCACCTGCATGGCGGTATGACTATTGTTGATCTAGTTGTGCATTATGAGAATTGCATAGTTCGACTATGTGAGAACGAGGCGCATGATGACTGTGTTTCAAATCAGTCATTGCCACCATCAGTCACAGAATATAAGGACATTGAGAAGCATGCTGCCGAAGTATTCACTCATGCGAATTTTTATATTCCTCAACAAGATCTGAAGAAGATGGGAGAGCTTGAGATTTTTGAGACGCTAGTGGGAGTTGACTGCCACACCTTCATCGTGACATGGAGAAATAATCGCAAATTTCAGTTCAGCGTGAATTATCGAGCTGAAAACTCTGAGAATACGAAAGACTGCAGTTGTGGACGAATGCTTCGGAAAGGGTTGCCTTGCAAACACATTTTGTATGTGTTGGTTCATCTGAAAATATCTAAAATACCTAAGTGTTGCATCCTTAAGAGGATGTCAAAAGTTGCGAGAGGTGGGCTGCCTCCACAGCGGAAGAGTGACATGTTTGGCTGGGGTTGGACAGGGGCAGAGCAGCGTGCCCGCTATAGTCAACTCAGTATAACATGAGCAGAAGCTTTCCATGTTGCTCCAAATGATCCATTCGTCTTTGATGAGTTGATGCAGTGTCTGCAGAATATAATAGCGAAGAAAAATGTCCCTGAGGATGATGCTGTTGGTAGTAGAAGAAATGTGCATGAGGAGCCACGTGAGCCGGAACAACATGTTGATGTCATAGGTGATCCCGTGAAAGTTTCCACGAAGGGCGTCCCTAAACAGAGCACGACAGGGCGGGCAAAGAAAGATCCAAATGTCACAAAAAATGGAAGACCAAAATCATTTTCTGAGAGAAAACCCGGTCCTCTTTGTGGCATTTGTAAGAAAGAGGGTCATAGACGGCAAATGTGCCCTAAGAAAGAAAAGTAAGTTTTACATTTTTTTATTTTTTTTGTTTCTCTCTTTACAATTGTCTGATGAGTTGTTTACAATTTGTTATGTACGAACCGGGCATAAAGATGAAGTATTAATAATCAATGGAAGGCACTGGGACAGAGTTCAATTAGCATGTCGTACTATATTTGCAGACAATTATTTCACGTTTTATTTGTCGCTTTCGTGTGAGACCAAACATTTAAATGCGTGTCCAACTATCAATGGTACTATTTTGTGAGACGGAATGTTATAAGTGTGGGCAAGTAATATTTTTGCTGTGCTAAAATGTATCAGTTTGCGGTTGTGATGTTATATGTATTGTTGTTGTTTGTATTCGCGGCGGTCATTTTTTATAAAAAAATATCCCCGCCGTCCTGAGTTGGCGCGATGTGGACAAAACGTGCACAATATCCCAGGGCGATTCTGGTGGCAGCAGCAGCGATGGATCCGATGAAGATCGGCCTGGCAGCATGATTGGCGCGCCGAGGACGAATATTCCAGCCCAGCCCGTGCGGTGGCCGACAGCCGAGGCAGTGGCAGGCCCGCGCAGTCCAGCTAGTGCGGGCTGGCGCGATTCGGCGTGTGCCACGCGCGCGTCTGGTGGCCCAACAGCCGACCGAGCGACTGCCGCGGGCCCGGTGGCAGACCTCGTCCCGCCCGATCGAGCGCGCACATGCAACGATCCCGAGGGGGATTTATGGCGATCTGTCGGCCCACTAACGACGCTTGTCGAGCGTGTGGGCCGGCCCTTTAAGGCCTCTTCGTGTGCAGCTGGGGACGCTGGCGTGTTGTGGCGACTAGGTTTAGCCCCACCTCGCCCGCGGAGAGACGTGACGACCGGTTTATATACCCGCGTCGTCGCCGTCTCACAAGCTCACTACAGAACACTAATGAATGCCCTGTTGTACGCCGTGGTCTCCCCGCTCGGCGGCCGAAAGGCCTTCCCGAAGGCGTTCTTGTATACTGTCCATGCGCGCGCCCGGCCATGGCAGGGCCTTTTTTTAAATATGTTTTTTCACATAGATTAATTTTTTAAAATGTTAAACAGCCGAGAAAGTCATGACAGCAGTAACACATTCATACAAATATATCATGTTTCACACATAACAATAAAAATCGCATGTCTCATAACGTTAAACAAGGTGGCATAAGGAATAAACTGAAAGTGCCATGTCTCATATCCTTTAACAAAGTAGGAAAACAAATAAACTGAAAGTGCCATGTCGCATTACAATCGAACAAAGTACCCAACAACGGCAGGGAAACCTTCTACGGGACTAAAACCCTACCGATGCTAATGCCTATTCCTTCTTCATGATTTTAACAATTTTCATCTTGACCTTCTCTAATTAGTTCACCTCTGAAAAAATAATTCCGCGACAATACGTGGCCTTGACGCATTAATCTCTTCCTGGTCAAATTCATATGTCCAGCGATCTCCGTCCCAGTATTTTATGCACCACATCACAAAAAGTCCACAAGACACTCTGCAATAAACACGTGTGATCAGCTTAGGATGTAGCATGCACTTGCTTGTACTAGTTGTATGCAGTATTAACTTACCCATCTTTTTGTCTCGCCAGTTTGTACTCATTTATTGGCCACGATGAGAAATCTGGAATTTTTTTTGCTTCAAGAGTTGAGTTGGCCTCCATAATATCCTTAGAAATTTCAGCTCTGTGAAACAAATTAACAAAACCAGAATATAATGTATGACCCAATATTTTTGTGAATGCGAGTGCGAAAATTATAGCGTACCATGGTGGCAATCATATTGCGAATTCTTTGGCTAATTGCGCCTTTAGAATTTGAGTCAAGAAGTTGAAACTCCTCCTTGACGGTGTGCATCACTATGGTTATCCAATGATTATCATTAACGTGCATAGGTAAATACGCCTACATAGTAACCAAATGATGTTAGTGCAATTAAATAGTATTGACTAATAAAAACAAATACATATGAAAGCAATACCTTGTCCCGTCTGAAATACTCATCCATTACTCTTGTGAGGACTTTTGTTTTCTTTGTAAGATTCTCCGAGTCTATATTATTTACTGACTTGGTCTTTCCGCTTGCTCTATTCAACATAAATTTGGTGAACCACGTTGTTGATATGTAACAATCAAAAAAATCACGGTGTTGTAGGTGTTTACAATATGCATTGATGATCTGCATACATAAACAAAAAATTTCTATCAACTTCTGAAGTACAAATGAGGGTTTTGTTAAAAACAAACTCATACTTACAGCGCCATTCAACCATTTAAACGTCAGGACATCGTGAAGCATAGCTGGCGTGCATATGTCCCCATCTGGTGGCAGCACATCAACCACGGTTCGGTGTGCATGCTTCTTTGACGATGCAAGAGTCTCAACAAAAACATTGGCTGCCTCTATGTGATCCGGATTCATATTAAGAGAACTTGCTATAACTGAATGTGGTGACGATGCAAACAGATCTAAAGCAATGCAGCTACGGTCAGTTAAATAATAAAAAAATTACATAACGCGTGAATGATTATAAAGTAGTATTTGACTTACTTTTTTTAACACGTTTCTTGCGGGTAATGAGAAGGTCGTAGGGGGATTGACAATATTTCGACGGATTTCATTTGCGTTTACCTTCATTATCCTGACTGCCTTCACCATTACCTATGTTGCTCTTTGCCGGGAAACTCTCAAACGTGTCTTAGGACTTTGTTGGTGACAAACCACCCATAGACTCACCAGAAATATCAACATTCTGCGGGGTTCGGGACATAGACGGAAAGTCTTTTGTCCGTACAGTTGATGCCGAAGATGGAGAGTTTCCGTTATCGTCTATAATGAAAGGATCAGTAGCTTCACCTTTACCCGGTGTCGTCGCCGGAGCACCCGTGTCATCAACGGGCACGGAGGTATCATTCATACCCGTGAAAGATGTTCCTATCTTTACGTCCGTAGGTGATTCAATATCTGGCCAATATTTTGATGACTTGTACTTGCCATTCTCCATCCTAACTCCTTCACCTACATTATCAAATTCGTCAACGTTGTCTCTCTTATTGGGTTTGTACAGCACACCTTCCGTGTTCAACCTCTCCGTTACCATCTACAAACACAAATGAAACACGATAAGTAGTTGAACAATTAAAGCACGTTTAATACAACTTCTAAATTACCAGTGCACATCTTTCGGGTATATTGAGAACCTCCTTGTGAAGCAGCTTTATGTATGTCATCACATGGTCCATACGATAATTCGTGTTCGATGAAACCGCGAACGTGCTTGGCTTTCTACTCCTGCCACCACCTTTCCGTTTAGGTTTCTTCGTTTCTTCCTCTGGGACAGTCCCTTCACGTGCTACCTTACCACGTCTGTACTCTTCGCTAATGCAGTTTTCAATCTGTACAACAAACAATAAAATAAATTAAATAACGAATATACTTAATTACTATGGAAACCAATAAGGACTATACTTATTGACTTACATTGCCGGTACACCGCCCGTGCATGTTGTCATAGTCGTCTCGCCTTTTCCCTTGCATTTCTGGCCAGTTAAGCATTAGTGGGTATTCACGAGACAAATGATCAAATGTATCCACATCAATTGGCTCAAGTTTTTCCCAGTATATATACTGCGTGATAGTAAACACAAATAGTCAGACACATAGATCACATAAAAAATATATGTACATACAACTATTACAAAATGACTTGTACCTGAAGAAGAGCCAAGTTCCCGATAGGCCACTTGAATATTTCAAGATCTTCGACCTTTTTTTTAATAGCATCCATGCACACCCCCAACATGAAATCGTTCCAATTGTATGACTTGATAGCATTCACGTCCTCCACCATTTTGTAATAACGATAAGGAACAAACTTGGTGGATTGTGGTGCTAAGACTGTACCCATAAGAACCAGTACGACCCTTCTCACAAAATCATCATCATATGACTGACTATCAACAATATTTTTTATCAAGTCATCGATGAGGATTATGTAGGAGATATGCCCTAGAGGCAATAATAAATGTTATTGATTATCTCCTTGTTCATAATTATGTTTATGTTCCATGCTATAACTGCTGTGGTTCCCGAGCCCGTATATCCATAAAGGCTCTGGGGAGAACCCATATGTACGTGTGGAATAATAAACGGTAAAATGTATTCCTAGTCGTGCCTCTAAGACTAGCTCAAGTGTTGCATGATGATTATGTTTTCCCAATCATGGGCATGTCTATGCCAAGCAACTTTGAGGGCACAATGTCAGGAAGGACATTTGTGTTGAATCGACCCGAATTGATGTTATGCTATGAGATACATTCGTCACAAGTTAATGGTTTATAACACAGAGATAGTTAATGTTTGCATAATTCCTTAGACCATGAGAGTATCGAGTTTCTTCATGCTTGCTTCATGAACTTTGGGGTTTGTTAAACGTCATCTGTAACTGGATGGCTATTACGGCAGCTTACGGGTTCATGAGAAAGCATGTTAAGTAACTTGATAGCTCGAGATTGGGATTTGCTCCTCCGACGATGGAGAGATATACTCGGGCCCACTTGGTGTTACGGTGTCCATCATCGTCTGGCCAGACACTTTGTGATTTGATCACGGGGATGCCGGAACACGAAACGAGAAAAGAGAACAAAACCAGTAATGAGGTAACTTGCATAGTGGACAAAGTGTTGGCCCACGGGGATGCAATAAATCTCACCTCAGGTGTTTGTGATATATCGTGAAGCAACAGGAATAGCTCACCTCAACTGGAGGTTCACTCGAATATTCATTCGTGTGGGTATAGGAGTCAATATGGGTGTCCACGGCTCCGATGTTGATCGTTGATCGAAAGGGGTTCCAGGTCATGTCTATACTTCACCGAACCTATAGGGTCACACGCTTAAGGGTCATCTATCTGCTGAATACTAGACAGGGAGTCTGAGAGAAAATCACCGAAAAAGTTTCGGACACCGAAAAGTTTCGGACAGCGGAATCGTACCGCAGAGAGAGGTCACCGGATGAGTTTCGGTGAAACCGAAAAAGTTGTTTCGGGGTATGCCATTAAGTCGAAATGGTTTCGGCACATGCCTGATAATTCTTGGAGGGTGCCAGAATCATTCTGGAAACTTTTTGGAATTTTCAGAAATAAAAACCGAAAATGTTTCGGAGCTGCCGGTACCGCTTTGGCTGTTTTTCGCAGATGAAATTCACTAATCTGAAATTGTTTCAGAACGAATCCAAAATCATTTTAGTGGGTACTGGAATTATTCTAAGACCCACAGAAATATTTTCGGATTTTGTGGACGCGAAAAATTGTCTTCATGAATAGTGAAAACGCATTCTTGTTTGCTTTTCGCAGATGAAAATTACTAAACCGAAATTGTTTCGGAACGCGTTGAAAATTATTTTAGTGGGTACTGGAAATGTTCTGAGCCCACATAAATATTTTCAATTCGAACGGACGCTGAAAAATGTCGTCATAAATAGTGAAAGTGCTTTTTGCTTGGCTTCTTGGAGAAGCCACCTTGAGGGCCTTTTTGGTATTTCCCCCCTTGGCTTCTTGGAGAAGCCACCCTTGGGCTTGGCCTATAAATAGGGGTGGAGGGGGCTGCCTAAAGGATCATCCCTTCTCACATACATGCCATTGCAATGATCTGGCTTCTTCTCTCCCTCCCAGCGAAATAGTTTCGTAGAGCCGAAAGGCTGTCTGGGTTCCGGCAGGAACTAGTTCTGGACGGCGAAGCCTTGCCGGATAGCTGACATCGTATGTGTGCAACTCTGTAGAGAGGTCGTAGTTTCGATCTTAGTGCCCTGAGGGGCTGTTCGAGAGTGCCTCCCGAAGGGCTGTCCAAGTGACGGTCCGAGTTCTGTGGGTCCTCCCGGATGGCTGTCCGAGTGACCGTTCGAGTTTCGAAGGTCCTCCCGAAGGGCTGTCCGCGACACCGTCCGGGGGACTGTTCGACCGCCTCCCGGAGGGCTGTCCGTATGGCGGATGAGGGTATTCATCCTCGCGGTTGGGAGGTTGTAAATCCTAGCTGCGGGGATCTGCACCGCCGATCGTCATCGATACTTCCCGCTGCGCTACGAGTCGGTAACGAAAAAGATCAAACCATGTATGCAGTCTCCATAGTGGTCCTGGGCTGGTGCGTAGGTCGGAAATTTTTTGTTTTCTGCTGCGTTACCCTACAGTGGCATCAAGAGCCGTGCTATGCATAGATGTAGGTTTCGATCTAGAATACATGGAGATGTATGGGTACTGCATAATATAATTAGGTAGTAGATGAGATCTATTGCTGAAAATTATTTATGCGGGTGACAGATGAAATCTGTTACCTGACGTTCTTGTTGCTTCCCTAGAATTTGCGTTTGCTCAATCTCGAGACAGCATGGTGGAATTTGACAAAGTTCTGGCAATCCGTGATCCTGATTGATCATGGAAGTGCTATCAGTTCTTTGGGTTCTGCCGTAGTCAAAAGAAAGATGAAATTCGCAGATGAAAGGGCATTGCAGATATTATCTGCACGGGGTCATGCGTATGACGAAGTTTAGTATGGGGCTCGAGATTTAATTATCTCGTGTTTCATACACCCCGAGATGTTAATCTAGCAACTTGAATAATCATACTTGATGATAAAACGTTGGTAGCTGCGGTTTAAGTCAAAACCTTAGAAGCCACGTAAAATGAAATTTTGCATAAACCGATTAGAGGTGTCTAACTTGGTTTTGCAGGATGTGCATGTGATGTGGTATAGCAGTGCTCATACTAATTCGATTATGTATGAGATGACTATATGATGTAATTTGATTAACATGACCTGCGTGTCATGGTTTGGCATGATGGCTGGAGCCATATGATTGCACTTTAATGACCTGCGTGTCAACCTTAAGTAATGCATTAATTTTATACGCTATGGAGATAGCAATATTATCTGGTGCATCGACAAGGTGGTGGCAATCTTCGCGAAGGTGAACACCAACACGAATGCCGAAGACGAAGAAATGACATACTTCTCCGTTAGAAAGGGCTATACCATATCATGCTATTATGAATTGCCTGAGATGTTTATCCCTTATGTTGCACCCTTCTTGATTGCGCGGTAGTCGCTTTTTATTAGGGTGATCTCTCACAAAAATACCAAGTAGTTAGTGTTCTCCCAAGTGTAGCACCGTCATGACACCTATCTTTTCGGGGTGCGCCGTGTCACACGGGTACGAACGATTAGAGAAGTGTGAGGCGGGTGAGTTGAGACCTCGCAGCGAGATCACTTGGTTGTCTTGACGTTCAGGCATGACCGTCATGAGCTCGGAACACACGCATCGAAAGATGAACAAGAGTCACATAGAGATGTGATTGGCAAGTTGGCCTACCGGTTGAGATTTTTCATCATCAGTGGTGTTACACCAATGGCGAACAATTGAAATGTGGGTCTTGTATCACTCACAATCAATTTTGAGAGATATTGATTTGAGTGGGAGCGCACTGTTGAATTAACATGTTTAATTCTCAGTGCAATTAATTATGAACACTGTCTAAGTGTTTCTTGCAAAATAGTTGTAGAATAATGGCTCGCGTTTCCACCTTCCCTATTAAAATTGAATAGCTGCTAAATATCTGGTTAAAACTTTACGATTGGTAACGTAATATGAGGATTGTCCTCAAAAGTGAAGAGAAGGACTTTGTCCTATCGCATGCTTTCCGTATCCTCCCGCTAATGCTATGGATCATGTGACTCTCGTCCTTCGATCCAAAAGCTATAATTCCGTTTCAGTCAAGTGCAATATGTTTGCTTCCATGAAACCCAAACTTCGAAAGTTGGGATAGTTATATGATATTCATGGAACTGGAAATTATTTTCAGATACAAACAAAGCAATGTTTGTTTGCAAGTATTAGTAAAAGTGTTTACTATGCATTTGACTGTTGGGAAAGGGATCCAGAAGAACGCCTGTCATATAATGAAAGGTGAATAAAACAACAACTTAAAGAGAAAGGAAGTGTCCAAAGGGTGTTAGTATGACTTACACGCCTAGGAAGTCCGGGGCTAACGCCACTCTTAAGTTGGGTGCTTCTTTTGCGAGTAGGAGAAATACTAAAAGTTAAACTGTTAGAAGTATAAAGGCAGAAAGAAAGATGACTGGAATATCCAGCTCATGTATGAATGTCATACAAGTTTTTGTTGTATAGTAGGCTGGTCAAAGATATAGTTCTTGGGAATTATGGTTAAACATGTTAATCACTAATTCTTGGGTATTGTGAGTTAATCACAAAGATACCCGCTCGATTGCATTCAATTGCGAATCACTGTAAGAGCTACTATGGCCTAAAAAGACTAGCCAGAAATGAGGTTAAGGTATACACAGGGAACATAGTAAATGTTACTATACCTTCCATCGGTGTATTGCCGTCTGTATTTATTTTCATAATTCATTTAGAGTTTTACAAACTCTAGCCCATTGCATAAGGTATCTTGCAAGAAGGTTGTTCATAAGAGAACCTTTTATGTTCGATGTTATGAATAACACAAGGGCCATACTTTCATTATGAATGAGATGTATGTTATGAATATTGATAATAATACAATACCTCTGGGTTTACTTTCATAATTCATTTTAGAGTTTCATACACTCTAGCCCATTGCACAATGTTTGTTGCAAAAGAGTTGTTCATAAAAACAACAATTGTTGTTAAGTATTATGAATAACATGAAGGGCCATGCTTCCATCCAAGATGGGACGTATGTTATGAATATTGAGGGTAATATGATACATCCATAACACTAACGCTAAATGTCGCAAGACTAAAAGAATACCACACAAGTGTGGCACTACATTTGGTCACATTGGAGAAACCCGCATGGAAAATTCCATTATGATGGATTTTGAAGTCTTTTTGATTTTGAATCATCTGACACTTGCAACATTCCTCCGAAAAGTGAAGTGACTAAAATACCGTTCACAGGCCATAAGGAACGAACAACAAACTTATTAGTGATCATACATTTGATGTGTGTAGTCCGATAAGTGTTGTTAGTGGTGGATTTATTTATCTTCAGAAATGACTCAAGTAGATATATGGATATTTACTTCATGAGACGTAAGTCTGGATCTTTTGAAATCATTCGAAAGGTTTTAAAAAATGAAGTAGAAGTTATTGTAACAAGAAAATTATGTTTCTGCAATTTGATTGCACAAAGGAATATTTGAGTTACATGTTTAGCGAATGTCTGATGAGTTGTGAAAGGGGTTTCATAACTTGCACCTCCCGGAACACCACTGCAAGTGAAAAGTCCGTGGAGATGTAATCTAACCATTTATGACATGGTAAGGTCAAAGATGACATAAATAAATTTGCCATTATCCTTTTTAAAGTGATGCTTTAGAGACTGCGGCTTTTACACTGAAAAGAGCTACATCGGGTCTGTTGAAATGAAGCCATGGTATGGTACGCCCAACCATGTTGTATCTTTTCTTAACATTTGGAATATGGGGCTTGTGTAAAAGGTTACAAACCTATTCCAAATCAGACAAGTGCTACTTTGTAGGTTATCCCAAGTCATTGGGTATTCCTCCCTCACTATACCGAGGCAAATAGGTTTGCCACAAAGAACGGTATGCTTTTAAAGAGAATGGTTCTTTTGTAAAAGGTGAGTGGGAGAATAGTGCAACTCGACGAGATAAAGAGTATCTTCATCAGATCAAAGGAAAGAGACCTTGGAAGTAATTCCAGAGTTTCCTACTGCGACTGATACGGAAGTCTCTACAATAAAATGTATGAACTTCGGTCGAACTTGCAGCTGAACCACGTAGGCAAGGCTCGTGCAAACCTCTCAGGTGCGCAAACGAGATATTGTTGTTAGACAACATTATACCTACGATACACAAGGAAGCGTTGATGGGCCCTGACTCCAGAATTGGCTAAATGCCAATACAACCCGAGTTAGTTTCCATATAAGTGATTCAAGATTAAAACCTTGATACACCTTTCGAAAGACTTAGAGTCTAACGAATATTTATGGAACTTAAAACTGATACGGATGAAAATGTTTTATCCATAGAGCTCGACTTGTTGAAATAACAAGTTCAAGAGTTGACTACGATGAGGTTGTTTTCATCGTAGCAATGCTTAAAGTCGGTTCGGGTTGAACTAGCAATTAATACATATTTCAATCATGAGATATGAAACATGGATGATAAAAGGATTTCCATCTGTTGGAAATGAAAGCTAGGACTTGTATATGATACAGTCCAAAGTAATTTGTCGATCCAGAGGATGCTAGTAGGTATGCAAACTTCAAAGTTCCAGCAATGGACAGAAGAGAGCAAAATGGAGTTGGAATCTTCGTGTTTTGATGAAATGGTCAAAGGGGTTTTGACTTCATCAATGGGTAATGAAGATGCTTGTAATTCAAGAAAGTAAGTGGGAGCGTAATAATATTTCTAAAAACCTTATGTGCTTGGCACATTGGTAATTGGAAATAAATTTCTTGACACAAATTAGGACTTCATTTGAAAATAGTTTTTCGATGAAGTGCTTAGGCTAAATAGCCTCAATATTAGGCATGATGATCTATGGAGATAGATTTACCTAATGGGGCTAAGCAATGAATACATATTGACAAGATGCTAAAACCTTTTAGCATTTAAAACGCCAAGGAGTGATTCTTGCCAAAGTCACATGGAAAGAGTTTTTGCAAGACTCGGTGTCCCAAAACACTGATGAGTAAAATACATGATGCAGATTCCACACACTTTTGTGTTTGGATTAATCATGTATTCCATGGTATGTAAAACAACTAGATATGTCCGATACTCCCAAGGTGTTGCGAGTATGGATACCAAAGTGATCAAATTACTGATCATGGGACAACAGTGAAAGATGTCACAGAGTACTAGAGTAAGTACTGATGACATGGTTTTCTCGCAAGCAGAGATCATGAAGAGTTCGTTGTAAAATGTTACATCGATACAGTCTTCATCTTTTCTCCATGCGATTTCCGATTTAAATTAAGGGTTTTGTGTAACACACAATGTGGTGGCATAGTTAGTTGGAATTTGTTCAAACTAGTTACTGTGGCGAATTCTATAACAAGGCCTACGTATGTTCACGCTTTAGAAGCGACAAAGAAGATGTTGAATCATATAGTTCATTCATGAACTTAGTTGCTCCATAACTCAGTCTGAGGAATCCAGGTTCGACCTGTGATTCACATACATACAAAGCCAAGTCCACACTAAATATGAATTTTGTGAAAACGCGAGGACATGCAAAGATACACACGGAACTGAAGTCGTCAGATCCGTTGGACATCAGGCTATACCACAAGCGAAGCATATTTACACCGGTGTGCCACAGGTGTGAAGTGCATTAGCATAAGCTAGATTATTGTCTCTAGTGCAAGTGGGAGTCTGTAGGAGATATGCCCTAGAGGCAATAATAAATGTTATTGATTATCTCCTTGTTCATAATTATGTTTATGTTCCATGCTATAACTGCTGTGGTTCCCGAGCCCGTATATCCATAAAGGCTCTGGGGAGAACCCATATGTACGTGTGGAATAATAAACGGTAAAATGTATTCCTAGTCGTGCCTCTAAGACTAGCTCAAGTGTTGCATGATGATTATGTTTTCCCAATCATGGGCATGTCTATGCCAAGCAACTTTGAGGGCACAATGTCAGGAAGGACATTTGTGTTGAATCGACCCGAATTGATGTTATGCTATGAGATACATTCGTCACAAGTTAATGGTTTATAACACAGAGATAGTTAATGTTTGCATAATTCCTTAGACCATGAGAGTATCGAGTTTCTTCATGCTTGCTTCATGAACTTTGGGGTTTGTTAAACGTCATCCGTAACTGGATGGCTATTACGGCAGCTTACGGGTTCATGAGAAAGCATGTTAAGTAACTTGATAGCTCGAGATTGGGATTTGCTCCTCTGACGATGGAGAGATATACTCGGGCCCACTCGGTGTTACGGTGTCCATCATCGTCTGGCCAGACACTTTGTGATTTGATCACGGGGATGCCGGAACACGAAACGAGAAAAGAGAACAAAACCGGTAATGAGGTAACTTGCATAGTGGACAAAGTGTTGGCCCACGGGGATGCAATAAATCTCACCTCAGGTGTTTGTGATATATCGTGAAGCAACAGGAATAGCTCACCTCAACTGGAGGTTCACTCGAATATTCATTCGTGTGGGTATAGGGGTCAATATGGGTGTCCACGGCTCCGATGTTGATCGTTGATCGGAAGGGGTTCCAGGTCATGTCTATACTTCACCGAACCTATAGGGTCACACGCTTAAGGGTCATCTATCTGTTGAATACTAGACAGGAGTCTGAGAGAAAATCACCGAAAAAGTTTCGGACACCGAAAAGTTTCGGACAGCGGAATCGTACCGCAGAGAGAGGTCACCGGATGAGTTTCGGTGAAACCGAAAAAGTTGTTTCGGGGTATGCCATTAAGTCAAAATGGTTTCGGCACATGCCTGATAATTCTTGGAGGGTGCCAGAATCATTCTGGAAACTTTTTGGAATTTTCAGAAATAAAAACCGAAAATGTTTCGGAGCTGCTGGTACCGCTTTGGCTGTTTTTCGCAGATGAAATTCACTAATCTGAAATTGTTTCAGAACGAATCCAAAAGCATTTTAGTGGGTACTGGAATTATTCTAAGACCCACAGAAATATTTTCAGATTTTGTGGACGCGAAAAATTGTCTTCATGAATAGTGAAAACGCATTCTTGTTTGCTTTTCGCAGATGAAAATTACTAAACCGAAATTGTTTCGGAACGCGTTGAAAATTATTTTAGTGGGTACTGGAAATGTTCTGAGCCCACATAAATATTTTCAATTCGAACGGACGCTGAAAAATGTCGTCATGAATAGTGAAAGTGCTTTTTTGCTTGGCTTCTTGGAGAAGCCACCTTGAGGGCCTTTTTGGTATTTCCCCCCTTGGCTTCTTGGAGAAGCCACCCTTGGGCTTGGCCTATAAATAGGGGTGGAGGGGGCTGCCTAAAGGATCATCCCTTCTCACATACATGCCATTGCAATGATCTGGCTTCTTCTCTCCCTCCCAGCGAAATAGTTTCGTAGAGCCGAAAGGCTGTTTGGGTTCCGGCAGGAACTAGTTCTGGGCGGCGAAGCCTTGCCGGATAGCTGACACCGTATGTGTGCAACTCTGTAGAGAGGTCGTAGTTTCGATCTTAGTGCCCTGAGGGGCTGTTCGAGAGTGCCTCCCGAAGGGCTGTCCAAGTGACGGTCCGAGTTCTGTGGGTCCTCCCGGAGGGCTGTCCGAGTGACCGTTCGAGTTTCGAAGGTCCTCCCGAAGGGCTGTCCGCGACACCGTCCGGGGGACTGTTCGACCGCCTCCCGGAGGGCTGTCCGTATGGCGGATGAGGGTATTCATCCTCGCGGTTGGGAGGTTGTAAATCCTAGCTGCGGGGATCTGCACCGCCGATCGTCATCGACTCTACTTCCCGCTGCGCTACGAGTCGGTAACGAAAAAGATCAAACCATGTATGCAGTCTCCATAGTGGTCCTGGGCTGGTCCGTAGGTCGGAATTTTTTTGTTTTCTGCTGCGTTACCCTACAGATTAGGCCTGTTCTTTTGTCTAGAAACCGATTCGGAACAATTTTTTTGGCGTCTAGTTGTACTGTTGCTATCATGCTATTGACATCATCACCCTCGTTACGTAGCCCGAATATGTCATAAACATCTTCATTAAGCACACTGATGCCGTCAGTATTTGGCCCAATAATAAATCGCTTTCTACTACTATCATATGTTGTAATCATAAATTCCAATAAATTTTTCCTCATTTTCACTGAAGGACTTCTCAACATACTTTCCAAATTTGTGCCACGTAGTATCATGCGCTGTCTGGGTGTGAATTTTCCCACCAATTCGCACCACTTCTCAACCGAGCAGTACACATCTCCGAATTCTTGCATTCTAAATAAGATGCAAGTTATCTAACTAGTTACGAGATTCAAAAAACATTACATATGGTTTAATACCATACCTTCCGGCGCCGCGAGGTGCACCGGCAGCCCCCGTTGGCTAACCCACCCGGTGTGGGTTAGTCGTGGCAGCCGCGCGCCCTCTGCCCACACCACCGCGGTGGCCGACGGCCCGCCCTAGGGTTCTGGGTGCGGGCGACTTTGCCGAGACGGCTTGGCCGGGCCGAGATCCAAGTCGCGCGTGTAGATGCCGGAGTGTATGGCCGTCGTGAGGGCGGCAGGGAAGGGAGTTGGGACGGCCACGGCGGTGCGACTGTCGGATCGGGGTGAGGTCGTGCGTGGAGGCGGCGGGGTTAGGCGGTCCTTGGGCGAGGTAATGGCGGCGTGGTTTCCATGCCATGCACGCACGTACGGGTCATAGACGTGGTCATGACATAGTGGGCCCCTTGGCCCGTCCCGTAAAACTACCGCTAGCTGGCCCATGATGCATTTATTGAAAACATGCATTATACTTTAACAGTTCTAGTTTAATACCACATCGCTAAGCCGGCGCGCCGTTGACTCCTTTATATAATTTTCTTTTGCTCCATGAACAAACATCTGAGTTTGTGGGACTCTATTTGGAGCATATGTAGGATCGATGTGAGTCTTCACCTGCTCAGAGCTTGTGAAGGTTCACATGGATCATGCATATTCTTCAAAAAGAGAGCCATTATCTCTGATATTTTTTTAACGACAGAAAATATTAATGCGTTTTTTATCTAATTCAACCATTCAAATTTTTTGCACATGCACTCATCACCAGGGCCATCATGCGTGCAAGTTTTTATAATTTTTCGACACCGCATGAATTTCTTATGGTTCTCTCCGTGAAACGCACCGAAAACACTGACATGGCATGATGCAACGTGCGTTTGGTGTTCGAATTCGTTCAAATCTTGCGTGGGGCCCTAAGATGGGCATGCCCACTGCCTCCCAAAATTGGGTGACGTTTCATGCATGCCACCTCATACCACCCATGCAACCGGCACTGATCGGATATGAAGGAGGTCAGCTCCGTACTGCGTTTTCTTTTCTAACTCAGCCGATGGACCCCAAACTTTTTCCACACGCCAGCATCACCAGGGCCATCATGCGTGCAAGTTTTCATAATTTTCCAACACCGTATGAATTTATTATAATTTAAATACTAAATAAATTCTATATTAAGTAGTGTTTTTAATATAATTACATAATAAATTCTATATCAAGTATTGTTTTTTATGAAGAGTCTTTTCCAAATTATTATTACTTATAAATTATAAAAAAAACTCTTTACTATTATGAAAACAACTTTAGCCATTAATGCAAAACACATAAAAAATTAAATAATGAACATTACATAAATATAATAAGTCTTGTTAACAATTGTACAATACGTAGGGCTTTTCATTAATTATAGAACATTTATTAAACTATAATGAAAGGCATAAATAACTAAAAAACTTAATATTATTTTTGAAAGAAAAAACAAGAAACAAAAAAGTCTTCGACAACGCGCGTTGGCCGGCCCATTGACTGTGCGCGACGGCGCACGTGGGCCGGTCCATTGACTGTGCGCGCGATGCGGGGGCAGGGTCGGCGGGGGTCAGGACTAAAGTTTAGTCCCACCTCGCCTGCCGAACGACGCCGCGACCGCCTTATATACCTGCCTCCCACCTCCCTTTTGAACTCCTCTGATTCCCGCCCCGTCCCGCCACTGCCCCGTTTGACTGTGCTGCAGGCCGCAGCTAGGCCGAAAGGCCGACCCTTTAGCCGCCCAGCTTTATCGGGCCGGACCGATTACGCGCAGTTAGGGCCTGCAACCACGGTTGGGCTTTTTTTGCATCACTATTTTTTTTTTGCCCAACCGGGGAGGTGGGAGGGGCGCTTCTTTAGTCCCACCTCGCGCGCCGAGGGACGTGACGACCGGCTTATATAGCCGCGTTCGTGCTTTTTGTTAGATAAAATAGCTAATACTAAAGAGATTTGACCTTACATACCTGCCCGGGCGGCTGCTGCCCGGGCAGCTATGTAAAGTCACATCACTTTATTAACTAGCTATCTTATTTTTTTTATCATTTTGTCCCTCCGTGCACTTTTTGACAAATAATATTCTATATTCAATATTGTTTCTTTATAATTATCGAATATCTTTTAAACGATAACAAAATGCATATTAAATATTGTTTCTTTATATTATGGAATATTCTATATTCAATATTGTTTCTTTATAATTATGGAATATCTTATTTTTAAACTTTGCACATTACTGTACTAAACTTTGCATATACATAC
The DNA here is from genome assembly GCF_002575655.3 of Aegilops tauschii subsp. strangulata. NCBI lineage: Eukaryota > Viridiplantae > Streptophyta > Magnoliopsida > Poales > Poaceae > Aegilops > Aegilops tauschii. Next base: position 26,469,205 of record NC_053036.3, on the reverse strand, counting down.
AATTATTAAGGGTGTTTTCCAAATTATTTTTTAATAAACTAAAAAATGTTAGCCATTAAAGAAAAACTTATTATTTTTACTTACGAATTATAAAAAAAAACTCAATTTTCTTACTTATAAATTATAACAAAAAACTCATTATTATTATGGCAATTTTTGTATGCATTCATGAATAAGACATAGAAAATTAAATAATGAACATTACATAAATATTAAAAATCTAATTAACAATTCTGATGTAAATATTGTTTTAGCAATTAATTATCAAAAAACTCATTATTTTTACCTATAAATTATAATAAACAACTCATTATTATTATAATAAATCTAGTCAACAATTCTATATTACGTATGGATTTTTATTAATTATAGAAATTTTTTTAAACGATAACGAAAGGCATAAATAACTAAAAAACTTAATACTAATTTTTAAACAAAAAACAAAAAAGTCTTCGACAGCGCGCGTTGGCCGGCCCAGTGACTGTGCGCAACGGGGCGCGTGGGCCGGCCCAATGACTGTGCGCGCGGTGCGGGGGTAGGGTCGGCGGGGGTCAGGACTAAAGTTTAGTCCCACCTCGCCCGCTGAACGACGCCACGACCGCCTTATATACCTGCCTCCCACCTCCCTTTCGAACTCCTCTGATTCCCGCCGCGTCCCGCCACTGCCCCGTTTGACTGTGCTGCCACCCGGCTTGATCGGGCCGGACCGATTACGCGCAGTTGCGGCCTGCAACCACGCTTGGGCTTTTTTTGCATCACTATTTTTTTTGCCTTCTATGCGTCACGGCGCGGGGGGGGGGGGGGGGGGGGGGGGTGGGGTGGGAGGGGCGCTTCTTTAGTCCCACCTCGCGGCCGAGGGACGGCACGACCGGCTTATATAGCCGCGTTCATGCACATTGCTATATGAGACAGTTAGTAATAATTTGGTTTCACTTTGCACTGCCAGGGGCGGCACTGCCGTACTGCCCGGACAGTGTAAGCTCATTACACTGCCCGGGTAGTGCGTCAAAGCTGCCAGTTGCAGTGTAAACTCAAATCACATCATTACTATCTGTCTTATTTTTTATCATTTGCCACACTATGCAAATTTCGCCTCACCTCAGTCAAATTACATTAGTACTATCTACATTATTTTTTTTACATCCTTCAAATGAACCCAAATTTTGTTCATAGTGTTCTACCATCATGACTAGGATGCATGACGAGTTTCGTACATTTTTGCCACTTTATGAATTTTCTACATTTTTTTTTGATGAAAACACTTAAAACACTGACTGGACGTGACGCAACATGTTTTTGGTGTCAAATACGTTCAATTCTTGGATTGTGTGTGGGGGTGGGCATACCAACTCACTTGCAAAATTTCAAGCAATTATGAAGATGGCAAAAAATTGACCTTGTTCTCCGGACGCCGTTCGGGAGCGAATGCCCCGTCCGAAAGAAGTTTTTTTTCGACAACCTTCAAATAAACTCAATTTTTTTTTGACTGTTGTACCATAATGACTAGTGTGCATGACAAGTTTCGTGGCTTTTTGCCACTCTATGTATTTTCTACAACTTTTGCGGTGAAAACACATTAAAGCATTCCCCGGACGTGACACTACCTGTTTTTTGTCTCCAAATACATTCAACGGATAGCGAAGGGCCCATCCGAAAGGACTTTTTAATCGATGACTAGCATCTATGAAAAGTTCCTTTGCTTTTTGCTACTCTATGAATATCCATGATTTTTCCGAAGACCGTTGAGGTCATTCGAAAAATTCACATCGTTTACCGGAGGCCGTTTTGTCTCAGTTTTATTTTACCACTTGTCGTCTCGTAATGCTTAAATGCTTGTATTTCCGTTTATTTGTCGAAGCTTTATTGCACGACTAATATCAAATTAAACATAAGGATATATTTTTTCCAGATAAACCATTCCGACTTCATTCATACTTAAAGATATTTTACATAACTTAGAACGAAATTTAAATCTAAACCTAAAACTAAACTACTCCTCGTCGCTGGCGCCGGTGAGGTCGACAACGCCAGCGCCTCCTTCGCCGCCATCGTCGCCGTCATTGCTGGAGTCGTCGTCCCACCAGTTGCCGCCATGCTGCGCCTCCTGCACCCGCACCGCCGCTAAGGCCGCCTGCAGCTCTCTCTCCTCGCGCACCGCCGCCGCCTCGGTTGCCGACTGGGCCAGCACCGCAAGTAGCCCCGGGGTGTCGTCGGGGACGCCGTCTTGCGCGAGGCCGGCCTGCGCCGGCGGGAGCGGGGACAGCGCCGAGGCAGGGGGCGCCTGTTGTGCCCGAGTACTAGGGCCGGGAGCAGGTGGGCCCTGGCGGCGGCGGCGACGAGAAGAGCCGACCTCGCCGGTAATGTCTCCAACGGGGCGGCCGGCCGCCGCGTCCCTGAACGCGCCGAGGACGATATCGAAGTTTTTGCCGCGCCAGGAGCGGCGGCGGGCCTCCTGTTGTACCGGGTGCCAGGGAAGGCGTGGAGATGCTCCGGCGTCGGTGGCGGGCCGCGTGCGGGGACGCCATCTGCGCCGATCCGCCATGGCCCCGACACCTTTGAAGCCGGCGGCACCATCAGGCCGAACCGGGCGAGGTCCTCCGTGTCACGGATGGTGAGGCTCAACGGCCAGATGCCGCCTGGCCACGCGCCTTCGTCGGAGTCGCTCGAAGACATCGCCGGGGTGCGTGTCGGTCGCGTGGAGATGAGATGGACTAGAGAAGACAGGGGCGGGGCGGGTGGGTGTCGGTGGCGTGGAGTGGAGAAGAGAGGGGCGGGGCGACCTTTTATAGCCGGTGGGTGGAGGGAGTGGCCCAGGCGAGCCGTCGGTGGCGCGCGCCACGAGGGAGTGGCGGGCGGCCCGACGCGGGCAGCGGGCGGCACGCGCGGCAGCGGTGGCGTGGGAAGGCGGGCGGGCTGCAGGCGCGGCAGCGGTGGCTTGTGAAGGTGCGAGGGCGGCAGGCGCGGCAGGGCTGGCGTGTGAAGGCGTGCAGGCGGCAGGCGAGGCATTGGTGGCGTCTTGCGGGCCGGTCGCGTCAACAGCCGGCCCGAGGCGGAAGGCGGGCGGCAGGCGGGCGGTCGCCGCATGTGCGGCAGTGGAGGGCGCGGACTACGAGGGCAGAAGGCGGGCGGCAGGAGATCAGCCGCGAGCAGTCGGCGCCTGCATGCACGCCGCAATTAGTGCAAGAAGTTAACTGCATGACGGTACGGCCGTCCGCGCCACGACCACACGTACGCCCCCATCGGTCAATGCCCACTTTTGAAAAAAAACACGACATTGTGGGCCCATGGATGCTAACGGCTCGGCTCGGCTCGCGTCCTCACGGCTGCCAAGCGGCTCGCCTCGTCCTCCAGCCCCGCATACACAGGCGTGCGGGGGCATCGGCGTGAACGCGCGGGGTAGATTTTTTACATAAGACGATCGTGCCCCTGACAGCGAAGGGGTATGGACAGATCTCAGCCCTTGATGTGTTTAAGGAGAGTGTACCGAAGCAGAAGTGTACAGGATGAACTGCTCATTCTTGCTGCAATCTTGCCGCCGGCTGCTGCAGCTATCATTTGCCGGAGAGATTGATGAGAGGAGGAAGATCAAGTGCAGAACACCAAGCACCAGTTCCACCATATTTGCTTGTTGTATTCTTGTTGGCATCAGGCCCAAGATCAAAAAGCAAGTCTGCAGCAGATCAAACGAGCACATCGTGCGCCAACTCCTAGTCCTAGACGACGTGCACCCTCTTGCGGGGATCAAGAAGCAAAGTCTGTAACAGATCAAAGATGCACGCCATCCGCCGCCTTGATGTTTGATGGGTCATGTAGTCACCACTCACCAGAGCGAAGATCTCGCGCGAACTAGGAGGCGTCGCCGATCTCTCATCAGACTATCAGACAACACATCTAGGACTGAGCTCATCAGATGCATGGGGAAGGCTTCAGCAAATCCGCGCTCCCGAGAGAGAGAGATGTTGTTGGGGTAGGCAACAAGCGGTTTGCGGACAGCGGCGGAGTGAGAGAGACGGGGAACCGCTCCCACGAGTCTGAGAATCTACAGCCGTGAGTAGCTAATCCGGCCCCTAAAATGTCCGCGGGCACGCCCGTGGCCGGACAGTGATCGGACACACGTTATATGTAGTCTTCCACAACTCGATACCTCGTTATCAAATCCTCAAAATCCATAAAATTACATGCAACGTAACCTGGTTCAGTCGCGAGAGACCTGCGAATTGAAGATCTAGTCACTGGTAAAGTTGAGTAAGACATGAGACACGGATCGACTCACGGGACTCGAGGCGCAGCCATTTCCCATGTCGTCCACTTCCTTGTCGGAGCCAGTGGCTTGGACATCGGTGGTCGATGTGAGGTCCACGATAGACCCCTCGTGGTCGGAGCCCGACACCTCTACCACGACGCGGTTGCAGCGCCGGGGTGCCAGTCACTCGTAGTGGCTCTGCCATGGCGTGCGAGTCCGCCTCCGCGAGGGCTGCGCGGCCTCCGCTCCCTCTGCCTAGCCCGGCGGCCACGCCGATCTATGTTAGCGGACAGGCCATGACTCATGTTAGTGTTTACCTCCGACTCAGAGCGCGCGGGATTGACGCGCCATCGAAGGTGTTGGAAGGCAATGCAACTCTTGATATTAATCGGGTGCACAACGCATGTATATATGTACAAGGGGAGCTCTCAGCCTCATCTATACAAGGAAACTAGAGGCAGGGCCGGTAGGAGATTATCCTAACCATATACATGCGTGTAGGCCTACATAATATGTTCAACACCCCCCGCAGTCGATACGTCACCGGTGACGCATAGACTGGACCGGAACTCCTCAAATGTAGGCGTCGGTAACCCGTTGGTCATGACATCGGCAAACAGCTGAGCAGTAGGAACGTGCAGAACGCGGACGCGTCCGAGAGCCACCTGCTCATGCACGAAGTGAATGTCGAGCTCAATGTGCTTCGTGCGACGATGATGAACGGGGTTGGCGGAGAGGTAGACCGCTGAGACATTGTCACAATAGACAATGGTGGCCGTCGAAACATCAAGGAGCAACTCCTGGAGAAGCTGCCTAATCCACGAGCACTCGGCGACGGCATTGGCCACAGCACGGTACTCAGCCTCGGCGCTAGAGCGAGATACCGTGGGTTGTCGTTTAGAAAACCACAATATGAGCGAGGGCCCGATGTAGACACAGTAGCCGGAAGTGGAGCGCCGTGTGTCCGGACAGCCAGCCCAATCGGCATCACTGTAGGCAACGAGGTCGGTCAAGGACGAGGCCGTAAACGCGAGACCTAGAGCCGTGGTGCCGCGGATGTACCGAAGAATCCGCTTCACCAGGTTCCATTGAGTGTCGCGAGGAGCATGCATGTGGAGGCACACCTGCTGGACGGCATACTGCAGATCCGGCCGAGTGAGCATCAAGTACTGAAGCGCGTCGACGATGGAGCGATAAAACGGCGCATCTGGTGCGGGCGAGCCGTCGAGCACAGAGACCTTGGCCTTCGTGTCGATAGGCGTGGGGACAGGTTTGCAATTAAGCATGCCTGCCCGCTCAAGAAGGTCCTGGGCATACTGCTGCTGATGGAGGAAGAACCCATCAGCGCGTCGCAACACCTCAATCCCGAGGAAGTAGTGCAACGGACCGAGGTCCTTAATGGCGAACTAATCGCTGAGGCGAGCAGTAAGCTGTCGAAGGAGCTCAGTGGAGGAGGCCGTCAGGATGATGTCGTCGATGTAGAGGAGCAGGTAAGCAGTCGCCTAGCTCTGATGGTAGAAAAACAGCGAGGCGTCGGAGTGAGTAGCTCGAAACCCAAGCTGCTGCAGGAAGGCGGCGATGCGCTGGTACCAGGCTCGAGGGGCCTGCTTCAACCCGTACAAGGAGCGGGAGAGCAAGCACACATGAGTAGGCTGAGCCGCATCAACGAGGCCAGTGGGCTGCTGACAGAAGACATGCTCCGAGAGATGGCCATGCAGGAACGCGTTCGACACATCCATCTGATGCACCGGCCACGCGCGAGAGACCGCAAGCTGAAGGACTGCGTGAATCGTGCCCGGTTTGACAATCGGAGCAAAAGTGTCGGTGAAGTCGACTCCAGCGCGCTGACGGAATCCGCGCACCACCAAACGAGTTTTGTAACGCTCGAGGACCCGTCGGGACGAGTCTTATGGCGGAAGACCCACTTGCCGGTGATGACGTTGGCATGGGGGGGGGGGTCGCGGGTCGAGCTGCCAGGTGCGGTTACGCAACAGCGCGTCGAACTCCTGCTGCATCCAGCGAGCCAATGCGGGTCGTGAAGCGTGGCTCGAGCTGACGACGGGAGAGGTGACGGTGCGGATGTCGAGGTAGAGAGGAGGTACTCGTCCGCGGAGTAACGCGTGCTGGGGCACTGGATGGCAGCGCGAGCACGGGTGACCATGCGGGCCGGTGGTGCTGGCGGGGCCAGCACGGCCGGCGGTGCCGGCGACGGAGGAAGAGCCGAGGGCGAGGCTGAAGAAGAGGCCGTCGGGATCACCGTCGAGGTCGTCGAGGAGCCGAGGTCAGGCGCATGAGATGCGCTCGCTGACGGGGCTGCAGACTCAATGGAGTCGGAGGCGCCGTGGCTGCCGGTGACGAGGCGTCTGGCCCGGCCGAAGAGCCTGGCGCGGCAGGCGAAGGCGGCGGGTCCGACGCCGCTGACCCTGTATGATGCGCAGGGTGGGACAAAGAGGAGGCCCCGGTTGAGGGCCCAGGCGCGGCAGGGGCGCCGAAGACGGGAGGGGGCCCGGGCGCGGCAGGGACCCCGAAGCCAGGAGGGCGTCCGAGCGCGGCAGGGGGCCCGAAGCCGGGAGGAGGCCCGAGCGCGCGGGAGCGGCCACCACAAGCAGTGCCGGCGGGCGCAAGCGGTGATGGTGAATCGTGCGCGGCGGTACCTGGTGAAAAGGAAAAGTCCTCTCGTCAAAGTAAACATGCCGTGAAGTGAAAACTCGGTGGGAAACTTGATCGTAACAACGGTAGCCCTTGGTGTTTGGTGGGTATCCGAGAAAGATGCATGCCATGGAGCGAGGTGCGAGTTTGTGAGGGGTGGTGGAGGCGATGCTAGGTTAACATAGACACCCAAACACACGAAGATCATCATAGTAGGGGGCGGTACCGAAGAGCCGGTGGTGTGGTGCAAAATTCCCACGAGCACGACACGGACGAATGTTGAGAAGGAGAGAGGCGGTGGCTAGGGCGTCCGGACAAAACCGGGGCGGGACGTTAGCAGCATGGAACAGAAGGGTGCGCACACAATCATTGAGTGTGCGGAGAATCCGTTCGGTGCGACCATTTTGTTGGGAAGTATACGGGCATGTGAGACGAAGAATCGTGCCATGTGTGGCAAGAAGGGTGCGAACCCCGACGTTGCTTCCCATTGTCTGTCTGCAACGCATGAATGGGACGCCCAAACTGCATGGCAACATAGGAGTAAAAAGTGGTGAGAACGGATAGTGCATCGGATTTTCTCCGCAACGGGAAGGTCCACACATAATGCGAAAAAATCATCAAGTATGACAAGATAGTATAAAAACCCGTATTACTGGCAACAGGAGATGTCCATAAGTCGCTATGAATCAACTCAAATGGATACGACTGTCGGTGTCAAAACCGGCGGATCTCGGGTAGGTGGTCCCGAACCGTGCATCTAGGGTCGATGGTAACAGGAGACGGGTTACATGATGTTTACCCAGGTTCGGGCCCTCTCTATGGAGGTAATACCCTACTTCCTGCTTGATTGATCTTGATGAATATGAGTGTTACAAGATTTGATTTACCACAAGATCGTAATGGCTAAACCCTAGAAGTCTAGCCTGTATGACTATGGTAATGAGTCTATCCTTTCCAGACTAACCCCTCCGGTTTATATAGACACCGGGGGATCTAGTGTTACATGGGGTCGGTTACATAAGAAGGAATCTTCATAGTTCGTCGCCAAGCTTGCCTTCCACGCCAAGGAGAGTCCAATCCGGACACGGGTGTAGTCTTCGGCCCTCATGTCTTCACAGCCCATCTGTCCGGCCCTATTGATAATAGGCCGGACGCCCGAGGGCCCCTTAGTCCAAGACTCCCTCAGTAGCCCCTGAACCTGGCTTCAATGACGAGGAGTCCGGCGCGCAGATTGTCTTCGGCATTGCACGGCGGGTTCCCTTTATTCCGAACTTCAAGATAGTCTTCGGACGCGATAATAGTATCCGGACCTGTAACATGTACCACATACAACCGCCGAGAGAATATAATACTCGTACGAGTCCAACACGCTGACAACTTTTTACAACATGACATTACGTCAGCCCGGTCATAATTTCGGACCGTTTTTCGTCTGCCGCTCCACGTTTCGAGACGTGGTTGCTATCGGCACGTCTTGTCAAAGCAGAGATCGTGTCCCCTTATTGCGGGATTCTCATCAATGCGGGCATGGGTAACCCAACCGTGTTGTTTATACAGCCCTTGGGAATAGGCGAAATTTAAGGTGAGTGGGGAGGCGCTCAATATTTACTACCTTTATAAAGGGATAAGGACTCCCTCTTCCCCTCCCACGCATTCTCTCCATCTCCGCCCTTCCAATCTCGAGCTCCAGCGCCCAAGTTTTCATGTCCTTTCCACTCGAGCTAGCACTCGACCATGTCCGGATCCGGAGGTCAGGGCAAGTGGATGGTCTACTCTGTCAAGGAGGAGGACATTACTGAGCTCCGAGCAGCCAGATACTTGGCGAAGGAAATCGCCCACCGTCTGCCGGCCGAGGGACAAGTCGTCCCCACGCTGGAGCCCAACGAGAGGGTGGTTTTCATCCCTCATTTCTTCTGCGGACTTGAATTCCCACTCCACCCTTTCGTCCGCGGGCTGATGTATTATTACGGGATAGATTTCCATGATCTGTCCCCGAATTCAGTCCTCAACATCTCGGCGTTTATCGTCGTGTGTGAGGCCTTCCTCCGCATCCAACCCCACTTCGGGCTATGGCTCAAAGTCTTCAACGTGAAGCTAAAGGTGGTGGATGGCCAACACGTGGAGTGCGGAGGAGCCATCGTGAGTAAGTTATCCAATGTCTCCTGGCCCAAAGGCACTTTTGTGGACACAGTAAAGGAATGGCAGAAACAGTGGTTCTACATCACAGAACCCCGCGGCACCACCTGGGCCGCAGCTGCCGAATTCCGCTCCGGCGCTCCCATGCGACTCACCTCCTGGGTCGAGAAGAGTCCGGACTGGTGTTCACCTGACGAGCTGATAACGCTGCAGACGCGCATTCAAAGCATGGTGACCAAGAACGTCAAGCTTGTTGACGTAATCCAGGTGATGCTAGTTCGCCGGATTCTCCTGTACCAGCGCCGAAGCCGCCCTCTGTGGGAGTTCAATCCGAAGAAGCACCAGACCCTGGTGAGGCTCTTCGAGACTACTCACGAAGGTGGCTGGAAGTTGCTCTTTAAGGGCAACGAGAAACCGCCGGCCACAGATTTGGACCGCTGGCACGATATTAAACACCTCGCCAGCGAGGTATGTTGTGTTTAACGTATCCCCCACTCGTTTGTTTCAAGGATAGTGTCTGAGCTTTTAGCATTTTCTTTCTCAGGATTGGATGGAGAGGGCGAAGCGGATCCAGTGTCCGGCTCCGCTGCCTGAAGAACCGGTCATCCCGCATCTGGCGAAGATGCTGGTGTCGGCACCATACAAGGCGTCGGAGAAGAAAGCCAAGAAGAAGGCCAAGGGGGCCAAAAGAGGCCCCCGCCGCAAGGGTACTTCGGACGTGACGTCTGGAGACGAAGAGAACCATTCCCCCGTTCCTGAGGAGGACGACGACGAGGAAGAGGAGAAGGAGGAGGAGAACAACCCTCCCCCTGAGGAGGGAAAGAAGAAGAAGAGGGCGGCTTCCACGCATCTGGAGGCGGAAACGCCCAAGAAGGGGAAGGGCGCCCCAGCGGTCAATACCACGTGGGACGTTCATAGCAGTCCGGAACGACGCCCCCGCACTAAGCCCCAGGCCACATCGTAAGTGTCATGACTCGTACGTGCCTGTATATTCGGCCTTTTCTCTTTATCATCTTGAAATGGTTAACTGTATTATTACAGTCCGGCCCGTGATCACATCCAGCGATCCTTATCTGGAGGTTTGTTGGATCCGGCGGAAATGGCCCCAGCATGTCGCCGCCGCCCGCTTATTCCCCCGGGGCCAGGGACGACACCGAAGTGTTGTCCCGGAGGACCGCTCCGAGCTGGGGAGGAGCCCAGGACACTGTCCGGGAGGCGCCACAAGGCGAGACCTCCGTTGCCAGACACATGGGGGAGCAGATCCCCATGGAGACTGGCGAAGAGGGTCGTATTCAGTTCGGCCCTCAGCAGAATACGATTCCGGAGACCCATATGGCTCCAGAATCGGGCGAGCAGCCCCCTTCGAAGGAGAGGGGTGCGCCGATTCCACCGGTGGCCCTTGTCCAGCCAGGGGCACCAGATGACCTAATGGAGGCGCTACGAGGCGCCTCCATTGTGGACGAGCACCGTGTCCTTATGGGTGCGGTGATCGAGAAGGTTCAGTCCGCCAAGAGTGGACTGAACGAGGCCTACAGCAGTCTGTTGACAGGTTTTGAGGTAAGTGACGTAGAAAGAGAAAAAACCCCATGTAGACAGTAGCCCCTGAGACACTGTCCGGTGTTCGGCAAGAAGAACCGGACAGAGGATCGAGGCTTTGTTGCAGGAGACTAACGGAATATTTATGAATAAGCAGGCGTCGCTGTTGGCCGCGACCACGCATGCTGCCGAAGTCTCTGAACTGAAGCAGAGGCTAGAGCGGACCAAGAACGAGCTCGGTGAGGTGAAGATTCGGCTCCAGGAGAAGCAAGGTGAGTGACGACTTGCTGTGTATTCGGAAAGAATAAGCGGTGTATATTGACCGTTGTGTCATAATATGTGTAGGAGCCGTGACCGAGGTCGAGGCCCTGAAAAAGGCCCTGGGCGAAGCCGAGGGGAAGGCTGTCCAGCAGCAAGCCGCCCGTAAGAAGCTCAAGGCTCGGGTCAACGAGGTCCAGCATGAGCTCCAGGACGCGGTGAAAAAGTGCGAAGCTTTGGAGCACGAGGCGTCAGTTCGAGACACCGAACTTACCAAGGCTCGCCAGAGCGTGGAGGCCGCATGGAAGGAGCCCCGGGATGCTCTCCAGGAAATCCAGGAGGCCAAGAAGATCGCCGCGGGAAAGGCATTTAACATGCAAAGCAAGTATGCGGAGAGGAAGTACCTTTTACTAACACGGATTCGGAGTTGCCCAGGTGCTTTTGTGAGTCTACCACGCAGCATGCCCGACACCGCGGAGTTCTTCCGGGCCAAAGAAGGGAACTCTACGGAGAAGCTGTTCTGGTCGCAGTATGCTGCGCCAGAACATCCGATGCCCTTTGCCGATCAGCTGAAGCAGCTGGTCGAGCTGCACAGGGTGGCCGAACTGGCCATGAAGGATTTAATAATCCGGATGTGGCCAGCCGAAGCTATACCCAGCAGTTATTTCGGCCTCGTGAAGCAGGTGGTGGAGGCCTGTCCGCGGCTAGACATCGTCAAGCGATCAGTCTGCGTCGAAGGTGCATGCATGGCCATCGCCCGTTGCAAGATGTGGTGGGCGAAGATGGACGCCGTTGAGGTGGCCAAGGGGCCGCCAGAGGGCAAGGAGCACCGGACACCCGAGCGATATTTGGCGGATGTCCTAGAGGGGTCTCGACTTGCAGCAGCGCAGTGCGGGAAGGACATTATTTTTGAATGAATACATTCGTATTGTCTTTGCTTTGTATGATTGAAACAAAGTCGGTTTGTAATATAATTTTGTTATGTTTTGATTGTTTCCTCCTGTGCGGCCGTGGTGTATGGAATTTGAGGGTTGGCCAGTCGTCGGCTTCTGCCCTCACGTAGGTAGTACAGAGGTGTTCGGGATGAAATCTAAATAATCTTGATCCAATTATATGGTCCTTGAAGGAGTTGTTTAGCGCAACGAACCAGGCAATCAGACTATGGGGTTTAAACGCCCTCACTTAGCCATAAAAGTTTTATAATAAAACATGGGCGCAACCCCTGGTATACGAACCAGGGTCCTATCAGCGTCTTATCGGGAAGTACCGATCCTTCGCACAATGCGGAAGCAATCTCCAGCGATTTGTAACCCTCGAACAGCTGACCGGCTCTCGCCGCATCATGACAATCAGTTTTCGGCTTTCTCTACTGAGGTGCTCATCCGGTTTAGACCAGGGCACAATCGCAGTAGTTCTCCCTTTACTACCCTAGCCGATGTAGCGGAACATAGGGTAGCAAGAACAGGAGCCGGGCAACCCAACTATTGACCAAAGACATGATTCGGAGCCAATGCATATAATGCTAAATTCGGGGTGCCGAACTTTTCTATAAGAAGTGTTCGGACTTTGTTGCCGTGTTATGGGGTGATGAGGAGCCCCTGGCAAATATGAAACGTACCAGAGTGTACGAGTGCTAGAAAGTAAGTAATTAAAGGAAAACAAAAGGAGAACATAGATAGTATCGGGGGCCCTTGAACTTGGACCATGAACTATTTCCGTTTTAGTTGGATTAATGCGTCAAAGCACATTGATACAGAATAGTGCAATAAGCAAACGGCTATTTGACATGCCCCAACCAAAGGCGAGCTGCGTGTGGGTCCTGAAAACGGGTAGAGTAATCGTCGAATTGACCTCTAGAGTTTCCCCTGTACGCCTGTGCTCCGTGTCAATCCGGTGTATTTATCCGTTGACAGGACCAGTAATCAGGCCGTCGAAGGAGGCCCGCATAAAAGAAACCTGAAAAAGGGGTAAAGGAAATAGTAAAGTTATATGTGTGTCCGGGATCGGTCTAGCCGAACTGTAGATCCCAGGCTAGCTTGTGCCTCCGTCGATGCCCATGGAATTTTGAGTGCGTAATTATGTACACGTGGTACGAATGCCACTACCTCACTGGGACTGGGACGGAGGACGAATTGCTAATCGAGCTCTTGACGAGCCGCGCTGTCCTGTTGCAGTGTAGTCCGGACCCTCTTAATGGTGTCCACAAGCTCAGCAGCCGGATTATGGTGCTGCTTGAGGAGGCCGCTCTCTACCTCTGCTGCCAGGGCGGCGGTGTGCTCTTCTGTACGGAGGGAGCGTTCCATGTTTCCATTGACTGTTATAACGCCACGTGGACCGGGCATCTTGAGCTTGAGATAAGCATAATGCGGTACCGTGTTGAATCTTGCAAACGCGGTTCGTCTGAGCAGTGCGTGGTAGCCGCTGCGGAAGGGGACGATATCGAAGATTAGCTCTTCGCTTCGGAAGTTGTCCGGAGAACCGAAGACCACTTCCAGTGTGATTGAGCCCGTACAGCGGGCCTCTACGCCTGGTATGTCTCCTTTAAAGGTAGTCTTTGTGGGTTCGATTCGGGAGGGATTAATGCCCATTTTACGTACTGTATCCTGATAGAGCAGGTTGAGGCTGCTACCACCGTCCATTAGGACTCGTGTCAGGTGAAATCCGTCGATGATTGGGTCGAGGACCAATGCGGCCGAACCGCCATGACGGATACTAGTTGGATGATCTCAACGATCGAAGGTGATCGGGAATAATGACCATGGATTGTATTTTGGGGCGACTGGCTCTACTGCATAGACGTCCCTGAGTGTGCTCTTGCGCTCCCTTTTGGGGATGTGTGTAGCATATATCATGTTCACCCTTTTGACTTGAGGGGGAAATTTCTTCTGCCCCCCGGTGTTCGGCTGCCGGGGCTCTTCGTCGTCATCCTCACTTTGTGATCCCTTTTCCTTATTCTCGGCATTTAACTTGCCAGCCTATTTAAAAACCCAACAATCCCTGTTGGTATGATTGGCTTGTTTGTCTGGGGTGCCATGTATCTGGCACGGACGGTCGAGTATGCGGTCGAAGCTGGATGGTCCCTCGCTGTTCCTTTTGTAGGGCTTCTTCCGCTAGCCGGACTTGGAGCCACTGAATCCGGCGTGAACCGTAGTGTCATCGGTGTTATCGCCATTGCTTCGGCGTTTGTGTATATTGCGCCGGAGCTTGCTGCTGTTTTTGGCCTCGGAGGAGCCTGCCTCGCTGGTTGTGTTTTTACTCCGAGCTAGCCAACTGTCCTCACCCGCGCAAAAGAGGGTCATGAGTGTCGTAAGGGCTGCCATAGACTTCGGCTTTTCTTGGCTGAGGTGGCGTGCGAGCCATTCGTCGCGGATGCTGTGTTTAAAGGCCGCTAGGGCTTCGGCGTCCGGACAGTCAACAATCTGGTTCTTTTTGGTTAGGAACCTGGTCCAAAATTTTCTAGCGGACTCTCATGGCTGTTGAACTATGTGACTTAAGTCATCGGCATCAGGTGGCCGGACGTAAGTGCCTTGGAAGTTGTCAAGAAAAGCCTCTTCCAAGTCCTCCCAGCTGCCGATGGAATTTTCAGGCAGGCTATTTAACCAGTGTCGAGTTGGTCCTTTGAGCTTTAGTGGGAGGTATTTGATGGCGTGCAGGTCGTCTCCACGAGCCATATGGATGTGGAGAATAAAGTCCTCAATCCATACTGCGGGATCGGTTCTTCCGTCGGATGATTCAATATTGACGGGCTTGAACCCCTCGGGGAATTCATGATCCATTACTTCATCTGTGAAGCAAAGAGGGTGTGCGGCACCTCTATATCGGGCTACATCACGGCGTAGCTCTGATGGAGTCCGTCTGGGGCATTCGGCCCGGGCGTGGTTAGGTTCATCAGGTCCGAATAGGTAGCCGTCGTCGTGTCTCGGGGCACACCCTCGCGATCCGTAGATCGATCTTGTGTGTCCTGCACTACTATCCAGGGTCTGCCGGAGGTCGTATGTGTGACCCCGAATTGTTCCGTCTCTATTTTTACAGGGTGGTGGGGCAGGCTGCAACTCGGCCTGAGTTGCCGTTTTATCCCGACCGCGGGGTGGTCGGTCCGCCACACTGTCTCGACCACGTGGCGGTCGTTCTGCATTACGCGAGGGAGATATGTGCTCCGACGCCTCCTCATCGAACTGAGGTAACAGTCTGCGTTTCGGGTAGCTCTTGGCTGGGCGCTTGAGGCCGTATTCTTTGGCTGTCAGGACATCAGTCCATCTGTCGATGAGCACATCTTGTTCAGCTTGAAGCTGCTGTTGTTTCTTTTTCAGGCTCCTTGCAGTGGCTATGAGCTGAAGCTTAAAGCGCTCCTACTCCAGAGGATCCTTAGGCACGATGAAGTCTTCGTTGCCGAGCCTCGTCTCCTCCTCGGAGGGCGGACGGTAACTATCGTCCTCCGAGTCTTCTTCTATGGCATGTTCATCAGGGATGACATGCCCTGATTCCCGATTGTCTTGTTCGACAGTTTGTTCATCGGGTTCTTCTGTGTCTTCGGCACCATCCGGAGTGTTGTCGTCTCATGTGCCAGTGTTGCTATCCCTGCTGCGGCGGGACTTAGAGCGGCGCCGCTGACGCCGGCTTTTGGTTGTGTTTTAGGAGGGTCCTCTTTTGCCGGGCTTTCCTTGTCGTCGCCGCTATTATTTTTCGGCGTATCTACCATGTAGACGTCATACGAGGAAGTGGCCGTCCATCGTCCAGTGAATGGCGGTTCCTGGCCTTGCTCCTTGTCGGCATCGTCGTCCATACCGTCGATGTCTTCGGAGCCATAATCAAGCTCGTCGGTTAAGTCTTCGATAGTGGCTATGAAGTGGGTGGCGGGTGGGAAGCTAAATTCTCCATCCTCAGCCCCTAGTTCTAACCGGACATAGTTCGGCTGTGAGTACCTCTCCAAGGACAAGTTTTTTAAAGAGTTTAGCGCATCACCAAAAGGTGAATGCTGGAAGATGTCTGCGGCGCTGAATTCGAAAATCGATAACCGACATGAACGTGGGTAATGGGGGCAAGGCCCCACACCCCTGGTCAAGGCGCACCAAGATCCCCCCTTAGAAGGAATAAGATCATATCCCGAAGGGATAAGATCAAGATCCCTAAAAAAGGGGGATAACAATCGGTGGGGAAGGGAAATGATGGGATTTCTTTCCCCCACCTTTGCCAACGCCCCAATGGACATGGAGGGCAAGAAACCAGCCCGCTCCACCCCCTATATATAGTGGGGAGGCGCATGGGAGCCGCAGCCCTTCCGCTGGCGCAGCCCTCTCCCTCCCCAACACCTCCTCCTCCGTAGTAGTGCTTGGCGAAGCCCTGCCGGAGAACTGCAAGCTCCACCACCACGCCGTCGTGCTGCCGGAGCTCTCCCTCAACTTCCCCTCTCCCCTTGCTGGATCAAGAAGGAGGAGACGTCCCCGGGCTGTACATGTGTTGAACGCGGAGGCGCCGTTGTTCGGCGCTTAGATCGGAATCAACCGCGATCTGAATCGCTGCGAGTACGACTCCTTCATCCGCGTTCTTGTAACGCTTCCGCATCGCGATCTTCAAGGGTATGAAGACGCACTCCCCTCTCTCTCGTTGCTAGTCTCTCCATAGATTGATCTTGGTGATGTGTAGAAATTTTTTAATTTCTGCAACGATCCCCAACACATATGTACTAGAAATACACATATTGAATTTTGTTGTTTTACACGAGCGAAACATGTATTTGCATATACAATTACTATTTTTGTGTAGTTATCCATACTTAGTTGTTTGTCCCAATTAATTTAAATACTTATCATAATTCGTTTATACAGTTACCTAATAATTGTAAAATGAAGTGGGGGTATGACAAAGAGGGGTAAGAAAGAGGTGTTGTGTCGCAAAATAGGAGAGAACTCTTGAGGCAAACTGGATTTAGTTCATGACATTTTTGTAAAATAACAACATCTATCTTGAAGCAAACAAAGTGAATGGATGGCTGTGATTGTCCTAGGAGGTTGGGATGCTTACTACGTACTTGTACAATTGATTTCTTTTGGCAGAAACTCTTTGTTTATAGGAAATTATAACATACAATATATATATATGGAAAACTTCATGTGTTTCTCTGGTGATATGATATACAGTCAAGCAACATCTATTACACATTCCATTATTTTCAATTAATTCTTTTTTTTTTGAACTGGTCTACTCCCGTTTTCACTACTATGACATAATAGAACTAAATTGTCTGATTACAGCAAACAAAATACTGGAAGTTGAACACTCAGGATGATACCTGAAGAGAATAGTGAATTCATGCAATATTAAGAAACCAACATCGTGTATGTCTGCAATCGACACACACACACACTATGGAGCGAAAAAGTTGATAGCAAACCCTACCCAAACAAAAACAAACAATAGAAACATCCACCCCATCATATTACATGGCAGCATAATATTTATGAACACTTAGTCTAACATGGGTGGCAACTATGTACGCTTTCACTGATCTTTTGTTCTTCTAATTCCTGGTATCAAACTTTGTTCAAGGGATGGACGACCTTCTGGCGAGGAGTCGTGTCATTGAATCCGATGCCCTTCCTTTTGGTGGGGAAGATGATGAACACAAAGCTGGACAGAAACGCCATTCCCAGTGGCAGGTTCTTGAGAAGCTGCTGTGTGTTCCTGCTGCCATCCGGGAAGAAGCAGTATTGCAGCCCCACATCGCTGAATGCCATTATGAGGAAAACCACCGCCGTGAAGAAGGCATGCATGAAGTCCAGCGGCTGAAGGCGGAGCCTCCGGAATTGGTCGAGATCATTCCACTCCTGCTTCTCCTCCTCGCTGGAGAAGTTGAACACGTTGAAGCCACGCAATGTGGCGAAGCCGTAATATAGCTTTCCGTCGCGGCGACCCACGACGCTGTCGGTGAAGGAGAAGAAGAGGCAGGCGGAGGCGAGGACAGCAACCAGCGCCGTGGTGAGCCACTGGTTGGAGGTCCTGCACTTGCCGTAGTTGGTGAAGGACGGGGCCAATGCCTGGTAAGTCAGCACCGTGCCCGTGGGCAGGAGCTGCGCAAGGTTCGCGACGCTCGACATGACCTTGTTCATGGTAGGCATTGGTGTTGCCGTGCCGGCAGCTCCTATCTCACTGTCATCGTTGTTGATTGATGGAATTATCTGGTTCGCCGTGGATGACCCAGAAGAAGGAGAAGAAGATGCCATTGTAAGTACGTACTGTGCTTGATTAGGGGGTGCTCGTGTCCTAAGGAATGTTCAACTTGCAGTTATATAGGCAAATTAATCCGATGCGGACGATTCCGAAGTCCAGTGTCCAAGCTAGGTACACATGCATGTATACCTTGGTTTGAACCACTGAACAAAAAATAGTGCACACTCGCTAAATAAATTAATATACACTGTCTGCTAATTGCACACTAGCATATGCTAATAACCTATTTTAAGAGTGGCAGTATTTTTTCATTGGTTTGAACACTTTTTTTGGGCACGGATGATTGGTTTGAACTCTCTACTTAGGTGTGTTTAAAAGTTGGTGTAAATTGTAATTAATTATAACCATGACTAATTATGCTATTCAAGTCTTGTTCCGGAAAGGTCAGGAAAGAGAACTAGATAAGCATCAATCGGCTTGTGTATAATTGTGTATAAGTATGTACTCCCTCAATCCTAAAATGTAAGAGATATTTTGACAATACATTTTGGGACGGAGTGAGTAATTTTTAACTCACTTGAATTTCCCAGATGTCTCTCATGGCTGGTTGATTTCTCGTGGGCATTTCTGAAAGTGATAAAGCTGAACCTTGCACGCAAGCATGACAATAGTTACTTGTGTGCTTGCACGAAAAAGAAATGGGAGCCACTTGGGAAGGACAATGATTTTTTTCTACCACGTCCACTATAAAGTGCACGTTGACCAAGCATTGAGATTCGTGCGTTCAGAATCTTCGTACTATGTTAGTTGGGAGAACCTGAGGCTTCTCAGAGCTCAGCCACTCTCGGCCGTCGGATCGATTGTTTGATGCGTTTAGGACCGTAGGATCTCGCTCCTGGAAGCCCTCGTCCGTCGGATCGAGAGGAGCTACTGCTACAATGAATAGTATTAGAATTGGGATGCCACCGCCTGTAATTCCCAGAGCCCGCCGAGGGCATTTTCGTCACTTCACGTGGTTGGAAAAGTCCCCAATAGCATCCAGACCGAGCACCGGGTCATTGCCCTCCACTTCCCGCCTGGTCTCCTCTCTTCCCACCTCCTCCCACGAAACCCAAGCCGCCGCACCGTGCAGCCCCCGCCGCTGCGCCGTGCAGCCACCGCCGCATCGCTAGGAACCCCTCCCTGGCATGATGCCACCGCGCCCTCCTCCTCCTTCCACCTCCTGGCCAGCGCCAACCACCGCGCCCTCCTCCTCCTTCCATCTCCTGGTCGGCTCCCAACCACCGCGCCCTCTCCCTCCCCTACCACCGGCCTCTCCCTAGGTGGCGGCCAAATCTTCCACGGCCACGATGGGGGCTTTTAGATCCGCGCCGCCGTCGAGCTGGACGCGACCATCAACCTCGGACCACACCGCGGCCGGCCATGGATGCACCATATCAAGGTCTCCTCCCCCGTCCCCTATGCTCCTTCTTCTTCTTCTTCTTCTTCTTCTTCTTCTTCTTCTTCTCTTCCTTCTCTCTCTCTCTCTCTCAATCCCTGATGTGTTTCGATTTGGTAGGCTTGGTTTCCTCCCTGAGCATGATGTGTGTAGACGCACGCACAAGTTAGGTCTTGTGATCTATTTCAGGAACAGCTGCTGCTGCTAGCCTTGTAGTTAGTTATGTCATGTTCGTATGTATGATGTGTAGCAGGTGCTTCGTAGGTAGTGTGTGTAAAGAGCTTTTGTTGTTCTGTACCTTTGGCTGGACCATTGCATTGGTTATGTAGATATATCCTTTTGAAGACTATCTACGTGAATTGTTTGACTATGGTCACCTGACCACTACTCCGTGGATGGTTGGTCCTTCTGGCATTAGCCAGGATATCTTTTGTTTTTCTCCACGAACTGCAGGTGCTTCAAATAAGACAGCTGGTAGCCAGTTCTTCAAGAAGAACAACTGAGACAGATTTGAAACATCTTTTAGACGTTTCATAGGTGGCATATAGAGTTCATTGTCCGTGTATATTTTACTAAGACTATAATTAAATTTTAAATCCACTGATTTAGGTTGAGTAAGCAGAACATATAAACGGGAATAAGGTAAATTATTCTTTTAGCAAATCAGAGTGAGCTTTATTGATCCAGGGATTGTCTACAGGAATTGCAAGAAAATCATGAGGAATTTCTTTCAGATCGCAATGGCTGACAAAGAGCTTCAGGTTCATGGTTCACCAGGTTCTGCTGGCTCCACTAACAGTTGCCTGCAGGCACTTGCACAGGTCAGCTGAGATACATCTTGCACACCTACAAGTTGATTCTTCTAGGGATCTAATTTTCTAAACGAACTTTCAGTTGCAATGTACAAATATGTTGCTAGATGAGGTTTAGAATTTATTTGGCAGAAGCTGTTTTAAGATTAGTATATTGTAGTATTTCTCTGAGGGATTTCTGTGAATATTTGGTCATTGCCAACAAATCTAAAATAAAAAGAATGGAAGTGATTGTTTGGAATGGATACTACTCTGCTGCTCATGTCTGTCTCTTCTCTTGCATACATTATTTTGCTTACATGTTTACTACCAAACTTCTGTGAGGACCCCTGTTGGAGACATACAGAGTTGAGGAATAATGCAAGTGGATGGAGCTTGTTGAGTTGTTGTTTGGCTGATCAAACGTGATATGTCGAGTGTGAAACCCATTCTCCGCCTCTCCTACAGTCTGTAACAAAAGCGTTAGGCCTGAGTGTGTGAGAGTAGACTGGATATAAAAGGGGCCTTTAGTAGTCCATTTATCTTTCCAGAATGAAGTTGCAAGAGCACGAGCTCCTCTGCTCCACCCTTCGGATCCCTTTCTCTGTAGTATTTAGTTTCTTCGTTGTACGTTGTATTTAGTTTCTACTTTTCAGATGGCTTAACTCCCTTTCTCTGTAGTAATTGAAGCCCATAAGTGGAGGGGTTTGTTCCTCATATGCAACCTTATTTTCGGATAGATAGATTGGGAAACACAGCAGTAGTTTGAGTTTATTTTCATTCAGCAGAACACAACAACAGTAGTAGACTCCCGTAAAAACCAGCAGTTGAACTGAACTAGAATACTATGTGTATTTCAGCTTAAGCAACGTAGGATTCACTCATGGATGTTAGAGCAATATATTTCAGAATGTAATTAAATAATTTTGCTTCTCGCGAAGTATATTTCTTTTGTTTCAATAAGCATTATGCACAACTCGATGTTTAAAGGTGCATTTGTCTAAGTTTCTTTATTTCAAAACTGCATATGCAGGAGAGGCTCACACCGAGGGAGGGCTAAATTGTGAGATATCCTTGTTTGGTCCTTCAATATACCTACAAGGCCTGAATCAAGGTTGCATGGTTTATCGTTGAACTGAATGCTTCAATGAAACTTTGATTTCAGGTGATTACATGAATATATTCTTTTTATGGTTTGGCTAGATGGTCCTTCGATTTTGTTTGATTGTGTATAGATGGTCGCGTTATGATTACCAAATCCTCCTATTTTCTCGACTGTGGAAGTTACTACCTTAAACAAAGCTGATTTTCTTTTAGTACTACAGGTGTTGCCCATTGTCGTTGCGTCTGTCAAGCTAGCGCGTCACATCTGCCTCTTCTCCTTCACGTTGTTTGGCAGAGGTAGCACGGGGGTTGTGCCTATGTGAGCCACGATGGCACTTCCCGCGCCCCTGCCTCGTTCGTGAGCATCACCTCACCCCTGCCCAGTCCGTGAGGGAGACGCTTTGTGAAAGGAAGGAGAGCTCAGCCACCATGGGAGACGTCGGGAATCGTACGCTTGCCGGGTATTGGCCACTTACCCAGTGGCTCCGGCTAAGCTGAGGTGAGCAGACCGATCGAGGTTTTCTTCAACTTTTGGTGCATCGGATTTAGAGTATTCCTTTCCTATTTCAGTTTGCTTGGATGGTAAGATGTGCTCGGATTTGAAGAGACTTACCTCCAAAGATTCGAGATCTTATATATATTTGAACTGAGGGCCTTTTAAAATGAATTATGCATAATAGTATTGCTCGGTGGGATGCATAATATATTGATTGTCTCATCAGATATTTAGGAAACTGTAGTTGTTGATGTAGTAGGAGCGCTTGGTGCGACGTCGAGTTCATCTTATTATGTGAATATAGTGGTTGGCATGCTCAATTGGTCCTCATTGGTGTCTAAACCTGAGGCTCCTGATTTACTCAGATGTTCTCCAGTTATTGTACTACTATTATGTTGCCTCCAATTAATTGCTTCTGATACTCGACTGGGTTTGTTATAGTCAGGTGGCATGATATCTTGCCATCTCATTTGTTTTTGTCCTTTTGTTTTAATTCTGCCAATTGCATGAAATTTCATGCTTCTTGTCAAAAGTATTGGCAAGATGAACTTCTGTCCATAAGAGTTCTTGTCAAAAATTATTGGCAAAATGAACTGATTGACTCCATGAGTTAAGTAAACAGTACCCAAAGTTCATATGGATCGTCAGTGATAACATTTGACAGCAACATACATGGACAGATTACATAGACGGACTATATCAGTTCACACTCAGTCAGATTACATCACAAAATTCTGTACATCAATGTAGCATTCAGACAAATTCTGTATATCAGTTCACATTCAATCAGATTAGCGGCGGTGCTGTATGCGGCTAAGCTGCACGCTGCTGTGACTCCTGCTCGCCCAACATAGACCCTTGGACTGAATTATGTGTAAACTTTCATCCGACTTACACTTGCTTGTATTCAGAAAAAAATTGTCTTGTACAAATTCTCAGATTACATCATTGGAGCACCGTTCTACAAATGTGATTAATTTGGCATGGGTATGCGTACAGTCGGAATGAGGCGCCATGGGAAGGATTCAGATCTCTGAGAAGTGTGATAAATCAATAGTGCCAATCGGTTCAGTTTCAGCTTCAAAAACATTGGGTGATTGGAAATGGCATGCTATATTTCTGCAACAAGGCTCCCTAAATATTCCCTATGTTCTAAACTGGATTCTGACAAGGGTAAAGATATCTGAGACATTCCTCATTTTATTTTAAGACCATTATTTTTTGCCTACCTCTCATATAATCTCTAACACGGGCCGGCTCTCTATTCTCTGTGGTTTAAGGTGTACACCCTGCTATTTGGTCAGAAGTTTGGGAGTTCATACTTGGTTGTTTGATCTCGAGAACACCTTTGATGACCACAAGCAAATTGGGCGAACCAGAAGGTACTCGACTCATTCTATGCTTTTCTTGACTGCAATTTCCATCAAGTAAATATATGATGTCTTCACACTCCATTATAATCAATAATTGCCTTACTGTAAATGACTCATTCATTTTGACCTTGAACTAAAGATTAAATCCTTTTGCTGCATGTTAAGTTATGTGTGAAAGGATGATTAATATGAGGCATACATTCTTTGTTTTATGGATAATACATTAACTGCTGCATGTATATCATCACAAGCAAAAAAAGTGTATTTTTTAACCTTTTTCCTAAAAAAATATATTTTCTTATGTTCTTGTGTATTTATGTATGATGAGTGTGGGAGGGCTTATGGCTTTTATGGTGACGAGTCACGATTGTCGCTGATCTCCACTGCCGGTAATTTATTTTACACGGTCACCATCCCATCTCTCGTTGTTATGTATGGTCTAAGTAAAAGAGGCTTTTCTTGCATTGTTTATTTGTATTAGATGACCAGTACAGGAAATTGTAGTAGCTTCTCCGTCCTTTTTAATCTAAATGATGTAGCACAAGTTAGGTTCTATGTCGACCGGCTGTGCGTATTATCACAACATGTGCTATGTTGGATCGTATCGATTTTACTGATGTAGTACATGATTTTATAGTTTTTTACTAGACATATACATTTATTATTCTTTATACAAAAAATAAACATATGTTGAAATCTACTGATAAATGGAAGTATGCACCTCTGTTTACTAATATAGGATGCTATTTGCGTATCTGACCAACTTCGATTTAATTTCTGCATGTTCTTACCTTGGTGACCTTAGTGCACAACCTTATACACTAATGGGAAGGAAATATAATACATAACAACCTGTGAAAGACCTGGTGGACAACAACTTAGTATGCTTTGGTGTGACATTTTAGTCGCCTTCTGCTTTATTGTGACTCTTTCTATTCATCCATTTAGGTACTTCTAGGACACGGAGAATTTCCCTGAAGGTCAAGACCTCACATCAATGCTCCCAAGCCCCTGATGAGCTTGTTCCTTTTTTTTAAGTTTCTCAAATGTCACTTCTATAGGTTTACCTGAGATGTTATGTTGCATATGTTGTGCTGAGGTTTTCCTACTTTCCTTTTAACTTCTCTGAAGTTGATCATCACATGTTTATGCAATTGGACCAAAGCGACGACATTACTTACAACTTACCCGGTTAACATAACAGTTATGAACTAGGATCAACTTATACATGCACACACACACACACAGAAAGAGAGAGAGAGAGAGAGAGAGAGAGAGAGAGAGAGAGAGAGAGAGAGAGAGATAGAGGTTGTTTAAAGAATCCGGTGTCTTTGTGTTTGCCTACAGAATTCAGTCAGTTTAAAGTAATTTTCATGTTGATTGCATTTTGTCATAGGAACGCGCAAAGAAACTAATTTTTGATCATGTCATTGACCGCCTCTGTTATAATAATTCTTTAACAAAATGGTCACATTCCACATGAAGAACCCGTAGTAACATGTTTTGCCATCTCTATCGCCACTGTGTTTGGCTTTTGCTTTCTTTTTATGTTCCTGCTCTGAGTACTCGCCCTCTCATGTTGTACAAGTGAATATTTGTTCTTTCTTTTGAACCAAAAATTCCGTGGTCCTATTGAATATATGAGCCGAACAATGCTTCCTACAAACTTGATTATTACCTGCTTGAGAACATTGTTGGGACCGGCACCCCGCGCCAAGGCGCGGCACCGATCTAGTATTTTCATATATTTCGAAGCATTAAGATACACCTTGGGACACGCAGACAAAATCTCATAAAGCTTAGTAAAAACCTGACGAGTGCACTCCCTTTTACTGGTACACAATGAAACATCATAGTGTACGTGGGATGTATCTATGTTTAGATACATCTGTTTGAGCGTCAAATAATATGAGGTCTAGATCCATCTGTTTGAGCGTCAAATAATACGGGTCGGAGGGAGTATCTAGATACATTCGTTTGAGCGTCAAACAATATGGGACGGAGGGAGTAACAAACATCGAAACAAAAAGATAACACGATGAAATATTATGTAATGCTATGAAATAAGATAAACTTCGACCAAATTTGGAACGTTGGGACGACTCTCCAAGTTACGCTACCCTTCTGGGTGGCTATCTAAGCCCCTATGGGATGCTATGTAGTGGCATGAGTCAACAAGCACAGAAGGCTGCCGCGTGCAGAATCCGGAGCGGCCAAGCGACGGTTGACGTCTTGACGAATAGATGAAGCGATCAGATATTTAGATTGATGAAGAGACAAAGCGGCATTGCCTGGCGATGCTTCACCTAGGGCTACCAATCAGTGAAGGCAATTGGGACTGGCCCATCTCGTTCATTTTCTCGTGTAATTTTTTCTCCATACCTATGTTTTCCTTGGCTATGCATACCAGATTTTGGTACCCCATGCGTGGGCCCAGAGCCATCGCCACTCTGGCCATAAACAAGAGTTGGCCCTGCTGGATTTTATAAATTAATTTCTCATACATTTTTATTTTTAAATTTTTCTTTTGGAGTAGGATTTTCTATCATAGCTTACCACATAACTAGTTAAGTTTTCAAAAGTGTAAAAGTTTCCAAAAATACTGAAAACAAAATAATGAAACAACACTTATAATATTACATGATCCAACAAAGCGATTGAAAAAATACAACTTTATGTGTCCTGGACAAAAAAAAGTAGTTCAATATAATTTATCTCGCTGTGAGCTGAATTGCTTGTTTATTTTCTTTGCCAGGATACATAAACGCATATTTTCACAATCCCTCTGTTGGATCATCTTATTACATTAAAGAGATGCTCCACTACTTATTTCATATTTTTGATAACTTTTAAACCATTAAAAGCGTAGCGAGCCTAAACAAGTTCTGTAGCAAGCTATGATAGACATATTATACCTTTTACTTATAGTTAATTTATTCGTCGAGTAAATATTAGAGTTGACACCCAGTTAGAAATTCTTGGAGGAATCCTAGCCACCTACGCTGATTTCAGACCTAGAGTTATAGGCATGATTTCTTGATGAAGTTAAAAGTTTATTGCTTGCCCAGTATAGACTTCTGATGATTCCTTAGGAGAGGTGTCTGGTCATCGCCTATCGTCTAAGTGCCTCCTAGGTGCCGCCTTCTCAATAGAGGTGTCGGTTGAGTTGTCATTGTTCACCTTTTTCTTTTTAATGTTGGGTGTATGGAGGTCGGTTGGTGGGTTGGAAACTAGTTGTTACACTAGTGCCAAAAAGGGTAGTGGTGCATGGCAAAAAGGATGTTGGTGGCGTGAACACCCAAGACCACCAATATGACGCCACTGACAAAATGTAGTGGTGGGTGGTGTTGTTGGCAGCCAAGACCACAACACACACACACAGATGGCGTGCCACGTGTCCCATTCACCAGGAATAATCATCACCAGTGACAATGCCATTATAGTAGGCGTTCTAGGCCCACCACTTGTAAACAATTCTGCGGTAGTGTATGATCCAACCTTTTTCGAAAAGTCCGAAAAGCCTCAGCCTTTGCATGAGTGATGCACGTAGCGTATTAACTGGGATCTCGTACGTGGCATTGGGTCCCTATCAACCTCATTATATGCATATTGCGGCAACATCAATCGTATCAATAAAAACAGATGAATATTGAGTAGTTGAGCCATCGTATGTAAAGCAACTTGGTGCAGCCACTCGTGCCAATTAGGCATGCATGGTCATGATAAGAGAGACACATGCAGTATCATGGTAAAAAAAGCGACCTCTCACAAAATGAGCCGCTCTTCGACGATGCATCGATATCTAGCTTCTATCTATTCAAGTCACCGGACAAGGAAAAAACCGACGTTCAAGGTCCATATGACCAATTACCAAGTTGGAGAAACAATCCGAAACAAGCATAGTAGCAGCTTCGCCCTCATGGCTGTTAGGAGTGACGACGGTGGGACATGGAACGCTTTTATCATTCTCGCAGTCACAGCAATCTGTGTGCACTGCATGCTGTATTGTATACGTACATATAAATCTTCCATCGGTCTATCCTTGCGCACATAGAATGGTTTTCACTTTTAGTGTACTTTCGTACTAATCTCGGTGTATACTGAAATTATTGACTTTCGGTCAAAATATTTCAGCAACTGGTGTTACACACATGCTCAATTTGTTTTTAAAGGATCTTGTTGGATTTCAGTCAAAATGAATTGAATAATTCGGGTATTTGACCGAAATGAAAACCAAAATGACTGAATATGAGTGAAATTCAGTGTTTGACAAACACTGCAATATTTATGAAGCTGAAATTTAAAACCATGGCACGTAATACAAAATTTCAGTTAACCGTTGGCATAGATGACAATAACCGCACTTTAAGTAATATATGTTTGTTGCTCGTATGTGTTCCCTAAGGTAAATACATCTGGAGAACATGCACTGTTCATTCATAGTGATGTTTGCTGAATACACTGGTGCCGAGGAGACTATGAGAGAGACGTCTACCCCATGTGCATGCATTTGTAAAGGGACGTCTACCCCATGTGCATACAGGTAACCTCGAATCAAATGGATGGAAATACAACTGCGGCTGCTCATAGTATCTGTTGTAGCCGCCGGCGTGTATATATACATTTTTATATATGTATGTACTTACACGCATACATGGACAACTCGGCAACTACTCGACCCTGAGCGAACACCAAATTATACTTACACTGACATGTAGAGTAACCAACTTGAAGAAAAACATTCATCACGGATGCTAGAATAACAGCCGGACATCGATGGTTTTTTATCCTTCGATTCTTGGGTCAGAGGAATCTCTCGCTGCATTGCATGATGTATCGTAGATGTACATGCACTAGTAGAAAAAGAGGCTTCCATACGCCCCCATTAGTCCTCAAAATAATCGAACCGCGACCAAAGGGGTCTTTAGTCGCGGTTCGGGAGGAGACCCGCAACCAACTATCTGGGCCCAGCGCGCTCGGTCGACAGCTGGCGGACGGGAGGGGCTTTAGTCCCGGTTGGCCTGGCCAACCAGGACTAAAGGTCCTCAGGCTGGCCCGAAGGCCTTTAGTCGCGGTTGGCCAGACCAACCGGGACTAAAGGTTAGTCCTTTAGTCGCGGTTGGCCAGACCAACCGGGACTAAAGCGCCCATCAAACTCTACCCCCCCCCCCCCCCCCCACCGCCTTTTCAGTTTTAGAAAAACCAAAAGAAAATGATGGAAATGTCAAAAAAATAAAATAAAATAAGTTTCTCATGTGATATGTGGTCTAGTTGTTGGGAAAATTAACAAATATGAATTTCGACTTTATTTGCAAAATCTCTCTGGAATTTCTTAAAATTGGCATAACTTTTGCATACGAACTCGGATGAAAAAGTTTTTTATATGAAAAATCATCTACTCGAAAAGTTATATCCGAATTTAACTGGGGGAACCCTGTTAAACATTTTCAAAATCCTCAAAAACCTAACAGAAAAAAGATATGGGGCTTTTGAGATCTGGAGAGGCAAAAAAAATCAAAAAATTTAAAATTGTGGTCAAACTGTGGTCAAACAATGGTCAAACTAATTATTCTAGAATATTAGTGTTACTAAATAATTATTTCAGTTTTTCTAAAATTTTAGTCAAATCTGCTCAAAGTGTGGTCAAACAGTGGTCAAACAATGGTCAAACTAATTATTCCAGAAATATTAGTGTTACTAAATAATTAGTGTTTTTTAAAACAATAGTTTCAAACTCAAACAGTGAAATGTGTCACTTCATGCTCAAGCTAAATTTCTGAGGGTTAATAGAATTGACATCCTACTATTGTCAGGAAAACAACAAGTGCAGACTTGGAAACGAGGGAGAATAGAACCCGGAAGTTAAGCGTGCTCACGCTGGAGTAGTGAGAGGATGGGTGACCGTCCGGGAAGTTAGATGATTTGGAATGATGAGGGGTGATTAGAGATTAGAGGTTAAATTGAGCAGTGATGAGGGGTGGTGATTAGAGATTAGAGGTTAAAATAATTCAGAAATTTGAAAATTAAAAAAATTCGCAAAAAAACCAGGTTTAGGGGAGCTAAAACCCTAAACCTGCGGAGGAGGCCTTTAGTCCCGGTTAGCCACGAGAACCGGGACTAATGGACGGGCCTTTAGTCCTGGTTAGCCACGAGAACCGGGACTAAAGCCTTTAGTCGCGGTTCGTAAGAGGCGCGACTAAGGGGGGGGGGTCTTTAGTCGCGCATATTTAGTCCCGGTTGCACAGCCGGGACTAAAGGCCTTTGCGAACCGGGACTAAAAGCCCATTTTCTACCAGTGATGTATATCTTCTATTCATGGTCGCCAGAGCGGGAAAAGAAACATTCTACGGTCCCCACGTGAATGCATGCATGGTCCCACGAATCCAATGGAAATAAAACTGCGGCTGCTAGCTTGTAGCCGCCGACATGTATATATCTATGTACGTGTGTACATGGAAAACTCTGTAAGCAGTGGCGGAGGACGAAACTTTTTTGAGGTGGGGCGAACTCTTAAGCAACAATTTTTTAATGCAAAACCAACATAAATAATACGAACCAATAGAGCACGCCAATATTTTCATATGATCCTAAACAAAATAGCCAAGTACAATGAAAATGCGAACATGTTTTAAATAGAAGAACAACCTGAAACATACCGGTAAGTAAGCTTTAATAGCGTGTAGAAGACCCGGGCAATGGTAGTGCCCTACCCATCTTTTGAAAAGCTTCCTTAATTTTACCAAGATCAAGACTTTTGAATATCCCTCGCAAATACACCATCAAGTCATTATGCCAGCCACCGGACAATGATTTTCATTGCTGAAAGAGCCCTTTCAACTGTTGCCATCGCTACCGATAGTAGCAATGCCAACTCAATGAGGCGATAAACCGTAGGAAGCATGATGTACCTTTCAAATTCAACCATCTTTTTAGCTAGGCTTACAATATCATGATGACATTCTCTAAAATCTTCAATTCTTCTCATACGAATAATGACTAGCTCAAGGTGATCTTGTATATGTTCCACGTCACTTCATTTTGATGAACGGATTGGCCCCTATCATTGCCACTTTCCCGTGTACTTGGATTTGAGCTCCTATGACCACCAACTACCTCAAAATATCTCTTTAAATCTGCAATTCATCACATAAAATGCAACTAATCACTGCCGCATCATTGTATGTCAAACTATTATCTCAAAATGTCAAACCATTATCTCAAAATGACACTAAAATTCAAGAAACCATTATCTTCAAGATGAAGGGTAGGGGGCGCCGCCCGGGCCACCTCCCGGGGAGGTGGCGCATGGGCGGGATCGGGAGGGGGAGGGGGCGGAAAGGGCCGGGGCGCGCGCGCCAGCAGTGGAAACCCTAGCGGGAGGGTGCGGGTCAGGAGAAAACCCACAGTAAACTGGCCAGATTGGGATCGTTCTAAATTTGTTACTTATGACCATGTGCATGACTTGATGACATGTCTTTGTTGCATGAAGCACATGCACTGTTCATTCATAGTGATGTTCGCTGAATACACTGGTGCCGAGGAGACTATTAGAGAGACGTCTACCCCATGTGTATGCATTTGTAAAGGGACATCTACCCCATGTGCATACAGGTAACCTCGAATCAAATGGGAATACAGCCGCTGCTGCTCATAGTGTCTGTTGTAGCCGCCGGCGTGTATATATACATTTATATATATGCACGTACTTACGCGCGTACATGGACAACTCTGCAACTACTGGACCCTAAACGAACGCCAAATTGTACTTACACTGACATATAGAGTAACCAACTTGGAGAAAGACAATCATCACTGATGCTAGAATGACAGCCGGACATCGATGGTTTTTTATCCATCGATTCTTGGGTCAGAGAAATCTCTCGCTGCATTGCATGATGTATCATAGGTGTGCATGTATATCTTCTATTCATGGTCGCCAGAGCGGGGAAAGAAACATTCTACGGTCCCCACGTGAATGCATGCGTGGTCCCATGAATCCAATGAAAATAAAACTGCGGCTACTAGCTCGTTGCCGCCGTCATGTATATACCTATGTCCGTTTGTACATGGACAACTCCGTAAGCACTGGATCTTGAGCAAGGAAAATTTTATACCATGTAAGACATGTTGGAAAACAATCATCACGGCTGCTAGAATGACAGCCGGACATGCATCGATGGTTTTTTATCTTTCTCGGGGTCAAAGGAATCTCACGCTGCATCGCAGGATGTATCGTATACGTAGCGTTTGGATGTATATTTTAAGCCAACTAACTATAACCAACGGTGAGCAGTCTAATTGTACTTTGCAGTCAGCACGTTAAGTTGGCTATGGCTCCGCAAAAAGAAAAAAGCTATGTAGGTCTTCTTTCAGGAAGGTAATGATGTGAAATCAGGTCTGTGGGTTGCCCGGCTGCTGGACGGACAGTTGGGAGACGCCATTGGGGTTGGTCCTTATTGACCACTACAGCCTACGGCGGCAGAAGCAGATTGTAGGGGCTGCCGAGTGGTTCATGTGATAGTCTCTCTTTAGATCCGGTGATTGACTTCGGCAGGGAGATGCGAACTATGGACAATGGTTTGATGCAGAAGAATGATTGTGCAACGACGACGGATAACACCGCTTGTAACTGCTGGGATCGTGCAAAAGAGGTGACCACAACCACGGTTTTGGGTACTGCCCGAGAAAAACGGTTAGCGGCCGGATACCGAGTTTCTCGCTGGCCCACCAGAAAGACGGATCCCGAGCAAAAATATCCGAATTGTTTTAATTTATACGTCCAATGTGCAATAAAATAAAAGAGCATCTCAATGATATCTCCCAATTTAGCTGTGGCTTGGTGGTAACCATGTACTTCCCTCACCGAGACGACGCATGTTTGATTCCCTTCTCTGCACAACCAATTTTATTATTTTCTAAAATATTTATGGGAAAAAGGAAATACAGGGGAAGAGACGAACTGGCGACCTCTTTGGCTAGCCGTGTAGACGTTTCACTGGGATAATATCACTTCTTGGTTCAAAACCAGTTTAAGTGTTATCTATATCAGTCGAAAAGTATTTGAATTAAAAATACAATAATAAATTTCTTCTGAAATATATTCGGTATTTCTTGGTAATCGTGGTAACCGAGAATCTCGTCGCCCCCCCCCCCCCCCCCCCCCCCCCCCGCCACGAGAAAATTCGTCCATTCGGAATCCAAAACCTTGACGACAACACATAAAGATATCAATGGTGGTGCTACTCGAGCACCCGGTTTCGAGCTCTAGGGTGAAAACCTAGGTGAAAGTGCAATTACCACTCAATTATTATTTTGGTGCCGATCACAATACGATTTGGAAGGACTAATGTCAATCGGTTGCTAAGTTAATCTCAGGACATTGGCATGTCTATTGCGTCTAGTGACATCGGTAGCCCCATAGATACAAAAACGGAAAAATATGGTGTTCTTCAATGGCTAAGAAGGTTTTTCGGTTTCTTTTTGTGTCCTAGGAACATCCGCACTATTAAGAGGGGTTGTTTATCAGACTACTGGTGTTTGGCTGTGTGCATCCTAGTTATGCAGAGGCCGGGTGATACTCTTAATGCTTTGTATCACTTTGATGCTACATTTTGAGATAATAAAAGTGCCCTTTATCAAAAAATTAAGAGGGGTTGTTGTGATTTTGGAATTGTGGAACTAAAATCTTTTCCATACACCTTTCTCCCAATCGGTGTTAGGTTTCGCTGGAAGAAGAAGACACCTATTTTTTTCCTTGCTAGTAGTCTGGGTGCCCGGGACTACCATGGTCCGTGTGCCCGGAGGCACTAGAGAGATGGCCGCTAGGTTCGGCCGGGTCCGGGTTCCCGGGGTCCCCAATGCCCGGGTGCCCGGGGTCACACGAAAGTCAAGAGAGAATGAAATGTATAAAGTTGATATAATTAGTTTAGAATGAGTGCACCTCTGTTTCATCAGCAGAGGAGCAGGTAAGCAGTTGCCTGGCTCTGATGGTAGAAAAACAGCGAGGCGTCAGAGCGAGTAGCTCGAAACCCAAGCTGCTGCAGGAAGGCGGCGATGCGCTGGTACAAGGCTCGAGGGGCCGGCTTCAACCCGTACAAGGAGGGGGAGAGCAAGCACACATGAGCAGGCTGAGCCGCATCAACGAGGCCAGTGGGCTACTGACAGAAGACATGCTCCGAGAGATGGCCATGCAGGAACGCGTTCGACACATCCATCTGATGCACCGGCCACGCGTGAGAGACCGCAAGCTGAAGGACTGCGCGAATCGTGCCCGGTTTGACAATCGGAGCAAAAGTGTCGGTGAAGTCGACTCCAGCGCGCTGACGGAATCCGCGCACCACCAAACGAGTTTTGTAACGCTCAAGGACCCGTCGGGACGAGTCTTATGGTGGAAGACCCACTTGCCGGTGATGACGTTGGCATGGGGGGGTCGCGGGTCTAGCTGCCAGGTGCGGTTACGCAACAGCGCGTCGAACTCCTCCCGCATCGAGCGAGCCAATGCGGGTCGTGAAGCGTGGCTCGAGCTGACGACGGGAGAGGCGACGGTGCGGATGTCGAGGTAGAGAGGAGGTACTCGTCCGCGGAGTAATGCGTGCTTTGGCACTGGATGGCAGCGCGAGCACGGGTGACCATGCGGGCCGGTGGTGCTGACGGGGCCAGCGCGGCCGGCGGTGCCGGCGACGGAGGAAGAGCCGAGGGCGAGGCTGAAGAAGAGGCCGTCGGGATCACCGTCAAGGTCGTCGAGGAGCCGAGGTCAGGCGCATGAGATGCGCTCGCTGACGGGGCTGCAGACTCAATGGAGTTGGAGGCGCCGTGGCTGCCAGTGACGAGGCGTCCGGCCCGGCCAAAGAGCCTGGCGCGGCAGGCGAAGGCGGCGGGTCCGACGCCGCTGACCCTGTATGATCCGCAGGGCGGGACAAAGAGGAGGCCCCGGTTGAGGGCCCAGGCGCGGCAGGGGCTCCGAAGACGGGAGGGGGCCCGGGCGCGGCAAGGACCCCGAAGCCAGGAGGGCGTCCGAGCGCGGCAGGGGGCCCGAAGCCGGGAGGAGGAACGAGCGCGCGGGAGCGGCCACCACAAGCAGTGCCGGCGGGCGCAAGCGGTGATGGTGAATCGTGCGCGGCGGTACCTGGTGAAAAGGAAAAGTCCTCTCGTCAAAGTAAACATGCCGTGAAGTGAAAACTCGGTGGGAAACTTGATCGTAACAACGGTAGCCCTTGGTGTTTGGTGGGTATGCGAGAAAGATGCATGCCATGGAGCGAGGTGCGAGTTTGTGAGGGGTGGTGGAGGCGATGCTAGGTTAACATAGACACCCAAACACACGAAGATCATCATAGGAGGGGGCGGTACCGAAGAGCCGGTGGTGTGGTGCAAAATTCCCACGAGCATGACACGGACGAATGTTGAGAAGGAGAGAGGCGGTGGCTAGGGCGTCCGGACAAAACCGGGGCGGGACGTTAGGAGCATGGAACAGAAGGGTGCGCACACAATCATTGAGTGTGCGGAGAATCCGTTCGGTGCGACCATTTTGTTGGGAAGTATACGGGCATGTGAGACGAAGAATCGTGCCATGTGTGGCAAGAAGGGTGCGAACCCCGACGTTGCTTCCCATTGTCTGTCTGCAACGCATGAATGGGACGCCCAAACTGCATGGCAACATAGGAGTAAAAAGTGGTGAGAACGGATAGTGCATCGGATTTTCTCCGCAACGGGAAGGTCCACACATAATGCGAAAAAATCATCAAGTATGACAAGATAGTATAAAAAACTCGTATTACTGGCAACAGGAGATGTCCATAAGTCGCTATGAATCAACTCAAATGGATACGACTGTCGGTGTCAAAACCGGCGGATCTCGGGTAGGTGGTCCTGAATCGTGCATCTAGGGTCGATGGTAACAGGAGACGGGTTACATGATGTTTACCCAGGTTCGGGCCCTCTCTATGGAGGTAATACCCTACTTCCTGCTTGATTGATCTTGATGAATATGAGTGTTACAAGATTTGATTTACCACAAGATCGTAATGGCTAAACCCTAGAAGTCTAGCCTGTATGACTATGGTAATGAGTCTATCCTTTCCAGACTAACCCCTCCGGTTTATATAGACACCGGGGGATCTAGTGTTACATAGGATCGGTTACATAAGAAGGAATCTTCATAGTTCGTCGCCAAGCTTGCCTTCCACGCCAAGGAGAGTCCAATCCAGACACGGGTGTAGTCTTCGGCCCTCATGTCTTCACAGCCCATCTGTCCGGCCCTATTGATAATAGGCCGGACGCCCGAGGGCCCCTTAGTCCAAGACTCCCTCAGTAGCCCCTGAACCTGGCTTCAATGACGAGGAGTCCGGCGCGCAGATTGTCTTCGGCATTGCACGGCGGGTTCCCTTTATTCCGAACTTCAAGATAGTCTTCGGACGCGATAATAGTATCCGGACCTGTAACATGTACCACATACAACCGCCGAGAGAATATAATACTCGTACGAGTCCAACACGCTGACAACTTTTTACAACATGACATTACGTCAGCCCGGTCATAATTTCGGACCGTTTTTCGTCTGCCGCTCCATGTTTCGAGACGTGGTTGCTATCGGCACGTCTTGTCAAAGCAGAGATCGTGTCCCCTTATCGCGGGATTCTCATCAATGCGGGCATGGGTAACCCAACCGTGCTGTTTATACAGCCCTTGGGAATAGGCGAATTCTAAGGCGAGTGGGGAGGCGCTCAATATTTACTACCTTTATAAAGGGATAAGGACTCCCTCTTCCCCTCCCACGCATTCTCTCCATCTCCGCCCTTCCAATCTCGAGCTCCAGCGCCCAAGTTTTCATGTCCTTTCCACTCGAGCTAGCACTCGACCATGTCCGGATCCGGAGGTCAGGGCAAGTGGATGGTCTACTCTGTCAAGGAGGAGGACAGTACTGAGCTCCGAGCAGCCAGATACTTGGCGAAGGAAATCGCCCACCGTCTGCCGGCCGAGGGACAAGTCGTCCCCACGCCGGAGCCCAACGAGAGGGTGGTTTTCATCCCTCATTTCTTCTGCGGAATTGAATTCCCACTCCACCCTTTCGTCCGCGGGCGGATGTATTATTACGGGATAGATTTCCACGATCTGTCCCCGAATTCAGTCCTCAACATCTCGGCGTTTATCGTCGTGTGTGAGGCCTTCCTCCGCATCCAACCCCACTTCGGGCTATGGCTCAAAGTCTTCAACGTGAAGCTGAAGGTGGTGGATGGCCAGCACGCGGAGTGCGGAGGAACCATCGTGAGTAAGTTATCCAATGTCTCCTGGCCCAAAGGCACTTTTGTGGACAAAGTAAAGGAATGGCAGAAACAGTGGTTCTACATCACAGAACCCCGCGGCACCACCTGGGCCGCAGCTGCCGAATTCCGCTCCGGCGCTCCCATGCGAGTCACCTCCTGGGTCGAGAAGAGTCCGGACTGGTTTTCACCTGACGAGCTGATAACGCTGCAGACGCGCATTCAAAGCATGGTGACCAAGAACGTCAAGCTTGTTGACGTAATCCAGGTGATGCTAGTTCGCCGGATTCTCCCGTGCCAGCGCCGAAGCCGCCCTCTGTGGGAGTTCAATCCGAAGAAGCACCAGACCCTGGTGAGGCTCTTCGAGACTACTCACGAAGGTGGCTGGAAGTTGCTCTTTAAGGGCAACGAGAAACCGCCGGCCACAGATTTGGACCGCTGGCACGATATTAAACACCTCGCCAGCGAGGTATGTTGTGTTTAACGTATCCCCCACTCGTTTGTTTCAAGGATAGTGTCTGAGCTTTTAGCATTTTCTTTCTCAGGATTGGATGGAGAGGGCGAAGCGGATCCAGTGTCCGGCTCCGCTGCCTGAAGAACCGGTCATCCCGCATCTGGCGAAGATGCTGGTGTTGGCACCATACAAGGCGTCGGAGAAGAAAGCCAAGAAGAAGGCCAAGGGGGCCAAAAGAGGCCCCCGCCGCAAGGGTACTTCGGACGTGACGTCTGGAGACGAAGAGAACCATTCCCCCGTTCCTGAGGAGGAGGACGACGAGGAAGAGGAGAAGGAGGAGGAGAACAACCCTCCCCCTGAGGAGGGAAAGAAGAAGAAGAGGGCGGCTTCCACGCATCTGGAGGCGGAAACGCCCAAGAAGGGGAAGGGCGCCCCAGCGGTCAATACCACGTGGGACGTTCATAGCAGTCCGGAACGACGCCCCCGCACTAAGCCCCAGGCCGCATCGTAAGTGTCATGACTCGTACGTGCCTGTATATTCGGCCTTTTCTCTTTATCATCTTGAAATGGTTAACTGTATTATTACAGTCCGGCCCGTGATCACATCCAGCGATCCTTATCTGGAGGTTTGTTGGATCCGGCGGAAATGGCCCCAGCATGTCGCCGCCGCCCGCTTATTCCCCCGGGGCCAGGGACGACACCGAAGTGTTGTCCCGGAGGACCGCTCCGAGCTGGGGAGGAGCCCAGGACACTGTCCGGGAGGCGCCACAAGGCGAGACCTCCGTTGCCAGACACATGGGGGAGCAGATCCCCATGGAGACTGGCGAAGAGGGTCGTATTCAGTTCGGCCCTCAGCAGAATACGATTCCGGAGACCCATATGGCTCCAGAATCGGGCGAGCAGCCCCCTTCGAAGGAGAGGGGTGCACCGATTCCACCGGTGGCCCCTGTCCAGCCAGGGGCACCAGATGACCTAATGGAGGCGCTACGAGGCGCCTCCATTGTGGACGAGCACCGTGTCCTTATGGGTGCGGTGATCGAGAAGGTTCAGTCCGCCAAGAGTGGACTGAACGAGGCCTGCAACAGTCTGTTGACAGGTTTTGAGGTAAGTGACGTAGAATGAGAAAAAACCCCATTTAGACAGTAGCCCCTGAGAAACTTTCCGGTGTTCGGCAAGAAGAACCGGACAGAGGATCGAGGCTTTGTTGCAGGAGACTAACGGAATATTTATGAATAAGCAGGCGTCGCTGTTGGCCGTGACCACGCATGCTGCCGAAGTCTCTGAACTGAAGCAGAGGCCAGAGCAGACCAAGAACGAGCTTGGTGAGGTGAAGATTCGGCTCCAGGAGATGCAAGGTGAGTGACGACTTGCTGTGTATTCGGAAAGAATAAGCGGTGTATATTGACCGTTGTGTCGTAATATGTGTAGGAGCCGTGACCGAGGTCGAGGCCCTGAAAAAGGCCCTGGGCGAAGCCGAGGGGAAGGCTGTCCAGCAGCAAGCCGCCCGTAAGAAGCTCAAGGCTCGGGTCAACGAGGTCCAGCAGGAGCTCCAGGACGCGGTGAAAAAGTGCGAAGCCTTGGAGCACGAGGCGTCAGTTCGAGAGACCGAACTTACCAAGGCTCGCCAGAGCGTGGAGGCCGCACGGAAGGAGCCCCAGGATGCTCCAGTAAATTCAGGAGGCCAAGAAGATCGCCGCGGGTAAGGCATTTAACATGCAAAGCAAGTATGCGGAGAGGAAGTACCTTTTACTAACACGGATTCGGAGTTGCCCAGGTGCTTTTGTGAGTCTACCACGCAGCATGCCCGACACCGCGGAGTTCTTCCGGGCCAAAGAAGGGAACTCTACGGAGAAGCTGTTCTGGTCGCAGTATGCTGCGCCAGAACATCCGGTGCCCTTTGCCGATCAGCTGAAGCAGCTGGTCGAGCTGCACAGGGTGGCCGAACTGGCCATGAAGGATTTAATAATCCGGATGTGGCCAGCCGAAGCTATACCCAGTAGTTATTTTGGCCTCGTGAAGCAGGTGGTGGAGGCCTGTCCGCGGCTAGACATCGTCAAGCGATCAGTCTGCATCGAAGGTGCATGCATGGCCATCGCCCGTTGCAAGATGTGGTGGGCGAAGATGGACGCCGTTGAGGTGGCCAAGGGGCCGCCAGAGGGCAAGGAGCACCGGACACCCGAGCGATATTTTGCGGATGTCCTAGAGGGGTGTCGACTTGCAGCAGCGCAGTGCGGGAAGGACGTTATTTTCGAATGAATACATTCGTATTGTCTTTGCTTTGTATGATTGAAACAAAGTCGGTTTGTAATATAATTTTGTTATGTTATGATTGTTTCCTCCTGTGCGGCCGTGGTGTATGGAATTTGAGGGTTGGCCAGTCGTCGGCTTCTGCCCTCACGTAGGTAGTACAGAGGTGTTCGGGATGAAATCTAAACAATCTTGATCCAATTATATGGTCCTTGAAGGAGTTGTTTAGCGCAACGAACCAGGCAATCAGACTATGGGGTTTAAACGCCCTCACTTAGCCATAAAAGTTTTATAATAAAACATGGGCGCAACCCCTGGTATACGAACCAGGGTTCTATCAGCGTCTTATCGGGAAGTACCGATCCTTCGCATAATGCGGAAGAAATCTCCAGCGATTTGTAACCCTCGAACAGCTGACCGGCTCTCGCCGCATCATGACAATCAGTTTTCGGCTTTCTCTACCGAGGTGCTCATCCGGTTTAGACCAGGGCACAATTGCAGTAGTTCTCCCTTTACTACCCTAGCCGATGTAGCGGAACATAGGGTAGCAAGCACAGGAGCCGGGCAACCCAACTATTGACCAAAGAAATGATTCGGAGCCAATGCATATAATGCTAAATTCGGGGTGCCGAACTTTTCTATAAGAAGTGTTCGGACTTTGTTGCCGTGTTATGGGGTGATGAGGAGCCCCTGGCAAATATGAAACGTACCAGAGTGTACGGGTGCTAGAAAGTAAGTAATTAAAGGAAAACAGAAGGAGAACAGAGATAGTATCGGGGGCCCTTGAACTTGGACCATGAACTGTTTCCGTTTTAGTTGGATTAATGCGTCAAAGCACATTGATACAGAATAGTGCAATAAGCAAACGGCTATTTGACATGCCCCAACC
Source organism: Aegilops tauschii subsp. strangulata (assembly GCF_002575655.3). Lineage (NCBI taxonomy): Eukaryota > Viridiplantae > Streptophyta > Magnoliopsida > Poales > Poaceae > Aegilops > Aegilops tauschii. The sequence goes on along the minus strand of NC_053036.3, from coordinate 26,429,168 downwards.
AAAGGCGAGCTGCGTGTGGGTCCTGAAAACGGGTAGAGTAATCGTCGAATTGACCTCTAGAGTTTCCCCTGTACGCCTGTGCTCCGTGTCAATCCGGTGTATTTATCCGTTGACAGGACCAGTAATCAGGCCGTCGAAGGAGGCCCGCATAAAAGAAACCTGAAAAAGGGGTAAAGGAAATAGTAAAGTTATATGTGTGTCCGGGATCGGTCTAGCCGAACTGTAGATCCCAGGCTAGCTTGTGCCTCCGTCCATGCCCATGGAATTTTGAGTGCGTAATTATGTACGCGTGGTACGAATGCCACTACCTCATTGGGACTGGGACGGAGGACGAATTGCTAATCGAGCTCTTGACGAGCCGCGCTGTCCTGTTGCAGTGTAGTCCGGACCCTCTTAATGGTGTCCACAGGCTCAGCAGCCGGATTATGGTGCTGCTTGAGGAGGCCGCTCTCTACCCCTTCTGCCAGGGCGGCGGTGTGCTCTTCTGTACGGAGGGAGCGTTCCATGTTTCCATTGACTGTTATAACGCCGCGTGGACCTGGCATCTTGAGCTTGAGATAAGCATAATGCGGTACCGTGTTGAATCTTGCAAACGCGGTTCGTCCGAGCAGTGCGTGGTAGCCGCTGCGGAAGGGGACGATATCGAAGATTAGCTCTTCGCTTCGGAAGTTGTCCGGAGAACCGAAGACCACTTCCAGTGTGATTGAGCCTGTACAGCAGGCCTCTACGCCTGGTATGTCTCCTTTAAAGGTAGTCTTTGTGGGTTCGATTCGGGAGGGATTAATGCCCATTTTACGTACTGTATCCTGATAGAGCAGGTTGAGGCTGCTACCACCGTCCATTAGGACTCGTGTCAGGTGAAATCCGTCGATGATTGGGTCAAGGACCAATGCGGCCGAACCGCCATGACGGATACTAGTTGGATGATCTCAACGATCGAAGGTGATCGGGAATAATGACCATGGATTGTATTTTGGGCGACTGGCTCTACTGCATAGACGTCCCTGAGTGTGCGCTTGCGCTCCCTTTTGGGGATGTGTGTAGCATATATCATGTTCACCCTTTTGACATGAGAGGGAAATTTCTTCTGCCCCCCGGTGTTCGGCTGCCGGGGCTCTTCGTCTTCATCCTCACTTTGTGATCCCTTTTCCTTATTCTCGGCATTTAACTTGCCAGCCTATTTAAAAACCCAACAATCCCTGTTGGTATGATTGGCTTGTTTGTCTGGGGTGCCATGTATCTGGCACGGACGGTCGAGTATGCGGTCCAAGCTGGATGGTCCCTCGCTGTTCCTTTTGTAGGGCTTCTTCCGCTAGCCGGACTTGGAGCCACTGAATCCGGCGTGAACCGTAGTGTCATCGGTGTTATCGCCATTGCTTTGGCGTTTGTGTATATTGCGCCGGAGCTTGCTGCTGTTTTTGGCCTCGGAGGAGCCTGCCTCGCTGGTTGTGTTTTTACTACGAGCCAGCCAACTGTCCTCACCCGCGCAAAAGCGGGTCATGAGTGTCGTAAGGGCTGCCATAGACTTCGGCTTTTCTAGGCTGAGGTGGCGTGCGAGCCATTCGTCGCGGATGCTGTGTTTAAAGGCCGTTAGGGCTTCGGCGTCCGGACAGTCAACAATCTGGTTCTTTTTGGTTAGGAACCTGGTCCAAAATGTTCTAGCGGACTCTCATGGCTGTTGAACTATGTGACTTAAGTCATCGGCATGAGGTGGCCGGACGTAAGTGCCTTGGAAGTTTTCAAGAAAAGCCTCTTCCAAGTCCTCCCAGCTGCCGATGGAATTTTCAGGCAGGCTGTTTAACCAGTGTCGAGTTGGTCCTTTGAGCTTTAGTGGGAGGTATTTGATGGCGTGCAGGTCGTCTCCACGAGCCATATGGATGTGGAGAATAAAGTCCTCAATCCATACTGCGGGATCGGTTGTATCGTCGCATGATTCAATATTGACGGGCTTGAACCCCTCGGGGAATTCATGATCCATTACTTCATCTGTGAAGCAAAGAGGGTGTGCGGCACCTCTATATCGGGCTACATCACGGCGTAGCTCTGATGGAGTCCGTCTGGGGCATTCGGCCCGGGCGTGGTTAGGTTTATCAGGTCCGAATAAGTAGCCGTCGTCGTGTCTCGGGGCACACCCTCGCGATCCGTAGATCGATCTTGTGTGTCCTGCTCTACTATCCAGGGTCTGCCGGAGGTCGTATGTGTGACCCCGAATTGTTCCGTCTCTATTTTTACAGGGTGGTGGGGCAGGCTGCAACTCGGCCTGAGTTGCCGTTTTATCCCGACCGCGGGGTGGTCGGTCCGCCGCACTGTCTCGACCACGTGGCGGTCGTTCTGCATTACGCGAGGGAGATATGTGCTCCGACGCCTCCTCATCGAACTGAGGTAATAGTCTGCGTTTCGGGTAGCTCTTGGCTGGGCGCTTGAGGCCGTATTCTTTGGCTGTCAGGACATCAGTCCATCTGTCGATGAGCACATCTTGTTCAGCTTGAAGCTGCTGTTGTTTCTTTTTCAGGCTCCTTGCAGTGGCTATGAGCTGAAGCTTAAAGCGCTCCTACTCCAGAGGATCTCAGGCACGATGAAGTCTTCGTTGCCGAGCCTCGTCTCCTCCTCGGAGGGCGGACGGTAACTATCGTCCTCCGAGTCTTCTTCTATGGCATGTTCATCAGGGATGACATGCCCTGATTCCCGATTGTCTTGTTCGACAGTTTGTTCATCGGGTTCTTCTGTGTCTTCGGCACCATCCGGAGTGTTGTCGTCTCATGTGCCAGTGTTGCTATCCCTGCTGCGGCGGGACTTAGAGCGGCGCCGCTGACGCCGGCTTTTGGTTGTGTTTTAGGAGGGTCCTCTTTTGCCGGGCTTTCCTTGTCGCCGCCGCTATTATTTTTCGGCGTATCTACCATGTAGACGTCATATGAGGAAGTGGACGTCCATCGTCCAGTGAACGGCGGTTCCTGGCCTTGCTCCTTGTCGGCATCGTCGTCCATACCGTTGATGTCTTCGGAGCCATAATCAAGCTCGTCGGTTAAGTCTTCGATAGTGGCTATGAAGTGGGTGGCGGGTGGGAAGCTAAATTCTCCATCCTCAGCCCCTAGTTCTAACCGGACATAGTTCGGCTGTGAGTCCCTCTCCAAGGACAAGTTTTTTAAAGAGGTTAGCGCATCACCAAAAGGTGAATGCTGGAAGATGTCTGCGGCGCTGAATTCGAAAATCGATAACCGACATGAACGTGGGTAATGGGGGCAAGGCCCCACACCCCTGGTCAAGGCGCACCAAGATCCCCCCTTAGAAGGAATAAGATCATATCCCGAAGGGATAAGATCAAGATCCCTAAAAAAGGGGGGATAACAATCGGTGGGGAAGGGAAATGATGGGATTTCTTTCCCCCACCTTTGCCAACGCCCCAATGGACTTGGAGGGCAAGAAACCAGCCCGCTCCACCCCCTATATATAGTGGGGAGGCGCATGGGAGCCGCAGCCCTTCCGCTGGCGCAGCCCTCTCCCTCCCCAACACCTCCGTAGTAGTAGTAGTGCTTGGCGAAGCCCTGCCGGAGAACTGCAAGCTCCACCACCACGCCGTCGTGCTGCCGGAGCTCTCCCTCAATTTCCCCTCTCCCCTTGCTGGATCAAGAAGGAGGAGACGTCACCGGGCTGTACGTGTGTTGAACGCGGAGGCGCCGTTGTTCGGCGCTTAGATCGGAATCAACCGCGATCTGAATCGCTGCGAGTACGACTCCTTCATCCGCGTTCTTGTAACGCTTCCGCATCGCGATCTTCAAGGGTATGAAGACGCACTCCCCTCTCTCTCGTTGCTAGTCTCTCCATAGATTGATCTTGATGATGCGTAGAAATTTTTTAATTTCTGCAACGGTCCCCAACACATATGTACTAGAAATACACATATTGAATTTTGTTGTTTTACACGAGCGAAACATGTATTTGCATATACAATTATTATTTTTGTGTAGTTATCCATACTTAGTTGTTTGTCCCAATTAATTTAAATACTTATCATAATTCGTTTATACAGTTACGTAATAATTGTAAAATGAAGTGGGGGTATGACAAAGAGGGGTAAGAAAGAGGTGTTGTGTCGCAAAATAGGAGAGAACTCTTGAGGCAAACTGGATTTAGTTCATGACATTTTTGTAAAATAACAACATCTATCTTGAAGCAAACAAAGTGAATGGATGGCTGTGATTGTCCTAGGAGGTTGGGATGCTTACTACGTACTTGTACAATTGATTTCTTTTGGCAGAAAAACTCTTTGTTTATAGGAAATTATAACATACAATATATATATATGGAAAACTTCATGTGTTTCTCTGGTGATATGATATACAGTCAAGCAACATGTATTACACATTCCATTATTTTCAATTAATTCTTTTTTTTTGAACTGGTCTACTCCCGTTTTCACTACTATGACATAATAGAACTAAATTGTCTGATTACAGCAAACAAAATACTGGAAGTTGAACACTCAGGATGATACCTGAAGAGAATAGTGAATTCATGCAATATTAAGAAACCAACATCGTGTATGTCTGCAATCGACACACACACACACTATGGAGCGAAAAAGTTGATAGCAAACCCTACCCGAACAAAAACAAACAATAGAAACATCTACCCCATCATATTACATGGCAGCATAATATTTATGAACACTTAGTCTAACATGGGTGGCAACTATGTACGCTTTCACTGATCTTTTGTTCTTCTAATTCCTGGTATCAAACTTTGTTCAAGGGATGGACGACCTTCTGGCGAGGAGTCGTGTCATTGAATCCGATGCCCTTCCTTTTGGTGGGGAAGATGATGAACACAAAGCTGGACAGAAACGCCATTCCCAGTGGCAGGTTCTTGAGAAGCTGCTGTGTGTTCCTGCTGCCATCCGGGAAGAAGCAGTTTTGCAGCCCCACATCGCTGAATGCCATTATGAGGAAAACCACCGCCGTGAAGAAGGCATGCATGAAGTCCAGCGGCTGAAGGCAGAGCCTCCGGAATTGGTCGAGATCATTCCACTCCTGCTTCTCCTCCTCGCTGGAGAAGTTGAACACGTTGAAGCCACGCAATGTGGCGAAGCCGTAATATAGCTTTCCGTCGCGGCGACCCACGACGCTGTCGGTGAAGGAGAAGAAGAGGCAGGCGGAGGCGAGGACAGCAACCAGCGCCGTGGTGAGCCACTGGTTGGAGGTCTCGCACTTGCCGTAGTTGGTGAAGGACGGGGCCAACGCCTGGTAAGTCAGCACCGTGCCCGTGGGCAGGAGCTGCGCAAGGTTCGCGACGCTCGACATGACCTTGTTCATGGTAGGCATTGGCGTTGCCGTGCCGGCAGCTCCTATCTCACTGTCATCGTTGTTGATTGATGGAATTATCTGGTTCGCCGTGGATGACCCAGAAGAAGGAGAAGAAGATGCCATTGTAAGTACGTACTGTGCTTGATTAGGGGGTGCTCGTGTCCTAAGGAATGTTCAACTTGCAGTTATATAGGCAAATTAATCCGATGCGGACGATTCCGAAGTCCAGTGTCCAAGCTAGGTACACATGCATGTATACCTTGGTTTGAACCACTGAACAAAAAATAGTGCACACTCGCTAAATAAATTAATATACACTGTCTGCTAATTGCACACTAGCATATGCTAATAACCTATTTTAAGAGTGGCAGTATTTTTTCATTGGTTTGAACACTTTTTTTGGGTACGGATGATTGGTTTGAACTCTCTACTTAGGTGTGTTTAAAAGTTGGTGTAAATTGTAATTAATTATAACCATGACTAATTATGCTATTCAAGTCTTGTTCCGGAAAGGTCAGGAAAGAGAACTAGATAAGCATCAATCGCCTTGTGTATAATTGTGTATAAGTATGTACTCCCTCAATCCTAAAATGTAAGAGATATTTTGACAATACATTTTGGGACGGAGTGAGTAATTTTTAACTCACTTGAATTTCCCAGATGTCTCTCCTGGCTGGTTGAATTCTCGTGGGCATTTCTGAAGTGATAAAGCTGAACCTTGCACGCAAGCATGACAATAGTTACTTGTGTGCTTGCACGAAAAAGAAATGGGAGCCACTTGGGAAGGACAATGATTTTTTTCTACCACGTCCACTATAAAGTGCACGTTGACCAAGCATTGAGATTCGTGCGTTCAGAATCTTCGTACTATGTTAGTTGGGAGAACCTGAGGCTTCTCAGAGCTCAGCCACTCTCGGCCGTTGGATAGATTGTTTGATGCGTTTAGGACCGTAGGATCTCGCTCCTGGAAGCCCTCGTCCGTCGGATCGAGAGGAGCTACTGCTACAATGAATAGTATTAGAACTGGGACGCCATCGCCTGTAATTCCCAGAGCCCGCCGATGGCATTTTCGTCACTTCACGTGGTTGGAAAAGTCCCCAATAGCATCCAGACCGAGCACCGGGTCATTGCCCTCCACTTCCCGCCTGGTCTCCTCTCTACCCACCTCCTCCCACGAAACCCAAGCCGCCGCGCCGTGCAGCCCCCGCCCTGGCATGATGCCACCGCGCCCTCCTCCTCCTTCCACCTCCTGGCCAGCGCCAACCACCGCGCCCTCCTCCACCTTCCATCTCCTGGTCGGCGCCCAACCACCGCGCCCTCTCCCTCCCCTACCACTGGCCTCTCCCTAGGTGGCGGCCAAATCTTCCACGGCCACGATGGGGGCTTTTAGATCCGCGCCGCCGTCGAGCTGGACGCGACCATCAACCTCGGACCACACCGCGGCCGGCCATGGATGCACCATATCAAGGTCTCCTCCCCCGTCCCCTATGCTCCTTCTTCTTCTTCTTCTTCTTCTTCTTCTTCTTCTTCTTCTTCTTCTTCTCTCTCTCTCTCTCTCAATCCCTGATGTGTTTCGATTTGGTAGGCTTGGTTTCCTCCCTGAGCATGATGTGTGTAGACGCACGCACAAGTTAGGTCTTGTGATCTGTTTCAGGAACAGCTGCTGCTGCTAGCCTTGTAGTTAGTTATGTCATGTTCGTATGTATGATGTGTAGCAGGTGCTTCGTAGGTAGTGTGTGTAAAGAGCTTTTGTTGTTCTGTACCTTTGGCTGGACCATTGCATTGGTTATGTAGATATATCCTTTTGAAGACTATCTACGTGAATTGTTTGACTATGGTCACCTGACCACTACTCCGTGGATGGTTGGTCCTTCTGGCATTAGGCAGGATATCTTTTGTTTTTCTCTACGAACTACAGGTGCTTCAAATAAGACAGCTGGTAGCCAGTTCTTCAAGAAGAACAACTGAGACAGATTTGAAACATCTTTTAGACGTTTCATAGGTGGCATATAGAGTTCATTGTCCGTGTATATTTTACTAAGACTACAATTAAATTTTAAATCCACTGATTTAGGTTGAGTAAGCAGAACATATAAACGGGAATAAGGTAAACTATTCTTTTAGCAAATCAGAGTGAGCTTTATTGATCCAGGGATTGTCTACAGGAATTGCAAGAAAATCATGAGGAATTTCTTTCAGATCGCAATGGCTGACAAAGAGCTTCAGGTTCATGGTTCACCAGGTTCTGCTGGCTCCACTAACAGTTGCCTGCAGGCACTTGCACAGGTCAGCTGAGATACATCTTGCCCACCTACAAGTTGATTCTTCTAGGGATCTAATTTTCTAAACGAACTTTCAGTTGCAATGTACAAATATGTTGCTAGATGAGGTTTAGAATTTATTTGGCAGAAGCTGTTTTAAGATTAGTATATTGTAGTATTTCTCTGAGGGATTTCTGTGAATATTCGGTCATTGCCAACAAATCTAAAATAGAAAGAATGGAAGTGATTCTTTGGAATGGATACTACTCTGCTGCTCATGTCTGTCTCTTCTCTTGCATACATTATTTTGCTTACATGTTTACTACCAAACTTCTGTGAGGACCCCTGTTGGAGACATACAGAGTTGAGGAATAATGCAAGTGGATGGAGCTTGTTGAGTTGTTGTTTGGCTGATCAAACGTGATATGTCGAGTGTGAATTACCCATTCTCTGCCTCTCCTACAGTCTGTAACAAAAGCGTTAGGCCTGAGTGTGTGAGAGTAGATGGTAGGTCACTGGATATAAAAGGGGCCTTTAGTAGTCCATTTATCTTTCCAGAATGAAGTTGCAAGAGCACGAGCTCCTCTGTTCCACCCTTCGGATCCCTTTCTCTGTAGTATTTAGTTTCTTCGTTGTACGGTGTATTTAGTTTCTACTTTTCAGATGGCTTAACTCCCTTTCTCTGTAGTAATTGAAGCCCATAAGTGGAGGGGTTTGTTCCTCATATGCAACCTTATTTTCTGATAGATAGATTGGGAAACACAGCAGTAGTTTGAGTTTATTTTCATTCAGCAGAACACAACAACAGTAGTAGACTCCCGTAAAAACCAGCAGTCGAACTGAACTAGAATACTATGTGTATTTCAGCTTAAGCAATGTAGGATTCACTCATGGATGTTAGAGCAATATATTTCAGAATGTAATTAAATAATTTTGCTTCTCGCGAAGTATATTTCTTTTGTTTCAATAAGCATTATGCACAACTCAATGTTTAAAGGTGCATTTGTCTAAGTTTCTTTATTTCAAAACTGCATATGCAGGAGAGGCTCACACCGAGGGAGGGCTAAATTGTGAGATATCCTTGTTTGGTCCTTCAATATACCTACAAGGCCTGAATCAAGGTTGCATGGTTTATCGTTGAACTGAATGCTTCAATGAAACTTTGATTTCAGGTGATTACATGAATATATTCATTTTATGGTTTGGCTAGATGGTCCTCGGATTTTGTTTGATTGTGTATAGATGGTCGCGTTATGATTACCAAATCCTCCTATTTTCTCGACTGTGGAAGTTACTACCTTAAACAAAGCTGATTTTCTTTTAGTACTACAGGTGTTGCCCATTGTCGTTGCGTCTGTCAAGCTAGCGCGTCACATCTGCCTCTTCTCCTTCACGGTGTTTGGCAGAGGTAGCACGGGGGTTGTGCCTATGTGAGCCACGATGGCGCTTCCCACGCCCCTGCCTCGTTCGTTAGCATCACCTCACCCCTGCCCAGTCCGTGAGGGAGACGCTTTGTGAAAGGAAGGAGAGCTCAGCCACCATGGGAGACGTCGGGAATCGTACGCTTGCTGGGTATTGGCCACTTACCCAGTGGCTCCGGCTAAGCTGAGGTGAGCAGACCGATCGAGGTTTTCTTCAACTTTTGGTGCATCGGATTTAGAGTATTCCTTTCCTATTTCAGTTTGCTTGGATGGTAAGATGTGCTCGGATTTGAAGAGACTTACCTCCAAAGATTCGAGATCTTATATATATTTGAACTGAGGGCCTTTTAAAATGAATTATGCATAATAGTATTGCTCGGTGGGATGCATAATATATTGATTGTCTCATCAGATATTTAGGAAACTGTAGTTGTTGATGTAGTAGGAGCGCTTGGTGCGACGTCGAGTTCATCTTATTATGTGAATATAGTGGTTGGCATGCTCAATTGGTCCTCATTGGTGTCTACACCTGAGGCTCCTGATTTACTCAGATGTTCTCCAGTTATTGTACTACTATTATGTTGCCTCCAATTAATTGCTTCTGATACTCGACTGGGTTTGTTATAGTCAGGTGGCATGATATCTTGCCATCTCATTTGTTTTTGTCCTTTTGTTTTAATTCTGCCAATTACATGAAATTTCATGCTTCTTGTCAAAAGTATTGGCAAGATGAACTTCTGTCCATAAGAGTTCTTGTCAAAAATTATTGGCAAAATGAACTGATTGACTCCATGAGTTAAGTAAACAGTACCCAAAGTTCATATGGATCGTCAGTGATAACATTTGACAGCAACATACATGGACAGATTACATAGACGGACTATATCAGTTCACACTCAGTCAGATTACATCACAAAATTCTGTACATCAATGTAGCATTCAGACAAATTCTGTATATCAGTTCACATTCAATCAGATTAGCGGCGGTGCTGTATGCGGCTAAGCTGCACGCTGCTGTGACTCCTGCTCGCCCAACATAGACCCTTGGACTGAATTATGTGTAAACTTTCATCCGACTTACACTTGCTTGTATTCAGAAAAAAATTGTCTTGTACAAATTCTCAGATTACATCATTGGAGCACCGTTCTACAAATGTGATTAATTTGGCATGGGTATGCGTACAGTCGGAATGAGGCGCCATGGGAAGGATTCAGATCTCTGAGAAGTGTGATAAATCAATAGTGCCAATCGGTTCAGTTTCAGCTTCAAAAACATTGGGTGATTGGAAATGGCATGCTATATTTCTGCAACAAGGCTCCCTAAATATTCCCTATGTTCTAAACTGGATTCTGACAAGGGTAAAGATATCTGAGACATTCCTCATTTTATTTTAAGACCATTATTTTTTGCCTACCTCTCATATAATCTCTAACACGGGCCGGCTCTCTATTCTCTGTGGTTTAAGGTGTACACCCTGCTATTTGGTCAGAAGTTTGGGAGTTCATACTTGGTTGTTTGATCTCGAGAACACCTTTGATGACCACAAGCAAATTGGGCGAACCAGAAGGTACTTGACTCATTCTATGCTTTTCTTGACTGCAATTTCCATCAAGTAAATATATGATGTCTTCACACTCCATTATAATCAATAATTCCCTTACTGTAAATGACTCATTCATTTTGACCTTGAACTAAAGATTAAATCCTTTTGCTGCATGTTAAGTTGTGTGTGAAAGGATGATTAATATGAGGCATACATTCTTTGTTTTATGGATAATACATTAACTGCTGCATGTATATCATCACAAGCAAAAAAATGTGTATTTTTTAACCTTTTTCCTAAACAATATATTTTCTTATGTTCTTGTGTATTTATGTATGATGAGTGTGGGAGGGCTTATGGCTTTTATGGTGACGAGTCACGATTGTCGCTGATCTCCACTGCCGGTAATTTATTTTACACGGTCACCATCCCATCTCTCGTTGTTATGTATGGTCTAAGTAAAAGAGGCTTTTCTTGCATTGTTTATTTGTATTAGATGACCAGTACAGGAAATTGTAGTAGCTTCTCCGTCCTTTTTAATCTAAATGATGTAGCACAAGTTAGGTTCTATGTCGACCGGCTGTGCGTATTATCACAACATGTGCTATGTTGGATCGTATCGATTTTACTGATGTAGTACATGATTTTATAGTTTTTTACTAGACATATACATTTATTATTCTTTATACAAAAATAAACATATGTTGAAATCTACTGATAAATGGAAGTATGCACCTCTGTTTACTAATATAGGATGCTATTTGCGTATCTGACCAACTTCGATTTAATTTCTGCATGTTCTTACCTTGGTGACCTTAGTGCACAACCTTATACACTAATGGGAAGGAAATATAATACATAACAACCTGTGAAAGACCTGGTGGACAACAACTTAGCATGCTTTGGTGTGACATTTTAGTCGCCTTCTCCTTTATTGTGACTCTTTCTATTCATCCATTTAGGTACTTCTAGGACACGGAGAATTTCCCTGAAGGTCAAGACCTCACATCAATGCTCCCAAGCCCCTGATGAGCTTGTTCCTTTTTTTTAAGTATCTCAAATGTCACTTCTATAGGTTTACTTGAGATGTTATGTTGCATATGTTGTGCTGAGGTTTTCCTACTTTCCTTTTAACTTCTCTGAAGTTGATCATCACATGTTTATGCAATTGGACCAAAGCGACGACATTACTTACAGCTTACCCGGTTAACATAACAGTTATGAACTAGGATCAACTTATGCATGCACAGAGAGAGAGAGAGAGAGGGGTTGTTTAAAGAATCCGGTGTCTTTGTGTTTGCCTACAGAATTCAGTCAGTTTAAAGTAATTTTCATGTTGATTGCATTTTGTCATAGGAACGCGCAAAGAAACTAATTTTTGATAATGTCATTGACCGCCTCTGTTATAATAATTCTTTAACAAAATGGTCACATTCCACATGAAGAACCCGTAGTAACATGTTTTGCCATCTCTATCGCCACTGTGTTTGGCTTTTGCTTTCTTTTTATGTTCCTGCTCTGAGTACTCGCCCTCTCATGTTGTACAAGTGAATGTTTGTTCTTTCTTTTGAACCAAAAATTCCGTGGTCCTATTGAATATATGAGCCGAACAATGCTTCCTACAAACTTGATTATTACCTGCTTGAGAACATTGTTGGGACCGGCACCCTGCGCCAAGGCGCGGCACCGATCTAGTATTTTCATATATTTCGAAGCATTAAGATACACCTTGAGACACGCAGACAAAATCTCATAAAGCTTAGTAAAAACCTGACGAGTGCACTCCCTTTTACTGGTACACAATGAAACATTATAGTGTACGTGGGATGTATCTATGTTTAGATACATCTGTTTGAGCGTAAAATAATATGAGGTCTAGATCCATCTGTTTGAGCGTCAAATAATACGGGTCGGAGGGAGTATCTAGATACATTCGTTTGAGCGTCAAACAATATGGGACGGAGGGAGTAACAAACATCGAAACAAAAAGATAACACGATGAAATATTATGTAATGCTATGAAATAAGATAAACTTCGACCAAATTTGGAACGTTGGGACGACTCTCCAAGTTACGCTACCCTTCTGGGTGGCTATCTAAGCCCCTATGGGATGCTATGTAGTGGCATGAGTCAACAAGCACAGAAGGCTGCCGCGTGCAGAATCCGGAGCGGCCAAGCGACGGTTGACGTCTTGACGAATAGATGAAGCGATCAGATATTTAGATTGATGAAGAGACAAAGCGGCATTGCCTGGCGATGCTTCACCTAGGGCTACCAATCAGTGAAGACAATTGGGACTGGCCCATCTCGTTCATTTTCTCGTGTAATTTTTTCTCCATACCTATGTTTTCCTTGGCTATGCATACCAGATTTTGGTACCCCATGCGTGGGCCCAGAGCCATCGCCACTCTGGCCATAAACAAGAGTTGGCCCTGCTGGATTTTATAAATTAATTTCTCATACATTTTTATTTTTAAATTTTTCTTTTGGAGTAGGATTTTCTATCATAGCTTACCACATAACTAGTTAAGTTTTCAAAAGTGTAAAAGTTTCCAAAAATACTGAAAACAAAATAATGAAACAACACTTATAATATTACATGATCCAACAAAGCGATTGAAAAAATACAACTTTATGTGTCCTGGACAAAAAAAAGTAGTTCAGTATAATTTATCTCGCTGTGAGCTGAATTGCTTGTTTATTTTCTTTGCCAGGATACATAAACGCATATTTTCACAATCCCTCTGTTGGATCATCTTATTACATTAAAGAGATGCTTCACTACTTATTTCATATTTTTGATAACTTTTAAACCATTAAAAGCGTAGCGAGCCTAAACAAGTTCTGTAGCAAGCTATGATAGACATATTATACCTTTTACTTATAGTTAATTTATTCGTCGAGTAAATATTAGAGTTGACACCCAGTTAGAAATTCTTGGAGGAATCCTAGCCACCTACGCTGATTTCAGACCTAGAGTTATAGGCATGATTTCTCGATGAAGTTAAAAGTTTATTGCTTGCCCAGTATAGACTTCTGATGATTCCTTAGGAGAGGTGTCTGGTCATCGCCTATCGTCTAAGTGCCTCCTAGGTGCCGCCTTCTCAATAGAGGTGTCGGTTGAGTTGTCATTGTTCACCTTTTTCTTTTTAATGTTGGGTGTATGGAGGTCGGTTGGTGGGTTGGAAACTAGTTGTTACACTAGTGCCAAAAAGGGTAGTGGTGCATGGCAAAAAGGATGTTGGTGGCGTGAACACCCAAGACCACCAATATGACGCCACTGACAAAATGTAGTGGTGGGTGGTGTTGTTGGCAGCCAAGACCACAACACACACACACAGATGGCGTGCCACGTGTCCCATTCACCAGGAATAATCATCACCAGTGACAATGCCATTATAGTAGGCGTTCTAGGCCCACCACTTGTAAACAATTCTGCGGTAGTGTATGATCCAACCTTTTTCGAAAAGTCCGAAAAGCCTCAGCCTTTGCATGAGTGATGCACGTAGCGTATTAACTGGGATCTCGTACGTGGCATTGGGTCCCTATCAACCTCATTATATGCATATTGCGGCAACATCAATCGTATCAATAAAAACAGATGAATATTGAGTAGTTGAGCCATCGTATGTAAAGCAACTTGGTGCAGCCACTCGTGCCAATTAGGCATGCATGGTCATGATAAGAGAGACACATGCAGTATCATGGTAAAAAAAGCGACCTCTCACAAAATGAGCCGCTCTTCGACGATGCATCGATATCTAGCTTCTATCTATTCAAGTCACCGGACAAGGAAAAAACCGACGTTCAAGGTCCATATGACCAATTACCAAGTTGGAGAAACAATCCGAAACAAGCATAGTAGCAGCTTCGCCCTCATGGCTGTTAGGAGTGACGACGGTGGGACATGGAACGCTTTTATCATTCTCGCAGTCACAGCAATCTGTGTGCACTGCATGCTGTATTGTATACGTACATATAAATCTTCCATCGGTCTATCCTTGCGCACATAGAATGGTTTTCACTTTTAGTGTACTTTCGTACTAATCTCGGTGTATACTGAAATTATTGACTTTCGGTCAAAATATTTCAGCACCTGGTGTTACACACATGCTCAATTTGTTTTTAAAGGATCTTGTTGGATTTCAGTCAAAATGAATTGAATAACTCGGGTATTTGACTGAAATGAAAACCAAAATGACTGAATATGAGTGAAATTCAGTGTTTGACAAACACTGCAATATTTATGAAACTGAAATTTAAAACCATGGCACGTAATACAAAATTTCAGTTAACCGTTGGCATAGATGACAATAACCGCACTTTAAGTAATATATGTTTGTTGCTCGTATGTGTTCCCTAAGGTAAATACATCTGGAGAACATGCACTGTTCATTCATAGTGATGTTTGCTGAATACACTGGTGCCGAGGAGACTATGAGAGAGACGTCTACCCCATGTGCATGCATTTGTAAAGGGACGTCTACCCCATGTGCATACAGGTAACCTCGAATCAAATGGATGGAAATACAACTGCGGCTGCTCATAGTGTCTGTTGTAGCCGCCGGCGTGTATATATACATTTTTATATATGTATGTACTTACACGCATACATGGCAACTACTCGACCCTGAGCGAACACCAAATTATACTTACACTGACATGTAGAGTAACCAACTTGGAGAAAAACATTCATCACGGATGCTAGAATAACAGCCGGACATCGATTGTTTTTTATCCTTCGATTCTTGGGTCAGAGGAATCTCTCGCTGCATTGCATGATGTATCGTAGATGTACATGCACTGGTAGAAAAAGAGGCTTCCATACGCCCCATTAGTCCCCAAAATAATCAAACCGCGACCAAAGGGGTCTTTAGTCGTGGTTCGGGAGGAGACCCGCGACCAACTATCTGGGCCCGGCGCGCTCGGTCGACAGCTGGCGGACGGGAGGGGCTTTAGTCCCGATTGGCCTGGCCAACCGGGACTAAAGGTCCTCAGGCTGGCCCGAAGGCCTTTAGTCGCGGTTGGCCAGACCAACCGGGACTAAAGGTTAGTCCTTTAGTCGCGGTTGGCCAGACCAACCGGGACTAAAGGGCCCATCAAACTCTACCCTCCCCCCCCCCCCCCCCCGACCGCCTTTTCAGTTTTAGAAAAACCAAAAGAAAATGATGGAAATGTCAAAAAAATAAAATAAAATAAGTTTCTCATGTGATATGTGGTCTAGTTGTTGGGAAAATTAACAAATATGAATTTCGACTTTATTTGCAAAATCTCTCTGGAATTTCTTAAAATGGGCATAACTTTTGCATACGAACTCGGATGAAAAAGTTTTTTATATGAAAAATCATCTACTCGAAAAGTTACATCCGAATTTAACTGGGGGAACCTAACAGAAAAAAGATACGGGGCTTTTGAGATCTGGAGAGGCAAAAAAATTCAAAAAATTTCAAACTGTGGTCAAACAATGGTCAAACTAATTATTCTAGAATATTAGTGTTACTAAATAATTATTTCAGTTTTTTTTAAATTTTGGTCAAATCTGGTCAAACTGTGGTCAAACAGTGGTCAAACAATGGTCAAACTAATTATTCCAGAAATATTAGTGTTACTAAATAATTAGTGTTTTTTAAAACAATAGGTTCAAACTCAAACAGTGAAATGTGTCACTTCATGCTCAAGCTAAATTCCTGAGGGTTAATAGAATTGACATCCTATAATTGTCAGGAAAACAACAAGTGCAGACTTGGAAACGAGGAAGAATAGAACCCGGAAGTTAAGCGTGCTCAGGCTGGAGTAGTGAGAGGATGGGTGACCGTCCGGGAAGTTAGATGATTTGGAATGATGAGGGGTGATTAGAGATTAGAGGTTAAATTGAGCAGTGATGAGGGGTGGTGATTAGAGATTAGAGGTTAAAATAATTCAGAAATTTGAAAATAAAAAAAATTAAAAAATTCGCAAAAAAACCAGGTTTAGGGGGGCTAAAACCCTAAACCTGCGGAGGAGGCCTTTAGTCCCGGTTAGGCATGAGAACCGGGACTAAAGGACGGGCCTTTAGTCCCGGTTAGCCACGAGAACCGGGACTAAAGCCTTTAGTCGCGGTTCGTAAGAGGCGCGACCAAAGGGGGGGTCTTTAGTCGCGCATATTTAGTCCCGGTTGCACAGCCGGGACTAAAGGCCTTTGCGAACCGGGACTAAAGGCCCATTTTCTACCAGTGATGTATATCTTCTATTCATTTTCGCCAGAGCGGGAAAAGAAACATTCTACGGTCCCCACGTGAATGCATGCATGGTCCCACGAATCCAATGGAAATAAAACTGCGGCTGCTAGCTTGTAGCCGCCGACATGTATATATCTATGTACGTGTGTACATGGAAAACTCTGTAAGCAGTGGCGGAGGACGAAACTTTTTTGAGGTGGGGTGAACTCTTAAGCAACAATTTTTTATATGCAAAACCAACATAAATAATACGAACCAATAGAGCACGCCAATATTTTCATATGATCCTAAACAAAATAGCCAAGTACAATGAAAATGCGAACATGTTTTAAATAGAAGAACAACCTGAAACATACCGGTAAGTAAGCTTTAATAGCGTGTAGAAGACCCGGGCAATGGTAGTGCCCTACCCTTCTTTTGAAAAGCTTCCTTAATTTTACCAAGATCAAGACTTTTGAATATCCCTCGCAAATACACCATCAAGTCATTATGCCAGCCACCGGACAATGATTTTCATTGCTGAAAGAGCCCTTTCAACTGTTGCCATCGCTACCGATAGTAGCAATGCCAACTCAATGAGGCGATAAACCGTAGGAAGCATGATGTACCTTTCAAATTCAACCATCTTTTTAGCTAGGCTTACAATATCATGATGACATTCTCTAAAATCTTCAATTCTTCTCATACGAATAATGACTAGCTCAAGGTGATCTTGTATATGTTCCACGTCACTTCATTTTGATGAACGGATTGGCCCCTATCATTGCCACTTTCCCGTGTACTTGGATTTGAGCTCCTATGACCACCAACTACCTCAAAATATCTCTTTAAGTCTGCAATTCATCACATAAAATGCAACTAATGACTGCCGCATCATTGTATGTCAAACTATTATCTCAAAATGTCAAACCATTATCTCAAAATGACACTAAAATTCAAGAAACCATTATCTTCAAGATGAAGGGTAGGGGGAGCCGCCCGGGCCACCTCCCGGGGAGGCGGCGCATGGGCGGGATCGGGAGGGGGAGGGGGCGGAAAGGGCCGGGGCGCGCGCGCCAGCAGCGGAAACCCTAGCGGGAGGGTGCGGGTCAGGAGAAAACCCACAGTAAACTGGCCAGATTGGGATCGTTCTAAATTTGTTACTTATGACCATGTGCATGACTTGATGACATGTCTTTGTTGCATGAAGCACATGCACTGTTCATTCATAGTGATGTTCGCTGAATACATTGGTGCCGAGGAGACTATTAGAGAGACGTCTACCCCATGTGTATGCATTTGTAAAGGGACATCTACCCCATGTGCATACAGTTAACCTCGAATCAAATGGGAATACAGCCGCTGCTGCTCATAGTGTCTGTTGTAGCTGCCGGCGTGTATATATACATTTATATATATGCACGTACTTACGCGCGTACATGGACAACTCTGCAACTACTGGACCCTAAACGAACGCCAAATTGTACTTACACTGACATATAGAGTAACCAACTTGGAGAAAGACAATCATCACTGATGCTAGAATGACAGCCGGACATCGATGGTTTTTTATCCATCGATTCTTGGGTCAGAGAAATCTCTCGCTGCATTGCATGATGTATCATAGGTGTGCATGTATATCTTCTATTCATGGTCGCCAGAGCGGGGAAAGAAACATTCTACGGTCCCCACGTGAATGCATGCGTGGTCCCATGAATCCAATGAAAATAAAACTGCGGCTGCTAGCTCGTTGCCGCCGTCATGTATATACCTATGTCCGTTTGTACATGGACAACTCCGTAAGCACTGGATTTTGAGCAAGGAAAATTTTATACCATGTAAGACATGTTGGAAAACAATCATCACGGCTGCTAGAATGACAGCCGGACATGCATCGATGGTTTTTTATCTTTCTCGGGGTCAAAGGAATCTCACGCTGCATCGCAGGATGTATCGTATACGTAGCGTTTGGATGTATATTTTAAGCCAACTAACTATAACCAACGGTGAGTAGTCTAATTGTACTTTGCAGTCAGCACGTTAAGTTGGCTATGGCTCCGCAAAAAGAAAAAAGCTATGTAGGTCTTCTTTCAGGAAGGTAATGATGTGAAATCAGGTCTGTGGGTTGCCCGGCTGCTGGACGGACAGTTGGGAGACGCCATTGAGGTTGGTCCTTATTGACCACTACAGCCTACGGCGGCAGAAGCAGATTGTAGGGGCTGCCGAGTGGTTCATGTGATAGTATCTCTTTAGATCCGGTGATTGACTTCGGCAGGGAGATGCGAACTATGGACAATGGTTTGATGCAGAAGAATGATTGTGCAACGACGACGGATAACACCGCTTGTAACTGCTGGGATCGTGCAAAAGAGGTGACCACAACCACGGTTTTGGGTACTGCCCGAGAAAAATGGTTAGCGGGCGGATACCGAGTTTCTCGCTGGCCCACCAGAAAGACGGATCCCGAGCAAAAATATCCGAATTGTTTTAATTTATACGTCCAATGTGCAATAAAATAAAAGAGCATCTCAATGATATCTCCCAATTTAGCTGTGGCTTGGTGGTAACCATGTACTTCCCTCACCGAGACGGCGCATGTTTGATTCCCTTCTCTGCACAACCAATTTTTTTTATTTTCTAAAATATTTATGGGAAAAAGGAAATACAGGGGAAGAGACGAACTGGCGACCTCTTTGGCTAGCCGTGTAGACGTTTCACTGGGATAATATCACTTCTTTGTTCAAAACCAGTTTAAGTGTTATCTATATTAGTCGAAAAGTATTTGAATTCAAAATACAATAATAAATTTCTTCTGAAATATATTCGGTATTTCTTGGTAATCGTGGTAACCGAGAATCTCGTCGCCCCCCCCCCCCCCCCCCCCCACGAGAAAATTCGTCCATTCGGAATCCAAAACCTTGACGACAACACATAAAGATATCAATGGTGGTGCTACTCGAGCACCCGGTTTCGAGCTCTAGGGTGAAAACCTAGGTGAAAGTGCAATTACCACTCAATTATTATTTTGGTGCCGATCACAATACGATTTGGAAGGACTAATGTCAATCGGTTGCTAAGTTAATCTCAGGACATTGGCATGTCTATTGCGTCTAGTGACATCGGTAGCCCCATAGATACAAAAACGGAAAAATATGGTGTTCTTCGATGGCTAAGAAGGTTTTTCGGTTTCTTTTTGTGTCCTAGGAACATCCGCACTATTAAGAGGGGTTGTTTATCAGACTACTGGTGTTTGGCTGTGTGCATCCTAGTTATGCAGAGGCCGGGTGATTCTCTTAATGCTTTGTATCACTTTGATGCTACATTTTGAGATAATAAAAGTGCCCTTTATCGAAAAATTAAGAGGGGTTGTTGTGATTTTGGAATTGTGGAACTAAAATCTTTTCCATACACCTTTCTCCCAATCGGTGTTAGGTTTCGCTGGAAGAAGAAGACACCTATTTTTTTCCTTGCTAGTAGTCTGGGTGCCCGGGACTACCATGGTCCGTGTGCCCGGAGGCACTAGAGAGATGGCCGCTAGGTTCGGCCGGGTCCGGGTTCCCGGGGTCCCCAATGCCCGGGTGCCCGGGGTCACACGAAAGTCAAGAGAGAATGAAATGTATAAAGTTGATATAATTAGTTTAGAATGAGTGCACCTCTGTTTCATCAGCTAAAGCTACCTACAGATTCTAATGTTTCAAATGGACTACACATACAACTATTGGATGCCCTTTACTTTCTAGTTGTTTAATTAACAATAATTCGAGCCTAAACAGAAACATTGCGGCAAGGAAATTCAAATGAAAATCTTGGCAAGTAACATGTTGTTAAATAGTTAATTACTTTCCCGGGGAAATCATCCCGTATTTATTTTGGTCTGCTCATATTTTACTTATTTCTTCAGCCAAACGGTGGCATTAAGAACCAAAGAAGAAGGGCAGAAAAGAAAAGTCTCCTTAGTATTCAGTATCCCCATTAAGAACCAAAGAAGAATGGCAGAAAAGAAAAGTCACCTTAGTTTTCAGTTTCTCCCACATCGTCATCTGTCATCTGTTGATACATGGAGTTTAAACCGACGGCACATTGATGCCGATGCAGGCCAGAGTTTGTAATGCGCTCGACGTCCGGCGCGCCCGACCCGTGCACTCTATCGGTCCATGATGTGGTCTTGGCGATGCCGAACTTCCATTTGGCTAGTCCGAGGTGGCAATGCGACGTGATTGATCTCGGCTCGATGAAGCGACGGCGCGGAGATGCTGGCGCAAGTCGTCATCCATGGAGCAACAAGGTCGGACCGGTTTGACACCGTTGCATGGCGAAGAGAACCTCGGAAAAGGCTCCAAATTGGTAGGCACGTGTTTGAGAACAAAACACAATAACTTAGAAAAAAATTCTCCGAAAATGTTTTCGTGGAGAATCTGATTCGAAACATGATGCACTGTTTGAGCCGCCCCCGTGTAGGAGATATGCCCTAGAGGCAATAATAAATGATATTATTTATCTCCGAGTTCATAATTATGTTTATGTTTCATGTTATAACTGCAATGATTCTCGAGTCTACAATATCCACGAGGCTCGGAGGAAGACTCAAATGCACGTGTGGAATAATAAACGGTAAGAAGTATTCCTAGTTTGGCCTCTAAGACTAGCTCAAGTGTTGCATGATGATTCTGTTTTCCTGGTCATGGGCATGTCTATGCCAGCAACTTTGAGGGCACAATGTTAAGAGAACATTTGTGTTGAATCGACCCGGATTGATGTTATGCTATGAGATTCATTCGTCACATGTTTATTGGTACATAACACAGAGATGGTTAACGTTTGCATGATTCCTTAGACCATGAGAGTATCGAGTTTCTTCATGCTTGCTTCATGAACTTTGGGGTTTGTTAAACGTCATCCGTAAATGGGTGGCTATTACGGCGGCTTACGGGTTCATGGAAAAGTGTGTCAAGTAACTTGATAGCTCAAGATTGGGATTTGCTCCTCCGACGATGGAGAGATATCTCTGGGCCCTCTCGGTGTTACGGTATCCATCATCGTCTGGCCAGACACTTTGTGATTTGATCACGGGGATGCCGGAACACGATAACGAGAAAAGAGAACAATACCGGTAACGAGGTAACTAGCATAGTGGACAAGTTCTTGATCCACGGGAATGCCAACATGTCTCCCCTCGGGTATTTGTAACATATCGCGAAGCAACAGGAATAGCACACGGCAACTGGAGGTTCACTCGAATATTTATTCTTGTGGGTATAGGGGTCAATATGGGTGTCCACGGCTCCGATGTTGATCATTGATCGGAAGGGGTTCCGGGTCATGTCTATACTTCACCGAACCTATAGCGTCACACGCTTAAGGGTCATCTATCTGCTGAATACTAGACAGGGAGTCTGAGAGAAAATCACCGAAAAAGTTTCGGACACCGAAAAGTTTCGGACAGCGGAATCGTACTGCAGAGAGAGGTCATCGGATAAGTTTCGATGATACCGAAAAGTTGTTTCGGGATACACCATTAAGTCAAATTGGTTTCGGCACATGCCTGATAATTCTTGGAGGATGCCAGAATCATTCTGGAAGCTTTTTGGAATTTTCTAAGATAAAAACCGGAAATGTTCCGGAGCTGCCGGAGCCACTTCAGATGCGTTTCGCAGATGAAAATCACTAAAACCGGAATTATTTCGGAACGCGTTGAAAATCATTTTAGTGGGTACTGGAAATGTTCTTAGCCCACATAAATATTTTCAGTTCGATCAGACGCTGAAAAATGTCGTCGTGAATAGTGAAAATCAGCTTTATGGTTACTTTATGGAAAGCCACCTTTTGGGGCTTTGCTCCAAAAGATCTTGGGGATGACATGGATGGATAGGAGCCACTTTTTGGGCCCCTCATGGGGGTGTGGCCGGCCACATGGGGTATCCCCCCTTGGGGACCCTCTTGTTCCTTGGTTTGACTCCTAGGTCCTTGTGGAAGGACTTCATTCATGTGCATTTTGGGTTTTTTGTGAAACTACCCTACCCCCTTGGGATTTCCTATAAATAGAGGTGGAGGGGCAGCCCTCCACAATCATCCTTTGCTCTCATACACATGCCATGCATTATCTGGCTTCTTCTCTCCCTCCCACGAAAAGAGTTTCGTAGAGCCGTAAGGCTGTCTGGGTTCCGGCAGGAACTATTTCTGGACGGCGAAGCCCTGCCGGATAGATGACACCGTATGTGTGCAACTCTGTAGAGAGATCGTAGTTTCGGTCTTAGTTCGTGAGTGCCTCCCGAAGGGCTGTCCGTGTGACCGTCCGAGTTTCGAAGGTCCTCCCGAAGGGCTGTCCGAGTGACCGTTCGAGTTTCGAAGGTCCTCCCGAAGGGCTGTCCGCGACACCGTCCGGGGGGCTGTTCGACCGCCTCCCGGAGGGCTGTCTGAGGAGCAGATGAGGGTATACATCCTCGCGGTTGGGAGGTTGTAAATCCTAGCTGCGGGGATATGCACCGCCGATCGTCATCGACTCTACTTCCCGCTGCGCTACGAGTCGGTAACGAAAAAGATCAAACCATGTATGCAGTCTCCATAGTGGTCCTGGGCTGGTGCGTAGGTCGGAAATTTTTTGTTTTCTGTCGCGTTCCCCTTCAGTGGCATCAAGAGCCGTGCTATGCGTAGATGCAGGTTTCGGTCTAGAATACATGGAGATGTATGGGTATTGCATAATATAATTAGGTAGTAGATGAGATCTATTGCTGAAAATTATTTATGCGGGTGACAGATGAAATCTGTTACCCGAGGTTCTTCTTGCTTCCCTAGAATTTGCGTTTGCTCAATCTCGAGACAGCATGGTGGAATTTTACAAAGTTCTGGCAATCCGTGATCCTGATTGATCATGGAAGTGCTATCAGTTCTTTGGGTTCTGCCGTAGTCAAAAGAAAGATGAAATTCGCAGATGTAAGGGCATTGCAGATATGATCTGCACGGGGGTCATGCGTATGACGAAGTTTAGTATGGAGCTCGAGATTTAATTATCCCGTGTTTCATACACCCCGAGATGTTAATCTAGCAACTTGAATAATCATACT
Organism: Aegilops tauschii subsp. strangulata; assembly: GCF_002575655.3. NCBI lineage: Eukaryota > Viridiplantae > Streptophyta > Magnoliopsida > Poales > Poaceae > Aegilops > Aegilops tauschii. The sequence continues at coordinate 26,405,383 of NC_053036.3, read as the reverse complement.
TGATGATAAAACGTTGGTCGCTGCGGTTTAAGTCAAAACCTTAGAAGCCACGTAAAATAAATTTTGCATAAACCGATTAGAGGCGTCTAACTTGGTTTTGCAGGATGTGCATATGATGTGGTATAGCAGTGCTCATACTAATTCGATTATGTATGAGATGACTATATGATGTAATTTGATTAACATGACCTGCGTGTCATGATTCGGCATGATGGTTGGAGCCATATGATTGCACTTTAATGACCTGCGTGTCAACCTTGTTGTAATGCATTATTTTGTTAGCTATAGAGATAGCAATATTATCTGGTGCATCAACAAGGTGGTGGCAATCTTCGCGAAGGTGAACACCGATGCGAATGCCGAAGACGAAGAAATGAAAGACTTCTCCGTCAGAAAGGGCTATACCATATCATGCTATTATGAATTGCCTGAGATGTTTATCCCTTATGATGCACCCTTCTTGATTGCGCGGTAGTCGCTTTTATTAGGGTGATCTCTCACTTAAAATACCAAGTAGTTAGTGTTCTCCCAAGTGTAGCACCCTGACGGCACCTATCTTTTCGGGGTGCGCCGTGTCACACGGGTACGAACGATTAGAGAAGTGTGAGGCGGGTGAGTTGAGACCTCGCAGCGAGATCACTTGGTTGTCTTGACGTTCAGGCATGACCGTCATGAGCTCGGAACACACGCATAGAAAGATGAACAAGAGTCACATAGAGATGTGATTGGCAAGTTGGCCTACCGGTTGAGATTTTTCGTCATCAGTAGTGTTACACCAATGGCGAACAATTGAAATGTGGGTCTTGTATCACTCACAATCAATTTTGAGAGATATTGATTTGAGTGGGAGCGCACTGTTGAATTAACATGTTTAATTCTTAGTGCAATTAATTATGAACATTGTCTAAGTGTTATATGCAAAATAGTTGTAGAATAATGGCTCGCGTTTCCACCTTCCCTGTTAAAATTGAATAGCTGTTAAATATCTGGTTAAAACTTTACGATTGGTACCTTAATATGAGGATTGTCCTCAAAAGTGCCGAGAAGGATTTTGTCCTATCGCATGCTTTTCATATCCTCCCGCTAATGCTATGGATCATGTGACTCTCGTCCTTTGATCCAAAAGCTACAATTCTGTTACGGTCAAGTGGAATATGTTTGCTTCCATGAAACCCGAACTTCGAAAGTTGGGATAGTTATATGATATTCATGGAACTGAAAATTATTTTCAGATACAAACAAAGCAATGTTTGTTTGCAAGTATTAGTAAAAGTGTTTACTATGCTTTTGACTGTTGGGAAAGGGATCCAGAAGAACGCCTGTCATATAATGAAAGGTGAATAAAACAACAACTTAAAGAGAAAGGAAGTGTCCAAAGGGTGTTAGTATGACTTACACACCTAGGAAGTCCGGGGCTAATGCCACTCTTAAGTTGGGTGCTTCTTCTGAGAGTAGGAGAAATACTAAAAGTTAAACTGCTAGAAGTATAAAGGCAAAAGGAAAGAAGACTGGAATATCCAGCTCATGTATGAATGTCATACAAGTTTTTGATGTATAGAAGGCTGGTCAAAGATATAGTTCTTGCGAATTATGGTTAAACATGTTAATCACTAATTCTTGGGTATTGTGAGTTCATCACAAAAATGCCCGCTCGATTGCATTCTGTTGCAACTCGATGTAAGAACTACTATGGCCTGAAAGACTAGCTAGAAATGAGGTTAAGGTATACACAGGGAACATAGTAAATGTTACTATACCTTCCATCGGTGTATTGCCGTCTGTATTTATTTTCATAATTCATTTAGAGTTTTACAAACTCTATCCCATTTCATAAGGCATCTTGCAAGAAGGTTGTTCATAAGAGAACTTTTTATGTTCGATGTTATGAATAACACAAGGGCCATACTTTCATTATGAATGAGATGTATGTTATGAATATTGATAATAATACAATACCTCTGGGTTTACTTTCATAATTCATTTTAGAGTTTCATACACTCTAGCCCATTGCACTATGTTTGTTGCAAAAGAGTTGTTCATAAAAAGAACAATTGTTGTTAAGTATTATGAATAACATAAGGGCCATACTTCCATCATCGATGGGACGTATGTTATGAATATTGAGGGTAATATGATACATCCATAACACTGACGCTAAATGTCGCAAGACTAAAAGAATACCACACAAGTGTGGCACTACATTTGGTCACATTGGAGAAACCCGCATGGAAAATTCCATTATGATGGATTTTGAAGTCTTTTTGATTTTGAATCATCTTACACTTGCAACTTTCCTCCGAAAAGTGAAGTGACTAAAATACCGTTCACAGGCCATAAGGAACGAACAACAAACTTTTTAGTGATCATACATTTGATGTGTGTAGTCCGATAAGTGTTGTTAGTGGTGGATTTATTTATCTTCAGAAATGACTCAAGTAGATATATGAATATTTACTTGATGAGACGTAAGTCTGGATCTTTTGAAATCATTCGAAAGGTTCTCAAAAATGAAGTAGAAGTTATTGTAACAAGAAAATTATGTTTCTGCAATTTGATTGCACAAAGGAATATTTGAGTTACATGTTTAGCGAATGTCTGATGAGTTGTGAAAGGGGTTTCATAAACTTGCACCTCCCGGAACACCACTGCAAGTGGAAAGTCCGTGGAGATGTAATCAAACCATTTATGACATGGTAAGGTCAAAGATGACATAAATAAATTTGCCATTATCCCTTTTAAAGTGATGCTTTAGAGACTGCGGCTTTTACACTGAAAAGAGCTACATCGGGTCTGTTGAAATGAAGCCATGGTATGGTACGCCCAACCATGTTATATCTTTTCTTAACATTTGCAATATGGGGCTTGTGTAAAAGGTTACAAACCTATTCCAAATCAGACAAGTGCTACTTTGTAGGTTATACCAAAATGTTGGGTATTCCTCCCTCACTATACCGAGGCAAATAGTTTTGCCGCGAAACGGTGTGCTTTTAAAGAGAATGGTTCTTTCTAAAAGGTGAGTGGGAGAATAGTGCAACTCGACGAGATAAACAGTATCTTCATCAGATCAAAGGAAAGAGACCTTGGAAGAAATTCCAGAGTTTCCTACTGCGACTGATACAGAAGTCTCTACAATAAAATGTATGAACTTCGGTCGAACTTGCAGCTGAACCACGTAGGCAAGGCTCGTGCAAACCTCTCAGGTGTGCAAACGAGATATTGTTGTTAGACAACATTATACCTACGATACACAAGGAAGCGTTGACGGGCCCTGACTCCGGAATTGGCTAAATGCCAATACAACCCGAGTTAGTTTCCATATAAGTGATTCAAGATTAAAACCTTGATACACTTTCGAAAGACTTAGAGTCTAACGAATATTTATGGAACTTAAAACTGATACGGATAAAATGTTTTATCCATAAAGCTCGACTTGTTGAAATAATACGATGAGGTTGTTTTCATCATAGCGATGCTTAAAGTCGGTTCGGGTTGAACTAGCAATTAATACATATTTCAATCATGAGATATGAAACATGGATGATAAAAGGATTTCCATCTGATGGAAATGAAAGCTAGGACTTGTATATGATACAGTCCAAAGTAATTTGTCGATCCAGAGTATGCTAGTAGGTATGCAAACTTCAGAGTTCCAGCAATGGACAGAAGAGAGCATGAATGGAGTTGGAATCTTCGTGTTTTGATGAAATGGTCAAAGGGGTTTTGACTTCATCAATGGGTAACAAAGATGCTTGTAATTCAAGAAAGTAAGTGGGAGCGTAATAATATTTCTAAAAACCTTATGTGCTTGGCACATTGGTAATTGGAAATAAATTTCTTGACACAAATTAGGACTTCATTTGAAAATAGTTTTTCGATGAAGTGCTTAGGCTAAATAGCCTCAATATTAGGCATGATGATCTATGGAGATAGATTTACCTAATGGGGCTAAGCAATGAATACATATTGACAAGATGCTAAAACCTTTTAGCATTTAAAACGCCAAGGAGTGATTCTTGCCAAAGTCACATGGAAAGAGTTTTTGCAAGACTCGGTGTCCCAAAACACTGATGAGTAAAATACATGATGTAGATTCCACACACTTTTGTGTTTGGATTAATCATGTATTCCATGGTATGTAAAACAACCAGATATGTCCGATACTCCCAAGGTGTTGCGAGTATGGATACCAAAGTGATCAAATTACCGATCATGGGACAACAGTGAAAGATGTCACAGAGTACTAGAGTAAGTACTGATGACATGGTTTTCTCGCAAGCAGAGATCATGAAGAGTTCGTTGTAAAATGTTACATCGATAGAGTCTTCATCTTTTCTCCATGCGATTTTCGATTTAAATTAAGGGTTTTGTGTAACACACAATGTGGTGGCACAGTTAGTTGGAATTTGTTCAAACTAGTTACTGTGGCGAATTCTATAACAAGGGCTAAGTATGTTGACGCTTTAGAAGCGACAAAGAAGATGTTGAATCATATAGTTCATTCATGAACTTAGTATAGTTCCAAGATGGCTTTTGACAATGGGACACTACTGCAGGTAGTTGCTCCATAACTCAGTCTGAGGAATCCAGGTTCGACCTGTGATGCACATACATACAAAGCCAAGTCCACACAAAATATGAATTTTGTGAACACGTGAAAACGCGAGTACATGCAAAGATACACACGGAACTGAAGTCGTCAGATCCGTTGGACATCAGGCTATACCACAAGCGAAGCATATTTACACCGGTGTGCCACAGGTGTGAAGTGCATTAGCATAAGCTAGATTATTGACTCTAGTGCAAGTGGGAGTCTGTAGGAGATATGCCCTAGAGGCAATAATAAATGATATTATTTATCTCCGAATTCATAATTATGTTTATGTTCCATGCTATAACTGCAATGATTCTCGAGTCTACAATATCCACAAGGCTCGGAGGAAGACTCAAATGCACGTGTGGAATAATAAACGGTAAGAAGTATTCCTAGTCTGGCCTCTAAGACTAGCTCAAGTGTTGCATGATGATTCTGTTTTCCTGGTCATGGGCATGTCTATGCCAGCAACTTTGAGGGCACAATGTTAAGAGAACATTTGTGTTGAATCGACCCGGATTGATGTTATGCTATGAGATTCATTCGTCACAAGTTTATTGGTACATAACACATAGATGGTTAACGTTTGCATGATTCCTTAGACCATGAGAGTATCGAGTTTCTTCATGCTTGCTTCATGAACTTTGGGGTTTGTTAAACGTCATCCGTAAATGGGTGGCTATTACGGCGGCTTACGGGTTCATGGAAAAGTGTGTCAAGTAACTTGATAGCTCAAGATTGGGATTTGCTCCTCCGACGATGGAGAGATATCTCTGGGCCCTCTCAGTGTTACGGTATCCATCATCGTCTGGCCAGACACTTTGTGATTTGATCACGGGGATGCCGGAACACGATAACGAGAAAAGAGAACAATATCGGTAACGAGGTAACTAGCATAGTGGACAAGTTCTTGATCCACGGGAATGCCAACATGTCTCCCCTCGGGTATTTGTAACATATCGCGAAGCAACAGGAATAGCACACGGCAACTGGAGGTTCACTCGAATATTTATTCGTGTGGGTATAGGGGTCAATATGGGTGTCCACGGCTCCGATGTTGATCATTGATCGGAAGGGGTTCCGGGTCATGTCTATACTTCACCGAACCTATAGCGTCACACGCTTAAGGGTCATCTATCTGCTGAATACTAGACAGGGAGTCTGAGAGAAAATCACCGAAAAAGTTTCGGACACCGAAAAGTTTCGGACAGCGGAATCGTACTGCGGAGAGAGGTCATCGGATAGGTTTCGATGATACCGAAAAGTTGTTTCGGGATACACCATTAAGTCAAATTGGTTTCGGCACATGCCTGATAATTCTTGGAGGATGCCAGAATCATTCTGGAAGCTTTTTGGAATTTTCTAAGATAAAAACCGGAAATGTTCCGGAGCTGCCGGAGCCACTTCAGATGCGTTTCGAAGATGAAAATCACTAAAACCGGAATTGTTTCGGAACGCGTTGGAAATCATTTTAGTGGGTACTGGAAATGTTCTTAGCCCACATAAATATTTTCAGTTCGATCAGACGCTGAAAAATGTCGTCGTGAATAGTGAAAATCAGCTTTATGGTTACTTTATGGAAAGCCACCTTTTGGGGCTTTGCTCCAAAAGATCTTGGGGATGACATGGATGGATAGGAGCCACTTTTTGGGCCCCTCATGGGGGTGTGGCCGGCCACATGGGGTATCCCCCCTTGGGGACCCTCTTGTTCCTTGGTTTCACTCCTAGGCCCTTGTGGAAGGACTTCATTCATGTGCATTTTGGGTTTTTTGTGAAACTACCCTACCCCCTTGCGATTTCCTATAAATAGAGGTGGAGGGGCAGCCCTCCACAATCATCCCTTGCTCTCATACACATGCCATGCATTATCTGGCTTCTTCTCTCCCTCCCACGAAAAGAGTTTCGTAGAGCCGTAAGGCTGTCTGGGTTCCGGCAGGAACTAGTTCTGGACGGCGAAGCCCTGCCGGATAGATGACACCGTATGTGTGCAACTCTGTAGAGAGGTCGTAGTTTCGGTCTTAGTTCGTGAGTGCCTCCCGAAGGGCTGTCCGTGTGACCGTCCGAGTTTCGAAGGTCCTCCCGAAGGGCTGTCCGAGTGACCGTTCGAGTTTCGAAGGTCCTCCCGAAGGGCTGTCCGCGACACCGTCCGGGGGGCTGTTCGACCGCCTCCCGGAGGGCTGTCTGAGGAGCAGATGAGGGTATACATCCTCGCGGTTGGGAGGTTGTAAATCCTAGCTGCGGGGATCTGCACCGCCGATCGTCATCGACTCTACTTCCCGCTGCGCTACGAGTCGGTAACGAAAAAGATCAAACCATGTATGCAGTCTCCATAGTGGTCCTAGGCTGGTGCCTAGGTCGGAAATTTTTTGTTTTCTGTCGCGTTCCCCTTTACCCCGGAGTTTGAATTGTCTGTTAGAGCTAAAATTTTGGGGGGTTGTCGGCATAGCAATTCCGCATGATATGAATGCTCGGATCTTCAAGTGATTTCCCCCTAGATTGGATACGGCCTCAGTATATTTGGCGATTGCCGAAGATTCTGCCATACAAATGCGATGTACTTCTATGGGCCGTTGTAGACTCAATTCCGCACAATTCGATCGGAGAAATTGTCAAAGCGATTCTCGAGGAGGAGGGAAGGGCGAAAACATATTCGCTACCCAAAAATTTGTGTACAGTCACACAAGGGCAATGTTGATGTTGAGCTTGTGAGCTCGATGGACGAATTTCTCCATGATCTTCGTCGAGATCAAAGTTGATGTTGATGAAGACACCCACTGATCTATGATAGATCTAACATGGGGTATAGTCCTCGACTTGGCCGAGGTAACCAGCCGAGTTGGTGCCGAAGATGCTCCCGTCGAAGATGAAAATCCGTTCCGGCGAGTTGATCTCATCTTCCATCACATCGTTGCGACTAGACAGAGGGGCCTGTATGGGCCAGTCATGATGGAGTCAAATCCAGCAGATCTAGGGTAGGGGGTCCTGAGCTGGTAGCCTTGGTGAGATGATAACAGAGACACAAATTTTACCTAGGTTCGGGCTCTATCGAAGACATAATACCCTTCATTCTGCTTTGATTATATTGATTGAGGGGGTTTAGAGTACATGTTGATCTACCACGAGATCGTCTGTCCATGAGAGTTGTTTCATCTCTTGTATGTGTTGAGACTCTAATGATCTATAAACTAGGCTAGCCTCGGCTTATATGATGTATCCTAGGCCTAGGATAATAGGAGACCTAGTCGGCTACGTCGGTGGAGAGGAGTCCTTGTCTTATATGCAAAGTCTTGTGGAATCCCCCTTGCATGCGTCATAGGTTGCCCGAAGTGTCCAACGACAGAACCGACAAACAGGGTCCACGGCCGGCCCACCTTGCCTGGAGTCTACATGGTAAGTACCCCTGGTCCAGGACACCATCATGCTTAGAATGGCAAGGAATATTGCCTCTCTATAAGGCTCGTACTGATGCCGAAGATGAATACACATCAGCTAGGAGGTAACAAGAGAGACGACGTGCATCAAAAGACCAAAATCCATGATTGATGGGTCATGTAGTCACCACTCACTAGAGCGAAGATCTCGCACGAACTAGCAGGCATCGCCGATCTCTCATCAGATTATCAGACAACACATCTAGGACTGAGCTCATCAGATGCATGGGGAAGGCTTCAACAAATCCGCGCTCCCGAGAGAGAGAGAGAGAGAGAGAGAGAGAGAGAGAGAGAGAGAGAGAGAGAGAGAGAGAGATGTTGGGTAGGCAACAAGCAGTTTGCGGACAGCGGCGGAGTGAGAGAGACGGGGAACCGCTCCCACGAGTCTGAGAATCTACAGCCGTGAGTAGCTAATCCGGCCCCTAAAATGTCCGCGGGCACGCCCGTGGCCGGACAGTGATCGGACACACCTTATATGTAGTCTTCCACAACTCGATACCTCGTTATCAAATCCTCATATCCATAAAATTACATGCAACGTAACCTGGTTCAGTCGCGAGAGACCTGCGAATTGAAGGTCTAGTCGCTGGTAAAGTAGAGTAAGACATGAGACATGGATCGATTCACGGGACTCGAGGCGCAGCCGTTTCCCATGTCGTACACTTCCTTGTCGGAGCCAGTGGCTTCGACGTCGGTGGTCGATGTGAGATCCACGATAGACCCCTCGTGGTCGGAGCCCGACACATCTACCACGACGCGGTTGCAGCGCCGGGGTGCCAGTCACTCGTAGTGCTCTGCCATGGCGTGCGAGTCCGCATCCGCGAGGGCTACGCGGCCTCCGCTCCCTCTGCCTAGCCCGGCGGCCACGCCGCTCTATGTTAGCGGACGGGCCATGACTTATGTCAGTGTTTACCTCCGACTCAGAGCCCGCAGGATTGACGCGCCATTGAAGGTGTTGGAAGGCAATGCAACTCTCGATATTAATTGGGTGCACAACGCACGTATATATGTACAAGGGGAGCCCTTAGCCTCATCTATACAAGGAAACTAAAGGCAGGGCCGGTAGGAGATTATCCTAACCATATACATGCGTGTAGGCCTACATAATATGTTCAACACCCCCCGCAGTCGATACGTCACCGGTGACGCATAGACTGGACCGGAACTCCTCAAATGTAGGCGTCGGTAACCCGTTGGTCATGACATCGGCAAACTGCTGAGCAGTAGGAACGTGCAGAACGCGGACGCGTCCGAGAGCCACCTGCTCACGCACGAAGTGAATGTCGAGCTCAATGTGCTTCGTGCGACGATGATGAACCGGGTTGGCGGAGAGGTAGACCGCTGAGACATTGTCACAATAGACAATGGTGGCCGTCGAAACATCAAGGAGCAACTCCTGGAGAAGCTGCCTCATCCACGAGCACTCGGCGACGGCATTGGCCACAGCACGGTACTCAGCCTCGGCGCTAGAGCGAGATACCGTGGGTTGTCATTTAGAAAACCACAATATGAGCGAGGGCCCCAGGTAGACACAGTAGCCGGAAGTGGAGCGCCGTGTGTCCGGACAGCCAGCCCAATCGGCATCACTGTAGGCTACGAGGTCGGTCAAGGATGAGGCCGTCAACGTGAGACCTAGAGCCGTGGTGCCGCGGATGTACCGAAGAATCCGCTTCACCAGGTTCCATTGAGTGTCGCGAGGAGCGTGCATGTGGAGGCACACCTGCTGGACGGCATACTGCAGATCCGGCCGAGTGAGCGTCAAGTACTGAAGCGCGTCGATGATGGAGCGATAAAACGCCGCATCTGGCGCGGGCGAGCCGTCGAGCGCAGAGACCTTGGCCTTCGTGTCGATAGGCGTGGGGACAGGTTTGCAATTAAGCATGCCTGCCTGCTCAAGAAGGTCCTGGGCGTACTGCTGCTGATGGAGGAAGAACCCATCAGCACGTCGCAACACCTCAATCCCGAGGAAGTAGTGCAACGGACCGAGGTCCTTAATGGCGAACTCATCGCTGAGGCGAGCAGTAAGCTGTCGAAGGAGCTCAGTGGAGGATGCCGTCAGGATGATGTCGTCGACATAGAGGAGCAGGTAAGCAGTCGCCTGGCTCTGATGGTAGAAAAACAGCGAGGCGTCGGAGCGAGTAGCTCGAAACCCAAGCTGCTGCAGGAAGGCGGCGATGCGCTGGTACCAGGCTCGAGGGGCCTGCTTCAACCCGTACAAGGAGCAGGAGAGCAAGCACACATGATCAGGCTGAGCCGCATCAACGAGGCCAGTGGGCTGCTGACAGATGACATGCTCCGAGAGATGGCCATGCAGGAACGCGTTCGACACATCCATCTGATGCACCGGCCACGCGCGAGAGACCGCAAGCTGAAGCACTGCGTGAATCGTGCCCGGTTTGACAATAAGAGCAAAAGTATCGGTGAAGTCGACTCCAGCGCGCTGACGGAATCCGCGCACCACCGAACGAGTTTTGTAACGCTCGAGGGAACCGTCCGGATGAGTCTTATGGCGGAAGACCCACTTGCCGGTGACGACGTTGGCATGGGGGGGGGGTCGCGGGACGACCTGCCAGGTGCGGTTACGCAACAGCGCGTCGAACTCCTCCTGCATCGTAGCGAGCCAATGCGGGTCGAGAAGCGTGGCTCGAGCAGACGACGGGAGAGGCGACGGTGCGGATGTCGAGGTAGAGAGGAGGTACTCGTCCACGGAGTAACGCATGCTGGGGCACTGGATGGCAGCGCGAGCACGGGTGACCATGCGGGCCGGTGGTGCTGGCGGGGCCGGCGCGGCCGGCGGTGCCGGGACGGAGGAAGAGCCGAGGGCGAGGCTGAAGAAGAGGCCGTCGGGATCACCGTCGAGGTCGTCGAGGAGCCGAGGTCAGGCGCATGAGATGCGCTCGCTGACGGGGCTGCGGACTCAATGGAGTCGGAGGCGCCGTGGCTGCCGGTGACGACGCGTCCGGCTCGGCAGAAGAGCCTGGCGCGGCAGGCGAAGGCGGCGGGTCCGACGCCACAGACCCTGTAGGACCCGCAGGACGGGACAAAGAGGAGGCCCCGGTTGAGGGCCCAGGCGCGGCAGGGGCGCCGAAGACGGGAGGGGGCCCGGGCGCGGCAGGGACCCCGAAGCCAGGAGGACGTCCGAGCACGGCAGGGGGCCCGAAGCCGGGAGGAGGCCCGAGCGCGCGGGAGCGGCCACCACGAGCAGTGCCGGCGGGCGCAAGCGGTGATGGTGAATCGTGCGCGGCGGTACCTGGTGAAAAGGAAAAGTCCTCTCGTCAAAGTAAACATGCCGTGAAGTGAAAACTCGGTGGGAAACTGGATCGTAACAACGGTAGCCTTTGGTGTTTGGTGGGTATCCGAGAAAGATGCATGCCATGGAGCGAGGTGCGAGTGTGTGAGGGGTGGTGGAGGCGATGCTAGGTTAACATAGACACCCAAAAACAGGAAGATCATCATAGGAGGGGGCGGTACCGAAGAGCCGGTGGTGTGGTGCAAAATTCCCACGAACACGACACGGACGAATGTTGAGAAGGAGAGAGGCGGTGGCTAGGGCGTCCGGCCAAAACCAGGGCGGGACGTTAGCATGCATGGAACAGAAGGGTGCGCACACAATCATTGAGTGTGCGGAGAATCCGTTCGGTGCGACCATTTTGTTGGGAAGTATACGGGCATGTGAGACGAAGAATCATGCCATGTGTGGCAAGATGGGTGCGAACCCCGACATTGCTTCCCATTGTCTGTCTGCAACGCGTGAATGGGACGCCCAAACTGCATGGCAACATAGGAGTAAAAAGTGGTGAGAACGGATAGTGCATCGGATTTTCTCCGCAACGGGAAGGTCCACACATAATGCAAAAAATCATCAAGTATGACAAGATAGTATAAAAAATCCGTATTACTGGCAACAGGAGATGTCCATAAGTCACTATGAATCAACTCAAATGGATACGACTATCGGTGTCAAAACCGGCGGATCTCAGGTAGGTGGTCCCGAACCGTGCGTCTAGGGTCAATGGTAACAGGAGACGGGGGACACGATGTTTACCCAGGTTCGGGCCCTCTCGATGGAGGTAATACCCTACTTCCTGTTTGATTGATCTTGATGAATATGAGTGCTACAAGAGTTGATCTACCACGAGATCATAATGGCTAAACCCTAGAACACTAGTAGAAAACTGGGCTTTGGTCACAGGGCAATATTCACATTAGTCCAGGTTCAGTCATGAACCGGGACTAATCTGAGCATTGGTCCCGGTTCGTGCGGCCAGGGGCCTGCCGGGCCTCGTGGGGGCATTGGTCCCGGTTCGTCCGGACCCTTTGGTCCCGGTTGGTGGGACAAACCGGGACCAATGGGCCACGCTCCTGGCCCACCACCCTTTAGTCCGGGTTCCTACCACAAACCGGGACTAAAGGGCTGGTCCTAGTTGCGGCCAGTGTTTAGTCCCACCTCGCCAACCGAAGGGCGCTCACACCAGTTTATAACCCCATCCCTCTCTGCATTTTTGAGCTCCTCATGAAGTGAAAATAGATGCCCTTATACAGGGAATTTGACCTAAATTCACAGTAAATTTCATAGAAATTTATTATGAATTTAGGTTGAATTTTCTCTATAAGCGCATCTATGTTCATTTTTTTATATTTATAAAATAAATAAACCTTAATAAAATAAATAAAACTAAATAAACCTTAATAAAACAAAATAAAATAAACTATAGTAACTAAAATAAATTAAGTAAAAATAGTAGCAGTAAAATAAATAAAAATAGCAGTAGTAAAATAAATAAAAACAAAATAATTAAAGTAAAATACATAAGTAATTAGAAATAAAATAAATAAGTTTTTTGTTGTAAGTAGAAACAAAACAAAACAAATAAAGCAAAAGAGAAAAAAAAACAGAGGAAAAAATTTATGCCACCTACTGGGCCACCACGGCCTGAATACGACTAGAAACCCATCCATGGGCCAGGATTCAAGCCCGCAGAAGGCCCGGTAGGCCCCACAGGCAAAGAGAACAGTTAGGCCCGAAAGCCTGGAGTTGAGAGGAGTTCGAGAGGGTGGGCGCAGCAGCGCTTATAAACCACTCTCGAGCTCTCTCAACTAGCGAGGTGGGACTAAACTTTTGACGCGGGGCAGCACAAGGCCTTTGGTCCCGGTTGGTGCCACCAACCGGGACTAAAGGGGGCATTGGTCCCGGTTCGTGGCACCAACCGGGACCAAAGGCCTTTAGTCCCGGTTGGTGCCACGAACCGGGACCAATGAGTTCCCTATATATACCCCATCGCCATAGCAGAGCACTCCAGAGTGCTCTGTTTTTTCTGGCCGGCGAGGGGAGGGCATTTGGGTGCTCTAGCTCACCTCCTATGCACATGAGGTGTTCGATGAAATGTCTGAGCCACACTAGTTAATCTTTGTCCTCTCGAAACTCGACCTCCGAGCTCCATTTTCCCCGAGATTTGTCTAGGTTTAGCGGTCCATCACGTCCCATCCCTGTCTTCACCGCCGTAGATCGCCCGCGCCGATCTCGTCGCCAGCACCATCGTGGTGAGCCTCTTGTTCTTATCTTCTTTCTGAAAGGAAAAAATTCTTACTTTAGATAGTTACTTGTCTAATTTTGTTACTTTTATTATTCCTTCTTATTACATAGTGCGATGGTTTTGGTATCCGCCCCCGTCGGCCCTCGTCCTGTCTATGATTCGGATGTGGTATATATTATCTTTTTATAACTATTTAGTTCATTTATTGTTTATGACAAATATACCGATCAACGTGACATAGATTTTATTTATCTAGGAGGTGGTTGAACCGGAAATTCTAACCGACCCTAATGTCGAGAGGTTAAATTTAGTTGAAGAAGAAAACAATTACTTGAAGGAAAAAATACAAAAAATTGAGGAGGAGAAGATGATATTGGAGTTGCATGTTGCGGATGTCGTCGATGATCACAAGATCAAGATGGATGCAATGCGCTTGAAGATTAGAAAGATTAGAAAATATGCCATTCATACCGAGGCTTGGTATCATTATGCCGTTGGATCAATTGTTACCTTGGTTGCGATTATGATCGCATTTGTTTTCGCATTGAAATGTTTTACATAGTTTCAATGTATGGTTTAATTAATTAGATGCTCTGGAGAGCTATATATATGTTGTTAGATGAGAACTATGTATGTACTTTGGTTTTAATGTGATGATGAACTTCTATTAATTTGGTCACTTAATTATCAATTCATGATGTTCTGTAATGGTTTTGGACACACTTAATTATATATAATGCACGCAGATGAACCGGCAATGGATGTACGGTGACAGACACACCTCCGAGTACATTAAGGGCGTGCATGATTTTCTCGAAGTGGCTGAGGCAAACAAGCAGAATGGTTTTATGTGTTGTCCATGCCCTATATGTGGGAATACGAAGTCTTACTCTGACCGGAAAATCCTTCACACCCACCTGCTTTACAAGGGTTTCATGCCACACTATAATGTTTGGACGAGGCACGGAGAAATAGGGGTTATGATGGAAGATGGTGACAACTATGTGCCCCCTTAATACGGTGATGCTGCAACGGGGGAAGCTGCTGAAGATCAAGAGAAACCAGACGATGTGCCCAATGATGCTGCAAGGGGGGAAGCTGCTGAAGATCAAGAGGAACCAGTGCCCGATGATGATGATCTCCGCCGGGTCATAGTCGATGCAAGGACGCAATGCGAAAGTCAAAAGGAGAAGCTGAAGTTCGATCGCATGTTAGAGGATCAAAAAAAAGGGTTGTACCCCAATTGCGAAGATGGCAACACAAAGCTCGGTACCGTACTGGAATTGCTGCAGTGGAAGGCAGAGAATGCTGTGCCTGACAAAGGATTTGAAAAGCTATTGAAAATATCGAAGAAGAAGCTTCCAAAGGATAACGAATTGCCCGACAGTACATACGCAGCAAAGAAGGTCGTATGCCCTCTAGGATTGGAGGTGCAGAAGATACATGCATGCCCTAATGACTGCATCCTCTACCGCGGTGCGTACAAGGATCTGAACGCATGCCCGGTATGCGGTGCATTGCGGTATAAGATCAGACGAGATGACCCTGGTGATGTTGACGGCGAGCCCCCCAGGAAGAGGGTTCCTGCGAAGGTGATGTGGTATGCTCCTATAATACCACGGTTGAGACGTCTGTTCAGAAACGAAGAGCATGCCAAGTCGATGCCATGGCACAATGAGGACCGTAAGAAAGACGGGAAGTTGAGAGCACCCGCTGACGGGTCGCAGTGGAGAAAAATCGAGAGAAAGTACTGGGCTGAGTTTGCAGCTGACCCAAGGAACGTATGGTTTGGTTTAAGCGCTGATGGCATTAATCCTTTCGGGGAGCAGAGCAGCAATCACAGCACCTGGCCCATGACTCTATGTATGTATAACCTTCCTCCTTGGATGTGCATGAAGCGGAAGTTCATTATGATGCCAGTTCTCATCCAAGGCCCTAAGCAACCCGGCAACGACATTGATGTGTACCTAAGGCCATTAGTTGAAGAACTTTTACAGCTGTGGAATGGAAACGGTGTACGTACGTGGGATGAGCACAAACAGGAGGAATTTAACCTGCACGCGTTGCTATTTGTAACCATCAACGATTGGCCCGCTCTCAGTAACCTTTCAGGACAGACAAACAAGGGATACCACGCATGCACGCACTGTTTAGATGACACTGAAAGTATATACCTGGTCAAAAGCAGGAAGAATGTGTACCTGGGCCATCGTCGATTTCTTCCGACCAACCATCAATGTCGAAAGAAAGGCAAGCATTTCAAAGGCGAGGCAGATCACCGGAAGAAGCCCGCATGCGTACCGGTGATCACGTACTTGCTATGGTCAATGATTTACACATAATCTTTGGAAAGGGTCCCGGTGGACTAGCTGTTCCGAATGACGCTGAGGGACATGCACCCATGTGGAAGAAGAAATCTATATTTTGGGACCTACCCTACTGGAAAGAGCTAGAGGTCCGCTCTTCAATCGACGTGATGCATGTGACGAAGAACCTTTGCATGAACCTGCTAGACTTCTTGGGCGTGTATGGGAAGACAAAAGATAAACCTGAGGCACAGGAGGACCTGCAACGTTTGCACGAAAAAGACGGCATGCCTCCGAAGCAGTATGAAGGTCCTGCCAGCTACGCTCTTACGAAAGAAGAGAAAGAAATCTTCTTTGAATGCCTGCTCAGTATGAAGGTCCCGACTGGCTTCTCGTCGAATATAAAGGGAATAATAAATATGCCAGAGAAAAAGTTCCAGAACCTAAAGTCTCATGACTGCCACGTGATTATGACGCAACTGCTTCCGGTTGCATTGAGGGGGCTTCTACCGGAAAACGTCCGATTAGCCATTGTGAAGCTATGTGCATTCCTCAATGCAATCTCTCAGAAGGTGATCCATCCAGAAATCATACCAAGGCTAAGGAGTGATGTGGCGCAATGTCTTGTCAGTTTCGAGCTGGTGTTCCCACCATCCTTCTTCAATATCATGACGCACGTCCTAGTTCATCTAGTCGACGAGATTGTCATTCCGGGGCCCGTATTTCTACACAATCTGTTCCCCTTTGAGAGGTTCATGGGAGTCCTAAAGAAATATGTCCGTAACCGCGCTAGGCCAGAAGGAAGCATCTCCATGGGCCATCAAACAGAGGATGTCATTGGGTTTTGTGTTGACTTCATTCCTCGCCTTAAGAAGATAGGTCTCCCTAAATCGCGGTATGAGGGGAGACTGACTGGAAAAGGCACGCTTGGAGGGGGGACTCAATAATATGCAGGGACGGATATTCTTGGTCTCAAGCACACTACACAGTTCTACAGAACTCTACCTTGGTGACCCCGTATGTCGATGAACACAAGAACAGTCTGCGCTCCAAACACCCGGAGCAGTGTGACGACTAGATTACATGTGAACACATCAGGACTTTCAGCAGTTGGTTGGAAACACGTCTCAGAGGTGACACCACTGTTTGTGACGAGTTGTACTCGTTGTCCAGGGGACCATCTTCGACTGTATTGACTTACAAAGGATATAAGATAAATGGGAATACATTTTACACGATCGCCCAAGATCAAAAGAGCACCAACCAAAACAGCGGTGTCTGCTTTGATGCAGCAACCGAGAGGGGAAAGGACACATATTATGGTTACATAATGGACATATGGAAACTTGACTACGGACATGATTTTAAGGTCCCTTTGTTTAAGTGCAAATGGGTCAATCTGTCAGGAGGCGGGGTACAGGTAGACCCACAGTACGGAATGACAACAGTGGATCTGAACAATCTTGGGTACGCTGACGAACCGTTCGTCCTAACCAATGATGTGGCACAGGTTATCTATGTGATGGACATGTCTACCAGACCGAGGAAAAGAAAAGATAAGGAAGAGAATACATCATACGATGAGCCAAAGCGCCACATAGTTCTTTCAGGAAAAAGGGACATTGTGGGAGTGGAGGGCAAGACAGACATGTCTGAAGATTATGAAAAGTTTCATGAAATTCCTCCCTTCAAAGTCAAGGCTGACCCAAGCATCCTGATAAATGATGAAGATTATCCATGGTTACGGCAGAATAAGCAAATGACACAAGCGAAGAAAAAGTGAAGACTTTCTCCCGCAACTATTATGATGATGCCATGCCAACTTTGTAATAGACGAGTATGATACCATTGTCCGTTTTGTACAAGAAGTGCATCTAGTTTTTGCCGTAACCCTCTCAACTTTCTTGCACATGCTATGTGGATGAAATGATGATACCATGCCAACTTTCAACCTTTTCAGAGTTCATTTGAAATGCTTTTCAATTTTAGGGTCTTATAGCTCAAAATAATTAGTAAATGCATGAAAAATAACAGGCCAAAAATTAAAAATTATGCCACCTACTGGGCCACCACGGCCTAAATACGATTAGAAACCCATCCATGGGCCAGGATTCAGGCCCGTAGAAGGCCCAGTAGGCCCACAGGCATGTACAGAGAGGTTAGGCCCGTAAGCCTGCTTTAGAGATGAGCTCGAGAGCTCAGGCGCACCGCACCTTATAAACAGGTGCGGCTCTCTCTTAGCTAGCGAGGTGGGACTAAACTCACCACCACGCCGCTGTGCAAGGCCATTGGTCCCGGTTGGTGGCACGAACTGGGAACAATTCCACCTGTTGGTACCTGTTGGTGCCACGAATCGGTACTAATGAGGCTGTGGCCCCACGAGCACCTTTAGTACCTGTTCGTGGCACGAACCGGTACTAGAGTTCCTTACTAAGCAGTTTTTTAGTCCCACCTCGCTAGCTGAGAGGCACTAGGAGCAGTTTATAAGCCGTGAGTGCAGAGACGAAGAAGAAGAGGCGCAATGCTCACATTGCTTAGCTTCAAGCCTTGAGGAATAAGGTAGACTGCATGGAGCTATGTGCAGTGCAGTCTACACTATTCCGAAAGGCTTGAAGCAAATCAACGAGCATCGCGCCTCTTTTTTATTTTTAATAACTTATTACAACTCCGGACTTCTTGTGTTCCGACAAAATAAAATAAACTTTAATAAAATTTATGAAACTAAAATTAACAAAGTATTTTCTGTTCAAAACATTATAAGAAACCTCTATTATTATTGAAACTAAAATCATATAAAATTCATGCAACTAAAATTATCGAAGTATTTTCTGTTCAAAATCATTAAAAGCAAAAAGAATTTTCATAAAGAACTTTTTTTGATAGAAACTTTAATAGCAAAAAGAATTATCATAAAGTAAAATAAATAAGTAATTAGAAACAAAATAAAATAAAATAAATAAGTTTTTTGTTGTAAGTATAAAGAAAACAAAATAAATATAGCAAAAAAGAAAACAAAAAACTAAATACAGCAAAAAGAATTTTCATAAAGAACTTTTTTTGATAGAAACTTTAATAGCAAAAAGAATTATCGTAAAGTAAAATAAATAAGTAATTAGAAACAAAATAATATGAAATAAATAAGTTTTTTGTTGTAAGTAGAACAACAAAAAATAAAGCAAAAAAGAAAACAAAAAAACAGGCAAAAAATAAAAATTATGCCACCTAGTGGGCCACCACGGCCTGAATACGACTAGAAACCCATCCATGGGCCAGGATTCAGGCCCGCAGAAGGCCCGGTAGGCCCACAGGCATGTACAGAGAGGTTAGGCCCATAAGCCTGCTTTAGAGAGGAGTTCGATAGCTCAGGCGCACCGCACCTTATAAACAGGTGCGGCTCTCTCTCAGCTAGCGAGGTGGGACTAAACTCCCACCACCACGCCGCTGTGCAAGGCCCTTTGGTCCCGGTTCGTGGCACCAACCGGGACCAATGCCCCCCCTTTAGTCCCGGTTGGTGCCACGAACCGGTACCAAAGGCCCACGGTTCCCGGCCTTTGGGCAGCTGAAAAGGGACCTTTGGTCCCGGTTGGTGGCACCAACCGGGACTAAAGGGTGGCATTGGTCCGGGTTGGTGCCACGAACCGGGACCAATGCCCTTGCTATATAACCAGGACTTGTGAAAATTTCACATCTCCCTCGCCTCCCTCGCCAGTTGCCCCCGCCGCCAGGCTCCCCAAATCGCTCGCGCGCTCCTCGTCGCCGTCGCCGCCGCCGGCCGCCATCCCCGTCTCCCCGTGCCCCTGCCCCGCGCTCGAGCCCACGCCGGCCGCCGCCCCGTGCCCCTGCCCCGTCACCGAGCATGCACGGCCGCGCCCCTGCGCCCCGGCCCGCCCCCACCATTGTCGTCGTCGCCGGCGCCCTCCCCCACTGCCGCCCTTGCCTCGACGCCGCCCCTCCTCCCCGTTCGGTCCGGCTCCGGTGACCCCCTTTCCTCCCTGTCCCCTCGATCCTCTTCATATAATTTTTTCATATAATTTTTTTCATATAATTTTTTTTCATATGCATATGTTGATTATATGGATGGATGGATGATGTATATGTTCATTATATGGATGGATGCATGATGTATGCTTTTTTTTCATATAATTTTTTTAGGCAGATTTTTAGAATTTTTTGTGTATGTATGTTATGTTTATATGTATGTATGTATGTTCATATGTATGTATGTTTATATGCAAAGCCTATGCAAAGAAAATGTATGAATGGTCATATGCAAAGAAAAATGTATGTATGTCATATGCAAAGAAAATGTATGTATGTATGTTCATATGAAAGAAAAATGTATGTATGTATGTTCATATGCATATGCAAAGAAAATGTATGTTCATATGCATATGCAAAGAAAATGTATGTTCATATATATGATGATATGTTCATATAAAAAGGAAAATAAGAAGAGGAAGAAAGGAGAAGAAGAGGAGAGGAAGAAGAGGAGAAATAAATAAGAAGAGGAAAAAGGAAGAAAAAGAAGAGGAGAAGAAGAAAGGAATAGAAGAGAAGAAGAAAAAATAGAAAAATTCTATTTTTTCTTCTTCTCTCCTCTATTCCTTTCTTCTTCTCCTCTTTTTTTTCTTCTTTTTTTTCTTCGATCTTCTCCTCTATTCCTTTTCTTCTTCTCCTCTTTTTATTTGTTCTTCGTTTTCTTATGTTTTATCGGGTCTGTCGTCGTCGATATACCCCTCTCCCGATAACTTCAACACGAGGGGGGTCGATATACCCCCTCCCCGCCGATAATATTATTTTCGCATGTACGTATGTCGTCGTTGTCGATATAACCCCCTCCCGATAACTTCAACACGTGGGGGGAGGGTCGATATACCCCCTCCCCGATAACATTATTTTCCCATGTATGTATGTCGTCATTGTCGATATATATAACTCCCTCCCAGATAACTTTGACATGATGGACGGTCGATATTTATACCCCCTCTCGACCGTGATAACTTATACCACGGAAGCACCCCCCGGCCCTCTCGCTCGACCAAAACTCTCGAGGACACCCAAACCCTAGAAAAAAACGATGTCGGTCTCCTACCCCCTCCCGCCGCGCCCCTACCCTTGAAGCATTGCCTAGGCCACCCCAAACCCGGAATAAGCTAGGTCTACGTTTGCACTAATATATCCACCTGCTGTCATGTTTGTGTAATAATTGCCATGTTGTAATATTTGCAGAAACAATGGAGCACAGACGAGACGAGCAAGCAGAAGAGGTGTTGGGGGACATAATCTTAGCCGGAGGTGATATCTTGTCGTATCTTAAGGACAATGATGGTCTGGAAGAACAGGGTGAAGAAGCAGGCTACGTTGATCGAAGAGTGGAGGAGGAAAGACATGATTATGATGGCTCCGGTGACCCAATGCTGGTGCAAGAAGGAGCCCGTGGTGACGGCTCCGGTGACCGAACAGAGTCCGGCCAGGTAAATATATTAGTTAAGCCTGTGCTGACTAGCTAATTGATGCATTCATTGTTTTGGTATGTACACATATTAATTAACACTCGTCTTTCTTCTTTTTTCTAGCCCTCCGGATCGAGCACAACTGCGGTAAAGAGACGAGTCCCGAAGAGAAAGTTGCGCTCGGATGAAAGGTTTGAGATCACAGCAATCGCGTGCGACGGCCAACCGATTGAACCCATCCGGACAAAGGATGCATTTGCTGCTCAGTGTGGGGTTCTAGTTAGGGACAAGATCCCGATCAGCATCCACCAATGGTATAAGCCTAAGAAGGAAGACCCTGAGGTGTCTTATGTCAATGATATGCAGAAAGATGATCTTTGGACTGAGCTGAAGGCAAATTTCACCCTACCGCCAGAGGAGGATCTGGAGAAGCCTGTTAAAGAGCAATTAATCAAGTCTCATGCTCTTAAGAAGATGGCAGACCTATTCAAGAGGTGGAAGAATGAGCTGAAAACGTTTGTCGACAAAGAAGAGACACCAGAATTCATCGGCCGGTATGAGAAGATCAGAGATCACTGGCCCGCATTTGTGGCCCACAAGACATCGGAAAAGAGTAAGAAGATGTCAGCGACAAACAAGAAGAATGCTGCGAAGAAGAAGCTTCACCATCGCACGGGGTCAGGTGGCTACCTCAAAGCCCGACCTAAGTGGGCCAAGGCTGAGAATGATCTGCTTGAAAAAGGGATCGAACCACAGACAATGAACTGGACAGACCGTTGCCGGACTTGGTTCTTCGGGGCTGGCGGAACCTTGGACCCTGTATCAGGGAGGTGCGTTTGGACGAACGAGCTTTTGAGAATACCAGTCAAGAAGATTGAGCAATATATTGATGCAGCGCAGGAAGGGACGTTCGTTCCAGACAGAGAGAACGACGAGCTCACAATGGCCCTCGGGAATCCTAACCACCCTGGACGGACACGAGGCACGCCAGGCTCCGTTCCGTGGAAGGCTGGTTTTCCGGACGCGGGCGGTTACAAAAGCCAGGAGAGGAGGAAAAAAGTGGAGCAGATCCAAATTCATAAGCTGCACGAAAGGGTTCAAGCGCTAGAGGAACGAGACGGCAATCGACATGCCGAAACTGCCCCCGAAGCTACACCGCCATCTCAGCGGAGAAGCAGCGTGGCTTCCACCGAGCTGCTTCAGCTGGAGCATGCGGCTCCTGCTAGCTACCCCGTGGATGCTATCACGGAGTCTCAACATTGCCACCTTATGGTGGAATGGCAGAACTTCAAAGTCAAGGCGGCTGTTGGCTCTGTTTTATCTCCTGAACCCGGCGCAACCTACCACTGCCGGCCGATTCTAGAAGGATATGCTAGGGTGATGGTTGATGAAATAACGGAGGGATTTGAGGAGCTCCAGCTTGACCACCCTACCGGTGAAGGGGAGACTCGGCTGGGTTCTGCTCTGAAGACTCCATGCCTATGGCGGAAGGAGCTCATCAAGCTTCCGAACTGGACGGCTCCGGCGAGTAAGGGCACTCCGCCTCCTCCTCCGCCTCCTCCTCCTCCGGCGAGTGATCAGGGCACTCAGCCTCCTTCTCCGGCGCGTGGCGGCACTCCGCCTCCTTCTCCGCCTGCGCTGGCGTGCCAGAGCAGCCAGCCTCCTCCTTCTCCGCCTCGTCAGCAAGGGCGGAAGAGACCCGCCGCCGCTGCGGCTGCTCCGGCGCGTCATAGTCCTTCTCCTCCGCCTCGTAAGCAAGGAAAGAAGACAGCCGCAGCCGCTCTGTCTGCTCTGCCGGCGTCTAGCAGTACAGCTGCCAGAGGCGGGAGGCAATACAGATTCGGTCCTTCTCTGAAGACTCCAGAGAAGTTACCATACGAGAGGACCGAGGAGGAAACCAGGAAGATCGTGTGAGCCGAAGTGACAAACTTCTTTGAAGAGGTGAAAGCAAAGAAACATCCACCTCCGGAGGAGAAGGTAGATCCGGTGAAAGCAAAGCGCACTCTGGCTGCCCTGACAAAACCACCAAAGTCTCCGCCAAGAGGCAACTATGAGCGCATTCTTGCAAAGACATATGCCGAAGCGGAGCAGTCAGGAAGTACTGTCAGTGATCAAAGGTTAAAAGAACGACGAGCTATGAAAAAATTGCCCAGCACGCCGAACAAGCGAACCAATCGTGCCCCCCGCTCAAGGTGTCAAAAGACATCGCCGCTAATGATCCGAGGATGGTGCCCGGTTATAGCAATCTTGGAGATTACCTGCCCGACGATGAACATTATGAAATCATGGAGGTGGACAAACACAAATACCATTACGGGAAGCCTCTCGTCAAAGATGAAAGATCTCTAACAACGATGATGCGAAGACTACATGATTGGTACATGAAAACCTGTAGAGATTCTGATGGGATGAATACTTTGACGCTGAGAGTTAAACCGGAGCATGACCTCGTTGGAATTGATCTGCTGAATGTTCCATTTGAGGATTTCTTCCAGTTTTACAATCAAAACGCCCTCGATAAAACAACGATCACTTGCTACTGTCTGTAAGTAGTACTACTTCTGTCATTAAGTCTCTCTATATAGGTCAGCTCTTTCAATGCATGTATTTATAATTATCCTCACGATATTATGCAGATTGAAGATCGCCGAATTGAAGAAAAGACAAATCGGTGATATGGGTTCATTAACACAAATCTCATAGATGCATATACGGTTGAAAAACATCCCAAAGAAGCCGAGGCCAACTTGCTACAATCGTTGGTTTTAAATCAAAACAAAGATATAATACTCTTTCCTTACAACTTCAAGTGAGTGTTACTGTGTTGTGCATATTCGGTTTCCCTTATTAGTCCAGGTTATGGTAATGTAATTGATGACTTATGCATGCATGCGCAGCTTCCACTATATTCTCCTAGAGATTAAGCTTGAGCAGGGAGTAGTAACCGTCTTAGACTCGAGACGAAAAGATCCCCAGGACTATGCGAACATGACTCAAATGCTCGAGAAGTAAGTTAAATCGATCATTATCCACCATATCAGCAACTTTGTTCATTTCCTGATATCAAGTAATTGTTTTCTTTGTCTGGCAGGGTTTGGAGAAAATTCACCACAAAAGCTCCGGGACTGCCGAAGAAGCTGCAATTTAATCACCCGAAGGTAAGTACTATAGTAGCATGTTCGGCGCATCTCCTAGTGATTCAAGCGCTAGTTTCATCAATACCATTTAGCATGCTTGCTTATCAGTTTGATTGACCTCTATTTCTTGTAAAGTGGTTGTGGCAGGAACCCGGGAAAAATTACTATGGATACTACGTTTGTGAGTCCATCCGCTACACGACCTGTGAGCGGGGCTACACTGAAGAACAATATGAAGTGCGTAAGCAATAATATTCACAATTTTATTTTATTACCATCATTTGTGTTGGGTTTCATTTATTCATATATATATATATATATGTATTGACCCCCTTCTTCAAATTAGATGTTTCGGAAGCGGGATGAACTCCTAGCACCAGCTCGTATGCGAGGAATTCAAGAGGAATTGGCGGCATTCTTCCTTGACCACGTGATCGTTGAAAACGGAGAATACTATGTGGACCCTGTATTCCTACAATTTAATTAGGAGATTGTATTGTAAGACATAATTATTGTATATATGTAGCCGGTAGTGTCGGATAGATATACGAGAACTTGTTGTTCGACCAATCTCTCGGAGAAGGAGAGGTGGTCGATATCACTTCTCTCTGTATGCATATGTTCATGACGATCTTCTGTTTCCTTCATTTGATTACTAGCTAGCGTGTCTACTCCTCTCCATACGTATATAGTACGTAGCGTCGACCAAGCACGGAGATAAGAGAGGACACTTCTCTCTATTAATTAGCTAGCTAACACAATATATGAAACACCTAAATTAACCCCCCCAAAACCCCTAAACCACCCCCTTTCAAAAAAACAAAAATCTCAGCTCCTGCCAGCTGCTGACGCGTGGATGCCTATTGGTCCCGGTTGGTGGCACCAACCGGGACCAAAGGCCCCCCTGCCTGGGCTGGCAGCAGCGGCTACGTGGAGGACCTTCTGTCCCGGTTCGTGTAAGAACCGGGACTAAAGGGTTAGGGCTTTAGTAACGACCCTTTAGTACCGGTTCGATAACCGGGACAAAAGGCCCTTACAAACCGGGGTAAAAGCCCCTTTTCCTACTAGTGGAAGTCTAGCCTATATGACTATGGTAATGAGTCTATCCTTTCCGGACTAACCCCTCCGGTTTATATATACACCGGGGGGACCTAGGGTTACATGGGGTCGGTTACATAAGAAGGAATCTTCATAGTTTGTCGCCAAGCTTGCCTTCCACGCCAAGGAGAGTCCAATCCGGACACGGGTGTAGTCTTCGGCCCTCATGTCTTCACAGCCCATCAGTCCGGCCCTATTGATAATAGGCTGGCCGCCCGAGGGCCCCTTAGTCCAAGACTCCCTCAGTAGCCCCTGAACCTGGCTTCAATGACGAGGAGTCCAGCGCGCAGATTGCCTTAGGCATTGCAAGGCGGGTTCCCTTTATTCCCAACTTCAAGATAGTCTTTGGACGCGATAATAGTATCCGGACCTGTAACATGTACCACACACAACCGCCGAGAGAATATAATACTCGTACGAGTCCAGCCCGCTGACAACTTTTTACAACATGACATTACGTCAACCCGGTCATAATTTCGGACCGTTTTTCGTCTGCCGCTCCATGTTTCGAGACGTGGTTGCTATCGGCACGTCTTGTCAAAGCAGAGATCGTGTCCCCTTATTGCGGGATTCTCATCAATGCGGGCATGGGTAACCCAACCGTGCCGTTTATACAGCCCT
This sequence comes from Aegilops tauschii subsp. strangulata, assembly GCF_002575655.3. Taxonomy (NCBI): domain Eukaryota; kingdom Viridiplantae; phylum Streptophyta; class Magnoliopsida; order Poales; family Poaceae; genus Aegilops; species Aegilops tauschii. Next base: position 26,379,212 of record NC_053036.3, on the reverse strand, counting down.
TGGGAATAGGCGAGTTCTAAGGCGAGTGGGGAGGCGCTCAATATTTACTGCCTTTATAAAGGGATAAGGACTCCCTCTTCCCCTCCCACGCATTCTCTCCATCTCCGCCCTTCCAATCTCGAGCTCCAGCGCCCAAGTTTTCATCTCCTTTCCACTCGAGCTAGCACTCGATCATGTCCGGATCCGGAGGTCAGGGCAAGTGGATGGTCTAATCTGTCAAGGAGGAGGACATTACTGAGCTCCGAGTAGCCAGATACTTGGCGAAGGAAATCGCCCACAGTCTGCCGGCCGAGGGACAAGTCGTCCCCACGCCGGAGCCCAACGAGAGGGTGGTTTTCATCCCTCATTTCTTCTGCAGACTTGAATTCCCACTCCACCCTTTCGTCCGCGGGCTGGTGTGTTATTACGGGATAGGTTTCCACGATCTGTCCCCGAACTCAGTCCTCAACATCTCGGCGTTTATCGTCGTGTGTGAGGCCTTCCTCCGCATCCAACCCCACTTCAGGCTATGGCTCAAGGTCTTCAACGTGAAGCCGAACGTGGTGGATGGCCAGCACGCGGAGTGTGGAGGAGCCATGGTGAGTAAGTTATCCAATGTCTCCTGGCCCAAAGGAACTTTTGTGGACACAGTAAAGGAATGGCAGAAACAGTGGTTCTACATCACAGAACCCCGCGGCACCATCTGGGCCGCAGCTGCCGAATTCCACTCTGGCGCTCCCATGTGACTCACCTCCTGGGTCGAGAAGATTTCGGACTGGTGTTCACCTGACGAGCTGATAGCGCTGCAGACGCGCATTCAAAGCATGGTGACCAAGAACGTCAAGCTTGTTGACGTAATCCAGGTGATGCTAGTTCGCCGGATTCTCCCGTGCCAGCGCCGAAGCCGCCCTCTGTGTGAGTTCAATCCGAAGAAGCACCAGACCCTGGTGAGGCTCTTCAAGACTACTCACGAAGGTGCCTGGAAGTTGCTCTTTAAGGGCAACGAGAAACCGCCGGCCACAGATTTGGACCGCGGGCACGATATTGAACACCTCGCCAGCGAGGTATGTTGTGTTTAACGTATCCCCCACTCGTTTGTTTCAAGGATAGTGTCTGAGCTTTTAGGATTTGCTTTCTCAGGATTGGATGGAGAGGGCAAAGCGGATCCAGTGTCCGGCTCCGCTGCCTGAAGAACCGGTCATCCCGCATCTGGCGAAGATGCTGGTGTCGGCACCATACAAGGCGTCGGAGAAGAAAGCCAAGAAGAAGGCCAAGGGGGCCAAAAGAGGCCCCCGCCGCAAGGGTACTTCGGACGTGACGTCTGGAGACGAAGCGAACCATTCCTCCGTTCCTGAGGAGGACGATGACGAGGAAGAGGAGAAGGAGGAGGAGAACAACCCTCCCCCTGAGGAGGGAAAGAAGAAGAAGAGGGCGGCTTCCGCGCATCTGGAGGCGGAAACGCCTAAGAAGGGGAAGGACGCCCCAGCAGTCAATATCGCGTGGGACGTTCATAGCAGTCCGGAACGACGCCCCCGCACAAAGCCCCAGGCCGCATTGGAAGTGTCATGACTCGTACGTGCCTGTATATCCGGCCTTTTCTCTTTATCATCTTGACATGGTTAACTGTACTATTACAGTCCGGCCCGTGATCACATCCAGCGATCCTCATCTGGAGGTTTGTTGGATCCGGTGGAAATGGCCCCAACATGTCGCCGCCGCCCGCTTATTCCCCTGGGCCCAGGGACGACACCGAAGTGTTGTCCCGGAGGACCGCTCCGAGCTTGGGAGGAGCCCAGGACACTGTCGGAGAGGCGCCACAAGGCGAGACCTCCACTGCCGGACACATGGGGGAGCAGATCCCCATGGAGACTGGCGAAGAGGGCCGTATTCAGTTTGGCCTTCAGCTGAATACGATTCTGGACACCCATATGGCTCCAGAATCGGGCGAGCAACCCCCTTCGAAGCAGAGGGGTGTGCCGATTCCACTGGTGGCCCCTGTCCAGCCAGGGGCACCAGATGACCTAATGGAGGCGCTACGAGGCGCCTCCATTGTGGACGAGCACCGTGTCCTTATGGGTGCGGTGATCGAGAAGGTTCAGTCCGCCAAGAGTGGACTGGACGAGGCCTGCAGCAGTCTATTGACAGGTTTTGAGGTAAGTGACGTAGAAAGAGAAAAACCCCATGTAGACAGTAGCCCCTGAGACACTGTCCGGTGTTCGGCAAGAAGAACCGGACAGAGGATCGTGCCTTTGTTGCAGGAGACTAACAGAATATTTATGAATAAGCAGGTGTCGCTGTTGGCCGCGACCTCGCATGCTGCCGAAGTCTCTGAACTGAAGCAGAGGCTAGAGCGAACCGAGAACGAGCTCGGTGAGGTGAAGATTCGGCTCCAGGAGAAGCAAGGTGAGTGACGACTTGCTGTGTATTCGAAAAGAATAAGCGGTGTATATTGACCGTTGTTTCGTAATATGTGTAGGAGACGTGACCGAGGTCGAGGCCCTGAAAAAGGCCCTGGGCAAAGCCGAGGAGAAGGCTATCCAGCAGCAAGCCGCCCGTAAGAAGCTCAAGGCTCGGGTCAACGAGGTCCAGCAGGAGCTCCAGGACGCGGTGAAAAAGTGCGAAGCCTTGGAGCACGAGGCGTCGGTTCGAGAGACCGAACTTACCAAGGCTCGCCAGAGCGTGGAGGCCGCACGGAAGGAGCCCCGGGATGCTCTCCAGGAAATCCAGGAGGCCAAGAAGATCATCGCGGGTAAGGCATTTAACATGCAAAGAAAGTATGCGGAGAGGAAGTACCTTTTACTAACCCGGATTCGGAGTTGCCCAGGTGCTTTTGTGAGTCTACCACGCAGCGTGTCCGACGCCACGGAGTTCTTCCGGGCCAAAAAAGGGAACTCTATGGAGAAGCTGTTCTCGTCGCAGTATGCTACGCCAGAACATCCGATGCCCTTTGCCGATCAGCTGAAGTAGCTGGTCGAGCTGCACAGGGTGGCCGAACTGGCCATGAAGGATTTAATAATCCGGATGTGGCCAGCCGAAGCTATACCCACCAGTTATTTCGGCCTCGTGAAGCGGGTGGTGGAGGCCTGTCCGCGGCTAGACATCATCAAGCGATCAGTCTGCATCGAAGGTGCATGCATGGCCATCGCCCGTTGCAAGATGTGGTGGGCGAAGATGGACGCCGTTGAGGTGGCCAAGGGGCCGCCAGAGGGCAAGGAGCACCGGACACCCGAGCGATATTTTGCGGATGTCCTAGAGGGGTCTCGACTTGCAGCAGCGCAGTGCGGGTAGGACGTTATTTTCGAATGAATACATTCGTATTGTCTTTGCTTTGTATGATTGAAACAAAGTCGGGTTGTAATATAATTTTGTTATGTTTTGATTGTTTCCTCCTGTGCGACCGTGGTGTATGGAATTTGAGGGTTGGCCAGTCGTCGGCATCTGCCCTCACATAGGTAGTATAGAGGTGTTCGGGATGAAATCTAAACAATCTTGATCCAATTATATGGTACTTGAAGGAGTTGTTTAGCGCAACGAACTAGGCAATCAGACTATCCGGCTTAAACGCCCTCACTTAGCCATAAAAGTTTTATAATAAAACATGGGCGCAACCCCTGGTATACGAACCAGGGTCCTATCAACGTCTTATCAGGAAGTACCGATCCTTCGCATAATGCGGAAGAAATCTCCAGCGATTTGTAACCCTCGAACAGCTGACCGGCTCTCGCCGCATCATGACAATCAGTTTTCGGCTTTCTCTACTGAGGTGCTCATTCGGTTTAGACCAGGGCACAATCGTAGTAGTTCTCCCTTTACTACCCTAGCCGATGTAGCGGAACATAGGGTAGCAAGCACAGGAGCCGGGCAACCCAACTATTGACCAAAGACATGATTCGGAGCCAATGCATATAATGCTAAATTCGGGGTGCCGAACTTTTCTATAAGAAGTGTTCGGACTTTGTTGCCGTGTTATGGGGTGATGAGGAGCCCCTGGCAAATATGAAACGTACCAAAGTGTACGGGTGCTAGAAAGTAAGTAATTAAAGGAAAACAGAAGGAGAACAGAGATAGTATCTGGGGCCCTTGAACTTGGACCATGAACTATTTCCGTTTTAGTTGGATTAATGTGTCAAAGCACATTGATACAAAATAGTGCAATAAGCAAACGGCTATTTGACATGCCCCAACCAAAGGCGAGCTGCGTGTGGGTCCTGAAAACGGGTAGAGTAATCGTCGAATTGACCTCTAGAGTTTCCCCTGTACGCCTGTGCTCCGTGTCACTCCGGTGTATTTATCCTTTGACAGGACCAGTAATCAGGCCATCGAAGGAGGCCCGCATAAAAGAAACCTGAAAAAGGGGTAAAGGAAATAGTAAAGTTATATGTCTGTCCGGGATCGGTCTAGCCGAACTGTAGATCCCAGGCTAGGTTGTGTCTCCGTCGATGCCCATGGAATTTTGAGTGCGTAATTATGTACGCGTGGTACGAATGCCACTACCTCATCAGGACTGGGACGGAGGACGAATTGCTAATCGAGCTCTTGACGAGCTGCACTGTCTTGTTGCACTGTAGTCCAGACCCTCTTAATGGTGTCCACGGGCTCAGCAGCCGGATTATGGTGCAGCTTGAGGAGGCCGCTCTGTACCTCTGCTGCCAGGGCGGCGGTGTGCTCTTCTGTACGGAGGGAGCGTTCCATATTTCCATTGACTGTTATAACGCCGTGTGGACCGGGCATCTTGAGCTTGAGATAAGCATAATGCGGTACCACGTTCAATCTTGCAAATGCGGTTCGTCCGAGCAGTGCGTGGTAGCTGCTGCGGAAGGGGACGATATCGAAGATTAGCTATTCGCTTCGGAAGTTGTCCGGAGAACCGAAGACCACTTCCAGTGTGATTGAGCCCGTACAGCGGGCCTCTACGCCTGGTATGACTCCTTTAAAGGTAGTCTTTGTGGGTTTGATTCGGGAGGGATTAATGCCCATTTTACGTACTGTATCCTGATAGAGCAGGTTGAGGCTGGTACCACCGTCCATTAGGACTCGTGTCAGGTGAAATCCGTCGATGATTGGGTCGAGGACCAATGCGGCCAAACCGCCATGACGGATACTAGATGGATGATCTCAACGATCGAAAGTGATCAGGAATGATGACCCCGGATTGAATTTTGGGGCGACTGGCTCTACCACATAGACGTCCCAGAGTGTGCGCTTGCGCTCCCTTTTGGGGATGTGTATAGCATATATCATGTTCACCCTTTTGACTTGAGGGGGAAATTTCTTCCACCCCCCGGTGTTCGGCTGCCGGGGCTCTTCGTCGTCATCCTCACTTTGTGATCCCTTTTCCTTATTCTCGGCATTTAACTTGCCAGCCTATTTAAAAACCCAACAATCCCTGTTGGTATGATTGGCTTGTTTGTCTGGGGTGCCATGTATTTGGCACGGACGGTTGAGTATGCGGTCCAAGCTGGATGGTCCCTCGCTGTTCCTTTTGTAGGGCTTCTTCCGCTAGCAAGACTTGGAGCCACTGAATCCGGCGTGAACCATAGTGTCATCGGTGTTATCGCCATTGCTTCGGCGTTTGTGTATATTGCGCCGGAGCTTGCTACTGTTTTTGGCCTCGGAGGGGCCTGCCTCGCTGGTTGTGTTTTTACTACGAGCCAGCCAACTGTCCTCACCCGCGCAAAAGCGGGTCCTGAGTGTCGTAAGGGCTGCCATAGACTTCGGCTTTTCTTGGCTGAGGTGCCGTGCGAGCCATTCGTCGCGGATGCTGTGTTTAAAGGCCGCTAGGGCTTCGGCGTCCGGACAGTCAACAATCTGGTTCTTTTTTGTTAGGAACCTGGTCCAAAATTTTCTAGCGGATTCTCAAGGCTGTTGAACTATGTGACTTAAGTCATCGGCATCAGGTGGCCGGAGGTAAGTGCCTTGGAAGTTGTCAAGAAAAGCCTCTTCCAAGTCCTCCCAGCTGCCGATGGAATTTTCAGGCAGGCTGTTTAACCAGTGTAGAGCTGGTCCTTTGAGCTTTAGTGGGAGGTATTTGATGGCGTGCAGGTCGTCTCCATGGGCCATATGGATGTGGAGAATAAAGTCCTCAATCCATACTACGGGATCGGTTGTTCCGTCGTATGATTCAATATTGACGGGCTTGAACCCCTCAGGGGAATTCATGATCCATTACTTCATCTGTGAAGCAAAGAGGGTGTGCGGCACCTCTATATCGGGCTACATCACGGCGTAGCTCTCATGGAGTCCGTCTGCGGCATTCGGCCCGGGCGTGGTTAGGTTTGTCAGGTCCGAATAGGTAGCCTTCGTCGTGTCTCGGGGCACGCCCTCGCGATCCGTAGATCGATCTTGTGTGTCCTGCTCTACTATCCAGGTTCTGCTGGAGGTCTTATGTGTGACCCCGAATTGTTCCGTCTCTATTTTTACGGGGTGGTGGGGCAGGCTGCAGCTCGGCCTGAGTTGCCGTTTTATCTCGGCCGCGGGGTGGTCGGTCCGCCGCACTGTCTCGACCACGTGGTGGTCGTTCCGCATTACGCGAGGGAGATATGTGCTTCGACGCCTCCTCATCGAACTGAGGTAACAGTCTGCGTTTCGGGTAGCTCTTGGCTGGGCGCTTGAGGCCGTATTCTTTGGCTGCCAGGACATCAGTCCATCTGTCAATGAGCAGATCTTGTTCAGCTTGAAGCTGCTGCTGTTTCTTTTTCAGGCTCCTTGCAGTGGCTATGAGATGAAGCTTAAAGCGCTCCTACTCCAGAGGATCCTCAGGCACGATGAAGTCTTCGTTGCCGAGCCTTGTCTCCTCCTCGGAGGGCGGACGGTAACTATCGTCCTCCGAGTCTTCTTCTATGGCATGTTCATCAGGGCTGACATGCCCTGATTCCTGATTGTCTTGTTCGGCAGTTTGTTCATCGGGTTCTTCGGTGTTTTCGGCACCATCCGGAGTGTTGTCGTCTCCTGTGCCAGTGTTGCTATGCCTGCAGCGGTGGGACTTAGAGCGGCGCAGCTGACGCCTGCTTTTGGTTGTGTTTTAGGAGGGTCCCCTTTTGCCGGGCTTTCCTTGTCGTCGCCGCTATTATTTTTCGGCATATCTACCATGTAGACGTCATATGAGGAAGTGGCCGTCCATCATCCAGTGAATGGCGGTTCCTGGCCTTGCTCCTTGTCGGCATCGTCGTCCATACCGTCGATGTATCCGGAGGCATAATCAAGCTCGTCGGTTAAGTCTTCGATAGTGGCTATGAAGTGGGTGGCGGGTGGGAAGCTAAATTCTCCATCCTCAGCCCCTAGTTCTAACCGGACATAGTTCGGCTGTGAGTCCCTCTCCAAGGACAAGTTTTTTAAAGAGTTTAGCGCATCACCAAAAAAGGTGAATGCTGGAAGATGTCTGCGGCAATAAATTCGAAAATCGATAACCGATCCATCTCGGTATCAGCTGGCGTATGTGGTCCAGAACTTATAGCCGGAGACGAGTCCGGAGTTCCGGTGACGCAAATATTGCAGGGTGTCGAGTCAGTGTGCGGCTCCAACGCCGCGGACTCTGTGGCCTCGGATGGCACGATCTGCTCCGGCTCTAAGGTCGTTGCAGCAACAGGAACCATCTCCTAGATGTGATCTGATGACAGATTTAAGTCATGCTCATCGGAGCGAAGGGGAGCGATCGCCGTGGTCTCAAATTCGTCGAAGATTAAGTCTCCACGGATATCCGCGACGTAGTTCAAGCTTCCGAATCTGACCTGGTGGCCAGGGGCGTAGCTATTGATCTGCTCCAGATGGCCAAGCGAGTTGGCCCGCAGTACGAAGCCGCCGAATACGAAAATCTATCCGGGGAGGAAGGTTTCTCCTTGGACAGCGTCACTATCGACGATTGAAGGGGAAATCGAACCCTTTGTTGATGGCACAGTGGAACTCTCAATGAAAGCACCGATGTCGGTGTCAAAATCGGCGGATCTCAGGTAGGGGGTCCCAAACCGTGCGTCTAGGGTCGATGGTAACAGGAGACGGGGCACACGATGTTTACCCAGGTTCAGGCCCTCTCTATGGAGGTAATACCCTACTTCCTGCTTGGTTGATCTTGATGAATATGAGTGTTACAAGAGTTGATCTACCACGAGATCGTAATGGCTAAAACCTAGAAGTCTAGCCTGTATGACTATGGTAATGAGTCTATCCTTTCCGGACTAACCCCTCCGGTTTATATAGACACCGGGGGGATCTAGGGTTACATGGGGTCGGTTACATAAGAAGGAATCTTCATAGTTGGTTTCCAAGCTTGCCTTCCACGCCAAGGAGAGTCCAATCGGGACACGGGTGTAGTCTTCGGCCCTCATGTCTTCACAGCCCATCAGTCCGGCCCTATTGATAATAGGCCGGACGCCCGAGGGCCCCTTAGTCCAGGACTCCCTCAACGACGCCACCGATGAGGACGTACTAAACGGAAGACTGACGTGCTTGCCGAGGCGACCAGCATGACAAGTATGATCATCTGTTTTATTACACGTGAACGAAAAAGTCTTAAGAATATGACGAAGGGTGGCGGAGTTCGGATGTCCCATCTGAGCATGCCAAAGATCCACCATGACGGAGAGAGCGACCGGAGTGGAGGTGGTGGTGGCAGTGGAGTGGACTGGATAGAGCTCGTCCAGGCTGTCACATCGGTGGGGTACTATCCGGGCACGGGTGTCCTTGACAGAAAAACCAACTTCGTCAAATTCAACAGTTACAGGATTTTCACGTGTAAGGAAACGAACGGAAACATGATATTTGATTAAGTCAGGTGAAACTAAGACATTAGATAGATGTATAGGCATGGATTTAGGCGGAAAAGAAGCATGACTGACATGAGTAATGGGAAGGGAGGATCCATCCCAACAGTGATACGACATGCGTTATGAACTGGATAGGCAGAGTTGAGATTACCGGGGTTGGAAGTCATGTGAGCTGTAGCCCCGATATCCATATACCAGTCGCCGCCGCTGGTGTATGTGTTGGGTGTAGGAGCGGAGTGAAGCGCCGGGAGGAGGGCCGGATCCTAAGGTGCCGGCGGGAGGGCAGCGGCCGCGGCAGGAAGACGTGGACCACCCCGGTCCAGGGGTTCGGCGCAGCCGCCCAGGGAGCCGGGGGCAGCTGCAGCTGCGGCTGTCGGGGCGCCCCCCCCCTCCCGCTCCGTTCTGCTGCTGCTCCTTCTTGCCGTGGCGCGCCCCGCGACGACGATCATTGGCAGGAGCGGTGGCTGGTTGGTGTAGGCCGGCTGCTGGGGTGGCGCCGGGAAGTAGGAGGCCGCCGGCGGATTGGGGAACCGCGGCGGCTGCAGGGCCGTGGGAGGGGCGGCGCGAGAGGTTCCTGCAGGGCCGTGTTGCGTGGCCCGGGACTTCGCCATCTTCATCCTCCTCTCCTCCAAACGAAGATAGGCCACAACCCTAGGAAAGGTCGGGTCCGGAAGGAACGTGAGTGTGGCACCCCGATCCGCATGGAGCAGGGGGCCTTCACACGTCAGCCCAGGATAACACCTGACGCACGACAGGTCCATAATACAGCATTCCAAGTACAACAATATTCATCAAATACATGTGCATAAGCTTACATCATTGATGAATACAATCATCTGGCATAGCCCTACGGCTATTTGAATGGCAGGGGAAGTCTACTAAAATGGCGGCAGAAGTCTTGGTTTGGCGGCTCATCAACTGTGGCTGGGCTCCACAACTCACATGACTGGCAAGATTACGACCTAGCACGACGGATCAAGCGAACAATTCGGGTACGACCTACAAAACTGGCATGACACGCCAGGTCAGTACATTGAATGTACTTGCAAGACAACCAAATACATAGCATCCAAACAAGCAGAAGACAAAGCAGGAACCAAGCGTATGCAACAACCTATCTCATATCAATTACTAAACATGGCATGATAAAAATTCAACTAAGCATGAACAAAATCATAACATCTACTAACATGGCGATGACATGGTATATCAGATCATGCTTCTAACATGGCAATGGAAAAACATAGCATATCACCTCAATCATGGCATAATTTAACATGTCAATCAAAGCATGGCATGGCATTGCGAAACTATGCTGAAAATAAACTACCGATTATATCTAATGCAGACATAGCATGTTAACTTTATGCAACCATCCTCTGTTCTGCCTTGGGTTTTTAAATACAACATATTATTCATGCAATGCAACCAAACTTGTGCACCGAGTCGCTCGGACTCTCTTACCAACGGGTTGCCTTGCAAACGAACGGTGATCTTTCCGGCGAGCACGACCATGACCAACATTTGGTCTCCAGCACTCACCGAGACCTTGTCTCGTGATCATATCAAAACATCGCCGTGACTTCTCACGACTATCTCAGAGTCCAAGTCGCCATATTCTTGTTATCACATCTTTATTTACCAACTTAATTATTTCAGGTTTATCCTCTATTTCGACCAAGACCTGATAGTGAGACCTACTACGAACTGTGTTGCTATCGATAGACTTTATATACACTCTGCAGAGGTAGCACACTGTACCCACACCACGGAACCCATGGCCTCGTCATCCCATTCGGGTGGACCAACGGCATTCCGACGAAACCGACCTACTGCCATGACACTCTCCCGGCCACTCCGATCTACTCCCAACTGGGCTAGTCCTAGGTGGCCCCGTGTCTACCAAAGACACAACGACCACCGTCGTGGCCAAAACGTCCCTCACAGGGACCGGTACCAAAAATTTAACACCGGGCACACAAGGTTATGTCTGCCTACCTGATCAGGGTAAGCATGCCCATAACCTTCCCTAGTAGGACGCACCGGCGAGAGGCATAGATCGCATTAAGGCCTTCCCACACAGGCAAATGTGGCTCGACGAAACGAAGACTGAAAAAGTTCGATTTGGTGGCACTATGACTCGATCCCATCGATGACGGAAGAGGTTTGTTATTATTAAGTCATTTTAATTCCTTCTCCATCATCATGAGCATATTTAACATGAGTGCAACAATGAGCATGCAGCGTACAAATGCATGGACAAAATATCGAACTCCTCAAGTACACAACTATCGAATACAGAGCATGACAATATCAAGTACTAGCATATCACGGTGCATTTCAATCATCATAACATCTTATAACGATGACATGAAAATAAAGTAGAGTAGTGACATGGCATTATTAATAACAACATTCTAATTAGGATGGCAAACGATATCGTGAGAACACAAGCACGCATGACAGGCATAATGGAATAACTGCAGACGAAAACGATATGAAACAACTGCAACTAAACACACACAAGGTGCAAGCAAAGTCAACATGCAAGTTCGGGGCTCATGATAAGAGGTTGGCTTGCCTGGGGGTCGACAAATACTCCGGGAAGAAGTGGGAAACGATCGTGGAACGATTTGCCAGAAATAGTTCAATCTCGGAGGGGCTGTTTACGGGCAAGGGCAAAATGGTCATTTTCACTGGTGAAAATATCATGAAAATGATATCAACGGAACGGGCTCGACGAAACGAAGACGTGGGCTTTGGATTCACCTGATTCGGGGTTACGGGTAAAAAGATATGACTGTTTAACTACCAGGGACCTATCTGTAAAGAAAATTACTAGAAACCGGGCCCTGGCAGAAAAACAGATCGCGTCTTTCTCAGAAATACGCTTTCCAGAAAGGAAAACACATTATGGCCCGAAGAAGAGCATGAATACGCTTTCGGCCAAGTGAAAGCGCACTCCACGGAACACGCCTTCGGGGTTCCGAAAGCGGAAAACGGCCCAAGCCGCCGCCACTTAACTGACGTGGCGCTGTGCCAGGCCCTTCGGTCGCCGACAGGTGGGGCCGCACGGGAAGGGGCCCGCCTGGCCTGGCTTCTTCCTCCTCCCGCTCGACGCGCGCCTGGCCGAGGGGAGGCGCCCGCCCCGACGGCGCTTGCCGGCGCGTCCGGCCACGGCAGGCGACGGGTGACCTACCCACGGGCTCAGGAGGAGGAGGCACACCCCGGGGTCGTCTCCGTTTCCGGCGAGGAGCGCGGTAGAAGGAGCAATAGGGCTCACGACGGAGGGAAGCTTCGGTCACCGGAGAAGATGGGGTTATGGTGGGGGAATGGGTGGGCTGAGGCCACGCGGAGGTTTGCGGGAGCGTGAGGGTTGCAGAGGTGGTGGAGGAACGGCGAGGGAAGCTCGGGGTCACCGAAATCGGGCGAGACCCGAGGCGACGGCTATGGCGATGGTGGTGGTCAGAGAGGGGCTCCGGGCTCGGGGAGAGGCTCGGGAAGTGATGGTGGACTGCGAGAGAGCTCGGGGGCGCGCTTAAATAGCCGCGGGAGAGCTCGAGGGGGAGGGGAGGAGGTGGCACGCGGCGGGCGACGTGTCCGTGCGCCGGCGAGGGGCGCAGTGTCGGCAGACGCGGCCAAAGCGCATGGGAAGCGGTAGGGAGGCGACGAGGAGGGAGCAGACGCGGCGCAGAGGCTCACGGAGACGAGCAAGGATCGAGGACAAGAGGAGGAAGCGGACACTGGCGAGGAAGAGGACGAGCTCACGGGCACGCACTGCTCGAGCATTGGCACGCGCCGGAGAAGAAAACGAAGGGGGCCAGAGGTCCAGGGGGAAGACGACGGCGAGGGGGAACTATTGGGCATTAATGGTGAGGCCAGAGCTGGTCGGAGCAGCGATGCCAACGCGAACAGTGGCTAGACCACCGTTTTGGCTGGCTGCCCTCGTAGTCACCACTGGCATGGCGCGCTCTGGGGTTTTTACTGATGTAAGTTCATGTCTACCGCGTATTTCTTCGTAACTTGAGTGTTACTACGGTAAAGAAACTGGCAGAGACAAATTGAGCTGAGTAAACCAAGCTCCACAAGTTTGATGTTGCAAACTTGGCCACACTCTAGAGATAAAACCAGAGAGGTTAAATGGTAAATATGATGTCTGGGAGGCTTAGGGTAGAAAGGACTACGGTCCTGGGAGTTTTGAGGAATTTGGACAACTATTTACCATAGTTGCTGTACAACTACCAAATCTGACCCAGAAACTGAATGAGGATGAAGCACTCACTAGGAGTGATGGATTGAGCTAAAACTTGGCAAATCTCGATGATTTGGACATACAATGATGCTGTAAAAAGTACATACCAAATGGACTTACCAAAATGGTACTTCCTTCACAGCTATCATTTCTGTCCAAAAACTTTAGAAAAATCCTCAGGGCAATTGGCTAGATGAAATGAGCCCAAATCTTGTGCAGATAGGTTATATGGATAGGAGAATGCCTGAGAAAATTATCAGCCATAAAATACACTTGCTTCACAAACTGAAAGTTTGGACAGAAAACAAGAATTGCTCCTGTGCTCACATAGTTCAATGAAATGAACTGAATTTGGGTGGAGGCTAATGATTTGGGATACTTGAGAGAATGGAAAAGCTTCATCCAATTTGGAGACTCTATGAAGGTACTTCCTTCACAAAGTTGTATTCTGGTCAGAAACTTTGAAAAATTGCACAGGGAGCTAGGATGAATGGATTGAGCTCATATTTGGCATCCATGGGTTATTTATCCATGTTAACCATCCTGCCAAATTGCAGCTCAATTGGAATTAGGAATAAAGCACTTCCTTTGCAAAATTTCAGAGAAGACAGAAACTTGCATTGGATCATGTGCTAAATTTTCGAACTGAGGAACATGAGATGAGGATGGAACTAGTGATTATATAGCAAGGAAAAGCTCCACAATTTATGTGGGAATTTTCTCTGCTATAAAAATAGTAGTTCCTTTGGAAAATGGAAGAAATGCAATATTGGCATTAAATAGGAAAAGGCAATTTTCCTTATTTAATTTTGGCCAATATACTTGCCAGAGCTTGGATTAGGCATAAGCATCAACTCCACCAATTCTCATGAATTTAGGAGATGTCTAGCTATGCCTTTGGATTTTATTCCTCAGAAAGACAAGAAAAGGAATAAATCATAATTCAAAAATATTGCATTGGACTTAGCAATATTTTTGCATATCCAAGGTTCAGAAAGGTAGAATGGTCCCTGGGACCAATTGGAATGATTAACAGATCAGGGAAAATGATGGCTCCTTTGTAATCACAAGGGCCACATTAAAATTCCAAAAATTTGGAATTTAGGGTTTGAGATGATGCAAATGAGGTCTTGCCCACTGAAAAAGACATGAGCAAGATTTTGAAGGGTTGAAAATGACAAGAATCATCAGAGTCATCCAGCAAACTCAGGAGAAAATTTTGAAAATGAGTGCCAGGAAGGAATAACAGCACAAAAATTGATAACCCAATTTTGGGGCTGTTACAGTGAGGTTGGAGGCCTCGTTGCTGAAGTCTTCGCTCACACCGGCGGTGAGCGTGCTAAGGAGGAGCTCGTTGGAGACCTTCTCCCCGAGGTCGCGGAGCTCGTCGGCAAGTTTCTTAAGGCGCATACAATAATCGTCGATGGACGAGTCATGTTGATGGCAGCCAAAAAATTCCCGCTGAAGAAACACGCGGCGCTGGAGGGCGTTGTCGGTGAAGAGCCCGTTCAGCTTCGCCCACACCGTCTGCGCGTCATCCGTGGCGCACACGATGGTGTGGAAGAGGTCCTTGGAGATGGTTTGGTACTGCCAGGGGGTGATGGTGGGGTCGATGGTCATCCAGTCGTCATCTGAGAACAAGAGATTGGTGTCGACGGAGCCGTCAACGTGGTCGATGAGGTGGTACTCGCGGAAGACAAGGAAGAAATAGGTTTTCCAGGCGTAGTAGGTGGAGTTGGCATAGTCCAGGATGATGGGCACGCGAGCGAAGATGTCAAGATCGCGAACAAGTTCCACCGGAGGAAGAGCCGGACCGTCCAAGGGGTTCGAGGGGATGGAGACGGAGGAGTGGGGAGAGTCCATCAGAGAAGATGGGGGGTTTGGAGCGGCAGCAAAAAGGGGCGGCGGCGCGGTTGGGTTCGACCGGTCAGGGGCTCGGGTGGGTGGTGGCGATCGGGACGGGGGAGAGGAGTGGCGATTGGGACGGGGAAGGGGAGGGAGGTGGCGATCAGGAGGGAGATGGGATGGGAGGGAGGCGCGCGCGGCGGCGGAGGTTGTGTGCGGCGGCGGCGTGGGAGGGTGGTGGCAGCAGCGACGGGGGGGGGGGGGGGGGTGCGGCGGCGATGCGGCTAGGGCTTAGGTGGAAAGCTAGGGTAGGATCGGGAAGGAAACTGATACCATGTTGGAAGGCAATGCAACTCTCGATATTAATCGGGTGCACAACGCACATATCTATGTACAAGGGGAGCCCTCAGACTCATATATACAAGGAAACTAGAGGCGGGGCCGGTTGGAGATTATCCTAACCATATACATGCGTTTAGGCCTACATAATATGTTCAACAGAAGGGGTTGTGCCGCGGCCACCCCGTTGGTGAGTTTCTAACTATTTTTGACAACACAAATAACTTCTAACGTGCATATGTGAGTACATCTATTTTGTTTTCTATATTGATCCATATTTTGAATTTTTGTTTTAGAATATTTAATAACTTTGTTATCATATTTCTTCTATGGTTACACGACAATGCATGTGTCCTGCAAGTTTCACTTTTCTTAACGAACATTATAACCTAACTTCCAGCCCATGAAACTTAACAAATTTTCCAAGGTTGTGTGTTTTAATTTTCTATAAATACAATCACCTCATGGATTCGTAAACTGTATACGGACGTGAATATTTCTGTTCTAAGATCCGAACTATTAGTCCTTCAAAGAATTAAAGAGAACAAGGAACCGGCGGGAAGCAGAAGAAACCCTAGCCAAAGGGTCCTCTTTCTTCCGCGGGAAGAAAGAGAACGAGGCCTTTATTCCTTTTCTAACATCCTGAATTGACATAGTTAGATGCATGTTGAGAGAAATATAGTTAGTGTGGATCAACTATTTGGATATATTGGATTACCCCACGACGGCAAAGGTCAGACACCACCATGCATGTAAACACTAGCATGGCGAAATGCGCATCTGCTATGCAACACAGAGATTTGGCGTTACAGTGTGGCATTCACACTGCCACACTAATAGTTCACGCCATATTTTTCCGATCAAGAATAGTATTGTGCTTCCGTTGCAAAAAGAAATAAATAACATTAATTGTGCTTTAGCGTCTATCAAATGTATCCACCTCTTTCCGATTCGAGCAAAAAGGGCGCATTCGGTGCAATTAACCCATCTTCGGTGCATTGACATGACAGCCTAGCACATTCTTCATTAACCATGATTAAGCAAGTCGTTAGCAACAATAAACACACTTATTTTGTGAGTTCCAAATTAATTAAACGTCTAGCACAGAAGTAAAATGCAAGTATATAGTCAATGCCATGGCAGAGGTGATGTGGATACAAACATTACTTGATGAGTTTAGTCCTTGTATTATTTCGGCTCAAAAGGAACAAATAAGAACATTGATCTTAAAGCAAAAAAGGGACGCACGGCACCTACATAATTTTGCACTTGCTTCTGACATAAAATATTTATTTGTTTACAAGACAACCATGGCAGCCACTGAACATGTATACTTCACAAAGTACATGATTTTCTCCGATTAAGATACAATCAAGCCCCTTCTACTCCTGAGAGGAGCGGTGTCGTCAAATCCGATTGAGTAAAAATTTCCTGAAGGATTTAATTTTTTTTCAATCAATTTCCGGAAGTGTTCATAAACATGACTAGCAAATTCGAATGATGGGTAATCAAACTTAATCAATTTAAGGGATGCACGACCTTCTGGGGAGGAGCGTTGTCGGAGAATCCAATGCCCTTCCTCTTGGTGGGGAAGATGACGAACACAAAGCTGGACAGAAACGCCATGCCCATTGGCAGATTCTTGAGCAGCTCTTCGGTGTTTCTGTTGGCGTCCGGGAAGAAGCAGTTCTGCAGCCCAACGTCGCTGAACGCCACCGTGAGGAAAACCACAGCCGCGAAGAAGGCGTGCATGAAGTCCAGCGGCCGGAGGCGGAGCCTCCGGAACTGATCAAGATCGTTCCACTCCTGCCTCTCCTCCTCGCTGGAGAAGTTGAACACGTTGAAGCCACACGGTGTGGCAAAGCCGTAATATAGCTTTCCATCGCGGCGACCAACGATGCTATCGGTGAAGGAGAAGAAGAGGCACGCGAAGGCAAGGACAGTGACCAGCGTCCCAGTGAGCCACTGGTTGGAGGTCTCGCACTTGCCATGGTTGGTGAAGGACGGGGACAGTGCCTGGTAGGCCAGCACCGTGCCTGTTGGCAGGAGCTGCGCCAGGTTCGCGACGCTCGACATGACCGTGGCCGGTGCAGGCCCCTTGGTAGTCATTGGCGGTGCTGTGCGGGCAACTGTTATCTCATGGTCGTCCTCCTTGGTCAGTGGATGTATCTGGATCGCCGTAGACGACAACGAAGAAGAAGAGGACATTGTACTTACTGTGCTAGCTAGGAAAGTAGGAATGCGTACTCCATGCTGATCGACAAGTAGCTGTTTATATAGACACAGAAATCCTATGGGAATGATTCCAATGTCCAAATTAGCTAGGTTGGCGCGTTGGTTAGTCTTACTTGGTATTGCTGCATGCTGAAGGGCTCTACATGAGTGCATGTACCTGGACATCAACTCTCTAGCTAGTTTTGATTAATGGTTAATCAACTTATAACCAACTCATATGAGCTGTGTAGTTAGCAGCCAGCACGTGAATTTAATTGGTAAATATATGCTAGTCAACGGCTTGTACGCATGTACGCCACTTTTTACTCAAGTTAATTTCCTCCTTAGATCTACCGCGTTCAAAATTACATTGCACACAAAATTTATACGAATAAAGTTATTACTGCTCAAAGCATAACAGAACAAAAGAGGCCATGCATTTTGGAAGTGAGGAACCGGACGCGGAACGTTTGGTTCCTGGGCGTACTTGTGAGAAAATTTAGTAATTCAACAAAAAGTCAAAAAATTTAAAGATATTTTTGAAATAAACATGACCTTTCATTGTACTTGTGAGAAAAATTCCACAAAAAGAAAACCCCCTTTGACTTCTTTTTTAAAGACATTTTTTGGCTAGAATAGTGTAAATAGTGATCTATAATAGCAAATAAATTTCGTCTTTTTTGCGCTGAAGTCAACATTGGTTTTTTTCGTGAAAATTTATATGCTAGTGCAAAAGAAAGTCAAGTTTATTCTAGAAAAACTTCTAAACAATTTTGACTTCTTGTTTAATTCTAAAAAAATCCCCATATAGGGCGTATATACAACCAGGTTCCAAAGTGTATTTCCCGTGAGGAACCACAGGTCTGTGAAAATTTTGGAACCGTAGAACTTGTGACAACAAGGATATAATTTTTTTAGAAGCACCAAGTACAACACAGATGCACTCACACCATACCATCACTTGCACGCACTCACACAATGTCTGTCAGATTGGAGTAGCCCAGCTCAACGTTGGGGTACATCCACATTTATAAGAAACCACAGAGGCAAATCTGGAGTTCGCTCTTGGTGGGTTGGGGTACATCCATTCTCCCAACCATCCAACCAGAGGTTGGAGGTTGGTTGTTACATATGTACTAGAAATACACATATTCAATTTTGTTGTTTTACACGAGCGAAACATGCATGTATTTGCATATACCATTATTATTTTTGTGTAGTTATCCATATTTAGATGTTTGTCCCAATTAATTTAAATACTTATCATAAATTTATGTACTAATTAGTTTATGCATTTATGTACTAATTAGTTTATACAATTACGTTAATAATTGTAAATGAAGTGGGGGTATGATGAAGAGGGGTAAGAAAGAGGTGTTGTGTCGCAAAATAGGAGAGAACTCTTGAGGCAAACTGGATTTAGTTCATGACATTTTTGTAAAATAAAAACATCTATCTTAAAGCAAACAAAGTGAATGGATTGTTGTGATTGTCCTAGGTGGTTGGGATGCTTACTACGGACTTGTACAATTGATTTCTTTTGGCAGAAAAACTCTTTGTTTATAGGAAACTATAACATACAATATATATACTTGGAAAACTTCATGTGTTCCTCTGGTGATATAATATACAGTGAAGCAACATTTATCACACATTCCATTATTTTCTATTAATTCATTTTTTTGAACTGGTCTACTCCCGTTTTCACTACTATGACATAATAGAACTAAATTGTCTGATTACAACAAACAAGACACTGGAAGTTGAACACTCATGGTGATACCGGAAGAGAATATTAAGAAACCAACATCGTGTATGTCTGCAATCGACACACACACACACTATGGAGCGAAAAAGTTGATAGGAAACCCTACCCGAACAAAAACAAACGATAGAAATATCCACCCTATCATATTACATGGCAGCATAAAATTAATGAACACTTAGTCTAACATGGGTGGCAACTATGTACGCTTTCACTGATCTTTTGTTCTTCAAATTCTTGGTATCAAACTTTGTTCAAGGGATGGACGAGTTTCTGGTGAGGAGTCGTGTCATTGAATCCGATGCCCTTCCTTTTGGTGGGGAAGATGATGAACACAAAGCCGGACAGAAACGCCATTCCCAGTGGCAGGTTCTTGAGCAGCTGCTGTGTGTTCCTGCTTCCATCCGGGAAGAAGCAGTTTTGCAGCCCCACATCGCTGAACGCCATTGTGAGGAAAACCACCGCCGTGAAGAAGGCATGCATGAAGTCCAGCGGCTGAAGGCGGAGCCTCCGGAATTGGTCGAGATCATTCCACTCCTACTTTTCCTCCTCGCTGGAGAAGTTGAACACGTTGAAGCCACGCAATGTGGCGAAGCCGTAATATAGCTTTCCGTCGCGGTGACCCACGACACTGTCGGTGAAGGAGAAGAAGAGGCAGGCGGAGGCGAGGACAGCAACCAGCACCGTGGTGAGCCACTGGTTGGAGGTATCGCACTTGCTGTAGTTGGTGAAGGACGCGGCCAACGCCTGGTAAGTCAGCACCATGCCCGTGGGCATGAGCTGCGCAAGGTTCGCGACGCTCGACATGGCCTTGTTCATGGTAGTCATTGGTGATGCCGTGCCGGCAGCTCCTATCTCACTGTCATCGTTGTTGGTTGGTGGAATTATCTGGTTCGCCGTCGATGACCCAGAAGAAGGAGAAGAAGATGCCATTGTAAGTACGTACTGTGCTTGATTAGGGGGTGCTCGTGTCCTAAGGAAGAAGATGCGGACGATTCCGTAGTCCAGTGTCCAAACTAGGTACACATGCATGTATACCTTGGTTTGAACCACTGACCAATAAATAGTGCACACTCGCTAAATAAATTAATATACAATGTCTGCTAACTGCACACTAGCATATGCTAATAACGTATTTTAAGGGTGGCGGTATTTTTTTCAATTCTTTGAACTCGACTTTTTGGTACGGATGATTGGTTTGAACTCTCTAGCTAGGTGTGTTTAAAAGTTGGTGTAAATTGTAATTAATTATAACCATGACTAATTAAGCTAGGACGTTCATTTCATCGGCCGGCTATATAATTGTAGTTATATATATATATATATATATATATATATATATATATATATATATATATATATATATATATATATATATATGCTATTGAAGTCTTGTTCCGGAAAGGTCAGGAATGAGTACTAGATAAGCATCGATCAGCTTCTGTATTTTTTTTCGATAAAGGGCGATTTTATTATCTCAAAATGTAGCATCAAGCGGGTACAAAGCATTATGAGTAACACCCGGCCTCTGCATAATTAGGATGCACACGGCCCCATATGAAGGTCAGACAAAAAATGATGAAAAAAACCCGACAAATTGGCAACAGTAGAGCCCTATAGACCGACACTATGCCTATGTCGATGGAGGTGTTGGATCGATCCGAAGGTTATGTTGCCACCCATGTTGGGGAAAAACCCTCCATAGCCACCTGCTCCAATCGCATACACACCGCCCTGAATAGTGGTTGGTCCTCTGGTCGTTGTAACATAGACCACATACGTAGCAATTGCGTACACCAGAAAATAACCTGTAGAGAAGAAGCATTTTTTTCATTAAAAACCAAATCATTTCTACATAGTCAAAGCGACCAAATTAAGGCATACGCTCCCACCCTTATTAGCGTTTTGAACCTATTTGAAATATCGTCCAACCAATGACCAAAAATATTGGCAACACTTATGGGCGGATACTAATTTGACGCTATTTGGATGACTGGCCACGTAGAACGTGTAAACTTGCATTGGAAAAGGAGGTGTTTGATTGTCTCGTCATGAGTACGAAAACAACACTTCTTACTCCCTTGCCAGTTGTGTCGTGCGAGATTGTCTTTTGATAACACAACTCCCCTACGAAGATACCACATGAAAATTTTCACTTTTAGTGGAATCTTGGACTTCCAAATTTTCTTGTCATTACTCACTGGTACCTCAGAATGTGTGAGCGCACGATACATAGAGTCTACAGTGAAAGACCCTGATGTAGTAAGGTTCCAGCGAAACACATCCCGGCCTTGTGTCAGGTTAATCGAATCCAGTCGGGATAAAAGATTATGCCATGACACAAGTCGGGGGCCAATCAAATCCCGCCTCAACGAAATATTCGGCGGGGATGAACTGAGCACTTGCGCAATGGTATTATTCTTATCGCGAACAATGTGGTATAAGCCTGGATATTTTTCTCGGAGACTGGCATTGCCTAGCCAGATGTCTTCCCAAAAACGAATCACCGACCCATCCTTTATCGCGAAAAACCCAAGGCGAAAGAGATGTTTCTTTGCCTCCATTAGGCCAGCCCAAAAGTGCGAATCGCCAGGTTTCCAAAATGCCAGGGACACCGTCTTTTGACCTAGATACTTGTTGCGCAGCATGGTTTGCCAAACACCATCCACAGTAAGAAATTTGAACAACCATTTACTGAGTAGGGCCTCATTTTTGACCTGCAAGTCATGAATTCCGAGCCCTCCTTGGTCTTTCGGCCTACAAACCACGCTCCATTTGGCCAGCCTGTATTTTTTCTTTTCACCTTCTCCCTGCCAAAAGAATCTGGATCTAAAATAACACAGTCTTTGTAGGACCTCTTTTGGGAGTTGGAAGAAAGAAAGCATATAGAGAACCATATTTATGAGGACAGAGTTAATCAAAACCAATCGTCCTCCAATTGAGAGTAGTTTGCCTTTCCAACTACTCAACCGTTTCTCTAGACGCTCCTCTACATGCTTCCACTCCACAATGGTGAGGCGTCGATAATGAATCGGTATTCCCAGATATTTAATCGGGAATTGGCCATGTGCGCAACCAAATAGGTCGGCATAATCGGCCGCCGCCTCAACGACTTCTCAATCGCTTTTATGGAAGTTTATTTTGAGACCTGACATTTGCTCACACGCTGAAAGCAAGAGTTTCAGGTTTCGAACATTATCCAGATCAATTGTGTATAAGTATGTACTCCCTCAATCCTAAAATGTAAGACATATTTTGACAATACATTATGGGACGGAGTGAGTAATTTTTAACTCACTTGAATTTCCCACATGTCTCTCCTGGCTGGTCGATTTCCGTGGGCATTTCTGAAAGTGATAAAGCTGAACCTTGCACGCAAGCATGACAATAGTTACTTGTGTGCTTGCACGGAAAAGAAATGGGAGCCACTTGGGAAAGACAATGATTTTTTTCTACCACGTCCACTATAAAGTGCACGTTGACCAAGCGTTGAGATTCGTGCGTTCAGAATATTTTCATATATTTCGACGCATTAAGATACACCTTGAGACACGCACACAAAATCTCACAAAGCTTAGTAAAAACCTGACGAGTGCACTCCCTTTTACTGGTACACAATGAAACATTATAATGTACGTGGGATGTATCTACGTTTAGATACATCCCTTTGAGCGTCCAATAATATGAGGTCTAGAACCATCTGTTTGAGTGTCAAATAATATGAGTCAGAGGGAGTATCTAGATACATCGGTTTGACCGTCAAACAATATGGGACGGAGGGAGTAACAAACTTTGAAACAAAAAGATAACCCAATGAAATATTATGTAATGCTATGAAATAAGATAAACTTCGACCAAATTAGGACTGTTGGGACGACTCTCCAAGTTACGCTACCCTTCTGGGTGGCTATCTATGCCCCTATGGGAATAATGGGATGCTATGTAGTGGCATGAGTCAACAAGAATAGAAGGCTGCTGCGTGCAGAATCCGGAGCGGCCAAGCTATGGTTGACGTCTTGATGAAGAGAAGCGATCAGATATTCAGATTGATGAAGAGACAAAGCGGCATGGCCTGGCGATGCTTCACCAAGGGCTATCAATCAGTGAAGGCAATTTGGACTAGCCCATCTTGCTCGTTTTCTCCTGTATTTTTTTTCCATACCTATTTTTTCCTTGGCTATACTATACATGCATACCAGATTTTGGGACCCCATGCCTGGGCCCTGGGCCATCGCCACTCTGGTCATACACCAGAGCCGGCCCTGTCTGTATTTTATAAATTAGTTTCTCATACATTTTTATTTTTATATTTTTTTCGGAGTAGGATTTTCCATCATAGCTTGCCACAGAACTAGTTAAGGTTTTCAACAGTATAAAAGTTTCCACAAATTCTAAAAAGAAACTGAAACAACACATTTGTAATATAACTTGATCCAACGAAGCGATTGCAAAATTACAACTTTATGTGTCCTGGACAAAAAAACATGTAGTTCAATATATATTCATCTCGTTGTGAGTTGAAATGCTTGTTTTTTTTGCCGAGGACACATAAACGCATATTTTCACAATCCCTCTGTTGGATCATCTTATTACATTAGAGAGATGCTCCACTATTTTATATTTTTTATAACTTTTAAACCATAAAGCAGAGCGAGCCTAAACAAGTTCTGCAGGAAGCTATGATGGACATAGTTTTACCATTTTCTTTCAGTTAATTTATTTGTCAAGTTATTAGAGTTCACACCCAATTAGAAATGCTTGGAGGAATCCTAGCCACCTACGCTGATTTCAGACAATCAATTTTGACTACTAGAGTTATAGGCATGATTTCTCAATGAAGTTAAAAGTTTATTGCTTGCCCCTTATAGACTTCTGATGATTCCTTAGGAGAGGTTTTTGGTCATTGCCTATCGTCTAAGTGCCTCCTAGGTGCCGCCTTCTCAACACAGGTGTTGGTTGAGTTGTCATTGTTCACCTTTTTTTGCCGGTGGGTGTATGGAGGTCGGGTGGTGGGTTGGAAACTAGTTGTTACACTAGTGCAGAAAAGGGTAGTGGTGGCGTGGCAATAAGGATATTGGTGGCATGAACACCCAACACCAGTAATATGACGCCACCAATGATATTTAGTGGTGGGTGGTGGCGTTGGCAGTCAAGACCAGAAAACACACACACACACACACACACACACACACACACGTAGATGGCGCGCCACGTGTCCCATTCACTAGGAATAATCATCAGCAGTGACATGCCATTAGTAGGCGTTCTGGGCCCACCACTTGTAAACAATTCTGCGGTAGTGTATGATCCAACCTTTTTCGAAAAGTCCGAAAAGCCTCAGCATTTGCATGAGTGATGCACATAGCCTATTAACCGGGATCTCGTACGTGACAAAATTACAAGTGCACTTACATTTTGTAATTTTGTCTTTTTTGTAGAGAGCTCCTTGAATGTTATTTGACTATCAAACATTGCAAGCCTCCATAACATTTGTTGATGATCATTCCCACAAAGTTTCAGATTTTTTTAAAATATTTTGCTATGTTTTCTTGCGTGGGTGCATCATGGGTGCACCGAAGGTGGGTGCAGCCAGTACTTTCCCAATCAATAAAAACAGATGAATATTGAGTGGTTGAGCCATCGTATGTAAAACAACTTGGTGCAGCCACTCGTGCCAGTTAGACATGCATGGTCATGACAAGAGAGAGACGTATGCATTATGACGGTAAAAAATAGCGACCTCTCACAATACGAGTGGCTGTTCGACGAGGCATCATATGTAGCTTCTATCAATTCAAGTTGCCGGACAAGGAGAAAAAACGATGTTCAAGGTCCATATGTACAATTACCAAGTTGGAGAAGCAATCCGAAACAAGCATAGTAGCAGCTTCGCCCTCATGGCTGTTAGAGTGATGACGGTGGGACATGGAACGTTTTTATCATTCTCGCAATCACAGAAATCTGTGTGCATTCTGTATTGTATACCTACATATAAACCTTCCATTGGTTTATCCTTGCGCACATAGAATTGTTTTCACTTTTAGTGCACTTTCGTGTTAATCTCGGTGTATACTGAAATTATTTACTTACAGTCAAAATATTTCAGAAACCGGTGTTACACACATTGTCAAATTGTTTTTAAAGGATCTGGTTGGATTTCAGTCAAAATCAATAAAAAATTCGGTGTTTCGCCCGAAATGAAAACCGAAATGACTGAATATGAGTGAAATTCGGTGACTTTGACAAAACGCTGCAATACTTATGAAACTGAAATTTAAAACCATGGCACATAATACAAAATTTCAGAAAACCATTGGCATAGATGACAATAACCGCACTTTATGTAATATGTTTGTTGCTCGTATGTACTACCTCCATTCCTAAATATAAGTCTTTTAGAGATTTGAATGCTACGGAGCAAAATGAGTAAATCTACACTCTAAAATATGTCTGTATACATCCGTATATAGTCTTTATTGAAATCTCTAAAAAGACTTATATTTAGAAATGGAGGAAGTATATATTCCCTAAGGTAAATACATCTGGAGAATATGCATCGTTCGTTCCGCCATAGTTATGTTTGCTGAATCCACTGGTGCTGAGCAGACATGCATGGCATATGTCATGAGACCATGAGAGAGAAGTCCACCCCATGTGCATGCATTTATAAAGGGAGCGTCCACCCCATGTGCATACATGTAACCTCGAATCAAATGGAAATACAACTGCGGCCGCAGGCTGCTCGTGGTGTCAGTTGGAGCCGCCGGCATGTATATATATACGTACTTACGCGCGTACCTGGACAACTCTGCAACTACTGGACCTTGAACGAACACAAAATTAAACTTACACTGGCATATAGAGTAATGAACTTGGAGAAAAACAATCATCGCAGATGCTAGAATGACAGCCGGACATCGATGGTTTTTTATGCTCTTGGGTCAGAGGAATCTCCCGGTGCATTGCATGATGTATCGTAGATGTAGATGTATATTTAAGACAACCAACTATAACCAACATGAGCGTGGTTCTTAAGTAATGACATTATAGCCGATGCAAGAAAATTCCTGTGGAGATCTAGGCTCATGTTGATCTTGTGGAAACAGAAGTTGTGCATTCGATCTCTGGGGAGAAGTTTCTTCTCCGTTTTGACATGGCGATGATTATACTAAAGGAGAGAATACATCGGGGGTATATATTGAAGAATAACAATGTTATGAGATCTGGGGAGACACATGTCATATTGTGAACTTGATGAAGAAATAGACCCTATCTCATTTTTTTTCCGCTGGTCGACCAACCAGTCTAGGTGCGCAGTCACCACAGTAGATCTATTCTAAGTCGCTAGAGAGGGGAAAGAAACATTCAAGCCGAAGGAGACGTCTACAGTCCACACGTGCATGCATGCATGCATGGACCCACGAATCCAATGCAAATAAAGCTGTGGCTGCTAGCTTGTAGCAGCCGACATGTATATATCTATGTACGTCCAAGTACATGGACAACTCTGTAAGCACTGGATCTTGAACAAGAAATTTTTTATACTATGTAAGACATGTAACCAAGTTGGTGGAAAACAATCATCAAGGCTGCTAGAATGACAGCCGGACATGCATCGATGTTTTTTTTTATCTTTCTCGAGGTCAAAGGAATCTCACGGTGCATCGCAGGATGTATCGTATACGTAGTAGCGTGTAGATGTATATTTTAAGCGAACTAACTATAACCAACGTGACTAGTTTAATTGTACTTTGCAGCCACCACGTTAAATTGGCTATGGCTCCGCAAAAAAAGAATGGTATGGAGGTCTTCTTTCAGGAAGGTAATGATGTCTGTGGTTTCCCTGGCGGCTGCTAATGCGGCAGCTCGACGGACAGTAGAGAGAGATCAACCTAACATTCTCCCCCTTATCTCAACTTTACTTTTAACTTTATACTTTCTAATTTATCTGTTTCATCACATATTGATACATAAAGCATGTTTCATCGTCACGGCTTAATTGCCGTTAGAATCATACAGCTACAACATACTTTATGTTTAGAAACAAATTCTGTTCCTTTTGGGCCTATCCAGGAATCATAAGGCTTTCCCTTAAACCCATGCCGGCTAAGTGTTCCTTGAACACATTGGGTGGTAAGCCTTTCGTTAGCGGATCCGCAAGCATATCTTTTGTCCTTATATGCTCGAGATTTATAGTTTGATCCTGGATTTTATCTTTCACAACATAATACCTTATCTCTATTGTTTTGGCAGCATTACTCGACTTGTTGTTGTGAGCGTAAAATACTGCGGGCTGGTTGTCACAGTACATCTTTAGTGGTTTGTGAATACAATCTACCACTTTCAAGTCGGGTACAAATTTCTTTAGCCATATCGCCTGCCCCGTGGCTTCGAAGCATGCTATGAATTCTGCATACATCTTGGATGATGCAACTATCGACTGTTTGGAGCTTTTCCACGAAATAGCTCCCCCAGCGAGGGTGAATATGTATCCTGACGTGGATTTTCTATCATCTCTGCCCCCCGCAAAATCTGCGTCTGAATACCCTTTTATCTCTAGGGAATCACTTCTCCTGTATATATTAGCATGTAGTCCTTCGTGCCTTGCGCATAACGCAATGCTTTCTTTACCATCTTCCAGTGCTCTAGGCCTGGATTCTCTTGATATCTACCGAGTACCCCGGTGATAAAAGCTAAGTCAGGGCGAGTGCACACTTGTGCATACTGTAAGCTGCCAACTGCCGAAGCATATGGTACTTCTTTCATTTGATCGATCTCATACTGGTTCTTGGGACATTGAAATTTCCCAAAACTATCGCCCTTGACTATTGGAGCAGGTGTGGCTTTACTCGCATGCATATTATACTTTTTAAGAACCTTTTTGTAAATATGCTTGCTGAGATAGTCCTAAGACTCCATTGTTCCTATCTCGGTGAATTTCTATGCCCAAAACATATGATGCTTCACCAAGATCTGTTATGTCAAAATTTGAGGATAAGTATTTCTTTGTTTCTTGTAGTAGACTAACATCACTACTAGCCAACAGGATATCATCCACATACAAGATTAGGAAAATATATTTCCCATTTTTAAACATTGCATAAATGCAATTATCCTCAATATTTTCTTTAAATCCAAAACTTTTAATCATTTGATTAAACTTTAGATACCACTGCCGAGAGGCTTGTCTTAATCCATAAATGGATTTCTTCAGGCGGCATCCCATATTTTCCTTGCCTTCCATGATAAAACCCTTGGGTTGTTTCATGTAGACCTTTTCTTTTAAATCACCATTCAGAAATGCCGTCTTAACATCCATTTGATGTAACTCTAAATCAAAATGAGCAACTAATGCCATTATGATTCTGAAGGAATCCTTACATGAGACTGGAGAAAATGTCTCATTGTAATCTATCCCTTCTCTTTGTGTAAATCCTTTCGCCACGAGTCGTGCTTTATACTTTTCTATATTCCCTTTAGAGTCATACTTAATTTTGTAGACCCATTTACAGCCTACTATTTTGGCTCCTTTAGGAATTTCCTCTAAGTCCCAAACATCTTTGGAACTCATCGATTTCATCTCGTCTTCCATTGCCTTCATCCACTTCGATGAATGAGGGCTTCTCATGGCTTCTTCATATGAGGTGGGATCTTTTTCCATATGAACCATTTCTGTGTTATAAACTTTAATGTCAGTAGAAATAGCTGACTTTCTTGGTCTTGTAGACCTTCTAAGGGCCTCAGTTTCTGGCACATTTTGTGCCTCAACTTCCGGCACTTCTTCTAAATTTCGCTGTTGCACCTCCCTTTCATGCTCAACAACGGGTTCAGTCGGCTCCTGACGGACAGGTTCCGGGTCTTTCCCCATAGCTGTCATGGGTGGAGTTGCAACTGGTAGTGAGAAAAATGGCTCCTGAATCATCGGATTAGGTGCATGCACCCTCTTCTCCTCAAGATCAATTTTCCGAGCTACCAAGCTCCCCCTCATCATTTCGTCCTCTAAGAAGACTGCATGTCTCGTTTCTACAAACTTTGTATATCTATCAGGGCAATAGAAACGAAAACCTTTTGATCTGTCTGGATAGTCAATGAAGTGGCAACTTACTGTTTTGGGATCTAACTTTGCAATGTTTGGATTAAACATTTTGGCCTCAGCAGGGCACCCCCACACCCTGAAGTGTTGTAGGGAGGGCATCCTTCCTGTCCATAGCTCGTACGGTGTTTTGGGCACCGACTTGCTTGGTACTCTATTGAGAATGTGAATGGCGGTTTTAAGCGCCTCCATCCATAATCCCAATGGCAAGTTGGAATAACTCATCATGCTGCGCACCATATCCATAAGGGTACGGTTGCGCATTTCAGCTACTCCATTTTGCTGAGGCTCGCCCGGCATTGAATACTGGGCTACTATGCCAGTCTCCAGCAAGAACTTCGCAAAAGGTCCAGGGACTTGGCCATATGGAGTGTGTCGACCGTAGTACTCTCCCCCACGGTCGGACCTTACTATCTTTATTCTTTTATCGTGCTGATTTTCAACTTCAGCTTTGAATATTTTAAATTTATTCAACGCTTCCGATCTTTCTTTGATTGGATAAATATAACCATAGCGGAGTAATCATCTGTGAATGTGATGAACGAGTCATATCCATTCACACTTTTCACCGAAAATGGTCCACAAATATCAGTGTGAATGATTTCTAGTGTGCCTGTGCTATGGATTGCACCTTTTTTGATTTGTTTTACGTACTTTCCTTTAATGCAATCTATGCATTGTTCTAAGTCTGAAAATTCTAACAGAGGAAGAATTTCACTTTTGACTAATCTTTCTATTCTCCCCTTCGAAATATGGCCCAAGCGACAGTGCCATAATTTCGATGAGTCAAATGTTCTTTTTCTTTTCTTTTGTTCTTTATTCGACGCAGAAACATGTTCTTTCACATTGCAAACGGAATAAACTTTTTCATGAAGTGATAACAGATAAAGCTCATCATGTAGTCAAGCATCACCCATATAAGCATTATTTAACCAAATGGCACACTTGCCATGTCCAAAATAACACTCATAATTATCTTTGTCCATGCAAGAAACACTTATTAAGTTTCTATGACATGATGGAACAAATAAAACATCTCTAAGTAGAAGATTGAATCCATCAGCTAACTCCAAGGAGATATCACCGACAGCTTCAACTTCTGCTTCAACTCCGTTCGCCACTTCAATGCGTCTTTCGCTTCTTAGCGTAGTCCGTGTCGAACGGAATCCCTGTAAAGAATTTGCAACATGAACAGTTGCTCCTGAGTCAATCCACCAAGTGGATTTTGAAAACTGTGCATACAGGGATTCATTGACAAATGAAACTATATTGTTACCGCTTTTTGCCATGATCGACTTTAGCCAAACAGGACAGTCTTTCTTGTAATGCACGGTCTTCTTACAGTGGAGACAAGTGTCTTTGTCCACTGAGAAAGGCTGTTGCTGACGCTGATGCTGATAGGAAACTTTTCCTTGTGGCTTTGAAGGAGAACTTTTGTTGTTTAGATTGTAATTCTTTCTTTTGTGACCCTGCACATAGTTGAGTGTACCACCATGTGAGGCTTTGAGTCTCTCCTCTTCTTGAACACACATTGCTATTGTCTTTTCAACGTCCCATGTTCCAGGTGACATATTATAGTTCGCAACAAAAGCTTCAAACTCCTTCGGCAATGAAGCCATGACAAGGTGGACCAGGAGCGCTGGTTTGATCTCCAGATCCGCATCCATGGGTTTGAGCTTTGCTGCCATATTGCTCATCCTGAGGATGTGCTCTCTTATGCCATGACTACCACCTGTGTATTTTTCTGTCACCAGTTGCTCTAACACCTGGGTGGCATATATCTTTGAAGAGCCAGTGAACTGGCTCTTTATCTTTAAGAGCAACTCCCCTGCGGAAGTGCACTCTGCAATGGAGCCCACAATGGCGCTCTCAATGGTGTTCTTTATAAAAGCCATGCATTTTTTATTTGCATTGACCCACTTTTGATTATCTATGAGGTAGGACTGCTCCAAAGGAGCATAGTCCCCTTTCTTTTTAGCCCATGCAGCATCATCATCAGTAGCCTCTCTTACTGGCTCTGTGGGTCTGACCGGCTGTGGTTTCTCCACAGCCCAGTCAAGATCAGCACAAACAAACGCCAGTTCAACTTTCTTCCTCCACTCAGTGTGGTTGTCACCTCTGAGTGTCGGAACTTCTTTTAGGCAACTCATCAAATGAAAGCCTCCTGAAATTACAATTTA
Source organism: Aegilops tauschii subsp. strangulata (assembly GCF_002575655.3). Classification (NCBI taxonomy): domain Eukaryota; kingdom Viridiplantae; phylum Streptophyta; class Magnoliopsida; order Poales; family Poaceae; genus Aegilops; species Aegilops tauschii. The sequence continues at coordinate 26,347,786 of NC_053036.3, read as the reverse complement.
AGTGACATCAATATAACAACCATATGTATTAATCTAACGTTGGTCAAATTAAACTATAATTGTCTATGCAATTAAATCTATATTACCGTTGGGCAAAAATTATAAATAAATGCACCTTTAAATTTCAATAATTAAACATGATCATGTTATTAACAACGTTGGTCATAAAAATAACATAATCATATTCATTTTAATAATCACTTTAACATGCTCTTTAAAACTTAATACTATGTAAACTTTTATTTTCTTTGTAAAAGAGCATTAATTATTTACGCAGCGGAAAATCATGAATAAAATTCACGAACTTTTTACTTTTTACAGAAAGTTTTCTATGACCGAATAAAAAATCAAGAACTTTTTTAGTTCTAGAGAAACTTTTACTTTATAAAATACATAAACTTTTCTTTTTCTGAAATAATAATTCAATTCTTCTCTGAAAAAACCGAAAAAAGCCGCAACACAGCCTAGCACGGGCTAAGCTGCGGCCTCGGCCCAGCGCGCCCGCGGCGGCTGGCGGCCTCGCCCAGCGCGCCTGTGACGGCTGGCGGCCTCGGCCCAGCGCGCCGCTCTCCACTTTCGGCCTAGCCACGGCTTAGGGTTTGGATCACGGCCGTCCGTGACGATCCGACGGTCCAGCGCGGATCTCGCTGGATCAAAACCAGCGCCCGGTCGCGCTGATGGAAACCCTAGCGTATCTCGTTCATTCCGTTTCTCCTCTGCCTCTCTCCCGCAGCGCCACCTCTCTGGCCACCCGGTCGCCGACGACGGCGGCGAAAAGCCACCGTGCCACGCGCGCTCCCTTTGCTGCGGTAGAGAGAGAGAGAGGGTCGGGCTTGCGTGCTCCTTTTCTTCCCCTCGAGTGGGCCTTTGTGATGCAGCGGGGTCGGGGCTCCGCCGGCCGCCGGCGGCGACCGCGCGCCACCGCGCCGCGCGTGCACCCTTTTCCCCTTCCCCTTCTTTTCTTTTTATTTCCTTCTTCTCTCTATCCACCGAAACCACTGAGAGAGAGAGATCAGCGACGCCAAGAGAGCCCTGCTCTGCTCCTTTGTGCGATACAGCGGCGCCTCCCCTGCCCCCCTTGCCGGTGCGCGCGAGCTCCCGAAGGAGAGCGCGCCGCCGTCAAGCAGTTCGGTGGTGGTGCCCTTTGCCCCTTGCGGGGTAGTGTTCTTCGTCCCGAATCCTCGGCGTGCCGATGCGATTTGGGATCGAGAGGAACGGCGCGGCCGAAGCGGCGGCACAACTTTGCTTTGAGATTTCTTTGCCCTCTTTTTGCTGTTAGGGTTCTTTGGGGAAGGGGATCTCTTTTTCTTTTTGTTTTTCTGTTGTAGTTTCTTTGTACCAAAATCGACTAGCCCGATCTGGCTGATACCATTGATAGAACTTTGGATCGGAGTAGGCTAGTAGATCCGGTGAACCTACCTTGTCTAGTAGCAGATGAACTCGAGCTGGAGACCATCGTGGTGCTGTGGCACATGGCGATGGCGGAGAGTGGGCGAGGTGGTGGAGCTTCCCGTGAGCACCGCGCTAACCCTAGATCGGTAGGGATTGTTGGTGGGGTTTGTGGCAGCGATCAATCTTGTGAGTCGTGCCCCGGCCCCCACCTCTGTTTATATAGCGCGGGTCACAGGGGCCCACCAACCATGGTTTGGTTGGGCGCCCCCGATCAGGGCGCGAGTCAGGGGCCCGTTCAACCCGTTGGGCTCAAACGGGAGAGAGATCAACCTAACATCGTATACGTAGTAGCGTGTAGATGTATATTTTAAGCGAACTAACTATAACCAACGTGACTAGTTTAATTGTACTTTGCAGCCACCACGTTAAATTGGCTATGGCTCCGCAAAAAAAGAATGGCTATGGAGGTCTTCTTTCAGGAAGGTAATGATGTCTGTGGTTTCCCTGGCGGCTGCTTATGCGGCAGCTCGACGGACAGTAGGGAGACGCCATTGGGATTGGTCCTTGTTGACCACTACAGCCTGCGGCGGGTAGAAGCAGATTGCAGGGGCCGCCGAGTGGTCCATGTGAGAGTTTCTCTTCGGATCCGGTGGTTGACTTCAACATGGAGATGTGAACTTTAAACAACGGTTTGACGCAGATAAATGGTTGTGCAGCGGCTGCTAGGGTCGTGCAAAAGAGGTGGCGACAACACATAAAGGATATCAATGATGGTGCTACTTGAGCACTCGGTTTCGAGCTCTGGGGTGAAAACCTAGGTGGAAGTGCAATTGGCACTCAATTATAATTTTGGTGCCGATCACAATATGATTTGCGAGGACTAATGTTGGTTGCTAAGTTTATCTCACGACATTAGCTTCTCTACTGTGTCTACCGACGTCGGTAGCCCCATCGATACAAAAAGGGAAATAGACGGTGTTTTCAGTGACTCGGAAAGTTTTTTGGGTTTCTTTTTGAGTCATAGGAACATTCATACTATTAAGATGGGTTGCTGTGATTTCGGATTTGGAGGAAAACTTTTCCATGCACCATTATCCCAATCTGTGTTAGGTTTCGTGGGAAGAAGAAGACTCCATTTTTTTTCCTTACTAGTAGTCCGGGTGCACGGGGCTCCCACTGTCTGGGTGCCCGGAGGCACCGGGGAGATGGCCGCTAGGTTTGGCCGGGTCCGGGTGCCCGGGGTCACCCGACAGTCAATAGAGAATGAAATGTGTAAAGTTGATATAATTAGTTTAGAATGAGTGCACGTGTCACAGCCCTAGCTAGTCATTGCTTGACTTTGCATAATCATCCATGCAACATGTTTAAATTCAAATAAAGTTGAAATCGGGATTGATCAAGCCCTAGCATCAGAAGAATTCAAATACGTTCAAATAAAAATATTTTCAATGAACCCAAAATGCCGTTCATAAAAGTTCATGATTTTTGATCAGGGTGAAAACCTCTGCCAAAACTGATGCACATATTTCTAGGCCATTCTGGACTTTTGAATTAACACATATTGTATTTGAATTGGGGCATTTAAATACTATCAACACTTTTGAATGCTCCAAAAATTCTGGGATTAGTTGAGGGCATATGAAATAATTCATTTAGTGCCCATAATTATTTTCAGAGTTTTTAAAAGTGATATGGTTTGGAAAACCAAATTAAAACAATTGCAGAATTAGAAAAACATAAACAAAAGGAAGAAAGCTGACCTCTGTGGCCTGTTACTGTAGCATCTGGCCCAACTCCTCCCCTGGCCCAGCCCACTAGGGGCAAGAAGGATGCAGCGCGTGGTCGCCGCAAGAGCGCACGCGCCTGGCCAGCTCCACACTGCCTGCCTCCTCCCGACCCGTCCAAGGCCGCCACGACACCCCTGGAACCCGCTGGGCCTCCTCCTCGAGTTCATTCCTTCCCCTGGCCCTCTCTCTCTCTCTCTCTCTCTCTCTCTCCCTCACCAACCGAGCGCCGGCGTCGCCGCCGCTCTTCGTTGCCGTAGCCACAGCCACCGCCTCGCCTCCCCGACGAGTCCAAGAGCTTAGCCGAGACTCCCTCGTCCTCTCCGTCATGCCACGAGACACCGGGCGCCCTGCATCGTCGCCATCGACATGATCTTCATCCTCGGTTGCCGACGATCGCCGCCGTGGCTCCAATGCCGTCGAAGCCTCCCCCGAGCTCGCCGACCCCTCCGTTCGATCTGCTGTGAGCTGCTGCATCGAACCCTTCTTCCCACTTGCTCGATTGCTTCCTCTTACGCAGTTGCCCTTCGCGGCCGAGAGCTTGGCTCCGTCGGACAAGTCGTCGCCGTGGCCACCGTCGCCTAGGGCCGCAACCGAGCACACCACCGTGCTCAGCGCAATGCCAGAAGCCCAAAACCCCCACCCATTGCTCCTGCCGTGCACCGCATCCCTGTGTTCGTCGTGGACCGAACTCCGACCGCCGCCTCTGTGCTCACCGTCATCATTTCCGACGACCCCGAGGCCTCTCGATCGCTCTGCTAGACGCGGTCGAGCGCGGGCTACCTTCTGGTGGCCTTCGCGCGTCCAGCCGCCGTCTGTGGCGCAGCCCCGGTGAACATCCGCCGCGTTTTTGGTCGCCACCGGCCGAACTCCGGCGACTGCCGACGTGGCCGTAATTAGGACTAACCACCCACCTAATTAACCACCTCACTGCCACTGACAGCGGGCCCTACCGCTGGGTCAAACCCAGTCAGCGCGGGATTTGACCGCAGTTAACTAATGAGTCACTGATCAGTGGGCCCCACTGGTCAGGTTTGACCCTGGTCAGCCTCAGTTGACTCGCTGACATCATTCCGCTATCATGCTGACGCAATAAAGCTTTTATGGCGTTTTTATCAATTCAGGAAATTCCAGAAAATTGCTTAAACTTCAAAAAATCACAGAAAATCAACCGTAGCTCAGAATGAAATAATTATATATGAAGAATTATTAGAAAATTCCAAAGAATCTGTTTTGGCATTTTCATGCATGTTAGAACAACTTTTGTTCACTGTTTAGGACAAATCATATAAATGGCATTTAAATCATCACATATGGGGTTTAATTTTGAACCTTGGGTTCAAACCAACTTCATTTAAATTGTTGCTAGATGCCTTAGCCCAAATCACAACATATTCCCATGTCATGATCATGCATCATATTGTTGCATTGCATTGATTGTGTTCCTTCTGTGTTGCCGGTGTTTGTCCCCTCTCAGTAGACGTTGTTCGGATGATGTGATCGATGACACCGATGAAGAGCTTTTACTATCTTCAGATGTGCCAGGCAAGCAAACCCTCTTTGATCACTCTGATACAATCCCACTATCTCGCTCCTGCTCTCTTTTACTGCATTAGGACAACAACGATTCAACTGTTACATATTGCGGTAGTTGAACCCCTTTCCTCTGCATGACCTGTCTTTGCCACAGTAAATAGTTGAAACCCACTAGCATGAGTAGGAGTTGTTTTGCGCCATGATGTGCCTACTCATGCATGCTTGTTTGTTATGCCTTCTATTGCTTAGAGTTGTGTAGATTTGTACTCACGTTCACTTAATTATATTTTTGCAGAGGAGACTTCGGTCTAACTAGTAGTTCCGCGTGGACTTCGACGTTTAGCTTGTTACCTCAGCTACGGTCCTGTACCCTTGGGAGGGTCTTGTAGATAGTCATGCTTCTCAGACTTTTTCATTTGTAGTTGTCTGTACTCAGACATGTTATGCTTCCGTTGCTTGTATGCTCTTCAAGTTGGGTCATGTGACCCCTGTTTGTAATAAATGCTATGTGGCTCTTGTGGGCCTTTATCTACATGAGTTGTTGAGTTATGTTGTGATGCCATGTTGTACAATACATACTTGCATGTTATGCGTACGTGTAACGTGTATTGCTATGTGTGGGATCCGACACCTAGTTGTTTATTCTTGGTAGCCTCTCTTATGGGGAAATGTCTCCTAGTGCTTCCACTGAGCCATGGTAGCTTGCTACTGCTCCGGAACACGTGGGATGATCGGCATGTGTCCTTCTTTGCTCCTGTGTCTGTCCCTACGGGGAAATTTCACGCGGTGCTTACCGGAGTCCTGCAAGCTTGCCATGGCCCGGTTTCACTCGCTGCTGACCGACACGTGCATTGCTGGGTCATGTATGCCTGTCCATGTAAGTTAGTGCCACCTTGGGTTTACGACTAGTCATGTCGGCCCGGGTTCTTTGTCATACGGATGCTAGCGACACTATCATATACGTGAGCCATCAGATGCATGGGAGATGCTTCAGCAGATCTGCACTCCCTAGAGAGAGAGAGAGGGAGAGATATATATGTTGGGGTAGGAAACAAGGGGTTTGCGGACAGTAGTGGAGAGAGAGAGAGACGGAGAACTGCTCCCACGAGTCGGAGCATCTACACGTGAGTAGCTATGGCTCCTAAAATGTCCGCCGACACGCTCGTGGCCGGACAGTGATCGAGCACACTTTATATGTAGTCTTCCACAACTCGGTACCTCATTATTAAATCTTCAAATCCATACAATTACATGCAACGTAAAACCTGGTTCAGTCGCGAGAGACCCATGAAGTGAAGGTCCAGCCGCTGATAAGGTAGAGTAGGACATGAGACACGGACTGGCTCATGGGACTCGAGGCGCCGCCGTTTCCCATGTCCGCCTCTTCCTTGTCGGAGCCCATGGCGTCGATGTGAGGTCCACGATGGACCCCTCATGGTCGAAGCTCAACACCTCCACCACGACGCGGTTGCAGCACCGGGGGTGCCAGGCACGCGTAGTGGCTCTGCCGCGGCGTGCGAGTCCGCCTCCGCGCGACCTCCCGCTCCCTTTGCCTCGCACGGCGGGCTCGCCACTCTACGATAGCGGACGGGCCATGACTCATGTCAGTGTTTACCTCCGACTCGGAGCCCGTGGGGTTGTGCCGCCGCCACGACATTGGTGAGTTTCTAACTATTTTTTGACAACCCAAATAACTTTTGACATGAATATGTGAGTACATCTATTTTGTTTTTCATATATTGATCCATATTTTAAATATTCGCTTTAGATATATTTAATAGCTTTGTTAACGTATTTCTTCTAAGGGTACACGACAATACATGTGTCCTGTAAGTTTCACTTCTCTTAACGAACATTATAGACTAAGTTCCAGCCCCCCAAAATTAACAATTTTTCCAAGGTTATGGCTTTTAATTTTCTATAAATACAATCACCTCATAGATTCGTAAACTGCATAGGTACGTGAATATTTCTGTTATAAGATCCAGACGAATATTTTCTTTGCCGCCAATATTTGATATGCCAAAGATCTCGGTCCTTCAAAGAATTAAAGAGAATGAGGGACCGGCGGGAGGCACGAAAAACCCTAGCCAAAGGGTCCTCTTTCTTCCGCGGGAAGAAAGAGAACGAGGCCTTTATTCCTTTTTAACATCCTGAATTGACATAGTTGCATGTTGAGAGAACTATAGTTAGTGTGGATCAACTACTTGGATATATTGGATTACACGGCAACGGCAACGGTCAGACACCACCATGCCTGTAAACACTAGCACGGCATCGTGACCCTGAGCAGTGAAATGCACATCTGCTATGCAACACAGAGATTTGGCATTGCACAGCGTGAGATACACACGAATAGTATTGTGCTTCCGTTGTAAAAATAAATAAATTACATTGCGCCTTAGCGTCTATCAAACGTGTCCACCTCTTTCCGTTCGAGCAACAAGGGCGCATTTGGTGCAATTAACCCATCTTGGGTGCGTTGACATGACAGCCTAGCACATTCTTCATTAACCATGATTAAGCAAGACGTTAGGAACAATAAACACACTTATTTTGCGAGTTACAAATTAATTAAACGTGTGATGCATGTCACTCAAACATGCCACTCTCTCGAGGTCTAGCACAGAAGTAAAATGCAGGTATATAGCCAATTCCATGGCAGAGGTGATGTGGATACAAACATTACTTTATGAGTTTAGTCCTTGTATTATTTCCACTCAAAAAGAATAAATAAGAACATTGATCTTAAAGCAAAAAAGGGACGCACGGCACCTACATAATTTTACACTTGCTTTTGACATAAAATATTTCTTTGTTTACAAGGCAACCATGGCAAACACTGAACATGTATACTTCACAAAGTACATGATTTTCTCCGATTAAGATACACTCAAGCACCTTCTACTCCTGTGAGGAGTGGTGTCGTCAAATCCGATTGAGTAAGAATTTCCTGAAGGATTAAATTCTTTTCAATCAATTTCCTCAAGGATTCATAAACATGCGTAGAAACTTTGAATGATGGGTAATCAAACTTAAATCAATTTAAGGGATGGACGACCTTCTGGGGAGGAGCATTGTCAGAGAATTCAATGCTCTTCCTCTTGGTGGGGAACATGATGAACACAAAGCTGGACAGAAACGCCATGCCCATTGGCAGATTCTTGAGCAGCTCTTCGGTGTTCCTGTTGGCGTCCGGGAAGAAGCAGTTCTGCAGCCCAACGTCGCTGAACGCCACCGTGAGGAAAACCACAGCCGCGAAGAAGGCGTGTATGAAGTCCAGCGGCCGGAGGCGGAGCCTCCGGAACTGATCAAGATCGTGCCACTCCTGCCTCTCCTCCTCGCTGGAGAAGTTGAACACGTTGAAGCCGCGCAGCGTGGCAAAGCCATAATATAGCTTTCCATCACGGCGACCGACGATGCTATCGGTGAAGGAGAAGAAGAGGCACGCGGAGGCAAGGACAGCGACCAGCGTCCCACTGAGCCACTGGTTGGAGCTCTCGCACTTGCCGTGGTTGGTGAAGGACGGGGACAGTGCCTGGTAGGCGAGCACCGTGCCTGTCGGCAGGAGCTGCGCCAGGTTCGCGACGCTCGACATGACCGTGGCCGGTGCAGGCCCCTTGGTAGTCATTGGCGGTGCTGTGCGGGCAGCTGTTATCTCATTGTCGTCCTCGTTGGTGAGTGGATGTATCTGGATCGCCGTGGACGACAACGAAGAAGAAGAGGCCATTGTACTTACTGTGCTAGCTAGGAAAGTAGGAATACGTACTCCATGCTGATCGACAAGTAGCTGTTTATATAGACACAGAAATCCTATGGGAATGATTCCAATGTCCAAATTAGCTAGGTTGGCGCGTTGATTAGTCTTACTTGGTATTGCTGCATGCTGAAGGGCTCTACATGAGTGCATGTACCTGGACTTCAACTCTCTAGCTAGTTTTGATTAATGGTTAATCAACTTATAACCAACTCGTATGACCTGTGTAGTTAGCAGCCATCACGTGAATTTAATTGGTAATATATGCTAGTCAACGGCGCTTGTACGCAAGTACGCCACTTTTTACTCAAGTTAATTTCCTCCTTAGATCTACCGCGTTCCAAATTACATTGCACATAAAATTTATACGAATAAAGTTATTACTGCTCAAAGCATAACAGAACAAAAGAGGCCATGCATTTTGGAAGTGAGGAACCGGACGCCGAACGTTTGGTTCCTGGGCGTTCTTGTGAGAAAATTTAGTAATTCAACAAAAAGTCCAAAAATTTAAAGATATTTTTGAAATAAACATGACCTTTCATTGTACTTGTGAGAAAAATTCCACAAAAAGAAAAACCCCCTTTGACTTCTTTTTTAAAAAGACATTTTTTGGCTAAAATAGTGTAAATAGTGACCTATAATAGCAAATAAATTTCGTCTTTTTTGCGCTGAGGTCAACATGGTTTTTTTCGTGAAAATTTATATGCTAGTGCAAAAGAAAGTCAAGTTTATTCTAGAAAAACTTCTAAACAATTTTGACTTCTTGTTTAATTTTAAAAAATCCCCATATAGGGCGTATATACAACCAGGTTCCAAAGTGTATTTCCCGTGAGGAACCACAGGTCTGTGAAAATTTTGGAACCGTGGAACTTGGGACAACAAGGATATAATTTTTCTAGAAGCACCAAGTACAACACAGATGCACTCACACCATACCATCACTTGCACGCACTCACACAACGTCTGTCAGATTGGAGTCGCCAAGCTCAACGTTGGGGTACATCCACATTTATAAGAAACCACAGCGGCAAATCTGGAGTTCGCTCCTGGTGGGTTGGGGTACATCCATTCTCCCAACCATCCAATCAGAGGTTGGAGGTTGGTTGTTACATATGTACTAGAAATACACATATTCAATTTTGTTGTTTTACACGAGCGAAACATGCATGTATTTGCATATACCATTATTATTTTTGTGTAGTTATCCATATTTAGATGTTTGTCCAAATTAATTTAAATACTTGTCGTAAATTTATGTACTAATTAGTTTATACATTTATGTACTAATTAGTTTATACAATTACGTTAATAATTGTAAATGAAGTGGGGGTATGATGAAGAGGGGTAAGAAAGAGGTGTTGTGTCGCAAAATAGGAGAGAACTCTTGAGGCAAACTGGATTTAGTTCATGACATTTTTGTAAAATAAAAACATCTATCTTAAAGCAAACAAAGTGAATGGATTGTTGTGATTGTCCTAGGTGGTTGGGATGCTTACTACGGACTTGTACAATTGATTTCTTTTGGCAGAAAAACTCTTTGTTTATAGGAAACTATAACATACAATATATATACTTGGAAAACTTCATGTGTTCCTCTGGTGATATAATATGCAGTCAAGCAACATTTATCACACATTCCATTATTTTCTATTAATTCATTTTTTTTTTTGAACTGGTCTACTCCCGTTTTCACTACTATGACATAATAGAACTAAATTGTCTGATTACAACAAACAAGATACTGGAAGTTGAACACTCATGATGATACCGGAAGAGAATATAAGAAACCAACATCGTGTATGTCTGCAATCGACACGCACACACACACTATGGAGAGAAAAAGTTGATAGGAAACCCTACCCGAACAAAAACAAACGATAGAAACATCCACCCTATCATATTACATGGCAGCATAAAATTTATGAACACTTAGTCTAATATGGGTGGCAACTATGTACGCTTTCACTGATCTTTTGTTCTTCAAATTCTTGGTATCAAACTTTGTTCAAGGGATGGACCAGTTTCTGGCGAGGAGTCGTGTCATTGAATCCGATGCCCTTCCTTTTGGTGGGGAAGATGATGAACACAAAGCTGAACAGAAACGCCATTCCCAGTGGCAGGTTCTTGAGCAGCTGCTGTGTGTTCCTGCTTCCATCCGGGAAGAAGCAGTTTTGCAGCCCCACGTCGCTGAACGCCATTGTGAGGAAAACCACCGCCGTGAAGAAGGCATGCATGAAGTCCAGCGGCTGAACACGGAGCCTCCGGAATTGGTTGAGATCATTCCACTCCTGCTTCTCCTCCTCGCTGGACAAGTTGAACACGTTGAAGCCACGCAATGTGGCGAAGCCGTAATATAGCTTCCCGTCGCGGCGACCCACGACGCTGTCGGTGAAGGAGAAGAAGAGGCAGGCGGAGGCGAGGACAGCAACCAGCGCCGTGGTGAGCCACTGGTTGGAGGTCTCGCACTTGCCGTAGTTGGTGAAGGACGGGGCCAACGCCTGGTAAGTCAGCACCGTGCCCGTGGGCATGAGCTGCGCAAGGTTCGCGACGCTCGACATGACCTTGTTCATGGTAGGCATTGGCGATGCCGTGCCGGCAGCTCCTATCTCACTGTCATCGTTGTTGATTGGTGGAATTATCTGGTTCGCCGTGGATGACCCAGAAGAAGGAGAAGAAGATGCCATTGTAAGTACGTACTATGCTTGATTAGGGGGTGCTTGTGTCCTAAGGAATGTTCAACTTGCAGTTATATAGGCAAATTAGTCCAATGCGGACGATTCCGAAGTCCAGTACGTGTCCAAACTAGGTAAATAGACCGATGGTGCTTGAACTTGCCATGGATATTCACTTTAGTGTCTGAACTTGAAAAATACATAAAATTGGTTCTATAACTTGGCATGTACATGCAAATACGGTTCAAATCTCATATGTATACATCCATGACGCCGACGAGGCGTTCCAACATGGCATGCGGCCCGCTGTCAGTGACTGGATGGCAGGAAAGTGGGCGTGTGGCCTAGTTTTTCAGGAAGCCCCTGAAATTATTATTTTCCTTACAAATAGGACCTCGAAGAGAAACAGCAGACATTTGTAGAATAATAAGTACAACTTGCATGTAGGGAGTTTAAACATGGGTACTGCTGTTACGATGCATGTGTGGCTAGCCAATCGACTACCAAACACTTGATGTTTGGAGGGATTGACACCCTTTATATACACTAGGCGGAACAACATAAATTAAAGAAGTTTATTCTAGAAAAAAATAGTGCCGGGTCTGTGATTCAAACATCCGACCAAATGCTAGCAACCTTGGATACAATTTCAAAAGAATTTGAAAATTTACGTGTCATTTTAAAAATAATCCAAGTGTTATTTTAAAACATAATCATACAATTTAAAATATTTATAAATTGTCACAAATTATATGAATCAAATATTTTTCATGTAACGATCTGCAATCTGAGGGCGCACTACACTACTGGAATTAGCTTATTTGCCGTCTGCCAATTCTTTGCCGTCTGCTGACTGACGGCAAAGAAGGTCTTTGCCATCCGCTTACATAAAACGGACGGCTAAGAACTGGCTGATGGCAAAGAAGGTCTTTGCCATCAGCCAGTTCTTTGCTGTCAGCTGGCGGACGGCAAAGAGAGAGATGGGCCCCACTAACGAGCTGCATAGAAAAAACCTAACGGCCCCCTCTTTGCCGTCTGCTAACAGACTGCAAAGAGCAAAAAAGTGGACGACAAAGGGGGGCGGACGGCAAAGAGATAACGTTATTTTTGGCAGATGGCAAAGTGAGCTCTTTGCCGTCTGTGTTTTTTTGGCAGACAGCAAAGAGGAAACACAGCACACAGATCGATCACGCAGGTCGATGACTTGGCAAGATCTCAGACGCACATCTCCACCATCCGTCGGACACACACCCCAGCCACCCACGACGCACGCGCCCCCAGGGCAGCACCCACGCGCCCAGCCCCAAGCCCTGTCTTCTCTCTCCCTTATCCCCACCCCCACCGCACGTCTCTCTCTCTCTCATTTCTCTACCTCTCGATCCAAATCGAGGAGGCCGGCCGGCCGGCGCCCGCCACCACCTCGACCCACGGCCCCAGCCAACACCTCGCCGGCCCCTGCCTCATCCCCCGTCGTCCCTGCCGACCTCCGCGCCTCGTCCCCCATCGCACGCCGTCCGCCTCTGCCACGCCACCGGAGCCCGCCTCCGCGCGCCGCCCTGCTTCGCCCGCCCCCGCTCGCCGCCGGCCTCCTCCGCAAGCCGCCCGGCCTCGACCGCCTCCTCCTACGCTGCTCTCTGCCTCCCTCTCTCAGCGCCTCTGAGCACCAGCGCCTCCGAGCACCAGCAGCCGAGCCGCGGGCCTTCACCTTCGCTGCTCTCCTTTGCAGCCCGCCTCCGCATGCCGCGGGCCTCCACCTCCGCTGCTCTTCTCTGCCGGCGATGGGGCTTGGCGCTGAAGGAGTTGGTGCGGTCCAATGGATCTAGCGCTCGGAGGAGGGTGGCGAGCTCCGGTGCGGCGGCGGACGGCTTGAGCTCCTCGGGTGTCCATGGTGGTGTCGGTGTGCTCCTGTCCATGGAGAAAGGAAGGAGAAGGCAGAGGGGCGCGGCTGCTGGTTGTTGCTGCTCCAGCGAGCATGGCACAGGGATGGTTGCAGGGAGGCGCGTTCGTCCAGATCAAACACCTGTACTATAACGCAGTGTAATCCGTTCGTGTGTAATCTGTTCGTCTTGTTAACGCAGTGTAATCCGTTCGTGTGCAAGCTATATGATGGATAGTTTTGTCCTGTGAAATCCGTTCATTCGTTGTTGATTCTTGAAACAGCAGTGTTGATGGATACTGTGGTGTTCGTCCTCAGTTCGTTCCTCGTGGCCTCTGCACTTGGACTATCTGTTCGTTTTTTTAAATAAAAAAATTATTTGCCATGTGTAATGTTTTTGGCTGACGGCAAAGAAAGAGTCTGTGGCAGATGGCAAAGGATGGCGCGGTTTGCCGTCTGTGGCAGACGGCAAAGAGGTGGCAGCCGGCAGACGGCAAAGCCTCCCATTAGACACCTAACGTGGCTAACGTCTATCCTTTGCTGTCAACTTTCTTTGTCGTCTGCTTGCCTAGGAAAGCTGACGGCAAATGTCTTTGCCGTCCGCTGTTTGAAAGCAGACGGCAAAGAAGCTCTTTACCGTAGCCTACTTTGCCGGAGCCTTTTGCCGTCCGCGGTAGACGGCAAAGTAGCTGATTCCTGTAGTGCTAGAACACACAAACTATATAAGATTTTTAAAACAACACAATTTTATTAAAGCATGAACACTTTTATGTACTACATGATTATTTTATTAAAAACATGGAAAATTTGAAACAAATACGAGAATTTATTTAAATATACGAAAATTGCTAAAAATTACTTTAACATTTTATTAAAAATGAGAGCACTTTAGAATTATAAAATTATTTTTGTAAAGATTATTTTTCTTATGTGTAGATATTTTATGAAATTATACAAGTTTTCAAATGTATTTTTCATAACACACGATTATAATTTACATGTTTTTGGAAATTTCTAAATGGAAAAAATGAACACGTTGAAAATGGGCCGCCGTGTGGTTTGTTTTACCCGAACGAGCAAATTATGTTATAAAGATAAATTTATCTTATGTAACATTATGTTTCTTGGGTTATATTCATATGTGGGGCCGCTATATAGCCTTAGGGTACATGTTCGAATAATTGGCCCAATATTATTTTTGGTGGAATAAATTACTTTGTTTATGTCGATCAACCTTATAGTATATAAAGTATTCAAACATTTACATGTGTATAAATGTGATTAGCTCTACTGGTTAGCCACGCCTCATGCGAGCGATAGGTCACAGATTTGGACCCCCCCCCCCCCCCCCCGACCCTACCAGTTTTTTACAAATTTGTGTTGTTCCTCTCCTATTTGTAAGAAAAAAAATATAATTTTAGGGTGTTTTTTAAAAGAAAATAAACAGGTCACACACCCTCCTCACTGCCATCTGGTCGCTGACAGCGGGCCCAATGCCATTTTGGCTGCCACATCAGCATGGTGGATATATACATATGAGATGTGAACCGTATTTGCACGTCCATGCCAAGTTATGGAACCAGTTCGATGTATTTTGCAAGTTCAGACACTAAAGTGCACATTCATTGCAAGTGCAAGCACCAGTGGTGTAATTACCTCTAAATTAATATACAATGTCTGCTAACTTCACACTAGCATATGCTAATAACGTATTTTAAGGGTGGCAGTATTTTTTCAATTCTTTGAACTCGACTTTTTGGTACGGATGATTGGTTTGAACTCTCTAGCTAGGTGTGTTTAAAAGTTGGTGTAAACTGTAATTAATTATAACCATGACTAATTAAGCTAGCACGTTCATTTCATCGGCCGGCTATATAATTGTAGTTATATATATATATGTATATGTATATATATATGTATATATATATATATATATATATATATATATATATATATATATATATATATATATATATATATATATATATATATATATATATGCTATTCAAGTCTTGTTCCGGAAAGGTCAGGAATGAGTACTAGATAAGCATCGATCAGCTTCTGTATTTTTTTTGATAAAGGGCGATTTTATTATCTCAAAATGTAGCATCAAGCGGGTACAACGCATTATGAGTAACACCCGGCCTCTGCATAATTAGGATGCACACGGCCCCATATGAAGGTCTGACAAAAAATGATGAAAAAAACCCGACAAATCGGCAACGTTTAGCCCTATAGACCGACACTATGCCAATGTCGATGGAGGTGTTGGATCGATCCGAAGGTTATGTTGCCACCCATGTTGGGGAAAAACCCTCCATAGCCACCTGCTCCAATCGCATACACACCGCCCTGAATAGCGGTTGGTCCTCTGGTCGTTGTAACATAGACCACATACATAGCAAGAAAATAACCTGTAGAGGAGAAGCATTTTTTTCATTAAAACCAAATCATTTCTACATAGTCAAAGCGACCAAATTAAGGCATACGCTCCCACCCTTATTAGCGTTTTGAACCTATTTGAAATATCGTCCAACCAATGACCAAAAATATTGGCAACACCTATGGGTGGATAAAATTTGACGCCATTTGGATGACTGACCACGTAGAACGTGCAAACTTGCATTGGAAAAGGAGGTGTTTGATTGTCTCGTCATGAGTACGAAAACAACACATCTTACTCCCTTGCCAGTTTTGTCGTGCGAGATTGTCTTTTGATAACACAACCTCCCTACGAAGATACCACATGAAAATTTTCACTTTTAATGGAATCTTGGACTTCCAAATTTTCTTGTCATTACTCACTGGTACCTCAGAATGTGTGAGCGCACGATACATAGAGTCTACAGTGAAAGACCCTGATGTAGTAAGGTTCCAGCAAAACACATCCCGGCCTTGTGTCAGGTTAATCGAATCCAGTCGGGATAAAAGATTATGCCATGACACAAGTCGGGAGCCAATCAAATCCCGCCTCAACGAAATATTCGGCGGGGATGAACTGAGCACTTGCGCAATGGTATTATTCTTATCGCGAACAATGTGGTATTAGCCTGGATATTGTTCTCGGAGACTGGCATTGCCTAGCCAGATGTCTTCCCAAAAACGAATCTCCGACCCATCCTTTATCGCGAAAAACCCAAAGCGAAAGAGATGTTTCTTTGCCTCCATTAGGCCAGCCCAAAAGTGCGAATCGCCAGGTTTCCAAAATGCCAGGGACACCGTCTTTTGACCTAGATACTTGTTGCGCAGCATGGTTTGCCAAACACCATCCACAGTAAGAAATTTGAACAACCATTTACTGAGTAGGGCCTCATTTTTGACCTGCAAGTCATGATTTCCGAGCCCTCCTTGGTCTTTCGGCCTACAAACCACGCTCCATTTGGCCAGCCTGTATTTTTTTTTTCACCGTCTCCCTGCCAAAAGAATCTGGATCTAAAATAACACAGTCTTTGTAGGACCTCTTTTGGGAGTTGGAAGAAAGAAAGCATATCGAGAACCATATTTATGAGGACAGAGTTAATCAAAACCAACCGTCCTCCAATTGAGAGTAGTTTGCCTTTCCAACTACTCAACCGTTTCACTAGACGCTCCTCTACATGCTTCCACTCCACAATGGTGAGGCGTCGGTAATGAATCGGTATTCCCAGATATTTAATCGGGAATTGGCCATGTGCGCAACCAAATAGGTCGGCATAATCGGCCGCCGCCTCAACGGCTTCTCAATCGCTTTTATGGAAGTTTATTTTGAGACCTGACATTTGCTCACACGTTGAAAGCAAGAGTTTCAGGTTTCGAACCTTGTCCAGATCAATTGTGTATAAGTATGTACTCCCTCAATCCTAAGATGTAAGACATATTTTGACAATACATTATGGGACGGAGTGAGTAATTTTTAACTCACTTGAATTTCCCACATGTCTCTCCTGGCTGGTTGATTTCCGAGGGCATTTCTGAAAGTGATAAAGCTGAACCTTGCACGCAAGCATGACAATAGTTACTTGTGTGCTTGCACGGAAAAGAAATGGGAGCCACTTGGGGAAGACAATGATTTTTTTCTACCACGTCCACTATAAAGTGCACGTTGACCAAGCGTTGAGATTCGTGCGTTCAGAATATTTTCATATATTTCGAAGCATTAAGATACACCTTGAGACACGCACACAAAATCTCATAAAGCTTAGTAAAAACTTGACGAGTGCACTCCCTTTTACTGGTACACAATGAAACATTATAGTGTACGTGGGATGTATCTACGTTTAGATACATCCCTTTGAGCGTCCAATAATATGAGGTCTAGAACCATCTGTTTGAGCGTCAAATAATATGAGTCAGAGGGAGTATTTTGATACATCGGTTTGACCGTCAAACAATATGGGACGGAGGGAGTAACAAACTTCGAAACAAAAAGATAACCAAATGAAATATTATGTAATGCTATGAAATAAGATAAACTTTGACCAAATTAGGAATGTTGGGACTACTCTCCAAGTTACGCTACCCTTCTGGGTGGCTATCTAAGCCCCTTTGGGAATAATGGGATGCTATGTAGTGGCATGAGTCAACAAGAACAGAAGGCTGCCGCGTGCAGAATCCGGAGCGGCCAAGCTATGGTTGACGTCTTGACGAAGAGATGAAGCGATCAGATATTCAGATTGATGAAGAGACAAAGCGGCATGGCCTGGCGATGCTTCACCTAGGGCTATCAGTCAGTGAAGGCAATTGGGACTAGCCCATCTTGCTCGTTTTCTCCTGTAATTTTTTTCCATACCTATTTTTTCCTTGGCTATACTATACATGCATACCAGATTTTGGGACCCCATGCCTGGGCCCTGGGCCATCGCCACTCTGGCCATACATCAGAGCCGGCCCTGTCTGTATTTTATAAATTAGTTTCTCATTCATTTTTATTTTATATTTTTCTTTCGGAGTAGGATTTTCTATCATAGCTTGCCACAGAACTAGTTACGGTTTTCAACAGTATAAAAGTTTCCACAAATTCTAAAAAAATACTGAAACAACACATTTGTAATATAACATGATCCAATGAAGCGATTGCAAAAATAGAACTTTATGTGTCCTGGACAAAAAAACAAGTAGTTCAATATATATTTATCTCGTTGTGAGTTGAAATGCCAGTTTTTTTTTTGCCGAGGACACATAAACGCATATTTTCACAATCCCTCTGTTGGATCATCTTATTACATTAGAGAGATGCTCCACTATTTATTATATATTTTTTATAACTTTTAAACCATAAAGCAGAGCGAGCCTAAACAAGTCCTGTAGGAAGCTATGATGGACATAGTTTTACCCTTTTCTTTCAGTTAATTTATTTGTCAAGTAAATATTAGAGTTCACACCCAATTAGAAATTCTTGGAGGAATCCTAGCCACCTACGCTGATTTCAGACAATCAATTTTGACTATTAGAGTTATAGGCATGATTTCTCGATGAAGTTAAAAGTTTATTGCTTGCCCATTATAGACTTCTGATGATTCCTTAGGAGAGGTTTTTGGTCATTGCCTATCGTCTAAGTGCCTTCTAGGTGCCGCCTTCTCAACACGGGTGTTGGTTGAGTTGTCATTGTTCACCCTTTTTTTTGCCGGTGGGTGTATGGAGGTCGGGTGGTGGGTTGGAAACTAGTTGTTACACTAGTGCAGAAAAGGGTAGTGGTGGCGTGGCAATAAGGGTATTGGTGGCATGAACACCCAACACCACTAAAATGACACCACCGATGATATTTAGTGCTGGGTGGTGACGTTGGCAGTCAAGACCAGAACACACACGCGCGCGCGCGCGCACACACACACGTAGATGGCGCGCCACGTGTCCCATTCACTAGGAATAATCATCAGCAGTGACATGCCATTAGTAGGCGTTCTGGGCCCACCACTTGTAAACAATTCTGTGGTAGTGTATGATCCAACCTTTTTCGAAAAGTCTGAAAAGCCTCAGCATTTGCATGAGTGATGCACATAGCCTATTAACTGGGATATCGTACGTGACAAAATTACAAGTGCACTTACATTTTGTAATTTTGTCTTTTTTGTAGAGAGCTCCTTGAATGTTATTTGACTATCAAACTTTGCAAGCCTCCGTAACATTTGTTGATGATCATTTCCACAAAGTTTCAGAATTTTTTTGAAATATTTTGCTATGTTTTCTTGCGTGGGTGCACCGTGGATGCACCGAGAGTGGGTGCAGCCAGTACTTTCCCTATCAATAAAAACAGATGAATATTGAATGGTTGAGCCATCGTATGTAAAGCAACTTGGTGCAGCCACTCGTGCCAGTTAGACATGCATGGTCATGACAAGAGAGAGACGTATGCATTATGACGGTAAAAAATAGCGACCTCTCACAATACGAGTGGCTGTTCGACGAGGCATCGATATCTAGCTTCTATCTATTCAAGTTGCCGGACAAGGAGAAAAAACGACGTTCATGGTCCATATGTACAATTACCAAGTTGGAGAAGCAATCCGAAACAAGCATAGTAGCAGCTTCGCCCTCATGGCTATTAGAGTGATGACGGTGGGACATGGAACGTTTTTATCATTCTCGCAATCACAGAAATCTGTGTGCATGCCGTATTTTTTTTTTGAAAAGGGGATCTCCCCGGCCTCTGCATCAGAGTGATGCATACGGCCATCTTATTAACGAAATAAAAGGTTCCAACAAGGTTCCAAAGTTTCCGACTGAAAATTAATAAAAAGACAGCTCACACAGAGCTAAAGAGGCTGGACACACAGACTAGCCAAGATAAGACGCCACAACCGGCTGGCTAAAGATAGATAGGTAAACTAATTGCCTATCCTATTACATGACCGCCATCCAAACCGGTTGAAGATATCCCGAGCTACCATCTCCCAGTGGATAGATCCAGTAACCAAATGCTTCCTGGCCTCCATCGGAGTGACTAGCGACAATGAACGGATCACGGCCGTGACTCGGAAAATAACCTGCAAAAAGTGAATACGTGATGTTCTGTTAAAAACCAAATCATTTCTGCAAGTCCAGATAGTCCACAACAAAGCGCAAACTCCAACACGAATATGTCTCGCTAATTCAGGCTCAATCCCAGTGAGCCATGTCCCAAATAACATAGTGACAGAATTCGGTGGAGTAATATTAAAAGCAATGTGAACCGTCCGCCAAAGTACTCTGGCAAACGGGCAATCAAAAAAGAGATGTTTGATCGTCTCGTCCCGATCACAGAAGCTACACCTCGCAGGTCCTGTCCAATTACGCTTAATCAAGTTATCCTTGGTTAAAATAACCTGTTTATGAACAAACCACATAAACACTTTTATTTTCAGAGGAACTTTGACAGCTTAAACATGCTTGGAGGTAGTGATGGAGCTCGAATTAATTACATCAATATACATTGATTTAACCGTGAATACTCCAGACCTAGTCAGTTTCCAGCGTAATTCATCGGGTTGTTGAGAAAGATGGACATCCATTAGTCTCCGAACTAGACGGAGCCAATCTTCCAAACGATTGCCCACTAACGACCGTCTGGACTGAATATTAAGGGGGGTGGATTGAAACACCGTAGCAACGAACACCTCACGTCGTTGAACAATGCGATATAAAGACGGATATTGAATGGCCAAGGGTGTCTCGCCGAGCCAAGTATCCTCCCAGAAGCGTGTACTAGCGCGGTTGCCAATAACAACCTTTGTCCTATTAAACATAGAATTGTATACGTACATATAAACCTTCCATTGGTTTATCCTTGCGCACATAGAATTGTTTTCACTTTTAGTGCACTTTCGTGTTAATCTCGGTGTATACTGAAATTATTGACTTACAGTCAAAATATTTCAGAAACCGGTGTTACACACATTGTCAAATTGTTTTTAAAGGATCTGGTTGGATTTCAGTCAAAATCAATTAAAAATTTGGTGTTTCGCCCGAAATGAAAACCGAAATGACTGAATATGAGTGAAATTCGGTGACTTTGACAAAACGCTGCAATACTTATGAAACTGAAATTTAAAACCATGGCACATAATACAAAATTTCAGAAAACCATTGGCATAGATGACAATAACCGCACTTTATGTTATATGTTTGTTGCTCGTATGTACTACCTCCATTCCTAAATATAAGTCTTTTAGAGATTTGAATGCGGACTACGTACGGAGCAAAATGAGTAAATCTACACTCTAAAATATGTCTGTATATATCCGTATATAGTCTTTATTGAAATTTCTAAAAAGACTTATATTTAGAAATGGAGGAAGTATATATTCCCTAAGGTAAATACATCTGGAGAATATGCATCGTTCGTTCCGCCATAGTTATGTTTGCTGAATCCACTGGTGCTGAGCAGACATGCATGGCATATGTCATGAGACCATGAAAGAGAAGTCCACCCCATGGGCATGCATTTATAAAGGGAGCGTCCACCCCATGTGCATACATGTAACCTCGAATCAAATGGAAATACAACTGCGGCTGCAGGCTGCTCGTAGTGTCAGTTGGAGCCGCCGGCATGTATATATATACGTACTTACGCGCGTACCTGGACAACTCTGCAACTACTGGACCTTGAACGAACACAAAATTAAACTTACACTGGCATATAGAGTAATGAACTTGGAGAAAAACAATCATCGCAGATGCTAGAATGACAGCCGGACATCGATGGTTTTTTATGCTCTTGGGTCAGAGGAATCTCCCGGTGCATTGCATGATGTATCGTAGATGTAGATGTATATTTAAGACAACCAACTATAACCAACATGAGTGTGGTTCTTAAGTAATGACATTATAGCCGATGCAAGAAAATTCCTGTGGAGATCTAGGCTCATGTTGATCTTGTGGAAACAGAAGTTGTGCATTCGATCTCTGGGGAGAAGTTTCTTCTCCGTTTTGACATGGCGATGATTATACTAAAGGAGAGAATACATCGGGGGTATATATTGAAGAATAACAATGTTATGAGATCTGGGGAGACACATGTCATATTGTGAACTTGATGAAGAAATAGACCCTATCTCATTTTTTTTCCGCTGGTCGACCAACCAGTCTAGGTGCGCAGTCACCACAGTAGATCTATTCTAAGTCGCTAGAGAGGGGAAAGAAACATTCAAGCCGAAGGAGACGTATACAGTCCACACGTGCATGCATGCATGCATGGACCCACGAATCCAATGCAAATAAAGCTGTGGCTGCTAGCTTGTAGCAGCCGACATGTATATATCTATGTACGTCCAAGTACATGGACAACTCTGTAAGCACTGGATCTTGAACAAGAAATTTTTTATACTATGTAAGACATGTAACCAAGTTGGTGGAAAACAATCATCAAGGCTGCTAGAATGACAGCCGGACATGCATCGATGTTTTTTTTATCTTTCTCGAGGTCAAAGGAATCTCACGGTGCATCGCAGGATGTATCGTATACGTAGTAGCATGTAGATGTATATTTTAAGCGAACTAACTATAACCAACGTGACTAGTTTAATTGTACTTTGCAGCCACCACGTTAAATTGGCTATGGCTCCGCAAAAAAAGAATGGCTATGGAGGTCTTCTTTCAGGAAGGTAATGATGTCTGTGGTTTCCCTGGCGGCTGCTAATGCGGCAGCTCGACGGACAGTAGGGAGACGCCATTGGGATTGGTCCTTGTTGACCACTACAGCCTTCGGCGGGTAGAAGCAGATTGCAGGGGCCGCCGAGTGGTCCATGTGAGAGTTTCTCTTCGGATCCGGTGGTTGACTTCAACATGGAGATGTGAACTTTGAACAACGGTTTGACGCAGATAAATGGTTGTGCAGCGGCTGCTGGGGTCGTGCAAAAGAGGTGGCGACAACACATAAAGGATATCAATGATGTTGCTACTTGAGCACTCGGTTTCGAGCGGTGGGGTGAAAACCTAGGTGGAAGTGCAATTGGCACTCAATTATAATTTTGGTGCCGATCACAATATGATGTGCGAGGACTAATGTTGGTTGCTAAGTTTATCTCACGACATTAGCTTCACTACTGTGTCTACAGACGTCGGTAGCCCCATCGATACAAAAAGGGAAATAGACGGTGTTTTCGGTGACTCGGAAAGTTTTTTGGGTTTCTTTTTGAGTCATAGGAACATTCATACTATTAAGATGGGTTGCTGTGATTTCGGATTTGGAGGAAAACTTTTCCATGCACCATTATCCCAATCTGTGTTAGGTTTCGTGGGAAGAAGAAGACTCCATTTTTTTTCCTTACTAGTAGTCCGAGTGACCGGGGCTCCCACTGTCTGGGCGCTCGGAGGCACCGGAGAGATGGCCGCTAGGTTTGGCCAAGTCCGGGTGCCCGGGGTCACCCGAAAGTCAATAGAGAATGAAATGTGTAAAGTTGATATAATTAGTTTAGAATGAGTGCACGTGTCACAGCCCTAGCTAGTCATTGCTTGACTTTGCATAATCATCCATGCAACATGTTTAAATTCAAATAAAGTTGAAATGGGGATTGATCAAGCCCTAGCATCAGAAGAATTCAAATACGTTCAAATAAAAATATTTTCAATGAACCCAAAATGCCCTTCATAAAAGTTCATGATTTTTGATCAGGGTGAAAACCTCTGCCAAAACTGATGCACATATTTCTAGGCCATTCTGGACTTTTGAATTAACTCATATTGCATTTGAATTGGGGCATTTAAATACTATAAATACTTTTGAATGCTCCAACAATTCTGGTATTAGTTGAGGGCATATGAAATAATTCATTTAGTGCCCATAATTATTTTCAGAGTTTTTAAAAGTGATATGGTTTGGAAAACCAAATTAAAACAATTGCAGAATTAGAAAAACAGAAACAAAAGGAAGAAAGCTGACCTCTGTGGCCTGTTACTGTAGCATCTGGCCCAACTCCTCCCCTGGCCCAGCCCACTAGGGGAAAGGAGGTCTTCTTCCTCCTCCTGCCAGAAGGATGCAGCGCGTGGTCGCCGCAAGAGCGCACGCGCCTGGCCAGCTCCACACTGCCTGCCTCCTCCCGACCCGTCCAAGGCCGCCACGACACCCCTGGAACCCGCTGGGCCTCCTCCTCGAGCTCATTCCTTCCCCTGGCCCTCTCTCTCTCTTTCTCTCTCTCTCTCTCTCACCAACCGAGCGCCGGCGTCGCCGCCGCTCTTCGTTGCCGTAGCCACAGCCACCGCCTCGCCTCCCCAACGAGTCCAAGAGCTTAGCCAAGACTCCCTCGTCCTCTCCGGCATGCCACGAGACACCGGGCGCCCTACATCGTCGCCATCGACGTCATCTTCATCCTCGGTTGCCGACGATCGCCGCCGTGGCTCCGATGCCGTCGAAGCCTCCCCCGAGCTCGCCGACCCCTCCGTTCGATCTGCTATGAGCTGCTGCATCGAACCCTTCTTCCCACTTGCTCGATTGCTTCCTCTTACGCAGTTGCCCTTCGCGGCCGAGAGCTTGGCTCCGTCGGCCAAGTCGTCGCCGTGGCCACCATCGCCTAGGGCCGCAACCGAGCACACCACCGTGCTCAGCGCAATGCCAGAAGCCCAAAACCCCCACCCACTGCTCCTGCCGTGCACCGCATCCCTGTGTTCGTCGTGGACCGAACTCCGGCCGCCGCCTCTGTGCTCGCCGTCATCATTTCCGACGACCCCGAGGCATCCCGATCGCTTTGCTAGACGCGGTCGAGCGCGGGCTACCTTCTGGTGGCCTTCGCGCGTCCAGCCGCCGTCTGTGGCGCAGCCCCGGTGAACATCCGCCGCGTTTTTGGTCGCCACCGGCCGAACTCCGTCGACTGCCGACGTGGCCGTCATTAGGACTAACCACCCACCTAATTAACCACATCACTGCCACTGACAGCGGGCCCTACCGCTGGGTCAAACCCAGTAAGCGCGGGATTTGACCGCAGTTAACTAATGAGTCACTGACCAGTGGGCCCCACTCGTCAGGTTTGACCGCTGTCATGCTGACGCAATAAAGCTTTTATGGCGTTTTTATCAATTCAGGAAATTCCAGAAAATTGCTTGAACTTCAAAAAATCACAGAAAATCAACCGTAGCTCAGAATGAAATAATTATATATGAAGAATTATTAGAAAATTCCAAAGGATCTGTTTTGGCATTTTCATGCATGTTAGAACAACTTTTGTTCACTGTTTAGGACAAATCATATAAATGGCATTTAAACCATCACATATGGGGTTTAATTTTGAACCTTGGGTTCAAACCAACTTCATTTAAATTGTTGCTAGATGCCTTAGCCCAAATCACAACATATTGCCATGTCATGATCATGCATCATATTGTTGCATTGCATTGATTGTGTTCCTTCTGTGTTGCCGGTGTTTGTCCCCTCTCAGTAGACGTTGTTCGGACGATGTGATCGATGACACCGATGAAGAGCTTTTACTATCTTCAGATGTGCCAGGCAAGCAAACCCTCTTTGATCACTCTGATACAATCCCACTCTCTCGCTCCTGCTCTCTTTTACTGCATTAGGACAACAACGATTCAACTGTTACATATTGCGGTAGTTGAACCCCTTTCCTCTGCATGACCTGTCTTTGCCACAGTAAATAGTTGAAACCCACTAGCATGAGTAGGAGTTGTTTTGCGCCATGATGTGCCTACTCATGCATGCTTGTTTGTTATGCCTTCTATTGCCTAGAGTTGTGTCAGGTCTGATTCATCGGAAATGAATTGGAATGTGGTCATCATGTCCTACTATTGAGAGCTAAGTGTGTGAACACGATTTGGTAAAGGTGGGTTGTCTCATTGAAGCCGTGCTCAGGAACTGAGTTCCGTTTTGGTGATCCAAGATAGTTACTACCACACATTGGGCTCCGGGCACTCCAAGCTCTCTCGACTTATTAATCGCCATGATCTCTGTCCAGGAGTTGCAACTAGTTTCTGGTGCTTGTAGTATGTTGGAGGCCATGCGCAGCGCTGACCCTAGGGGTGGGCTGTGATGCGGTAGGCACGTGGCACGGTGTACCGGGGCATCCGTTTGGTGGGCTCGGGAACCCTGCACACATCGTTTGGGGCCGTAGTGGAAACCCCGGCCGGATCTCCTTGCGGATGGACCCGAATAGGCGATAAACCTGGACTAGAGACTTGTCTGGTTAGTCAGTTCGTGGCCGACACCCTCGCCAGGCTTCCGCTTGAAGGTGTCCGAGATACATGACGTGTATATGGAAGTAAGTGGCGAGAGCGCGTGTGAAGAAGTACACCCTGCAGGGTTATAAATGATCTATTTGAATAGCCCTGTCCATGGATATGGACTACTTGGAACGCTTACATTGTTCATAGACAAGTGAAAGTGGATACTCTAAAATGCGCAAGATAAGCGTGAGTGCTATGGATGGCCTTTTCGTCGGGAGACGAGAGCGGATCCATAGTGGTGTATTGATATGGTGAATATCTAGACTCGTGTGCGCCACCTCAAAAGAGTTACCGGCAGTCGTAGTACAGGATAGCCACTGAGTCAAAGCTGGCTTGTTGCAATTAAGCTCCACCACCCCTTTGCTGATACTGATGCATATGTAGCTAATTCTGATGTAAGTCTTGTTGGGTAGATTTGTACTCACGTTCGCTTAATTATATTTTTGCCGAGGAGACTTCGGTCTAACTAGTAGTTCCACGTGGACTTCGACGTTTAGCTTGTTACCTCAGCTACGATCCTGTACCCTTGGGAGGGTCTTGTAGATAGTCATGCTTCTCAGACTTTTTCATTTGTAGTTGTCTGTACTCAGACATGTTATGTTTCCGTTGCCTGTATGCTCTTCAAGTTGGGTCATGTGACCCCTGTTTGTAATAAATGCTATGTGGCTCTTCTGGGCCTTTATCTACATGAGTTGTTGAGTTAAGTTGTGATGCCATGTTGTACAACACATACTTGCATGTAATGCGTACGTGTAACGTGTATTGCTATGTGTGGGATCCGACACCTAGTTGTTTATTCTTGGTAGTCTCTCTTATGGGGAAACGTCTCCTAGTGCTTCCACTGAGCCATGGTAGCTTGCTACTGCTCCGGAACACATGGGATGATCGGCATGTGTCCTTCTTTGCTCCTGTGTCTGTCCCTACGGGGAAATTTCACGCGGTGCTTACCGGAGTCCTGCAAGCTTGGTACGGCCCGGTTTCACTCGCTGCTGACCGACACGTGCATAGCTGGGTCATGTATGCATGTCCCTGTAAGTTAGTGCCACCTTGGGTTTACGGATGCTAGCGAAACTATCATATACGTGAGCCATCAGATGCATGAGAGATGCTTCAGCAGATCTGCGCTCCCTAGAGAGAGAGAGGGAGATATATATATATATATATATATATATATATATATATATATATATATATATATATATATATATATGTTGGCGTAGGAAACAAGGGGTTTGCGGACAGTAGTGGAGAGAGAGACGGAGAACTGCTCCCACGAGTCGGAGCATCTACACGTGAGTAGCTCTGGCTCCTAAAATGTCGGCCGACACGCTCGTGGCCGGACAGTGACCGAGCACACTTTATATGTAGTCTTCCACAACTCGGTACCTCATTATCAAATCTTCAAATCCATACAATTACATGCAACGTAAAACCTGGTTCAGTCGCGAGAAACCCATGAAGTGAAGGTCCAGCCGCTGATAAGGTAGAGTAGGACATGAGACACGGACTGGCTCATGGGACTCGAGGCGCCGCCGTTTCCCATGTCCTCCTCTTCCTTGTCGGATCCCACGGCGTCGATGTGAGGTCCACGATAGACCCCTCATGGTCGAAGCTCAACACCTCCACCACGACGCGGTTGCAGCACGTGCCAGTCACTCGTAGTGGCTCTGCCGCGGCGTGCGAGTCCGCCTCCGCGAGGGCTGCGCGACCTCCCGCTCCCTTTGCCTCGCACGGCGGGCTCGCCACTCTACGATAGCGGACGGGCTATGACTCATGTCGGTGTTTACCTCCGACTCGGAGCCCGTGGGGTTGTGCCGCCGCCACGACATTGGTGAGTTACTAACTATTTTTTGACAACCCAAATAACTTTTGACATGCATATGTGAGTACATCTATTTTGTTTTCTATATATTGATCCATATTTTAAATTTTCGCTTTAGATATATTTAATAGCTTTGTTAACGTATTTCTTCTAAGGGTACACGACAATACATGTGTCCTGTAAGTTTCACTTCTCTTAACGAACATTATAACCTAAGTTCCAGCCCCCCAAAATTAACAATTTTTCCAAGGTTATGGCTTTTAATTTTCTATAAATACAATCACCTCATAGATTCGTAAACTGCATAGGTACGTGAATATTTCTGTTATAAGATCCAGACGAATATTTTCTTTGCCGCCAATATTTGATATGCCAAAGATCTCGGTCCTTCAAAGAATTAAAGAGAATGAGGGACCGGCGGGAGGCACGAAAAACCCTAGCCAAAGGGTCCTCTTTCTTCTGCGGGAAGAAAGAGAACGAGGCCTTTATTCCTTTTTAACATCCTGAATTGACATAGTTGCATGTTGAGAGAACTATAGTTAGTGTGGATCAACTACTTGGATATATTGGATTACACTGCAACGGCAACGGTCAGACACCACCATGCCTGTAAACACTAGCACGGCATCGTGACCCTGAGCAGTGAAATGCACATCTGCTATGCAACACAGAGATTTGGCATTGCACAGCGTGACATACACACGAATAGTATTGTGCTTCCGTTGCAAAAATAAATAAATTACATTGCGCTTTAGCGTCTATCAAACGTGTCAACCTCTTTCCGTTCGATCAACAAGGGCGCATTTGGTGCAATTAACCCATCTTCGGTGCATTGACATGACAGCCTAGCACATTCTTCATTAACCATGATTAAGCAAGACGTTAGCAACAATAAACACACTTATTTTGCGAGTTCCAAATTAATTAAATGTGTGATGCATGTCACTCAAACATGCCACTCTCTTGAGGTCTAGCACAGAATTAAAATGCAGGTATATAGCCAATGCCATGGCAGAGGTGATGTGGATACAAACATTACTTTATGAGTTTAGTCCTTGTATTATTTCCACTCAAAAAGAATAAAGAAGAACATTGATCTTAAAGCAAAAAAGGGACGCACGGCACCTACATAATTTTACACTTGCTTTTGACATAAAATATTTCTTTGTTTACAAGGCAACCATGGCAAACACTGAACATGTATACTTCACAAAGTACATGATTTTCTCCGATTAAGATACACTCAAGCACCTTCTACTCCTGCGAGGAGTGGTGTCGTCAAATCCGATTGAGTAAGAATTTCCTGAAGGATTAAATTCTTTTCAATCAATTTCCTCAAGGATTCATAAACATGCGTAGAAACTTTGAATGATGGGTAATCAAACTTAAATCAATTTAAGGGATGGACGACCTTCTGGGGAGGTGCGTTGTCAGAGAATCCAATGCTCTTCCTCTTGGTGGGGAAGATGATGAACACAAAGCTGGACAGGAACGCCATGCCCATTGGCAGATTCTTGAGCAGCTCTTCGGTGTTCCTGTTGGCGTCCGGGAAGAAGCAGTTCTGCAGCCCCACGTCGCTGAACGCCACCATGAGGAAAACCACAGCCGCGAAGAAGGCGTGCATGAAGTCCAGCGGCCAGAGGCGGAGCCTCCGGAACTGATCAAGATCGTTCCACTCCTGCCTCTCCTCCTCGCTGGAGAAGTTGAACACGTTGAAGCCACACAGTGTGGCAATGCCGTAATATAGCTTTCCATCGCGGCGACCAACGATGCTATCGGTGAAGGAGAAGAAGAGGCACGCGGAGGCAAGGACAGCGACCAGCGTCCCACTGAGCCACTGGTTGGAGGTCTCGCACTTGCCGTGGTTGGTGAAGGACGGGGACAGTGCCTGGTAGGCCAGCACTGTGCCTGTCGGCAGGAGCTGCGCCAGGTTCGCGACGCTCGACATGACCGTGGCCGGTGCAGGCCCCTTGGTAGTCATTGGCGTTGCTGTGCGGGCAGCTGTTATCTCATTGTCGTCCTCGTTGGTCAGTGGATGTATCTGGATCGCAGTAGAAGAAGAAGAGGCCACAGTACTTACTGTGCTAGCTAGGAAAGTAGGAATGCGTACTCCATGCTGATCGACAAGTAGCTGTTTATATAGACACAGAAGTCCTATGCGGATGATTCCAATGTCCAAGTTAGCTAGGTTGGCGCCTTGATTAGTCTTACTTGGTATTGCTGTATGATGAAGGGCTCTACGAATCAATCGTGGAAGGAATAACCACGTACTTACGCCGCTTGGTCTCCCTCCTCCCCCGCGTCGCCTCCCCGAGCGGGGCGACCGGGTGCTCTCGTCGCCCCTCCCAGCCCTCCCCTCCCCCTCCTTCCCTTCCGCCGCCGTCGGCCTGGGCCACCGGGCCTTGCCCGCGTGGTGCCGGCGGCGGCGGCCCCGGCCTTTCCCCCCCGCATGGCGCCTCGGCTCGGGCGGACGGCGGCCGACGGGGGTGCTCCTCGGCGGCAATGGATCCGGCGGCGGCGCGGCTCCCTGGGCGGCGCAGTGCTGGGGGGCGTGCGGGCGATGGCGCGGCCGCTTGGCGGCGGGGCGGCGCGGTGGCTCGCGGCGGGCCTTCCCGGCCCAGATCTGGGCCCTTTTGGGCTCGATCTGGGTCTAGGCGGGCCTGGCCCGGTCTGCTTGCGGCGTCTCCGGCGGGTCGGGGGCGTGACTCGTGCTGGGGGTGGTGGCGACGGTGGCTCGCGTTCTGCAGCGCGGCGACGGGGGCTTCGCGAGCCCGTTTCGGGCTCGGCTGGGCCAGGGGTGGCCCGGTTTGCCCCTGTGCTGCGTCCGGCCGGATCCCGCCGGAGGCGGTGGAGGATGTCCCCTCCCGCGAGGCTGCTGATGTTGCCGCTCCTGGTTCCCGGTTGCGTCGTCTTGTTTCAGTCGGTCCCGTTTCGTTTGCCATGGTGAGACAGCGATGGAGACTGCTCGACCGTGGTGGCGCAAGTTGGTGGGCGGTGTGTTTGGTGGCGCGGCATGGATCGTCTGGGGTCGTGGTTGGTGGGTGGTCGGGAGAAATCCTTGTCGGCAGGGTCGGCACCGACGCGGTGACGCCCGTGGGCGCCGCCGTGCCTTCCTGAAGGGCGTCGGGCATACCCCTTCCACCTCACCCCTCGCGTACCGGGGGAAACCCTAGGACATGTCCGGGCAACAGCGTCGTCATCGTCGCGATCCTTCTTGAAGGTGTTGTTTGGTATGCGGCGGTCTGGAGTGCTAGGAGCGTGGTGGAATTTTCCGATGGGCGCGGCGGTTGCGGGTCCTCATCGTTTTCGTTGATCCGCCGTTGTTGGCATTATTTTCTCTTCAGTTCCTTTTTTGTTTCTTTTGGGCTTGCTTGTGCTGAGGCCCCAACATTTGTATCGTGTGGTCGTTGCTTTATAATATAAAGCGGGGGGCAACCCTTTTTCGGTAAGGGCTCTACATGAGTGCATGTACCTGGACTTCAACTCTCTAGCTAGTTTTGATTAATGGTTAATCAACTTATAACCAACTCGTATGACATCTGTAGTTAGCATCCGGCACATGTGTAGTATATGCTATGCAAGTCTTTCTTCCAGGAAGGTGAGGAAGGAGAACTAGTAGTTAGTCATCGGCACATGAGTACGCCACTTTTTACTCAAGTTAATTTCCTCCTTAGATCTACTGTGTTCCAAATTACATCGCACAAAAATTTATACGAATGAAGTTATTACAGCTCAAAGCATAACAGAACAAAAGAGGCCATGCATTTTGGAAGTCAGGAACCACAGGTCCTTGAAAATTTTGGAACTGTATAACTTGTGGCGACAAGGATATAATTTTTCTAGAAACACCAAGTGCAACACGACGCACTCCATTCCAAGTTACATCACACATAAAATTTATACGAATAAAGTTATTACTGCTCAAAGCATAAGAGAACAAAAGAGGCCATGCATTTTGAAAGTGAGGAACCACAGGTCCGTGATAAATTTGGAACTGTAGAACTTGTGGCGACAAGAATATAATTTTTCTAGAAACACCAAGTACAACACAGACGCACTCACACCATACCATCACATGGACGCACTCACACAATGTCTCTGAGATTGGAGTCGCGAAGCTCAGCGTTGAAAAAGGCCTCGCTAGACGGAACGTCACCTCCGATCGGAAAATACTTCACATTAATGAGAAACCAAAGCGGGAAATCTGCAGTTTGCTCTTGGTGGGTTGGGGTACACCCATTCTCCTAACCATGCAATCAGAGGTAGGAGGTTGGTTGTTCCGTATGTACTAGAAATACACATATTCAATTTTGTTGTTTTACACAAGCGGAACAAGTATTTGCAGTTTGCACATACAATTTTTTTGGTAGTTATCTTATATTTAGGGTTCTTTCCCAATTAATTTAAATACTTATCCTAAATTTATGTAATACTTAGTTTATACAATTATGTTAATAATTGTAAAATGAAGTGGGGGTATGATGAAGAGGGGTAAGGAAGAAGTGGTGTGTCTCAAATAGGAGAGAACTCTTGAGGCAAACTGGATTTACTTCATGACCATTTTTGTAAAATAACAACATCGATCTTAAACAAACAAAGTGAATGGATGGTTGTGATAGTCCTAGGAGATTGGGATGCTTTACTACATACTTGTACAATTGATTTTTTTGGCAGAAAAACTATTTGTTTGTAGGAAACTATGACATACAATATATATACTTGCAAAACTTCATGTGTTTCTCTGGTGATATGATATACAGTCAATCAACATTTATTACACATTCCATTATTTTCAATCAATTCATATTTTTGAACTGGTCTACTCCCATTTTGATTACTATGACATAATAGAACTACATTGTGTGGTTACAACAAACAAGATACTGGAAGTTGAACATGTTGATGATACGGGAAGAAAATAGTGAATTCATGCAGTATTAAGAAACCCACATACACACACCATGGAGCGAAAAAGTTGGTAGCAAACCCTACCAGTACAAAAACAAATGATTGCGACATCCACGCCATCATATTACATGGCAGCATAAAATTTATGAACACTTAGTCTAACATGGGTGGCAACTATGTACACTTTCACTGATCTTTTGTTCTTCAAATTGTTGGACTCAAACTTTGTTCAAGGGATGGACGACCTTCTGGCGAGGAGTCGTGTCATTGAATCCAATGCCCTTCCTTTTGGTGGGGAAGATGATGAACACAAAGCTGGACAGAAACGCCATTCCCAATGGCAGGTTCTTGAGCAGCTGCTGTGTGTTCCTGCTGGCATCCGGGAAGAAGCAGTTTTGCAGCCCCACATCGCTGAACGCCATTATGAGGAAAACCACCGCCGTGAAGAAGGCATGCACGAAATCCAGTGGCTGAAGGCGGAGCCTCCGAAATTGGTCGAGATCATTCCACTCCTGCTTCTCCTCCTCGCTGGAGAAGTTGAACACGTTGAAGCCACGCAATGTGGCGAAGCCGTAATATAGCTTTCCGTCGCGGCGACCCACGACGCTGTCGGTGAAGGAGAAGAAGAGGCAGGCGGAGGCGAGGACAGCAACCAGCGTCGTGGTGAGCCACTGGTTGGAGGTCTCGCACTTGCCGTAGTTGGTGAAGGACGGGGCCAACGCCTGGTAAGTCAGCACCGTGCCCGTGGGCAGGAGCTGCGCAAGGTTCGCGATGCTCGACATGACCTTGTTCATGGTAGGCGTTGGCGCTGCCATGCCGGTAGCTCCTATCTCACTGGCATCGTTGTTGATTGGTAGAATTATCTGGTTCGCCGTGGATGACCCAGAAGAAGAAGAAGAAGAAGAAGAAGAAGCCATTGTAAGTACGTACTGTGCTTGATTAGGGGGTGCTCGTGTCCAAAGGAATGTTCAACTTGCACTTATATAGTCAAATTAATCCGATGCGGACGATTCGAAAGTCCAATGTCCAAGCTAGGTACACATGCATGCATGTATACCTTGGTTTGAACCACTGAAAAAAAAGTGCGCGCTCGCTAATAAATTAATATACAATGCCTAGCTAATTGCACATTAGCATATGCTAATAATGTATTTTAAGGGTGGAAGTATTTTTTTCATTGGTTTGAATTCTTTTTTGTGTGTGTGTGTGCAGATGATTGGTTCGAACTCTGTAGCTAGGTGTGTTTAAAAGTTGGTGTAAATTTATTTTATTTTTTTGAAAAGGAGGATAACCCCCAGCCTCTGCATCAGAGTGATGCATGCATGGATGCATCCATATTATTAAAACAACTAGGATAACAAGTGTGTAGTGCAAGTCTGGCTCTCAAACGGAACAAAACAAAATGAAATAAAAAGGTGCCACATCCGGCAGAAATAGTAACAGCCCACGATGCCTACACACCTAGTCTACTAGTAGCTCGCCATCCAAATCGGTTGAAGATACCCCCATGCTATCGTCTCCCATCGGTTGCACCCAGTATCCAAACACTCCCTGGAATCCACATGGGTGAGTAACGACCACGTATGGATCCAGGCAGTAGCTCTGTAAATAACCTGCAAAAAGTTGATAAAGTTTTCCCGGTTAAAGATTATGTCATTCCTAGTGTTTCATATAGCCCATAATAATGCGCATACTCCTATCCGAATATGTCTCGCTATGTTTGAGTCCACTCCATTTAGTCACGTTCCAAATAACATGTTCATACAAATTGGAGGGATAACGTTGAAGGCTATATGTATCATACGCCACAATAATTTTGCCAAAGGGCAATCGAGAAACAGGTGTTGAATAGATTCACCCTGATCACAAATTAATTATAAATTCTTGTGGAGATCTAGGCCGATGTTGATCTTGTGGAGATAGTAGTTGTGCGTTCAATCTCTTGGGAGAAGTTTCTTCTCTGTTTTGACATGGCGATGATTGAACGAGTATACTTTGAAGAATAAGGATGCTATGAGAGCTGCGGAGACACATGGCATGTGGTGTGACGGGTCTAATTTTTTTTCCGCTGGTTGATGAACCAAGCTAGGTGCGTCATGGCCGCAGTAGAGATATCTTCTATTCAAGGTCGCCAGAGAGGGGAAAGAAACATTCACGCCGAAGGAGACGTCTACGGTCCCACGTGCATGCATGCATGGACCCACGAATCTAATGGAAATAAAACTGCGGCTGCTAGCTTAGGGCATGTACAATGCATAGCCTCAAGGTAATGCCTCGCATGCCATGTAGGATCGGATATGACGTAAAGTATGTTCAGATAGGGAAGCGGGATCCTCTCCAGGAGGCGGGTGCTTTAAGGGAAAAAGTGTGGTCCGGTGACAAAAGCTGAAAAGGTGGAGTGGAAAGTAGAGATGCATGTGTACTAGAGTTTTTATTTTTTATTTCTTAATGAGGCCCACTAATGGTAGCTTGCATTGGGAAGAAAAAATAAATGTAGGTGCCTCAAATTACTTTTTGTCATGGGGCATATGTATCCATATGCCACCATTGTACATGCCCTAATAGCATTGTTGGAGCCGCCGACATGTATATATCTATGTACTCCCTCCGTTTCTTTTTAGTCTGCATATAAGATTTGATCAATGTCAAACTTTGCCAACTTTGACTAAGTTTAGAGAAAAAAATATCAAAATTCACAATATGAAATCAATATTGTTAGATGCATCATAAAATTAATTTCCATACCATATAGTTTTGGTATTGTAGGTGTTGATATTGTACATGAAGAACTCTGTAAGCACTCGATCTTGAGCAAGGCATGTAACCAAGTTGGAGGAAAACAATCATCAAGGCTGCTAGAATGACAGCCGGACATGCATCGATGGTTTTTATCCCACGTCACCAAGAATAATCCTCACCAGTGACATGCCATTAGTAGGCGTTCTGGCCCACCATTTGTAAACAATTCTGCGGTAGTGTATGATCCAACCTTTTTTGAAAAGTCCGAAAAGCCTCAGCCTTGCATGAGTATTGCACACAGCCTATTGACTGGGATCTCGTACGTGACAGTGGCTCCCTATGAACCTCATTATCAGCATATTGCGGCAACATCAATCGTATCAAAAAAACAAATGAATATTGAGTGGTTGAACCATCATATGTAAAGCAACTTGGTGCAACCACTCGTGCCAATTAGACATGCATGGTCATGACAAGAGAGACGTATGAATTGACACGGTAAAAAAAAGCGACCTCTCACAACATGAGCGGCTGTTCGACAAGGCATCGATATCTAGCTTCTATCTATTCAAGTTGCCGGACAAGAAAAGAAACGACGTTCAAGGTCCATATGTACAATTACCAAGTTGGGGAAGCAATCCGAAACAAGCATAGTAGCAGCTTCGCCATCATTTCTGTTAGAGTGACGACTGGTGGGACATGGAACGTTTTTATCATTCTCGCAGTCACAGAAATCTGTGTGCACTGCATGCTGTATTGCTATATTGTATACGTACATATAAATCTTCCATTGGTCTATCCTTGCGCACATAGAATGGTTTTCACTTTTAGTGTACTTTCGTTTTAATCTCGGTGTATAGTGAAATCATTGACTTTCGGTCAAAATATTTCAGCAACCAGTGTTACACACATGCTCAAATTGTTTTTAAAGGATCTGGTTGGATTTCAGTCAAAATTAATTGAAAAATTTGGGTATTTGGCCGAAATGAAAACCGAAATGACTGAATATGAGTGAAATTCAGTGTCTTTGACAAACACTGCAATATTTTTGAAACTGAAATTTAAAATCATGGCACGTAATAGGAAATTTCAGATAACCATTGGCATTGATGATAATAAGCGCACTTTATGTAATATGTTTGTTCCTCTTATTTACTCCCTCCATTCCCAAATATAAGTCTTTTTAGAGATTTGAATGCGGACTACGTATGGAGCAAAATGAGTAAATTCACACTCTAAAATATGTCTATATACATCCGTATATAGTCCTTATTGAAATCTCTAAAAAAAATATTTAGAAATGGAGCGAGTATTCCCTAAGGCAAATACATCTGGAGAACATGCACCGTTCGTTCTGCCATAGTTATGTTTGCTGAATCCACTGGTGCTGAGAAGACATGCATGGCATATGGCATGAGACTATGAGAGAGACGTCTACCCCAGGTGCATGCATTTGCAAAGGAACGTCTACCCCATGTGCATACAGGTAACCTCGAATCAAATGGAAATACAACTGCGGCTGCTCATAGTGTCTGTTGTAGCCGCCGGCGTGTATATATACATTTTTATATACGCACGTACTTACGCGCGTACATGGACAACTCTGCAACTACTGGACCCTGAACGAACACCAAATTATACTTACACTGACATATAGAGTAACCAACTTGGAGAAAAACAATAATCACGGATGCTAGAATGACAGCCGGACATCCATGGTTTTTTATCCTTCGATTCTTGGGTCAGAGGAATCTCTCGCTGTATTGCATGATGTATCGTAGGTGTGCATGTATATCTTCTATTCATGATCGCCAGAGTGGGGGAAAGAAACATTCTACAGTCCCCACGTGAATGCATGCATGGTCCCACGAATCCAATGAAAATAATACTGCGGCTGCTAGCTTGTAGCCGCCGACATGTATATATCTAAGTATGTGTGTACATGGACAACTCCGTAAGCACTGGATCTTGAGCAAGGAAAATTTTATGCTGTGTAAGGCATGTAACCAAGTTGGAGAAAAACAATCATCACGGCTGCTAGAATGACAGCCGGACATGCATTGATGTTTTTTTTATCTTCCTCGAGGTCAACGGAATCTCACGGTGCATCGCAGGATGTATCGGTATAACTAACTATAACCAACGTGAGTAGTTTAATTGTACTTTGCAGCAAGCACGATAAATTGGCTATGGCTCCGCAAATAAGAATGGCTATGGAGGTCTTCTTTCAGAAAGGTAATGATGTGAAATCAGGTCTGTGCGTTGCCTGGCGGCTGCTAATGCGGCAGCTGGACGGACAGTAGGGAGACGCTATTGGGATTGGTCCTTGTTGCCACTACAGCCTGCCGCGGGCAGAAGCAGATTGCAGGGGCCGCCGAGTGGTCCATGTGAGAGTTTCTCTTCGGGTCCGTGGTTGACTTTGGCATGGAGATGTGAACTATGAACAACGGCTTGACGCAGAGGAATGGTCGTGCAGCAGCGGCAGATATGCATCGCGTGTAGCTGCTGGGATCGTGCAAAAGAGGTGGCGACGACACATAATCGATATCAATGGTGTGCTACTCGAGCGCCCGGTTTCGAGCTCTGGGGTGAAAACCTAGGTGAAATTCCAATTGCCACTCAATTATAATTTTGGTGCTGATCACAATACGGTTTGCGAGAACTAATGTCGGTTGCTAAGTTTATCTCAGGACATTGGCATGTCTATTGTGTCTACAGACGTCGGTAGCCCCATAGATACAAAAAGGGAAATAGACGGTGTTCTTCGGCGACTTGGAAAGTTTTTCGGTTTCTTTTTAAGTCCTAGGAACATTTGTACTATTAAGATGGGTTGCTGTGATTTCGGATTTGGAGAACTGAAAACTTCTCCATACACCTTTCTCCCAATCCGTGTTAGTTTTCGCTGGAAGAAGAAGACTGCAATTTTTCCCTTACTAGTAGTCCGGGTGCCCGGGGCTCCCACTGTCTGGGTGCTCAGAGGCACCAGAGAGATGGCCGCTAGGTTCGGCCGGGTCCGTGTGCCCGAGGTCACCCGAAAGTCGATAGAGAATGAAATGCATAAAGTTGATATAATTAGTTTACAATGAGTGCACCTCAGTTTCATCAGCTAAAGCTACCTACAGGTTCTCATCTTTCAAATGGACTACTCTACAACTATTGGTTGCCCCTTGTACTTTCTAGTTGTTTAATTAACAATTATTTGAGACTAAACAGAAACATTCCGGGAAGGAACTTCAAATGAAAACCTTGGCATTAATTTTGGTCTGCTTATATTTTTCTTATTTGTTCAGCCAAACGGGAGCATTAAGAACCAAAGAAGATTGGTACAAAAGAAAAGGCACCTTAGTTTTTAGTTTCTCCCACGACATCATCTGTTGATACATGGAGTTTTAACCAACGGCGCGGTGATACCGATGCAGGCCGGAATTCGTAACGCACTCGACGTCGCCTTGAAGAAGTAACGGCGCAGCGATGCTGGTGTGCCCGACCCACGAACGTTATGAGCATTTTCCGATGTGGCAATGTGACGTGATTGATCTCTTCTCGACGAAGGGACGGTGCGGTGATGCTGGCGCAGGTCGACATCTGTGGAGCAACAAGGTCGGACCGTTTTGACACTGGTGCGTTGTGAAGAGCACTTCAAAAAAGGCTCCAAATTTGTAGGCACGTTTTTTAGGACAAAACACAATACCTTAGAAGCATAAATTTGATGCACTGCTCGGGCCGCCCTCGGAGTTTGAAGTATCGGGTTGAGCTGAAATTTTGAGAGCTTGTCGACATAACAATTCCGCATGATATGAACTATCGGATCTTCCAAAGGATGTATGAGCTGACAGCTGGATTCCTCGCCCCGAACCCGGGCGGATTTCTGCGCAGATCCGATTGGGCCTCGGTATATTCAGCGATTGCCAGAGATTCTGTCATAGGAATGCGATAAAATTTTATTGGTCGTTGTAGACTCATTTCCGCACAATTTGACCGAAGGAATTGTCAAAGCAACGCTCAAGGAGGAGTGGAGGGCAAAAATGAATCCGCTGCCCAAAATATTTTGCACAGCCCCCGAGCTCCATGGACGATTTTCTCCATGATCTTCAT
Organism: Aegilops tauschii subsp. strangulata; assembly: GCF_002575655.3. Lineage (NCBI taxonomy): Eukaryota > Viridiplantae > Streptophyta > Magnoliopsida > Poales > Poaceae > Aegilops > Aegilops tauschii. The sequence goes on along the minus strand of NC_053036.3, from coordinate 26,308,080 downwards.
TGAGATCAAAGTTGATTTTGATAAAGACGCGCACTGATCTTTGACAGATCTGACATGGGGTGTAGTCCTCAACTTGGCCCAGGTAACCAGCTGAGTTGGCGCCGAAGATGAAAATTCGTTCCGGCGTGTAGATCACGCCGCAACCGATCTAATCTTTTGTCACACAGCTGCGACTACACAGATGGACCTGTAGGGGCCACCCATGATGGAATCAAATCCAACAAATCTCGGGTAGGGGGTCCGGAGTTGGTAGCCTTGGTGCGATGGTAACAGAGACACAAATTTCACCTAGGTCCGGGCTCTCTCGAAGAGATAATACCCTACGTCATGCTTTGATTGTATTGATTGGGGGGTATAGAGTACATGTTGATCTATCACGAGATTTTTTGTCTATGAGAGTAGTTTCATCTCTATGATGTGTTGAGACTCTAATGATCTATCGACTAGCCAAGCCTCGTCTTATATAATGTATCGTAGGCCTAGGATAACAAGACTCCTAGTCGGCTACGTCGATGGAGAGGAGTCCTTGTCTTGTATGCCAAGTCTTGGGAATCCCCTTGCATGCATCATGGGTTGCCCGAAGTGACCCGAGACCAAACCGACAAAGGGGGTCCTCACACAGCCCACCTAGCTAGGAGTAAACATGGTAAGTACCACTGGTCCTTTTTTGCGAATAAGTACCCTCTAGTCCTGGACACCATCATGCAGCAACTGAATCTGCTTGAGAATGGCAAGGAACATTGCCTCACTGTAAGGCTCGTAGTGATGGCTAAGAGGAACACACATCATCTAGGAGGTAACAAGGGAGACGATCGGGCATCGAAGGACCAAAATTATTGTAGGCAACCAATTATTGTGAGCATCATCAAGCAACCAATTATTGTAGGCAACTAGTTTCATCTGGTAGGCCTTGGAACCCTATTCAAGAAAAATAATACAAAGACTTATTGTTACAATGACATAGCAATGACAAGTATAAAACTTTACATGGCTATAGAGCCATATGATTTAAAGTTCCACATATTTCTTATCTCTGAGACCATAAATTTATTTCACGGAACTGTTCAATACGCTAAAGATGATGCCCTTGCATTTGCAAAGCCAACCTTGCTAGCTAGTATGGAACGACATCGATCCTTCGTCCTCATTGAAGAATCTTTCATGTCCCAAACGGATATCAGAGATTGCTCATGCTTGGAGAGCAAGTTGATGACATCTTTGATGGATGGCCGCTTTTCACGCTCTTGCTCGACACACATCAGGCCGGTTGACATGACACGCTCCATCTGCCACCGCCACTGCTCCAAATCCCCTCTCATCCGCTCATCTAGCATCTCAAGGATGGCGTCCCTGCTATAAGACTCCCTAACGGCGGCGATGAGGTTGTTTCGGTTCGATGCCCTTCCTGGGACGACTGGTCTGACACCGGTGGCTACCTCCAGCAGAACCAACCCAAAGCTATATATATCAGAGGCTGGGCTCAGCGTGCCGGTCTCGATGTACCTGGGGTCCATGTAGTCCATGCTCCCAATCACGGTGGTACAAGGAGTACATACGCCATCGTGGCAGCTGACTTGCCGCACGAGCCCAAAGTCACCGAGCTTGGCCTCGAAGCCCTCTCCGAGCATCACGTTGCTAGGCTTGATATCCCGGTGTAGCACGTACCTCCTGGCCGAGTCGTAGGCGCCATTGTGGAGGTAGTCGATGGCGGTTGCGACGCCGAGAAGGATATTGTACCTCTGTGGCCATGTCAATGTCCCCCCACCGTCGCCGCTGACGTGGAGATGGTCGCTGAGGCTACCGTTGGGTTCGAGCTCATAGACAAGCAACAGCCGACCATTGTCGTCGCACCAACCGATGAGTGACAAGAGGTTCTTGTGGCGCAGCTGGCACAAGGTCTCGATCTCGTGCACATAGTTCTTCTGGTTCCTCTTCGACGTCGGCTGCCGCATCTCCTTCACCGCCACCGCCCGTAGGTCCGGCATTGTTAGCCGCCCTCTGTACACATCGCCAAAGGATCCCTTGCCAATTTTCCTATCCTTGGAGAAGTTATCCGTCACCACTACTAGCTCAGAGTACGAGAACTTCCTGGCAACTTGGATTTTTCCCGGTGATTGGAAAACATGATTAATTAATAGAAATTATTAGATCAAGTGGCATTTTTTAGTTTAATTGAACAGTTAAATCAAATCATGATATATGTTTACCTTGCAAAATTGTTTCATCGAGACACCGTCTTCCACGGTGCATAACAGTACTATAGAGAAGAACGAGAACACTGGATAGGAGACCCGCAAACAAAACTGTCGCGATACATAAGAATATCAGCCACAATTTTCTATTGGTAGGGGATGGATCTGTAAGCAAAATAAGAATCAGTTAATGGTGCTAATTGGCTAAGTCTTTTGACAGAAACATACCAGTTCAATATATGATTATTATTCTAACAATTTATCCTCCACAAATTCCGAAATAATATAAAAATTCTATTTTTTTCCTCCTGAAACATTGGCTTGGCTCGTATTTTCATCTATTTTTATTTAGTCTCGCTAACTCTCTAAATCATCATGTTCTGGAGAACTTTGCTCCCTTGTCAATTTCGGCAAACAAAAAGTTACGGCTGTAAACTTTAAGATATGCAAAAGAATCATATAGTTTATGCACAATTTTTTTTGTTAAAAGTACAAACTGTGGAAAGAAAAGGTAAGAGATTTACTTTATTTTTTCATTCATCTCAAATTTTCATACTTTTTAACTAATATATGCACACATATACATTATCTCATAAAGTAACAATGATGTGAAAGTCGGGCACATGCACATGATGACATGATGTTGCCATGCAACGTTGGCAGGGTCGTACATTTTCGCATGGACTAGAAGGAAACTAGCTAGTACACCTAGGTAGGCCAGGAAAAACACACACATGGTATAGGTAGTTACCTGTTGAGTGGAAGGACCAAGCGAGCAGCTGGTGCGACTGGCTGAGGAGTCCCGTGGCCGCCGTGAACCCGACGGCGGCATCCTGCACAAGGCCGGCGTCGTCCCTGAGATCCATCGTCGCGTTGAACTCGTAGGTCATGCTCGACTCCGCCGCCAGCTCAGTTTTCCGAAGCACCACTTTCATCACCTTGGACTCGGCGTCGTACGTGATGCTCGCCCACAAGGTGCCACGGAGGCTCAACGGCGGCAGGCTTCTGGTCAGGTTACACCTGGTGCCGTTGACGTCGATGCCGATGTGGTCGCCTCTGCTGGCGGTGCCGTCCTCGCTGGAGGGGTCCCAGCCGTCGTCGTTCCGGCGCGTGTCGAACTCCACGCCGAGGGTGTGCCGCGAGTCGCCGGCGCCGGTGCTGTTCTTGTGGCTGAAGAGCCCGAGGAGGCCGACCTCCCAGCCCGGCGGCGGGAAAGGCCCGATGAAGAACGACATAGTGCCGCCCCCCCGTCTGGAGTTGTCCGTTGTGTTGTCGCCATGGACGATGGCGAAGTGGAAGCTGGTGGTGAAGCTGGCCCTCCTGCCGGCGCCGTCCCACAGGCGCACTGGCTGCCGGTGCGTGACGCCGCCGGTGAGGTTGGAGATGTCGTCGGTGAGGATGAGGCGGTCCCTGCCGGCGTAGGACGCGTTGATGAAGTTGAGCTGCTCGTGGTCCGTCGGGATGGTGAAGTCGTAGTCGAAGGATAGTGCGGCGGCCCGAGGAGCTGTGTAGGCGGCTAGAAAAAGGTAGCAGCTGATCAGGCAGTACGTGGGGAGGAGGATGCCTCTTGCATGGGCCATGGCTAGCTGCAGCTAGCACGAGAGAGTTAAGCTAGTGGTCCGTACCTATCAGGTTGCTTGCTCATGCAGGGGTGGACAACTATTTATTGATTGGGTTCAAGCAGAGTGGGCCTGTAGACATTGCAAGCTGATTGTGACAACTGCAACCCTATACATTTTTTATTTTTTGCTGAATGGAGATGTTGGTGGCTGTTCAGGAATAATATCTTAGTTTTTTTCTAAAAAAAAGGAATATCTTAGTTTCAATATTTATATTGTGTTTCCGCGCTAGAACCTGGAACTCATGGTAGAGCATTCTATTTGGAAGGGCCAGTGTGGAGTGTTAGAAAGAGAGAAAATAGTTTTTTTTACATGTAACCGAAGCCACATGAGCTGTGTACACAATTATCGGTTGGGGTTAAGAAGCAGATGAGCAAATTCTATTACTCTGGCAGCCGGCGACTACGAGAAAGAGTAAAGAAAGCGTATACTATGGGACTATGTGCAGGTTCATTATTGTATGTACATCTTCACAGAGACTTGCTACTGCTAATGAAAGTAGCTTTGTTGTTGTATACGTGGTGACACAGACACTGGTTTATCTATGTCTGCATTCCCTGGATCCATAAAAGATGCAACGACAGCAGTAATGGCTTACCAGGGCGAGTTTTAAATCAGTGCCGGCTAGCATCGTCAACGATCGATCTGTACATGGAGCACATTTTCATCTACTCCAATCATATGTGCAACGCACCCTTCCATATGCACTTCATGTGCTAGCTTCAGGAGCCAATCAGCCAGCGTAGACCACATTGTTCAGAAATAACTGCCAAGTCAAGGACCGCACGCTGGCGCAGTGGTGGGGAACAGCCGGTGGCTGGTTGGCTCCTGAAGCTAGCACATGCCCGGGATCGATCCCGAGGGACTCAAATCTTTAACTCGCAACTCAGAACTTGCAAAAGTGGAGTAGTGTGGACGCGGCGAGGGGGCAGTGAAAGAGTGTGGACGCGGCGAGAAGTGGGCTGGCCGGTCCACAGCTTCAGCATTAAAAAATGACAGATTGGAGGGCGGCTGTGAGGCTGACGTGTGGGTCCGGAAATCCGTGCGGATTAAATGGGGTCGGTAGGAAGCAGTTGCACGGCCAACATGCGGGCCGATGGAGGACGAGTAGTGTTAAGAGTAATCCCGTGTCCGTCTTGTATGTATGCGTGTCCATGTAGGATACTAAGCCTAGTCGGTTTGGGTTTAGTTCTAGCCTGATAGTATATATACATAACCACCCCGTGTAATCTGATCAACGAAACGAAAAGGCAATACAAAGAAAAATCCAGGAGCGACACGCCCCTGTGGCTATCACCAAATCAGTTTCGTTCCTGTTGTTTCCTTCGCTAAGTTAATTACTTGAGTCTCGCCAAGTTGATCGAAGGATCGATCTAGCTAGCTTGCACAGACTCGTACGTACGTACGTAAGTCCCAGCTAGACACGCACGTACGCTGCTTGCAGGGAAGATCAATCAAGCTGTCAGCTTGCTTGCCTCCACACACGTACGTGTATCTGTCCTGGGTGAATTGATCTAGCAATCAAAAGTCAACAATTGGTATCTAGAGCCTCGACGATCTACGATCTTCGATGACGGACAGTGACAAGGAGTCAGTCAAGTCCGGCAACGGCGGTTCCAAGGCGAACAAGAACGGCGACAAGGTGAAGAAGGGCGGCAAGTCAGCGACTAGTGGTGGCGGAACGGGTGGCGCCAACGTACTGGTACACCGCAACATCCCCATCCAGTACCCGATGCTCACCGACGCCAACTACGGCATGTGGGCGGTCAAGATGAAGATTATTCTCCGAACCCTTCGAGTGTGGGAGGCCATCACGGACGAAGACGTCGACGAGGAGTGCGACGAAGGTGCCATGCGCCGCCATAGCCCATTCTGTGCCAGATTCCGTGCTGATGACATTGGCGGAGTTCGAGACAGCAAGAGAGGCGTGGAACGCACTCAAAGAGATGAGGATTGGAGAAGATCGCGTCACGAAGGCTCGGGCACAAGTGCTGAAGCGCCAATTTCACATGTTGCAAATGGAGGAAACTGAATCGGTGAACGACTGTGCCATGCATCTGAATACTTTGGAGGGAGAGATCCGCGCGCTTGGTGCAAAGATCGAGGAAGCCGAGATTGTGGAGAAGTTTTTTAGCTCGGTAAATGATAAATTCACGTACATTATCGGCACGCTCGAGCAGCTTTACGACATCAACGACATGACCATAACGGAGGGGATCGGACGCTTGCGGACGTGGGAAGAGAATGATCGTGGCTGTCGAAAAGGCAACGGAGGAGGTAGTGACCAACTCATGTACGCGCGTGCAGATTGGGATTCCCCAAGTAGGAAAGGAAGGCGCAACGTTGGTGAAGGCTCAAGCAACGCGAAGCGCGGCGGACAAACCGAAGAAGGCAAAGGAAAAGGCAAGCCACAAGGTCGTGGTAAGGCGGACCGATCTAAAGAGCGGAAGCCACGGAACTTGGATATGTCCGAGGTCAAGTGCTATAACTGCAAGGGTCACTTTGCAAAGGATTGTCCGGAGCCTAACTAGAGGGAGATCAAGGCAAATTTGGCGAAGCAGGAAGACGAACGTCCAGGTCTTCTGATGGCCAAAGTTTGTGATCTCGTGGAGCCTAACAAGCGGGAGATCAAGGCAAATTTGGAGAAGCAGGAAGACGAACGTCCAGGTCTTCTGGTGGCCGAAATTTGTGATCTCGTCCAAACGGTGGTTGTGAAACCAGACCGGAAGGTGCTACTTCATGAGAAGACAGTAATACCAAAGTTATCCGGAAACCAAAACGTGTCATGGTATCTAAACACGGATGCCAGTAACTACATGACGGGGTGCAAGGAGAAGTTCCTCGAGTTGGAATATGATGTTCAAGGCTCGGTCAAGTTCGGTGATGGTTCATATGTGGAGATTTGTGGGAAAGGTTTTGTCTCTTCGAGGGTCTCACAGGAGAACATCGCATACTCACCGGAGTGTACTACATCCCATGGCTTCGCAACAACATCATCTCTGTCGGGAAACTTGATGAGAATGGATGCAAGGTGGATATTAAGAACGGAGTGATGACGATCTTCAACAACCTCCGAAACGTGCTAGCCCGTGTAAGTCGCACACGGAACAGGCTCTATATCCTCAACCTTGATCAATTGCAACAGGAGTGTTGGCTCGCCAAGAGTGATGATGATTCGTGGTTATGGCATGCTAGATTTGGACACGTCAACTTCTATGCCTTGAAGAAGATGTCGAAGATCGAGATGGTATCTGGGATGCCGTTTATCTACCATATTGATCGAGTATGTGATGGGTGCTTGGTTGGAAACAGCAGCGCAGGCCGTTCCCTGCTCAATCCACCTATCGTGTAAGTGATGCATTCGAGCTGCTCCATGGTGATCTATGTGGCCCTATCACCCCAGCAACTAACGGAGGAAAGAAATATTTCTTCCTAGTCGTAGATGACTACTCGAGATATATGTGGGTCACTCTCCTACGATCTAAAGATGAGGTGTTTGAAGCGTTTAAGAAGCTCAAGGCTGCAACAGCGATGGAACACAAGCTGAAGGTTCACACTCTAAGGACAGATCACGGCGGAGAGTTTACGTCAAACGAGTTCAACGACTACTGCGAGAAGATTGGCATAAAGAGGTTCCTCATGGCACCTTATACGCCGCAGCAGAACGGGGTTGTTGAAAGGTGCAATCGATCCATCGTTGACATGGCGAGAAGTTTACTCAAGAGCAAGAACTTGCCGGGGACTTTTTGGGGAGAAGCTGTCTCGACGGCGGTCTATCTTCTCAATCGGGCTCCAACAAAGGAAGTGATCGGCAAGACTCCGTATGAAGCAATTTACGGACGGAAGCCGAATGTGTCTCATCTACGGACGTTTGGGTGGGTGGCACATGTGAAGACGGTGGAGCCGCATCTCTCAAAGCTTGCCGATCGCTGCACCAAGTTGGTGTTCATCGGGTATGAGAGGAGTTCCGGCACCAAGGCATACCGCTTCTACGATCCACGAACCAAGCGTCTACGGATTTCACGCGACATCGTGTTTGAAGAAAACCAAGCGTGGAATTGGAGCGCAGCAGCCAACGATGCTCCAAACAGTAACATATTCACAGTTGAATTTACAACTGATGATGATGCAGGGGAAGGCGTCCAGGTGGTTGGTAGGACACCCAACTTAGTTGATAACAATGGTAGTGATCATCATGGTGCCGACATGAACAACGACGCGCATGGGTCGCAAGGTGATAGCGACAACGACGCGCAAGACATGGGTAGAGATTTCGGCAACGACATCGACAACGAGGCGCATAGTGATGATGACAATCAAGATGATGGTCACGATCACGACGACTACCCGACGACGCGGATGCCAAAGACCCGGCATCCACCACGCCCAAGACTCAACCGTCTTCCACAAGTGCATCGACGCCGACACAATTTGTGTCGCCTCCTTCGCAAGCCACAACGGATTCTTCCAGGCCTCGTCGCTACCAGACCCTTAAGGAAGTCTACAAGTACGCAAAGCCAGTCACGCTTGAGTACTCCGATTTGTGTTTACTCGGAGTTGAGGAGCCGGCGAACTTCATAGAGGCGAGCAAAAGCTCAAGTTGGATGCACGCCAAGGCTGAGGAGATGAAGGCGATCGAGAGCAATGGTACGTGGACTTTGGTAACCCGACCTCCAAACCAAAAGGCAATAGGTTTGAAGTGGGTTTATAAGTTAAAGAAGGACACGAAGGGTGCCATTGTGAAGTACAAGGCAAGACTCGTCACAAAGGGCTACGTACAATGTCAAGGAGTGGACTATGAGGAGGTGTTTGCACCGGTTGCTCGAATCGAGACGGTGAGAGTGCTCCTAGCCTTGGCAGCACAAGAGGATTGGAAGGTTCATCATATGGATGTGAAATCCGCTTTCCTCAACGGCGACCTCAAAGAAGAAGTGTACGTGGAACAACCCCTCGGCTACGAGAAGAAAGGAGAAGAAGGGAAATTTAAAGTGTATAAGCTCAAGAAGGCACTTTATGGGCTGAAGCAAGCGCCAAGAGCTTGGAACTCAAAGTTAGACCGAAGTTTGGTCTCGCACGGGATTAAAGAATGTTCCCTCGATGATCCAAAGGATAGTCTACCAAGACCGAAGAACAGGTGAAGATTGAAGACACGACCAAGGATGAGTGTTGCCGTCAAGCTATGGATGACTCGACCGTAGCAAAGTTAGTCCCTGGAATGCTACGAGGAACGACGAAGGCATTGCCAAGGGTAAAGCATACGAGCAATCACATTTGGGATCTAGGTCGAGAAAGTAAGGACATCGTGATTAGGGGGTGAATGTTAGAGTAATCCCGTGTCTGTCTTGTATGTATGCGTGTCCATGTAGGATACTAAGCCTAGTCGGTTTGGGTTTAGGTCTAGCCTGGTAGTGTAGCGACCCGACCTCATACGGTCATGTCTCTGTGCTTAAGTGTCATCCCTGGATCGGTATGCTGACACACACAGTACTCGAGGATACTATTACCTCAATCCAAATAGCGGAAGTAACAAGGTTGTGGATTCCCATCAACACCAATGGCAAAGTTGAGTGTAGAAATCGTAACCCTAACGTATCACTTACTCGTCATAAGAAATCCTGCAACATGAGACGTTGCAGCCACAAGGGTCAGTACATTGAATGTACTGGCAAATTCACACCATAGGATAATAATGAATAATAACTATCACTACATGCATATATGGCTGGTGGATTCCCTACTGCAAAGGAATATATTTTACTTAACTACAAAAGTTGATTGATAAATATTGAGAAGGTTCCTCCAACTCAATCCCAAAATAATAATCATTAACCCAATCAAATTAATTTAAATAGAGTGTTGGGATCAACATGATAATCCAAGAACCAGAGACTCAAAATTGTCCATAACCGAGGACACGGCTAACCATGATTAGTTTGTACACTCTACAGAGGTTTGCACACTTTTCCCCACAAGACTCGATCTCCTCCGTTGGATTTCTCGCACTACAGGGTGTTTGAGAAACGGATGACCGAGACACAGTCTTTCAGAAACATTAACTCTTTACTCCGGGCAGACCATACCAACCTACATCCCTCTACCTGCTGATCCACCTCTTCAAGGGCTCATGCAACTTACTCAACTATGCTAGAGCCCATAATAGCTTGTGGCTGCACACGGAAGTTTCTAGCATGAATAACCTTATGATCCCTTTGAGCCTGGGTGGCATTCCATAGGATGATCACACGGGTCCTCCGGGATCCCCTTGGGCAAGCACTGGGTTCTCCAGGTGCCCGGGCAAACCACTGGGTGCTCCAGGGTGCCCCAACCAATCCACCCAGATGTGTGTTAAAGTAGCCACCTTAAGTTAACCATTAAATAATAATCTCACATCTGTCATGGATACACTCAATCCCAAATCCACGTCTACGAGCATAGCATAGCAGTATAAGCATAACGTAGTAACTCCCAAGGGTTGAATGCAAGTCAATAGGTTCCTACCTCATCAACTACTTCCCAATACCCACATGTTATCAAATCCTAACCATGCAATGTTTGAGGGTGAATCTAATGCATAAAAACTGGGTATGAAAGGGATATGATCAAAGTGTGAACTTGCCTGCAATGTTGATGAAGATGATTCGCACTCAACACTCTTGATAGATCTACTCGTCACAGTCCGGTCAATCTACCGTAAGCAAGCAATAGTAATCACACATAAGCAATCACTCAAAAGATCAGAAAGATCGAAGAAGACGATTCGGAAAACATCAAAACCAAGCAAATAACTCTTGCAACATAAGACAATTTCTAACAGCACCAAAATTATGCGAATTTGGCCTTATCAGAACGTTTAGGTCAAGAGCTTTAATTTGCAAAAAGAATCAACTCAAACGGAGCTACGAAACTCAAATTACGATCAAACGAAGTTTGAATTAAAATCTGGTCTAAATCAAATTTTAAACTTTCAAAAACACGTTTGAGTTGGATTACTGGATACAGGGGATCATAACGAAGAAGTGGGCGTTGGTTTCGTTGGATTTGGACAAACGAGTAAAAAGTAGTGATCGTTTGAAGTATAGGGACTAATCTGTAAAAACTTTAATCACAGACGGGTCCCTGGCAGAAATAAAATAAAACGAAAAGGCTACTAAACGAACGTTCGCTAACGAACGCTAACGAACGAAAAACCGTTCGGTGCAAACCCTAACTAACGAACGTTCGTCAAATAACTAGACTAAAAAGAAAAACCGCGGTTTAAAGAAAAACCGAGAAAGCCAAAAATAACCGATCTAGGGTTCGGTTTTTATACCGGTCCTTGGCGGTTCGGCGGTCTTCAGCGGTAAACCGGCAACTCTCCGGCGAGGCTGCGGACTCCGGCGGGTCCGGCGAGCTCCGGTGTTCGCGGCGGGGTGCGGCGGTGGGCGGCAGCAGCGGCGAGGCGAGGCGGAACGGCGGCGCGCGTGCAGCGGCGGTGGCGGCGGCAACAGCAGCAGCAGTATGCGGCGGCGGCGGCGAACTAGAGTTGCGGCAGCGGCGGAAAGCGAGGAGCGGCGCGGCGGAGCAGAGAGAGAGGCGGGGGTCGAGCGACGGCTTAAATAGGCGGAGGGGGCGACAGGTGGCGTGGAGGAGGGGTCAAGGGGAGAGGCGGCGAGGAGGAGTCCGCGGCGGGGACGGCTCGGACGCCGAGGCGGCGGCGATGGCGTGCGGGATCCGGCCTCCTGCGTGAGGTCAGGGACGGCGCGGCTGGGCTGGGCTTGGCCTGGCCCGGTTGGGTGCTGGGGAGGTGGGGAGCTGGGCCGGCCCAGTCGGCGGGAGTTCTTTTTTTAAACACAGACAAAGATTAAAAAAATATAACCTAAATAAAATAAAATAAACTATAGGCATATAATATATCAAAATTTTCAGAAAAAGATTTTCTAAGACATGAACATTTTTCTAACGTCAAATAAAATCCACACAAATTGAAATAAAATAAAGAGTGCTACTGCTCTAGTGAAATCCAGTAAAAATCATTTTAAAAATAACAAAATTTATTCAAATTTATTTCTCTCCAATTTTCTGATGTAGGGAATCATGTTACCCTATTTTTCATAAAAAAATTTGGAGAAAAATAATTTAAATAAAACCAAAATAACTCCAAATTGAAAATAATTTCAGAAGGACTTTAAATTTTGATCCTTTTAAACTTTCAACTCATATTTCATATGTTTTGACGAAGTCATTTTATCTTCGCTCGTGAAAATCATTGAGTTGCTTAAAGTTTCTGAATTTGAAATATTTTCAAATGAAATTCAAATATTTTCAACACCTCTTTTCATTTAAATAAATGAAAGAAGTCATGTCATCTTCTCTCCAGAGTTTTGTGATGAATAGAATTTGAATTCACGGAAATCATAAAATGCAAAAATGAAAGTTTGGGAAAGTCATTTTATTCCCTCTAATTTAACTTTCAAAAAGTTTCGAATTTCACTCAATCAATCACACAACAATCAAACACTCAATCAAATCTATCTATTTATTATAACATTCCAAAATTTAGAATTTTGGGATGTTACAGGTAGTATATATACATGACCACCCCGTGTAGTCTGATCAACGAAACAAAAAGTCAATACAAAGAAAAGGCCAGGAGCGACACGCCCCTGTGGCTATCACCAAATCAGTTTCGTTCCTGTTGTTTCCTTCGCTAAGTTAATTACTTGAGTCTCGCCAAGTTGATCGAAGGATCGATCTAGCTAGCTTGCACAGACTTGTACGTACGTGAGTCCCGGCTAGACACGCACGTACGCTGCTTGCAGGGAAGATCAATCAAGCTGTCAGCTTGCTTGCCTCCACACACGTACGTGTATCTGTCCTGGGTGAATTGATGTAGGATGCGTGCGCATCCATCTAGTGTCCGTCCGGATGCCAATCCGGTCCAGATTTGTGCTGGATTTGGGTGGAGGCGGACACGAACCGGGTAGAAAATGAGTATGCTGCCGCGCGTTGTACCGTTGGTTTTGTCTGTTTGAACCAAAATAGGCACACCTGGACCAAATGGGGTCGCCCGTTGGAGTTGCCCATCGAACCCATTACTAGTCGCGCAAGGGGCGCTTGCTCGCCTATATATGCCACGTCGAATTTTACTGTCGCAGGATATCTAGCCCAGGTAACACCTCCCCGAGGTTTCATGTATTAGTAGAAAAATGGCCATTTGTCCCGATTCGTAAGGCCCATCTGTCCCGGTTGCGGATCCGGGACTAAAGTGTCGTTACTAAAGCCCTAGGCCTTTAGTCCTGGTTCTTATACGAACCGAGACAGATAGGCCTGCACGTGGCCGCTGCGGCCAGTCCAGGCAGGAGGGCCTTTGGTCCCGGTTGGTGGCATCAACCGGGACCAAAAGGCATCCACGCATCAGCAGCTGGCAGAAGCTGAGGTTTTTTTTTTGAAAGGGGATGGTTTAGGGGTTTTGGGGGTTAATTTAGGTTGTTAGCTAGCTCATAGAGTAGTGTCCTCTCTTATCTCCGTGCTTGGTCGACGCTACGTACTATACGTATAGAGAGGCCCTCGACACGCTAGCTAGTAAGCAAATGAAGAAAACCATTAAGTACACTACTTCGTCATGAACATATGCATACCGAGAGAAGTGATATCGACCTCTCCTTCTCTGAGAGATTGGGCGAACAACAAGTTTTCGTATATCTATCCAACGCTACGTACAGGCTACATATATACAATATTAAGATCTCTTACAATATATATATATATATATATATATATATATATATATATATATATATATATATATATATAAAATCCCCTAATTACATATGAACTCAGGTGCAACATGGTATTCTCCGTCTTTATTGATGACATGGTCAAGAAAGAATCCCGCCAATTCCTCTTAAATTGCTTTGATACGTAGTATCCACAGTAATCATTCCCTTCTTCCTGCCACAAGTACTTTACGAGAAATGGAGGTCAATCAAACTGATAATGAAAGCATTATAAATGGCATTGATGAAAGTAGCTAGATTCAACAGGAGATGCACGGAACAAGCTAGCTAATAGTACTTACTTTCGGGTATCTAAATCGCAGCTCCCTCGGCAGTCCTGGAGATTGTGCGGTGAATACTTTCCAAACCCTGCGAGACAAAGAAAATAATTACTTGATATCAGGAAAAAATGAACAAAAAAGTTGCCGATACGGTGCGATAATGATCGATTGAACTTACTTGTTGATAATTTTAGTCATGTCCACATAGTTCTCTGGATCTTTTTGTCTCGAGTCTAAGACGATTACTAGTCCCTGCTCAAGCTTAATCTCCAGGAGAATATAGTGGTACCTGCGCACGCATGCATAACTAATCAATTACATTACTATAACCTCGAATAATAAGGGAAAGCGAATATGCACAAGACAGTAACACTCACTTGCATTCGTAAAAAAGTTGGCCTCGGTTTCTTTGGCTTGATGTTTAACCGAATATTCATCTATGAGATTTGTGTTAATGAACGCAATATCATACATTTCTGCTTTTCTGCATTCGACGATCTTCAATCTGCATAATATAGTGAGGATAATTATAAATACATGCAATGAAAGAGCTGAGCTATATATAGAGACTTAATGACAGACAGTTAATTTATGGATGGCCTTTTGATTGAAAAAGGCGAAAAACTCCTCAATGGAACATACAACAGATCAATTCCAACGAGGTCGTGCTCCTCTTTAACTCCCAGCGTCAAAGTATTCGTCCCCCCAGACTCTCTGCAGGTTTTCATCATGTACCAATCATGGAATCTTCGCATCATCGTTGTTAGAGATCTTTCATCTTTGACGAGAGGCTTCCCGTAATGGTATTTGTGTTCGTCCACCTCCAAGAAATCATAATGTACATCGTCGGGCAGGTAATCTTCAAGATTGGTATAACCGGCCACCATCCTCTGACCATTAGCGATGATATCGCTAGAAACCTTGAGCGGGGGGCACGATTGGTTCGCTTGTTCACCGAGCTGGGCAATTTTTTCCCAGCTCGTCGTTCTGCTAACCTTCGATGACTGAGAGTACTTCCCGACCGCTCCGCTTCCTTATATACCTTTTCAGTAATGCGCTCATAGTTGTTTTTCGGCGGAGACGGTGGTGGTTTCTTCAGGGCATCGATAGTGCGCTTTACTTTCACCGGATCCATCTTCTTCTCCGGAGGTGGATATTTCTTTGCTTTCACAGCTTCAAAGAAGTTTGTCACTTCGGCTTGCACGATCTCCGCGGTTTCCTCCACGGTCCCCTCGTATGGTAACTTCTCTAGAGGCTTGAGAGATGGACCGAATCTGTATTGCCTCCGCCTCTGGCTGTACTGCTAGACGCCGGAGCAGACGGAGTGGCTGCGGCTGTCTTCTTTCGTGCTTGCTTACGAGGCGGAGGAGAAGGACTACGATGCGCCGGAGTAGTCGGAGCGGCGGCGGGTCTCTTCCGCCCATGCTGGCGAGGCGGAGAAGGAGGAGGCTGGCTGCTCGGGTGCGCCGGTGCAGGCGGAGAAGGAGGCGGAGTGCCGCCACGCGCCGAAGAAGGAGGCTGTGTGCCCTGATCACTCGCCGGAGGAGGAGGCCGAGTGCCCTGACTCGCCGGAGGAGAAGGAGGAGGCGGAGGCGTCCAGTTCGGAAGGTTGATGAGCTCCTTCCGCCATAGGCATGGAGTCTTCATAGAAGAACCCACCCGAGTCTCCCCTTCACCCGTAGGGTGGTCAAGCTCGAGGTCCTCAAATCCATTTGTTATTTCATCCACCATCACGCTGGCATATCCTTCAGGAATCGGCTGGCAATGAAAAGTTGCGCCAGGTTCAGGAGGTGCAACAGAGCCAACAGCTGCCTTGACTTTCAATTTCAGCCATTGCGTCATAAGGTGGCACTGTTGAGACTCCGTGATAGCATCTACGTGGTAGCTAGCAGGAGCCGTGAAGACAGGCTCCTGAAGCAGCTCGGTGGAAGCCACGCTGCTCTCTGCTGAGATTGCGGGGTAGCTTCGGCGGGTTGCTTGCTGCGAGCTGCGTCTCGTTCCTCTAGCGCTTGTAACCTTTCGTGCAGCGCCTGTATTTGGGTCAACTCCACTTTCCTTTTCCTGCCACGTCCTTTGTAACCACCTGCCTCGGGAAACCCAGCCTTCCACGAAACGGAGCCTGGCGTGCCTCGTGTCCGTCCGGGGTGCTCAGGATTCCTGAGGGCCTGTGTGAGCTCGTCATTCTCTCTGGCCGGAACGAACGTCCCTTGCTGCGTTTTTTCGATAAACTCCTGAAGCCTCGTGATGGGTGTTTTCAGCTGCTCGCCCGTCCAAATGCACTTCCCTGTTTCAGGGTCCAGTGTTCTCCCAACCCCGATGAACCAAGTCCTTGAACAGTCTGGCCAGCGCAATATCTCTGGTTCGATCCCTTTATCCTGCAGGTCATTCTCAGCATTGTCCCACAACGGCCGGGCTTTCAGGTAGCCACCTGACCCCGTGCGATGGTGATGCATCTTCTTTGCAGTATTTATCTTGTTTGTCGCCGACATCTTATTGGCCTTCTCATAATTTTTTTGGGCGACAAATGCGTCCCAGTAATATTTGATCTTCTCAAATCGGCCGATGAATTATGGAGTCTTGTCATGGTCGACTAACGTTGATTTCAGCTCATTCTTCCACCTCCTGAATAGCTGAGCCATCTTCTTAAGAGCATGAGCCTTGATCAATGGCTCTTTAACTGGCTTCTCTGGATGCTCCTCTGGCGGTAGGGTGAAATTTGCCTTCAGCGCGGTCCAAAGATTAGCTTTCTGCTTATCGTCGACATAAGACACCCCAGAGTCTTCGTCCATAGGCTTAAACCATTGCTTGATGCTGATCGGGATCGTGTCCCTAACAAGAAACCCGCATTGAGCAGAAAATGCTTGCTTGGTCTGGACGGGTTCAATCGGTTGGCCATCGCGATCGATTTCGGTGATCATGTACCTTTCATCCGAGCGCAACTTTCTCTTTGGGCCTCGTCTCGTTACCGAAGTTTTGCTCGACCTGGAGGGCTAGAAAAGAAGAAAGAAGAGAGTTAACATGTGTACATACCAAAAACAATTAATGCATCAATTAGCTATAGTCAGCACATGCTGAATTAATATATATACCTGGCCGGACTCCGTTCCGTCATCGGAGCCGTCATCACGGTGTCCTTCTTCCACCGGCATTCGGTCACCGAAGCCATCATAATCATGTCCTTCCTCCTCCATTGTTCGATCACCGTAGCTTGCTTCTTCACCCTGTCCTTCCAGACCATCGGTGTCGTTGAGAAACGACAAAACAACATCACTTCTGGCTGCGATTATGTCCCCCAACCCCGCTTCTGTTGCTTCGTCTCGAGGGTGCTACATAGTTTCTGCAAATATTTACAACATGGCAATTATTATTCAAACATGACAGATGGATATATTTACAACATGGCAACAACGCTTCAAGGGTTTGGGGTGGCCTCGACGACAACGCTCTTTTAACTTGGTAAATTAGGGTGGCCTCGAGAGAGTTTGTCGGGTAGGGGGCGGCGGGAGGGGGTAGGAGACCGACATCATTTTTTTAGGGTTTGGGTGTCTTCGAGAGTTTTGGTTGAGCGAGAGGGCCGGGGGGTGCTCCCGTGGTATAAGTTATCGTGGTCGAGAGGGGTATATATATCGACCACCCCTCATGTGAAAGTAATCGGGGAGCGGGTTATTTCGACAACGACGACATACATACATGGGAAGGGGGTATATCGACCCCCCCTCATGTTGAAGTTATCGGGAGGGGGTATATCGACAACGACATAACCGATAAAAAATAAGAAGACGAAGAAGAAATAAAAAGAGGAGAAGAAGAAAGGAATAGAGGAGAACATCGAAGAAAAAAAAGAAGAAAAAAAAGAAGAAAAAAAAGAGGAGAAGAAGAAAGTACATCTATGATCCCTCGACGTCCCCCCCCCTCTCTCATGAACAAAAAAAAGATCTATGAATAAAAAACATCATGTTCTATGAACAAAAAAACATCATATTTCATCCACATCCATGCATACATCATATATGTGATCATCTATGAAAAAAAAAATCATATTCTATAAAAAAATCATTATATATATATGAACAAAAACAATTATGATAACAGGCACATATATGAAAAAAAGAACCATATATATGAAAAAAATGCCAGCGAGGGCGCCGGCCGGACCAAGGTGAGAGGAGCGCGGGGTCGGCGGCGAGGACGGCGACGGGGCAGTGGGCGCGCGCTCGGGGAAGGGGGCGACGACGGGGGTTGGCCGGGGCGGCGCGCGTCGGGGTAGGGGCGCGGGCGACGGCGAGGGCGTGGGCGACGGCGGACGACGGTGAGGGCGCGGGCGACGGCGACGACGAGCATGGGCGACGGCGACGGCGGGGGCGGCCGGCGGCGTCGGGGCAGCCTGGCGGTGTCGATGTCGTCGGCGTCGTCGGGGCGGCAACTGCAAGATGAGAGTGAAAATTTCCTATGTGTGAACTTATATAGCAAAGCCTTTAGTCCCGGTTGGTGCCACGAACTGGGACTAAAGGTGGGCATTAGTCCCGGTTGGTGCCACCAACCGGGACCAAAGGTCTCTTTTCAGCAGCCGAAAGGGCGGGAAGCAGAGGCCTTCGGTCCCTGTTGGTGGCACCAACCGGGACTAAAGGGGGGGCATTGGTTCTGGTTGGTGCCACGAACCGGCACCAATGCACCCCTTTAGTTCCGGTTGGTGGCACCTACCGGGACCAAAGGCCCTGTGCTGCCCACGTCACAACCAAAACTTTAGTCCCACCTCGCTAGTTGAGAGAGCTCGAGAGTGGTTTATAAGCGCTGTTGCGCCAACCCTTTCGAGCTCCTGTCAACTACAGGCTTTCGGGCCTAATTCGTCACGATGTGCCTGTGGGCCTACATAAAATGTGCAGGAAAGTTGGCATGGTATCATCATTTCATCCACAGCATGTGCAAGAAAGTAGAGAGGGTTACGGCAAAAACTGGATGCACTTCGTGTACAAAACAGACAGTCTCTTTCGAAGTATCAGGGTTTCATACGGAAACTCGTCTGTTACAAAGGGATTTTATTTTTTTGAACATATTTGAACTCCAGACTTTTTCTGTGTTCAAAATGCACCATTCGAAGACACATCATCAATTTCAACCCTTTCTGACTTCATTTGTTATTTTTCATGCATTTACTGATTGTTTTGAGCTATAAGACCCTGAAATTAAAAAGCATTCCAAATGAACTCTGAAAAGGTTGAAAGTTGGCATGATATCATCATTTCATCCACATAGCATGTGCAAGAAATTAGAGAGGGTTACGGAAAAAACTGGATGCACTTCGTGTACAAAATGGACAATCTCTTTCGAAGTATCAGGGTTTCATACGGAAACTCGTCTGTTACAAAGGGATTTCATTTCTGCACATGTAACTGCAGTGATATTCTAGATCAAAGGCATCATCATAATAGTTGTGGAGAGAAAGTCTTCACTTTTTCTTCTATCAAAGGCAACATCATGAATAGATTAGTGACCAAATGAATAGAAGTTCATCATCACATTAAAACCAAAGTACATACATAGTTCAAATTGAACAACATATAGCTCTCCAGAGCATCTAGTTTAACCAAACATTGAAACTATGTAAAACCTTTCAATGCAACAACAAATGCGATCATAATCACAACCAAGGTAACAATTGATCAAACGGCATAATGATACCAAGGCCCGGTATGAATGGCATATTTTCTAATCTTTCTAATCTTCAATCGCATTGCATCCATCTTGATCTTGTGATCATCGACGATGATACGTCTCCAACGTATCTATAATTTTTGATTGCTCCATGCTATATTATCTTCTGTTTTGGACATTATTGGGCTTTATTATACACTTTTATATTATTCTTGGGACTAACCTATAAACCGGAGGCCGAGCCCAGAATTGCTGTTTTTTTGCCTATTTCAAAGTTTCGCAGAAAAGAATATCAAACGGAGTCCAAACGGAATGAAACCTCCGGGAACGTGATTTTCGGAACGAACGTGATCCAGAGGACTTGGACCCTACGTCAAGAAAGCTACCAGGAAGCCATGAGGTAGGGGGCGCGCCTACCCCCCTGGGCGCGCCCTCCACCCTCGTGGGCCCCACGTTGTTCCACCGACGTACTCCTTCCTCCTATACATACCTACGTACCCCCAAACTACCAGATACGGAGCCAAAAACCTAATTCCACCGCCGCAACCTTCTGTACCCGTGAGATCCCATCTTGGGGCCTGTTCCGGAGCTCCGCCGGAGGGGGCATCGATCACGGAGGGCTTCTACATCAACACCATAGCCTCTCCGATGAAGTGTGAGTACTTTACCTCAGACCTTCGGGTCCATATTTATTAGCTAGATGGCTTCCTCTCTCTTTTTGGATCTCAATACAATGTTCTCCCCGTCTCTCGTGGAGATCTGTTCGATGTAATCTTCTTTTGAGGTGTGTTTGTTGAGACCGATGAATTGTGGGTTTATGATCAAGTTTATCTATGAACAATATTTGAATCTTCTGAATTCTTTTATGTATGATTATTTATCTTTGCAAGTCACTTCGAATTATCAGTTTGGTTTGGCCTACTAGATTGATCTTTCTTGCAATGGGAGAAGTGCTTAGCTTTGGGTTCAATCTTGCGGTGTCCTTTCCCAGTGACAGTAGGGGCAGCAAGGCACGTATTGTATTGTTGCCATCGAGGATAACAAGATGGGTTTTATATCATATTGCATGAGTTTATCCCTCTACATCATGTCATCTTGCTTAAAGCGTTACTCCGTTCTTATGAACTTAATACTCTAGAAGCATGCTGGATAGCGGTCGATGTGTGGAGTAATAGTAGTAGATGCAGGCAGGAGTCGGTCTACTTGTCTCAGACGTGATGCCTGTATACGTGATCATACCTAGATATTCTCATAACTATGCTCAATTCTGTCAATTGCTCAACAGTAATTTGTTCACCCACCATAAAAACTTATGCTCTCGAGAGAAGCCACTAGGAAACCTATGGCCCCCGGGTCTATTTTCCATCATATTAATCTTCCAACACTTAGCTATTTCCGTTTCCTTTTATTTTGGTTTTATTTTACTTCGCATCCTTATCACAAAAATACCAAAAATATTATCTTATCATATCTATCAGATCTCACTCTCGTAAGTGACCGTGTAGGGATTGAAAACCGCTTATCGCGTTGGTTGCAAGAATTTATTTGTTTGTGTAGGTGCGAGGGACTCGTGTGTAGCCTCCTACTGGATTGATACCTTGGTTCTCAAAAACTGAGGGAGATACTTACGCTACTTTGCTGCATCACCCTTTCCTCTTCAAGGGAAAACCAACGCAGTGCTCAAGAGGTAGCAAGAAGGATTTCTGGCGCCGTTGCCGGAGAGGTCTACGTAAAAGTCAACATACCAAGTACCCATCACAAACCCTTATCTCCCGCATTACATTATTCGCCATTTGCCTCTATCAGTTTCCTCTCCCCCACTTCACCCTTGCTGTTTTATTCGCCCTCTCTCTTTCGTTCGCCTCGTTTTCACTTGCTTCTTGTTTGCTCGTGTGTTGGATTGCTTGCTTGTCACGATGGCTCAAGATAATACCAAATTATGTGACTTTACCAATACCAACAATAATGATTTCCTTAGCACTCTGATTGCTCCTCTTACCGATACAGAATCTTGTGAAATCAATGCTGCTTTGTTGAATCTTGTCATGAAAGATCAATTTGCCGGCCTTCCTAGTGAAGATGTCGGTACTCATCTAAATAGCTTCGTTGATTTGTGTGATATGCAAAAGAAGAAAGATGATGACAATGATATTGTTAAATTGAGGCTATTTCCTTTTTCGCTTAGAGATCGTGCTAAAGCTTGGTTTTCGTCCTTGCCTAAAAATAGTATTGATTCTTGGAATAAGTGCAAAGATGCTTTTATCTCTAAGTATTTTCCTCCCGCTAAGATTATCTCTCTTAGAAACGATATTATGAATTTTAAGCAACTTGATCATGAACATGGTGCACAATCTTGGGAGAGGATGAAATTAATGATACGTAATTGCCCTACGCATGGTTTGAATTTGTGGATGATTATACAAAAATTTTATGCCGGATTGAATTTTGCTTCTAGAAATCTTTTAGATTCAGCCGCGGGAGGCACTTTTATGGAAATCACTCTAGGAGAAGCTACTAAACTCCTAGATAATATTATGGTTAATTACTCTTAATGGCACACTGAAAGATCTACTAATAAAAAAGTGGATGCGATAGAAGAAATTAATGTTTTGAGTGGAAAGATGGATGCACTTATGAAATTATTTGCTACTAAGAGTGTTTCTTTTGATCCTAATGATATGCCTTTGTCTACTTTGATTGAGAATAATAATGAGTCTATGGATGTGAATTTTGTTGGTAGGAATAATTTTGGTGACAACGCGTAAAGAGGAAACTTTAATCCTAGGCCTTATCCTAGTAATTCCTCTAATAATTACGTCGATTCCTACAACAATTCTTATGGAAATTTTAATAAGATGCCCTCCGAATTTGAGACTAGTTTTAAGGAATTTATGAATTCGCAAAAGAATTTCAATGATTTGCTTGAAGAAAAATTGCTTATAGTTGATGAATTGGCTAGGAACGTTGATAGAATTTCTCTTGATGTTGATTCCTTGAAACTTAGATCTATTCCACCTAAGCATGATATCAATGAGTCTCCCAAAGCCATGAGAATTTCCATTGATGAGTGCA
Organism: Aegilops tauschii subsp. strangulata; assembly: GCF_002575655.3. Classification (NCBI taxonomy): domain Eukaryota; kingdom Viridiplantae; phylum Streptophyta; class Magnoliopsida; order Poales; family Poaceae; genus Aegilops; species Aegilops tauschii. The sequence goes on along the minus strand of NC_053036.3, from coordinate 26,285,509 downwards.
AAGAAAGAACCGCTAGGATGCGTGCTAAGAAAGATTGCTTTATAAAAGCGTGTTCTTCTAATTTTTATGAAAACAAAGATGAAGATCTAAAAGTTATTGATGTGTCCCCTATTAAATCTTTGTTTTGCAATATGAATCTTGATAATGATGAGACTGAATATGATCCACCTTCACCTAGAAGGCGTTCCAGAAATTCGGAGTTTTTAGATCTTGATGCTAAATTTGATAAAAGTGGGATTGAAGAGATCAAAACATTAGATATTAATGAACCCACTATTTTGGATTTCAAGGAATTTAATTATGATAGCAGTTCTTTGATAGATTGTATTTCCTTGTTGCAATCCGTGCTAAATTCTCCTCATGCTTATAGCCAAAATAAAGCCTTTACTAAACATATCGTTGATGCTTTGATGCAATCTTATGAAGAAAAACTTGAGTTGGAAGTTTCTATCCCTAGAAAACTTTATGATGAGTGGGAACCTACTATAAAAATTAAGATTAAACATCATGAATGCTATGCTTTGTATGATTTGGGTGCTAGTGTTTCCACAATTCCAAAAACTTTGTGTGATTTACTAGGTTTCCGTGATTTTGATGATTGCTCCTTAAACTTGCACCTTGCGAATTCCACCATTAAGAAACCTATTGGAAGAATTAATGATGTTCTTATTGTTGCAAATAGGAACTATGTGCCCGTAGATTTTATCGTTCTTGACATAGATTGCAATCCTTCATGTCCTATTATTCTTGGTAGACCTTTCCTTAGAACGATTGGTGCAATTATTGATATGAAGGAAGGGAATATTATATTCCAAATTCCATTAAAGAAAGGCATGGAACACTTCCCTAGGAATAAAATAAAATTACCATATGAATCTATCATGAGAGCCACTTATGGATTGCCTACCAAAGATGGCAATACCTAGATCTATCCTTGCTGTTATGCCTAGCTAGGGGCGTTAAACGATAGCGCTTGTTGGGAGGCAACCCAATTTTATATTTAGTTTTTTGCTTTTTGCTTCTGTTTAGGAATAAATATTTGTTCTAGCCTCTGGTTAGATGTGTTTTTATTTTTTAATTAGTGTTTGTGCGAAGTTAAACCTATAGGATCTTCTTGGATGATAGTTATTTGATCTTGCAGAAAATTCCAGAAACTTTCTGTTCACGAAAATAATTGTTAAAAATCACCAGAACGTGATAAAATATTGATTCCAATTGCTGCTGATCAATAAACAAATTTTTTGGGTCGTCCTATTTTTACTGATTTTTTGGAGTTCCAGAAGTTTGCGTTAGTTACAGATTACTACAGACTGTTCTGTTTTTGACAGATTCTGTTTTTCGTGTGTTGTTTGCTTATTTTGACGAGTCTATGGCTAGTAAAATAGTTTATAAAACATAGAGAAGTTGGAATACAGTAGGTTTAACACAAATATAAATAAAGAATGAGTTCATTACAGTACCTTGAAGTGGTCCTTTGTTTTCTTTCGCTAACGGAGCTCACGAGATTTTCTGCTGAATTTTGTGTTGTGAAGTTTTCAAGTTTTGGGTGAAAGATTTGATGGATTATGGAACAAGGAGTGGCAAGAGCCTAAGCTTGGGGATGCCCATGGAACCCCCAAGATAATCTAAGGACACCTAAAAGCCAAAGCTTGGGGATGCCCCGGAAGGCATCCCCTCTTTCGTCTACTTCCATCGGTAACTTTACTTGGAACTATATTTTTATTCACCACATGATATGTGTTTTGCTTGGAGCATCTTGTATGATTTGAGTCTTTGCTTTTTAGTTTACCACAATCATCCTTGCTGTACACACCTTTTGAGAGAGACACACATGATTCGGAAATTATTAGAATACTCTATGTGCTTCACTTATATCTTTTGAGTTATATAGTTTTTGCTCTAGTACTTCACTTATATCTTTTAGAGCACGGTGGTGGATTTGTTTTATAGAAACTATTGATCTCTCATGCTTCACTTAGATTATTTTGAGAGTCCTAAATAGCATGGTAATTTTCTTAAATAATCCTAATATGCTAGGTATTCAAGATTAGTAAAAACTTTCTTATGAGTGTGTTGAATACTAAAAGAAGTTTGATGCTTGATGATTGTTTTGAGACATGGAGGTAGTGATATCAAAGTTGTGCTAGTTGAGTAGTTGTGAATTTGAGAAATACTTGTGTTGAAGTTTGCAAGTCTCGTAGCATGCACGTATGGTAAACGTTATGTAACAAATTTGAAACATGAGGTGTTCTTTGATTGTCCTCCTTATGAGTGCCGGTCGGGGACGAGCAATGGTCTTTTCCTACCAATCTATCCCCCTAGGAGAATGCACGTAGTGCTTGGTTTTTGAGGACTTTTAGATTTTTGCAATAAGTATGTGAGTTCTTTATGAATAATGTTGAGTGCATGGATTATACGCACTCTCACCTTTCCACCATTGCTAGCCTCTTCGGTACCGTGCATTGCCCTTTCTCACATTAAGAGTTGGTGCAAACTTCGCCGGTGCATCCAAACCCCGTGATATGATACGCTCTTTCACACATAAACCTCCTTATATCTTCCTCAAAACAGCCACCATACCTACCTATTATGGCATTTCCCTAGCCATTCTGAGATATATTGCCATGCAACTTTCCACCATTCCGTTTATCATGACACGTTCATCATTGTCATATTGCTTTGCATGATCATGTAGTTGACACAGTATTTGTGGCAAAGCCACCATTCATAATTCTTTCATACATGTCACTATTGGTTCATTGCATATCCCGGTACACCGCCGGAGGCATTCATATAGAGTCATACTTTGTTCTAGTATCGAGTTGTAATCATTGAGTTGTAAATAAATAGAAGTGTGATGATCATCATTTTCTAGGGCATTGTCCCAAGTGAGGAATAAAAAAAAAGAGAAAGGCCACAAAAAAAGAGAAGGCCCAAAAAAAGAGAGAAAAAGAGAGAAGGGACAATGTTACTATCCTTTTACCACACTTGTGCTTCAGAGTAGCACCATAATCTTCATGATAGAGAGTCTCTTGTTTTGTCACTTTCATATACTAGTGGGAATTTTTCATTATAGAACTTGGCTTGTATATTCCAACAATGGGCCTCCTCAAGTGCCCTAGGTCTTCGTGAGCAAGCAAGTTGGATGCACACCCACTTAGTTTCTTTTGTTGAGATCTCATATATTTATAGCTCTAGTGCATCCGTTGCATGGCAATCCCTACTCCTTGCATTAACATCAATCGATGGGCATCTCCATAGCTCATTGATTAGCCTCGTTGATGTGAGACTTTCTCCTTTTTTGCCTTCTCGACATAACCCCCATCATCATATTCTATTCCACCCAAAGTGCTATGTCCATGGCTCACGCTCATATATTGCGTGAAGGTTGAATTTTTTTGAGATTACTAAAGTATGAAACAATTGCTTGGCTTGTCATCGGGGTTGTGCATGATGAGAGCATTCTCGTGTGACGAAAATGAAGCATGAATAAACTATATGATTTTGTAGGGATAAACTTTCTTTGGCCATGTTATTTTGAGAGGACATAATTTCTTAGTTAGTATGCTTGAAGTGTTATTATTTTTATGTCAATATGAACTTTTATCTTGAATCCTTCGGATCTGAATATTCATACCACAATTAAGAAGAATTACATTGAAATTATGCCAAGTAGCATTCCGCATCAAAAATTCTGTTTTTATCATTTACCTACTCGAGGACGAGCAGGAATTAAGCTTGGGGATGCTTGATACGTCTCCAACGTATCTATAATTTTTGATAGCTCCATGCTATATTATCTTCTGTTTTGGACATTATTGGGCTTTATCATTCACTTTTATATTATTTTTGGGACTAACCTATTAACCAGAGGCCCGGCCCAGAATTGCTGTTTTTTGCCTATTTCAGAGTTTCGCAGTAAAAGAATATCAAACGGAGTCCAAACGGAATGAAACCTTCGGGAACGTGATTTTCGGAACGAACATGATCCAGAGGACTTGGACCCTACGTCAAGAAAGCAAGTAGGAAGCCACGAGGTAGGGGGCGCGCCTACCCCCCCAGGCGCGCCCTCCACCCTCGTGGGCCCCATGTTGCTCCACGGACGTACTCCTTCCTCCTATATATACCTACGTACCCCCAAACGATCATATACGGAGCAAAAAAAACTTATTCCACCGCCGCAACCTTCTGTACCCACGAGATCCCATCTTGGGGCCTGTTCCGGAGCTCCGCCGGAGGGGGCATCGATCACGGAGGGCTTCTACATCAACACCATATCCTCTTCGATGAAGTGTGAGTAGTTTACCTCAGACCTTCGGGTCCATAGTTATTAGCTAGATGACTTCTTCTCTCTTTTTGGATCTCAATACAATGTTCTCCCCCTCTCTTGTGGAGATCTATTCGATGTAATCTTCTTTTGCGGTGTGTTTGTTGTGACCGATGAATTGTGGGTTTATGATCAAGTTTATCTATGAACAATATTTGAATCTTCTGAATTCTTTTATGTATGATTGGTTATCTTCGCAAGTCTCTTCGAATTATCAGTTTGGTTTGGCCTACTAGATTGATCTTTCTTGCAATGGGAGAAGTTTTTAGCTTTGGGTTCAATCTTGCGGTGTCCTTTCCCAGTGACAGTAGGGGCAGCAAGGCACGTATTGTATTGTTGCCATCGAGGATAACAAGATGGTTTTTTTATCATATTGCATGAATTTATCCCTCTACATCATGTCATCTTGCTTAAAGCGTTACTCTGTTCTTATGAACTTAATACTCTAGATGCATGCTGGATAGCGGTCGATGTGTGTAGTAATAGTAGTAGATGCAGGCAGGAGTAGGTCTACTTGTCTCGGACGTGATGCCTATATACATGATCATACCTAGATATTCTCATAACTATGCTCAATTCTGTCAATTGCTCAACAGTAATTTGTTTACCCACCATAAAATACTTATGCTCTTGAGAGAAGCCACTAGTGAAACCTATGGGCCCCGGGTCTATTTTCCATCATATTAGTCTTCCAACACTTAGCTATTTCTTTTGCCGTTTTTATTTTTGTTTACTTTACTTTGCATCTTTATCACAAAAATACCAAAAATATTATCCTATCATATCTATCAGATCTCACTCTCGTAAGTGACCGTGTAGGGATTGACAACCCCTTATCGCGTTGGTTGCGAGGATTTATTTGTTTGTGTAGGTGCGAGGGACTTGCGTGTAGCCTCCTACTGGATTGATACCTTGGTTCTCAAAAACCGAGGGAAATACTTATGCTACTTTGTTGCATCACCCTTTCCTCTTCAAGGGAAAACCAACGCATTGCTCAAGAGGTAGCACATGTATGGTAAACGTTATGTAACAAATTTGAAACATGAGGTGTTCTTTCATTGTCCTCCTTATGAGTGGCGGTCGGGGACGAGCGATGGTCTTTTCCTACCAATCTATCCCATAGGAGCATGCTGATAATCCCCAAGTGAAGGGAATCATCGTAGCAATTCCCAAAGGTGTAATTGATAAGTATGGAGTGTCGAACCCACAAGGAGCTAACGGTAAGATCAATATTCTCTCAAGCCCTATCTGCCACTAATACGACTCTACGTACACCGAACGTTTGCTTCCAACTAGAAACGAGAAATAAAACTACGTTGTGGGTATGAAGAGGATAACTTTGCATGATATCGGAGAGCTAAAATATAAAAGTAGGTGTTGTTATCATAAAGTTAGAATATATTACCATATATTATAAATAGGGAGTGTGGAATAATGATGGATCGGTGTGCGGAAATGTCCTAGGCAATTGTTAACAAGACCGGTAGTCGTCATTACAATTTCACATGAGGGAGAGGCTTAAGAGAACATACTTTCTCTACTTGGATCATATGCACTTATGATTGGAACTCTAGAAACTACTAAAGATCATTAAGGTAAAACCCAACCATAGCATTAAAGCATCAAGTCCTCTTTATTCCCATACGCAACAACCCCCTTACTCGGGTTTGTGTTTCAGTCACTCACCAAGCCACTATAAGTGAATCATGAACGTATTGCAACACCCTACAGCGGGAATCCCTCATGCTTGCGCGACACGGAGGGCACCATAGGATAGCACCAAAATAAAACATACAACTCGTACCAATCTAGATCATCAATCAACCCAAAGACAAAGGATATCTAATAGCATGAATACTTCATAAATTATAGATACATTCGATACGTATCAGCATCCCCAAGCTTAATTCCTGCTCGTCCTCGAGTAGGTAAATGATAAAAGAAATAATTTATGAAGTGTGAATGCTAGCAGGTGCACAAGTTTGATCAATGATAATTTCAATCACCTTTTCTAGCATCATTATATGTCATAACAGCAGCTCATCACATAAAACTTTTCATGATCAAGTAACAAGCTATTCACATGTTAAAGTATAGATCATACTTTCTTGAAAACTAACAAACAATGCTCTTAGTCATCAAACAATTGCAATTCATGTTATTTTCAGGGAAGGTCTATGTAAAAGCTTTGATTCAGCAAACTCCACATACTCAACTATCATTTAATCTTTCACAATTGCTCACACTCATGTGATATTTATGGGTTCAAAGTTTTAATCGGACACAAAGAAAAATAGGGGCTTATAGTTTCGCCTCCTAACCTTTTACCTCAAGGGTAATGTCAACAATAATAATTTATGAAAACCTACATCCAAGTGGATATATATATATAGATCGCTCAAACACAAAGTGCTTGCCAAAGGAAAAAGTGTAAAAAGGAAAGGTGATGATCACCATGACTCTTGTATAAGGGTAGAAGATAAAAGTAAAAGATAGGCCCTTCGCAGAGGGAAGCAGAGGTTGTCATGCGCTTTTATGGTTGGATGCACAAAATCTTAATGCAAAAGAACGTCACTTTATATTGCCTCTTGTGATAAAGACCTTTATTATGCAGTCCGTCGCTTTTATTTCTTCCCTATCACAAGTTCGTATAAAGCTTATTTTCTTCGCACTAATAGATCATACATATTTAAGGAGCAATTTTTATTGCATGCACCGATGACAACTTACTTGAAGGATTTTACTCAATCCTTAGGTAGGTATGGTGGACTCTCATGGCAAAACTTGTTTAAGGGATGTTTGGAAGCACAAGTAGTATTTCTACTTGGTGCAAAGAATTTGGCTAGCATGAGAGGGAAAAGGCAAGCCCAACATGTTGGATGATCCAAGACAATATAACGTTTCGGATATAGGAAAACATAACCCATTAAGTTCTCTTCCTTGTCCAACATCAACCTTTTAGCATGTCATATTTTAATGAGTGCTCACAATTACAAAAGATGTCCAAGATAATATATTTATATGTGAAATCTCTCTTCCTTCAATATTCTTTCATGAATTGTTCAAGTGACCAATTCTGCGTTTGCTTAACTATCAATAAGTTTACTACCTATACTTATTCTGTGTGAAGTCATTACTCCCCATGATATTCAATTCATTCAACCATTTACTCACAGGATATATGTGAAGCACATGAGTAAATGACAAACTACTCCAAAAAGATACAAGTGAAGAACACTGAGTAGTCAAATAATTAACTAGCCATGGGAGGATTATTTTTCATTCAAGATTTAAGATCCAATGATTTTATTCAAACAGCAAGTAAAATTGAAAATACGCTCCAAGCAAAACACATATCATGTGACGAATAAAAATATAGCTCCGAGTAAGGTATACCGATAGGTTTGAAGACAAAAGAGGGGATGCCTTCCGGGACATCCCAAAGCTTAGGCGCTTGAGTCTTCCTTGAATATTACCTTGGGGTGCCTTGGGCATCCCCAAGCTTAAGGTATTTCCACTCCTTATTCTCCTCATATCGATATCTCACCCAAAGCTTGAAAACTTCAATCACAAAAAACTTAACGGAACTTCGTGAGATAGGTTAGTATGATAAAGAGTAAACCATTCACTTTGGTACTGTCAAAGACAAGGTTCATAATTTTTCTCACACAATTCCTACTGTACCATATCATTTCTACAATTTATATTGAGAAATATAATCCATAGAAACTAGAAAACAAGCAAACTATGCAATGAAAACAGAATCTGTCAGAAACCGAACAGTCTGTAATGATCTGAATGGCAACCATACTTCTGCTACTCCAAAAATTATGAAATAAATTGGTGGACGTGAGGAATTTGTCTATTAATCTTCTTCAAACATAATCAACTAAAAATCCCTCTTCTGTAAAAAATGACAGCTAAGCTCGTGAGCGCAAAGTTTCTGTTTTTTACAGCAAGATCACATTATCTTTCACCCAAGTCTTCCCAAAGGTCTTACTTGGAACTTTATTGAAACAAAAGCTATAAAATATGATTAATACAGTAGCTTAATCATGTAAGCACACAAAAACAGTAATGGTAAATGTTGGGTTGTCTCCCAACAAGCGCTTTTCTTTAATGCCTTTTAGCTAGGCATGATGACTTCAATGATGCTCACATTAAAGATAAGAATAGAAACATAAAGAGAGCATCATGAAGAATATGACTAGCACATTTGAATCTAACCCACTTCCTATGCCTAGGGATTTTGTGAGAACATAATTTATAGGAACAAGAATCAACTAGCATAGGAAGGCAAAACAAGTATAACTTCAAAACTTTAAGCACATAGAGAGGAAACTTGATATTATTGCAACTCCTACAAGCATATATTCCTCCCTCATAATAACTTTCAGTAGCATCATGAATGAATTCAACAATATAACCATCACATAAAGCATTCTTTTCATGATCTACAAGCATAGAAATTTTACTACTCTCCACATGAGCAAAATTCTTCTCATTCGGAGTAGTGGGATCACTAATTCCTAAAGTTGACACTCTTCCAAACCCACTTTAGATGATAGTATTATTTATACTCCAAAATATATAAGTGAAGTACATGGAGCATTCTACCATTAATATAGTTTAACCAATATCCAAGCTCAAAATATGTAAGTGAAGCACACCAAGCATTCTATAAAACCATACTCAAAAGATCTAAGTGAAGCACAAAGAGCATTCTATAAGGTCATACTCAAAAGATATAAGTGAAGCACATGAAGTATTATATAAATAAATGAAGGGCTATCTCATGCTAGCACGGTTCTTAAAGGAAAAACAAAAACACAAAGGACACAAATCATGTGAACAAAACAAAAAACCGAGGTATACCGATATTTGTTGAAGAAGAAAGATGGGATGCCAACCGGGGCATCCCCAAGCTTAGATGCTTGAGTATCCTTTGAAATATTTACTTGGGGTGCCTTGGGCATCCCCAAGCTTGAACTCTTGCCTCTGTTTATTCTTCTCATATTGATAGTTCCTCGATCTTCGAACACTTCATCCACACAAAACTTTAACAAAAACTTTGTGAGATCCATTAGTGTAATAAAGCAAACTACCGATTTAAGGTACTGTAATGAACTCATTCTTTATTTATATTGGTGGTAAAACTACTGTATTCCAACTTCTCTATGGTTCATACCCCCGATACTAGCCATAGATTCATCAAAATAAGCAAACAACACGCGAAAAACAGAATCTTTCAAAAACAGGACAGTCTGTAGTAATCTGGAAGTTTAGTAAACTTCTGTAACTCTTAAAATTATGAAATAAATTTTACAATTTGAACCATTTGTACAGAAGTAATGTGCAAAACGTTTCAGACACATTTGACCTTCCAGTAAAAAATGTAAATTCATGCACTACAGGCAAAGTTTCTGTTTTTGTTCTGCACATAGTAAACAAGCAATCTAATCATCCAAAAACCAAAGCTTGGCACATTATTTTTATAATACAATGGATATACACAAGGGGATAATTATTTACAGAGAAACTTCCATGAAAAATTCTACATTGTTTCCGTGAGCATGAACACAAGTGCTCAAGGTCGACCCTCACTTTTTCAATGCATAACTTTCCAATCACTTCTCTTTTTGAAAAAACTTTTTAGGCATGAGAGGCAAGTAATTTTTTTTGGTATTTTCATTCTTATTTTTTGTATGTTTCACCCACAACTAAACAGAAACAAAAAGGAAAAAAAATCTACTTAGTGAAGAAAGCAAACAAGCACACACGAGAATATCAACCCCACGCTATTGCTCCCCGGCAACGGCGCCAGAAAAGAGCTTGATAATCCCCAAGTGAAGGGAATCATCGTAGCAATTCCCAAAGGGGTAATTGATAAGTATGGAGTGTCGAACCCACAAGGAGCTAAAGGTAAGATCAATATTCTCTCAAGCCCTATCTGCCACTGACACGACTCTACGTACACCGAACGTTTGCTTCCAACTAGAAACGAGAAATAAAACTACGTTGTGGGTATGAAGAGGATAACTTTGCATGATATCAGAGAGCTAAAATATAAAAGTAGGTGTTGTTATCATAAAATTAGAATATATTACTAAATATTATAAATAGGGAGTGTGGAATAATGATGGATCGGTGTGCGGAAATGTCCTGGGCAATTGTTAACAAGACCGGTAGTCGTCATTGCAATTTCATATGAGGGAGAGGCATAAGCTAACATACTTTCTCTACTTGGATCATATGCACTTATGATTGGAACTCTAGCAACTACTAAAGATCATTAAGGTAAAACCCAACCATAGCATTAAAGCATCAAGTCCTCTTTATTCCCATACGCAACAACCCCCTTACTCGGGTTTGTGTTTCAGTCACTCACCAACCCACTATAAGCGAATCATGAACGTATTGCAACACCCTACAGCGGGAATCCCTCACGCTTGCGCGACACGGAGGGCACCATAGGATAGCACCAAAATAAAACATACAACTCGTACCAATCTAGATCATCAATCAACCCAAAGACAAAGGATATCTAATCAAAACATCATAGGATGGCAACACATCATTGGATCATAATATGTGGCATAAAGCACCATGTTCAAGTAGGGATTACAGCGGGGTGCGGGAGAGTGGACCGCGTAAAAGAGATGAGGATGGTGATGATGATGGTGATGTTGATGAAGACGATCACCGCGGCGATGTTGATGAAAACTCAAAAACAAGGAAAAAGGAGAAACTGGCACTGGGCTCTAGGTTAATAGGTTAGTCCCAAAAATCATATAAAATAGCATACAAATGCATATAAAACATCTAAGATGGATAATATAATAGCATGAATACTTCATAAATTATAGATACGTGGGAGACGTATCACATGTGCGTAGTGCTTGGTTTTTGATGACTTGTAGATTTTTGCAATAAGTATGGGAGTTCTTTATGACTAATGTTGAGTCCATGGATTATACGCACTCTCACCTTTCCACCATTGCTAGCCTCTTCGGTACCGTGCATTGCCCTATCTCACATTGAGAGTTGGTGCAAACTTCGCCGGTGCATGCAAACCCCGTGATATGATACGCTCTTTCACACATAAACCTCCTTATATCTTCCTCAAAACAGCCACCATACCTACCTATTATGGCATTTCCATAGCCATTCCGGGATATAATGCCATGCAACTTTCCACCATTCCGTTTATCATGACACATTCATCATTGTCATATTGCTTTGCATGATCATGTAGTTGACATAGTATTTGTGGCAAAGCCACCATTCATAATTATTTCATACATATCACTCTTGGTTCATTGCATATCCCGGTACACCGCCGGAGGCATTCATATAGAGTCATACTTTGTTCTAGTATCGAGTTGTTATCAGTGAGTTGTAAATAAATAGAACTATGATGATCATCATTTTCTAGAGCATTGTCGCAAGTGAGGAATAAAAAAAGAGAGAAAGGCCAAAAAAAGAGAAGGCCCAAAAAAATGAGAGAAAAATATAGAAGGGACAATGTTACTATCCTTTTACCACACTTGTGCTTCAATGTAGCACCATAATCTTCATCATAGAGAGTCTCTTGTTTTGTCACTTTCATATACTAGTGGGAATTTTTCATTATAGAACTTGGCTTGTATATTCCAACAATGGGCCTCCTCAAGTGCCCTAGGTCTTCGTGAGCAAGCAAGTTGGATGCACACCCACTTAGTTTCTTTTGTTGAGCTTTCATATATTTATACCTATAGTGCATCCGTTGCATGGCAATCCCTACTCCTTGCATTAACATCAATCGATGGGCATCTCCATAGCTCATTGATTAGCCTCGTTGATGTGAGACTTTCTCCTATTTTGTCTTCTCACATAACCCCCATCATCATATTCTATTCCACCCATAGTGCTATATCCATGGCTCACGATCATGTATTGCATGAAGGTTGAAAAACTTTGAGATTACTAAAGTATGAAACAATTGCTTGGCTTGTCATCGGGGTTGTGCATGATGAGAGCATTCTTGTGTGATGAAAATGGAGCATGACTAAACTATATGATTTTCTAGGGATGAACTTTCTTTGGCCATGTTATTTTGAGAGGACATAATTGCTTAGTTAGTATGCTTGAAGTATTATTATTTTTATGTCAATAATTAAATTTTATCTTGGATCTTTCGGATCTGAATATTTATACCAAAATTATGAAGAATTACATTGAAATTATGCCAAGTAGCATGCCGCATCAAAAATTCTGTTTTTATCATTTACCTACTCGAGAACGAGCAGGAATTAAGCTTGGGGATGCTTGATACGTCTCCAACGTATCTATAATTTTTGGTTGCTCCATGCTATATTATCTTCTGTTTTGGACATTATTGGGCTTTATTATGCACTTTTATATTATTTTTGGGACTAACCTATTAACCGGAGGCCCGGCCCAGAATTGCTGTTTTTTGCCTATTTCAGAGTTTCGCAGAAAAAGAATATCAAACGGAGTCCAAACGGAATGAAACCTTCGGGAACGTGATTTTCGGAACGAACGTGATCCAGAGGACTTGGACCCTACGTCAAGAAAGCTACCAGGAAGCCATGAGGTAGGGGGCGCGCCTACCCCCTGGGCCCGCCCTCCACCCTCGTGGGCCCCACGTTGCTCCACCGACGTACTCCTTCCTCCTATATATACCTACGTACCCCCAAACTACCAGATACGGAGCCAAAAACCTAATACCACCGCCGCAACCTTCTGTACCCGTGAGATCCCATCTTGGGGACTGTTCCGGAGCTCCGCCGGAGGGGGCATCGATCACGGAGGGCTTCTACATCAACGCCATAGCCTCTCCGATGAAGTGTGAGTAGTTTACCTTAGACCTTCGGGTCCATAGTTATTGGCTAGATGGCTTCCTCTCTCTTTTTGGATCTCAATACAATGTTCTCCCCCTCTCTCGTGGAGATCTATTCGATGTAATCTTCTTTTGCGGTGTGTTTGTTGAGACCGATGAATTGTGGGTTTATGATCAAGTTTATCTATGAACAATATTTAAATCTTCTGAATTCTTTTATGTATGATTGGTTATCTTTGAAAGTCTCTTTGAATTATCAGTTTGGTTTGGCCTACTTGATTTATCTTTCTTGCAATGGGAGAAGTTCTTAGGTTTGGCTTCAATCTTGCGGTGTCCTTTCCCAGTGACAGTAGGGGCAGCAAGGCACGTATTGTATTGTTGCCATCGAGGATAACAAGATGGCGTTTATATCATACTGCATGAGTTTATCCTTCTACATCATGTCATCTTGCTTAAAGAGTTACTCTGTTCTTATGAACTTAATACTCTAGATGCATGCTGGATAGCGGTCGATGTGTGGAGTAATAGTAGTAGATGCAGGCAGGAGTCGGTCTACTTCTCTCGGACGTGATGCCTATATACATGATCATACCTAGATAATGTCATAACTATGCTCAATTCTATCAATTGCTCAACAGTAATTTGTTCACCCACCGTAAAAGCTTATCCTCTCGAGAGAAGCCACTAGTGAAACCTATGGCCCCCGGGTCTATTTTCCATCATATTAATCTTCCAACACTTAGCTATTTCCATTGCCTTTTATTTTAGTTTTATTTTACTTTGCATCTTTATCACAAAAATACCAAAAATATTATCTTATCATATCTATCAGATCTCACTCTCGTAAGTGACCGTGTAGGGATTGACAACCCCTTATCAAGTTGGTTGCGAGGATTTATTTGTTTGTGTAGGTGCGAGGGACTCGTGTGTAGCCTCCTACTAGATTGATACCTTGGTTCTCAAAAACTGAGGGAAATACTTACGCTATTTCCTGCATCACCCTTTCCTCTTCAAGGGAAAACCAACGCAATGCTGAAGAGTTAGCAGACGACATCCGCAACATGCAACTCCAATATCATCTTCTCCTCCTCAATTTTTTTATTTTTTCATTCAAGTAATTATTTTCATCTTCAACTAAATTTAACCTCTCGACAATACGGTTGGTTGGAATTTCCGGTTCAACCACCTCCTAGATAAATAAAATCTATGTCACGTTGGTTGGCATAATTGTCATAAACAATAAATGAACCAAATAGTTATAAAAACATAATATATACCACATCCGAATCATAGACAGGACGAGGGCCGACGGGGGTGGATACCAAAACCATCTCACTATATAATAACAAGGAATAATAAAAGTAAGAAAATTAGACAAGTATCTATCTGAAGTAAGAATTTTTTTCTTTTAGAAAGAAGATAAGAACAAGAGGCTCACCACAGTTGTGCCGGCGCGGGCGATCGACGGCGGTGAAGATGGGGACGGGGCGTGACGGACCGCTAAACCTAGACAGATCTCAGGGAAATTGTAGCTCGGAGGTCGAGTTTCGAGAGGAGAAAGATTAACTAGTGTGGCTCGGGCATTTCATCGCACACCTCATGTGCATAGGAGGTGAGCTAGAGCACCCAAATGCCTCCCCCTCGCCGGCGAGCAAAAAACAGAGCACTGTGGAGTGCTCTGCTGCGGTGATGGGGTATATATAGGCAACTCATAAGTCCCGGTTCGTGGAAGGAACTGGGACTAAAGCTCCCTCTTCTGTCCCGGTTCGAGTCACGAACCGAGACCAATGGTTGTGGGCCAGGAGCGAGGCCCATTGGTCCCGGTTCGTGCCAGGAACCGGGACAAATGTGTCCAGACGAACCGGGACCAATGCCCACGAGGCTCCGGTCGACCCCCTAGGCTAACGAACCGGGACAAATGCACCCATGGGTCCCGGCTCGTGAATGAACCGGGACTAATGGGCTGGCCAGGCCCGAACCAAAGCCCTGTTTTCTACTAGTGATGCTTGTATGCAGTCAACACCGTATCGAGCCCCACGCCCTCGTCCTCCCCTTCTCCTTCGCAGGCACGTCTCCTCCTTCCCTCGGCGGTCTGATCCCCTTCCTTCTTGTGCACGCCGCCTACTCCCCTCCTCCGGCTGGAGCAAGGTGCCGCCGTCCCTCCATCCTCGCGACGCCGCCTCCTTCCTCCGCCGCCGGCAGAGGCAACCTGCTAGGGTTCAGTCGCCGCCGCCAAAACGGATGGCGTGCTCCTCGGCGAGTGGCCCGGCAAGTTCTCTCTCTCCAGCTATCAGGACACCACGAGACCCAGATCATCTCCACCGATAAGGTCCAATCCTTCCTTCATCCACTGATTTTGCTGCAAGCTAGATGTGTTCTTTATCAGATCTGATGGTTTTCAGGTGGTTGCATGCTGCTGCGCCTCCAGTCCCAGCTATGTCCGACCTTTCGCATTCCCTTCACTCTCATCAGCTCCTCCTCTCGGTTTGATTAGCATCCCCATTTGTCCACACCTCCAGTCCTTGGTTTCTACATGTTTGTGAGACTTCAAGGTTTAAGTGTGGCTTTAGTTGAGGTGAGGGCCTACACCCGTGGATCTGATCACACTATTTTTTTGTCTTAGGTTCAGCCAGGTATGCTCCTGTTGTGTACATTCCATGGCTAATGTTTTTGGGGGAAACTTTTCCAATTCACTTCCTTTGTCATGTTCCTAAAACCATGTTCCTTGAAAAGACAAGAGTAAACGGGAAAACTTACTTTCGGTTCATATGATGCAGACGAAGAACAAATGATAGTTTATGAAAGATTTGAGTGCAGGTATACTCAAATCAATGTCTTTTATCTAATTGACTGGATAACTACTTTTTAGGTTTCTACTGATTATTACATTAAGACATGTAGAGAAGTGAGGAAATATCAGGTGCTCCCATCCTTGGGATGCTCCCCCTATACTCCAACTTCAAAAAAAAAAATTTGAATGCTTCAAAAAATTCTGATTTTTTCAATGAATGCTTACAATAAATGTAACTACAAGTCCTGAAAATTTCAGATCTAAACTCTAACTGAAAATTGAGAAACAAAAATGTGAAATCTAGCATGAATAGTGTCATAAAAAGACAAAAGCAACACGTGACACTATTCACACCTGAATTTTTCTTTTTTGTTTCTCAATGTATATTTTGAGTTTGGACCTGCAATTTTTTGGTGTTGTAGACACATTCCTTGTGAGAATTCACATTTTTTTCTGAAATTTTTGAAACATTTAAAATTGATGTTTTGAAGTTGGAGCATGGGGAGCATCTGAAATTTTCCCGTAGAGAAGAGTATCACACGCGCTGTCAAAGAAAGAGGAATGGGAGTAGGAAACGGACACGCAGCCACTAGTAGAAAACATGGCATTGGTTCGGCCCTCGTAATACCATTAATCCCGGTTCGCTCACGAACCGGGACCAAAGGAGGCAACTGTCCCGGTTCGTGAGCCCAGGGGGCCGGCTGGGCCACGTGGGCCATTGGGGAGCATGGGGAGCACCTAAAATCTAGCATGAATAGTGTCATAAAAAATCATAAAAATGTTTGTGTGTTCATATATATGCAAAGAATATGTCAATTTTTTCATAGAATTTTTTAAATTTTGTTCTGTTGTAATTTTGTTCATAGAATTTTTATGATTTTTTTGTTGTAATCTTGTTCATAGAATAAGAAGAGAAAGTGTTTAATAGAATTAGTTAGAAAAAAATAGAACTAGTTAAACTAGTTTATTTTTAGTAAGTACTACTTTATTCTATTTATAGTAAGTGCTTAGTAGTTGAACTAGTTGATTTAATAAAACTAGTTTATTTTACTATAGAAGTAGTTTATTTTTAGCAAGAAAATTAATAGAACTAGTTTATTTTTTTAGTTAAAGCAATTATTCCCGCATCGACTCGACGATGCCAATCCCGCATCCTCATCGTCGACTCGGTGGAGGAGGCCGGCTTGATCAGAGGGGCCATGTCCGGGACTGGGCTCCGCCGGGCTGGTTTTGGGAGGTGCTACCTTCCGGGGGGCGTAGGTTGGTGAGGAGCCATTCCGTCATTGACCCGATCCTTGTTTGGTGGCGGTCGCGTGGGCCAGTGATGGTGCCGAGGCTTCCGGACACCGCGGAGGTGGTACGTCATCGTGTCAGCGAGGAGGACGAGCACGTCCGTCGATACATGGTTGCGTTGGAGTGCAGGTTCGACAATACCTGGCAGGTTCTTCAGGGATCTCACTGGAGCTATGATCATGTGATGGTTCCTTCTCTTTGGGTATCCACCGCCCGCGCCGATACCCGTCGGGCGCTACGGTTCTAGCTGTACTAGCGATGCTATATGTATGATACTATTCGAGGTGTATTAGTGATAATATTCGACGATGTACGGACGCATGGAGATGATGTAGTTTTGCTTATAATTGAATGCATCCTAATTTGAATACTACTTTATTTTGTGATTTGATTTTGCTTATTGAATGCTCAAATTGGAAAACTACTCCTACTTTGAATGCTAAAATTGGAGAGCACTATGCAAGGCGTATGCATATGATTAGTTGATAGCTTATAGGGTTTTTGTTTTCGCAGAAATCTAGGAGCCCCCCTCCATCATCCCCGCCGTCGTCCCCGTCACCGACCCCCTCCGACCTCGAGGTGAGACCAGCCACAAACCGGTTTTAGAAAGATAATTAAACGATATTTCGGGTTGACTTTAAGTCTATTGAGTCTCCACCATATATGAGAGGACAAAGAATCCCGAATGTTGTCGTGGGGGTAGCTTCTCCTTCGTTCCCGTGTGCTAGACAATTTGGTGTAATGCACTCGGGAATGAAAGGAAGGAGCTACCATCACCCACGGTCGCAAATGTCTGAGAGGAATCACTGAGGGAGAGTTCCACCATATATATATATATGAGAGGACAAAGAATCCCGACTGTTGTCGTGGGGGTCGCTTCTCCTTCGTTCCCGTGTGCTAGACATTTTGGTGTAATGCACTCGGGGACAAATGGAGGAGCAACCATCACCAACGGTCGAATGTATACACCACGTGAGCTGAGAGTTTTCAAGAAAAGACTCGACAAACCGATAGTCAACCCGTGATGAATAATAATGATCTAACTTAGGTTTTTTAGTACATATATTTAATTATAGACATTTAATATTTGAATTATGAACATAGGAAATGTCATACTCGGACGACGAAAGTCTCCCGTGGGAGTGCGACTGCTGCCACCACGACCGAGGTCTGTGCGACACGCCTCACCTAGACGAAGATCGGCGCTTCAGTATTAAGCTGGAGGAGATCTTCGATGTTGAAACGGTACGCAACGACAACAAGTGTTATTTTTTCGTAATTAAGCACGACTTCAACTATTTCAACGTGTACTTTTCATGTTTTACAATTCGACTAGCTTATCCCATGCCATGCAAGACGCTACGTCTTCGAGAGGATGGGTTTTGAAGACCATGAAAGTATGGAAACAAAGAAAATTCACCTAAGGACCCATCATGATATAGATTTTGAAGTAAATCTGTATAATTCTGAGAGCGTAACCCATTTTGGTTGCAAAAATTGGGAAGCATTTTGCAAGATGTATGGTTTTGATGAGGGTATGCTTGTCACCATGGATCTTGGTGATCCTGACATCAAGCAAGACAATATGGACATTTGGGTCCTTGTTGATACGCCTTCAATTCTACCGCTATGTGAGTTTCTCAAACATAGTTATTAGCTAATTTATATTGTTCATTTCAAAATAGTTGACGGCTTATTTTCATTGACAACTTATTTTGATTGTTCAAACAATGTGCGCAACATGGTAGACAGAACCTACTACACCGATGGCTCTGAGTTAACTTATAAGGAGAAAACTCATCTGGTCGAATTTTGTACTGATCTTGAGAATTACAATATCTATTCTAAAACTCCTCCACATTATGGTCAATACGTGCCACTAGTGCACGTGTTGAACTACGGTAACTACTATGGAGATACCCTGGTAAGATTTCTTACTATTACGATATCCGTGCATCTTTTGCATACTTCTAAAACTAGTACATCATTGCTAACTATGAAGTTATTACTATGTTTTTCAACAGATAATCCCAGAGGATTGTGTGCCTCATTTGATGTATCAGAATGGTAGCCTTGATGTTTTGAACATACAACCAGGTCATCCTAGAATCTCAACTGTCCATACCGGATTTCTAAAAGAAGTGGAGACATGAAAATCAAAGAATGAAAAAAATGTATGGACAGTCGCAAGAAGGTTCTTGGAAGCAAAAGGAAGCGAAGCGCAAAAATTGGAGACAGGATGATCTCCATTCTCCATAATGGAGAGTCGGGGTCTATATTGTTTTATGCTATTTTACCTTAAAGAGGGTATTTATGTCCTACCTAATACTGATGATCGTGTGCTAAGAACAATTAAGTAGGGTTGGTTCGATGACTATGATGATGATGATCGTATGACTTGTTATTAATAACGAGTAGAAGTTGTATGATGATGATTAGTAGGACTTGTTATTATGATGATGCATGATGCGGGCATGAAGATTTATTATATATCAGTGGGTGAAATGAACATGGATTGGAATGAAGTGAAGGCAACAAGCATGTGGTGCATGTCGAAAGTAGTACTAATCCAAACTTGATCAAGTTAGGATTAATATTACTTTCGACATGCACCACATGTTGCCTTCACTTTAATCTAAGTCATGTTTAGGCATAGCAGTAGCGTTGGTAAATCAAGCACGGAAATAAGAGAGATCAGTTCTCTCTGTTAGCTAGCTTACACACCCTAAATTACCCCTAAACCCTCCCCCTTTAAAAAAACAAAAACACCAGCCACTGAAATGCTGACACGTGGATGCCTTTTGGTCCCGGTTGATGTCACCAACCGGGACCAAAGGCCCTCCTGCCTGGGCTGGCCGCAACGGCCACGTGGAGGTCCATCTGTCCCGGTTCGTGTAAGAACCGGGACTAAAGGGCTAGGGCATTAGTAACGACCCTTTAGTCCCGGTTCAACAACCGGGACAAAAGGCCCTTACCAACCGGGACAGATGACCCTTTTTCTACTAGTGAGCTGATTGATTTCAATGGCAAGGACGCAAGGTACTTCAAAAATGGCAAGGAGTCCAACAAGAAAAGGAAAAGAAGAGTAGCACGGCACAGCAGGTTTTAATTTGTTAATTGTACAGCAGGTTTTAATTAGAACGGACACGATTTATTAGAACTAAATGTAAAAGGCATAGATGCGTTCAATGGAAGTTGATGGAGTACCATTAACTATTGGAGGGGTTTGAATCATTGAAAATAATAGCATGCTATAGCGCAGCTAATAGCATGCTATAGCTTGCCAAGGAATGGCTCGCTACAATTAACCAGCAGTTTTGGCCAAGCACAGCTCCACCACAGAGGCTGCAGCTGGAATACCAGGGAGGTTTAAAACCCATATGGCACAGGCATGAGAGCAGCCAAGACGAAGGTGCTCCAGGATTTCCTCCTCTCCACAGAAGACACATGCAACACACGAGATGATGCGCCTGAGATGGAGGTGGGCAACGTAGGGGAGACAACAACAATGACACAACCAAAGAAAGAACTTGCAGTTTCCCAGGAGCGTGGCTGCGCCATATGGCGGTTGAAAGATTCCACTTCATGCATGGACATGGCATGGTTGTACACGGTGCAGGCCGTAAGACCTGCACTGGAGGGGTGCATGCCGCGGCTGTCGGGCAGACCAGGTCTGAGCACCACAGAACTGAGCTCGTCGTGTGGGCTGGCAAGCTCTGCACGCACAGCTGCAAAGAGCCTCGGGTGGAAGTCATCTTCTATGCAGGGGAGAGTAGACGCAAGCCCGCCACCCAGCCATTGGGGTGGAACGCCATGCACTGCCATCTCCGACCACACAGATCGTGCAATCTCAAAATTGCACCAGGGTCACCTAAATCCTGCGATGCAGACCACCCATAGAGCTCGATGAACCACACTAACCATGAGGTCGTGGGAGGAGGATGGATGCGAGCAAGTAGCCTCATGAGCAGGCAGGTCCGCAGGTGTTCTCGAGGCGCATGTCATGCACGCCCAGGCCACTCCTTGCTCTAGGTTTGCACACTTTGGACCGGGCAATCTTGCACTGAGAATTGTTCACCGTCGTGTCATTGGCCCAGAAAAATGCCAGGCAATAAGTTAAGGTTTAAAGGACTTCTTCGAATTTATGATAAAATTTAAAAAAATTGTACCGGGTTGGAACTTTAAGAAAATTTGAACAGTCTCACCGCAAAAATAAATCAATAATTTGAGGAATCTAACTTTCAATAGATTATAAGAATAACGTTGAAAAATCAGATCTATCAAATAAACTATTATGATTCCATCACAAATTGTGGAAGTTTCTAAGAAGTTATGAGAAAACATCAAAGATTTAAATAGCGCGCTATAGCGACGCTCCCGACCTGTGCTACGCTACGCGAAGGTCATTTTCACGTACGAAGTATTAGCATGCTAATAGCGCGCTAGAGTTCACTTAGCGCTAAAATTAGGCCTCCAAATAGCGTTAGCGGCTTACAAACCCCACCTGATTCTCTCGAGCCAACCCTATCCCCACTCCCGTACTCATCATCAAGCCGGAACTGTGGTGGCGGCCGACCAACGACCAACCATGGCGGCGGCCTCGACCTATGACTCCGGCGGCTGACTTTCCTCGCCACTCCCTACCAGCGACGGCGGCTTCCACCAGGCGATGCAGCTCCCGGCCACTTCGTCTCGGCTGCTTCCTACCGGCCACTTCGGCACTTCCTCTGCTGCCGGCGAGGACGGCATCCACCAGGGCACGGAGCTCCCCGCGGCGACGGCGTCCATGAGGCGATCATGAGCCAGCAAATCCCATCGGCAGGTAAGCCAGTCTATCCTCTGTTCATCTTCTTGTGAATCCTTGTGCTACTAGCCTGTGACAGAAAAATGGTGAATGGCTGAATGCTCCTGCTTCGCGACAAAAATGAATGCTCCTGAAGTTTTCACTTATATACAGATACATTGGAAGTTTATTTGCTGATTTGGTTCTCAACATTGGTTTGATGCTTAGCAAAGGTCAACCTGTAGGTTAGGCCCCTCTGATTTTCTAGATGGAAAGAAACGTCTCCGTAGTATTCTAGGTGCAAATTGAGTTTGGTTGATGATCCTGAACAGCACGGGAGAGTGAATGCTTCAATGTTCATCACGTGTATGTAGAATCTGGACTGCTTCATAATCTGTTTTCATCATTAGTACTACTAGATAAGTAGTAATCTTGAACATCTTTGTAGCTTGCAAAAACCAGATTGCAATTAATCCTGAACATCTTTGTAGCTTGCAAGAACCAGACTGTTGCTGGATCTTTATCACTGTGTAACCCTATGGTCTTAAAAAACAACATTCTAGTAAATGCCAGCCTCTCTGTATAAATCTTTGGGCTTGCAATTTTGCTATATTTCAATGAATGAATGCTCCTGATTCTGCTATATCTAAATCTCTACAATACTTGTTCTTTTGTAGAACAACTAGTTCTTTTATTTTTCATTTTTTTATTGATTTATGCTGAAACGCTAAATGAGGCTTAGCACGCTATAGGCTTTTGGCCGAGCCGCCGCTAGGAGGCTTAGCGTGCTATTTAAAACTTTGGAAAACATTCACAAAAATCCCTGAAAAAAGCTTCAAACAAATTCTCTCATATCGACATGCCAACGCTGACCCACAAACGCCCTGCTGACAGATATGTCCAATCATGAGCTCCTCGAATGGATCCAGTTGTTATGTTCTGAGTTGTTGGATTGTTGCCGCCGCCAGATCGTACGGTGAAAAGGAGGTGGGCCATGCAGAACAGAAAAATGGCTCCACGCGAAGCAGAGGCCAGAAGGCTGGTCAGAATCAGAAGTAACCACGGTTACCCGCTCCAGAGTGTCACTTCTACATGTGTTTGCAACAATTCCAAAACCCCACAATCCTACTTAGATGACACATTGGCACTAGTAGAAAAAGGGCCTTTGGTCCCGGTTCATAAGGGCCTTTAGTCCCGGTTCTGGAACCGGGTCTCGGTTCTTACACCAACCGAGACTAAAGGCCCTCCACGTGGCCGCTGCCTGGAGGTCCACCTTTAGTCCCGGTTGGTAACACCAACCGGTACTAAAGAAAATTTTATGATTTTTTTTTAACTTTTTTTGATTTTTTTTATTTTCAAATTTCTGAATTATGTTAACCTCTAATCTCTAATCACCCCTCATCATTCCAAATCATCTAACTTCCCGAATGGTCAACCATCCTCTCACTACTCCAGCCTGAGCACGCTTAACTTCTGGGTTCTATTCTCCCTCGTTTCCAAGTATGCACTTGTTGTTTTCCTGACAATAGTAAGATGTCAATCATATTAACCATCAGGAATTTAGCTTGAGCATGAAGTCACACATTTCATTGTT
This sequence comes from Aegilops tauschii subsp. strangulata, assembly GCF_002575655.3. NCBI lineage: Eukaryota > Viridiplantae > Streptophyta > Magnoliopsida > Poales > Poaceae > Aegilops > Aegilops tauschii. Next base: position 26,261,879 of record NC_053036.3, on the reverse strand, counting down.
TGAGTTTGAAACTATTGTTCTAAAAAACAATAATTATTTAGTAACACTAATATTTCTTGAATAAGTAGTTTGACCATAGTTTGACCAGATTTGACCAAAATTCAAAAAACTGAAATAATTATTTAGTAACACTAATATTTCTTGAATAATTAGTTTGACCATAGTTTAAAAAAAATTGCGAATTTTTTTAATTTTTTTTTTGATTTTCAAATTTCTGAATTATTTTAACCTCTAATCTCTCATCACCACCCCTCATCACTGCTCAATTTATCCTCTAATCTCTAATCACCCCTCATCATTCCAAATCATCTAACTTCCCGGACGGTCACCCATCCTCTCACTACTCCAGCCTGAGCACGCTTAACTTCCGGGTTCTGTTCTCCCTCGTTTCCAAGTCTGCACTTGTTGTTTTCCTGACAATAGTAAGATGTCAATTCTATTAACCCTCAGGAATTTAGCTTGAGCATGAAGTGACACATTTCACTGTTTGAGTTTGAAACTATTGTTTTAAAAAACAATAATTATTTAGTAACACTAATATTTCTGGAATAATTAGTTTGACCATTGTTTGACCATTGTTTAACCACTGTTTGACCACAGTTTGACCAGATTTGACCAAAATTAAAAAAACTAAAATAATTATTTAGTAACACTAATATTCTAGAATAATTAGTTTGACCATTGTTTGACCACAGTTTGACCACAATTTGAAATTTTTTGAAATTTTTTGCCTCTCCAGATCTGAAAAGCGCCGTATCTTTTTTTCTGTTAGGTTTTTGAGGATTTTGAAAATGTTTAACGGGGTTCCCCCAGTTAAATTCGGATGTAACTTTTCGAGTAGATGATTTTTCATATAAAAAACTTTTTCATCCGAGTTCGCATGCAGAAGTTATGCCCATTTTAAGAAATTGCAGAGAGATTTTGCAAATAAAGTCGAAATTCATATTTGTTAATTTTCCCAACAACTAGACCACATATCACATGGGAAACTTATTTTATTTTATTTTATTGACATTTCCATCATTTTCTTTTGTTTTTTCTAAAACTGAAAATGCGGTCCACCAGGGGGGGTAGAGTTTGATGGGCCCTTCAGTACCGGTTCGTGCCATGAACCGGTACTAATGCCTCAAAGCCCATTAGTACCGGTTGGTGGCACCAACCGGGACTAAACGACTAACCTTTAGTCCCGGTTGGTGCCACCAACCGGTACTAATGGGCATCACACCCTTTAGTCCTGGTTCGTGGCACCAACCGGGACTAAAGGGCCCAGGTGAACCGGGACTAATGCCTTAGCCGCACGAACCGGGACCAATGCTCACATTAGTCCCGGTTCGTGACTGAACCGGGACTAATGTGAATATTGCCCTGTGACGAAAGCCCTGTTTTGTACTAGTGATAGTTTGACCAGATTTAACAAAAATTCAAAAAAACAGAAATTTGAGCATAACTTTTTTTCCTTTGAGAATTTGAGAATTCTAAAAATTTGCAAACAGGCCGGGGGGAGAGTTTGAAAATGGGACCTTTAGTACCGGTTCGTGCCATGAACCGGTACTAATGCCTCAAACCCCATTAGTACCGGTTGGTGGCTCGAACCAGGACTGAAGGTCTAACCTTTAGTATCGGTTGGTGCCACGAACCGGTAGCAATGGGCATCGCACCCTTTAGCCCCGGTTCGTGGCACCAACCGAGACTAAAGGTCCCATTTGAACCGGGACTAATGCCTGTACGGTGCCCTAGCCGCTCGAACCGGGACTAATGCACACATTAGTCCTGGTTCGTAATGCAACCGGGATTAATGCTCTTTTCTGGCCGAACCAAAGCCCTGTTTTCTACTAGTGTGGCCTCCAAGTTTCTCAAACAGAAGCAAAGAGGACATAATCTTTGATAGCAAGGATGTGATCTACTGAATGTTTGATACGCGCAGTTCTATAATTCAGATGTCATTTACACTGAGTTGAATTCTATCACATTCAGGAGCACACTTCATTGCCCCTCATCCCGCTTTATAAGAGAGTGGTCATAACTCATAACTTGCAGTGGTCATATTCACCAAACCTTTGTACCATGAGTAAACACAACATATGCCTTACCTACTACAAATACAGATCACACCTCCTACCACATTGGTATGGACATAAATATAAAGGACAAGACTAATACAGGACTTTGAAAAATTTCCCATCTACAGAAATATATTAACAAATTATAGGACATTCTAGTGAACCTTCCTTTTTTTTTACGAAAACATTGTCATACCAGAGACTATTGAGCTCGCCTAACATATATTGATTCTATAACTTCACAAAAATGAAATAATGTAGTGGGTTCTGTTTCAAAAAGAAATATATGATTAAACCTGCCAAATTGCTACTCAAAACGGTGATGTAGAGATGTGTTGGCTGCTTAAAACAAGGTTCTTTTGTATGGTTTCATTCCATAATGCTTCCTACCTCCTAATTTTAGCTCACGACCAATATACATGACATCTTTTCAATCTATTATGTTTCCCTTCCAATCGTACCAGGTCATAATAAACAAGTCATAATTTTAGCACAAGCTCAGGTAACTCTTGTTGAAAAGTATATATCGCAAAGGTCATCCTGTTTTCAGCTCTTCATTGATAAAAATGATGTCTTAAGTAATCCCTTTATTGATTATAGCATCTTGATCAGATATATTCAGTGTACAGTAAAGTTTTGTTTCCCTTACATAAATGTTTTATTAGTTCTGTACGTACAACTTCTTATCTACTCCCTTATTAATTCTGTACTTTCTAGATCAGCTTCATTATGAAGTAACAAAAATTTAGTTATAGCTAATAGTAAAGAATGGGACTATCCTTCCTCCCATGGACGGTAGAAAGGCTCGCCACGTCTAAGTAATCCACCAATGTTTTGTTTCTCTATGTCTTTTATTATTACCAAATTCCTGGCAGGATAAACTTTTAGAAGAACTTAATATTTTTATTCCAAATATCTCTTTGTATTATTACTTGAACAAGCCATCGATACTCCAAGAAAAAATCAATGATCAGAACCGAGGTATTCAATAGTGGATAGAACACATTACTGAAATAATTACCATAAGGCTGGTTCTGTTTGCCTTTGTTCCTAAAGAATGAAATGATGAAAGAGAGCAACCAGTGACGGCACATCTTTCGGGTGGGCCAATTGCAGGCTTGCAGTGGCCTTTCTCTTCCACCAGCCAAAAACTAGCATCATACCTGGCTGGGTTCCGAATAGAGCAAACGGCATGGGCCAATTAACTAGCATGATTACTTCATGATCTTCTATGGTCCTCAACATCAGCCTGCACATCTCATGATCATGGGTGGTACACGGGCTATTCCCAAGGGTGATTACGAAGGAAAATACTTCTGCTAAGAGAGTCCTGTGCACCCCCATGGCTTTACCGAGATCTACTTAGCTACTCTGTTTCTACAAATATCCTAATGCCTCTCTATCTTACTTCCACGACCTGATATATAATGCATTAGCTACCAATACTTGATATCTAATACATCGCCCGGATCTTATCAACGGATGAAATATAGAAAGGCCATCTTCTTTAGTTCGAATATCCTTTGATATTCAGGAGCACACTTCACTTTGTCAACCTTCTCCTGCTTTATAAGATAACAGGCATAACTTGTAGTGATCATATTCACCAAACCCATCTACCGTTAGTCCTTCACTAAATTTAAGCAAGCTCCTTATTTTTACGGGGTAAAGGGGATTTTCATTACTCACAGGGGCATCTAAGCCAAAGCCAAGTTTAGAATGAAATCTAACCCCGAGTACAACCACACTGCGTTTCAGGGGGTACTACGGTCGTATGCGGCAAGTTCATGGCTAACCTTATTCTGTGAATGATGACAAAGAGTAAAAAAAATATCTCCCTATCCTTAGTTGAGGACAAGCTCTTAATCTCTTGGATCACAAAGCGATGTACTGATCTCTCATCGGATTTTGCTGTGATCAGCGACACTGCCTCAGCACTATCCAGTTTTACCGAAATTGGCAGTTTCGTCCGGTGGGGCGCTAGCTCCAGCCCCTCTCTGCACGCCGCGAGCTCAGTGCCCAGCGCGTTACCACATGTACGAAGTTCATGGCAAGCGCTGAAGATGATGTTTCCCTGAGTATCCCGGAGGATCATGCCATCTACTACCATACCTGTAGCCGGTATAAAGCTTCCGTCCGTGTTCAACTTGGTCCAGCCTGTACCAGGGTCGACCCATCTCAGCTCCTTTTTAGCTAGGACGCTGGCTGTGTGTGCTGGAGGCGCAACTCCTTCACATACTACAAAATACAGATCACACCTACTTCCTCACTGGCATGGTTTGATATTATGCCAAGAGTGAGTAGGAAATTTTCCATGCACACAATCAGATTCACAGACCATTACACATTGTGATGAGCCTTCCATTCGTGACGGAAACATGTCATAGGGGGAAATAGTCAGGTCGCCCCAAATATAATGATTTTATAACTTCCCTTCCTCATTGGCATTCTTTCTATGTAGCTGCAGAATTTTTTAGAGAAATATGTACAATTATGGGCTGCATAAAAAAGTACAAATATGCATATCTATAATGGATACTTTTAGCTATTATAGATCCACACATTTTTTTCTTTCTCGTGCAGCACACAAACAACCGGTCCCAAGCCCAGGTAACGGAGGAGGGTTGTGATAGGCTTGGCGAGCCAATGTAAAAACTCAGCCACTCTTATGGAGATGAAACCCAAAAGGGCTATGAACAGGGGTGCATGGAAGCTTGCTATCTACCCCTAAAAAAAAAGCTTGCTATCCATGTGCCAGAGCAATGAGTTAGTTGCGAGATCTTATAGGTTTCACCTCTAGCCTACCCAACTTGTTTGGAACTAAAGGCTTTGTTGTTGTTGTGCAGCACACAAACAATAATAGTTCTTAGTATGGTTTAATTGCTCAGACTTCTAGAATTAGATATTGGAACTTCCAGCTTATTCCCAAACTTAAGAATATGATTTTATGTTTTTCTAATTAAAATTTGCTCGAAGTGAGACATGGGAGCTGGAACACCTCGCTCCATTGGACCATGTTTGGAGTGCAGATCAAATATTAAAGTTGGCAGATAGTTAATAGAAAATGTGCCATTGCGATGTGTTGGCATCTTAGAACCAAGATCTCCTAGTGTATTGTTACACTAGAAGGGTATGCGCGCTTTGCGGTTCAGCTTGCCTCTGAGCATCTCTCCTGCAGTTGCTCTCCTTTTTTTGTGTTTACCTAATGTTGCTGATATTGTTTTTAATTGGAGAGATCGTCCTAAGGTCGATTCAGTATTCCTTATATTGGCAGAACGCGGGCCAGCCACCTACACAAGCGAAAGGCCTGATAAATAGAGGAACAAAGAAAACAAATGATTCCAGCAAACAAACACGGAGAAACAACAACATCAGAAAGAATTGAGAAACACCACCCCTCATAAAGAGACATACGACAGGGTTCTCCCCAATGAAAGAACCAACTGTAGAACTCGCACACCATCACAAGATTGATAACGCCAAAAATCCATCATATCAAAACAAAAACACGTCACCTAGAGCCCACCGACAAAATATCCCATCAACATCGAATCTCATGAGTAAGCATGACAAGACCTTTCCTCTTGTCCTGTCCCCAAATCAAAACTAAAAGAAGTATCACAACAAATGGGAAAACAATGGATGCTTGATGAGCTAATCAAATAGAGTTACATGGCAAAAGTAATTCCTACGCATACTTGTTGCAATCACAACATACTTTGGTGGCATCGATGATGTGAAACCAACCTTGGGCTCGATGATGCCAGTAATAAATTTGGTATTCTTCCCCTCCTTCATCTTTGGCAAGTTCAACTACAAGTTCTCAACTCTCATCTGTCATGGTACCCAAACCACCAAAATCAGCACCCATGTGGCCACGACATCATTCATTCGTCGTGGCAGTATTACACTGTTCAGATCATGGACGATGAATACGAGGTGGGGAATCTAGCGAGCTTAAAGGCCATGTTGAAACAACTGTGGTCTCTAGCATGGTGGAGCAGATGAAGCCAACACTCTGCCCAAACCCGTTAATGCAATAGATGTCCAAGAGCACGGACTCGAAGAGCACATAAAGCACCATCTTGCGACTCGCTTCATTGCCGCTTGCCGACGCATTTTGGAGGGTACTTAATCCACAACACCATCAATAGAAAGATAGGGCATGGTGCAGCGACATAACCGTCGAATGAACCGATGCCGCAGTCTCCAGTTGCAATCCAGAAGTAGCAAACTGGCCCTTCTTGTCTCTCCCTAGGAGCCCAACTAAGCAACACATGTGGAGCCTACACACATTGCCCAAAAGGGAAACTAGGCAGCATGATGACATCAGATTGAGCTACGTGTAACAAGCGTCTTGACCTGTAGGGATAGGTAGAAAAACCACGAATCGATATGTGGATCAAAAAACCGGAACCGAAGTAGGAAAAGGTTGGCAAATGTCCGCTGGACGGCTGCACCGGTGCATGGTCCATGCGCTTGCTAGCCGAGCTTTTGGACGGGCCTCCTGCCATGTCTGCCAAGCGCCAGTGATCACAACAAGTGAGCATGCCGCCACTGACGCTCACACCATCGATCAGGTGGATCTACTGCCGTACATCTCGACACGTACGCCATGCAACCCTAGCAGCTTCTGCCGCTGCCCGCTTCTAGATCGATCTTGTTCGTTCGATTACTGCTTGAAGATAACCCGGCCAACTCTGCTACTAGATCACAAGTCACCGACTATATTCGCTTCCGTATCATGATCGCTTGCTTCCTTCGTCCTCTAGATTAACGCAACACGACCTCTTAACAACTTTGTTATGATACCACTTGTTAGAATTAATCCGACGCACGTAGTCGATCATCCGAGGACCAAGCAATCACACGAGCACGACGCCGAGATTTGTTAACGAGGTTCGCCGATATAGCTATATCCCCGAAGCGTGGTCCTCCCCATGACACGGTCACAATACAACACTCCAGCCACCTGGGGGCCGGCACACGTTGCCGGTTCCCCCTGCGCGTCTGTGCTATTATGTTGGCATTGGTTACATCGTGTGTCTATCCCGCATTATAGGAGAGGCGTAGGATACGAGTGTCCTGAGAACACGCCTTTATATCCTATCTAAACATAATACCACTAGGAGTCCAGCTGTAACATATCTGTTACACAATATTCGACACAATCCTTTTTTTGACCCCACCTTTTTTCTGTTGTAAAAGAAATTACCGGAAAATAGGAGAGCACCGCTAGGTGCTTGGCAATAGAGTAAATGCTCCGGCTCATGCCGCTTGCTACAAGTTCGCGTCCACCAACCCACAACGCTGCCTCCGTCCTGCCCTCACTCTCAATGTCCAATTCACCACCCTTTCTTGAGCTCAAAGAGTAGTGGCGGGCCTAAGATGGCCTAAGATTCAAAGATTGTGTATTCACAATTGCAAAGGCTAAGGTAGAATTAAACTTTTGCCCATGTTGTTGGTGTTCGGTATGTGCTCAAATAGCCTATAGCTTTGCTTGACGACGGGAGAAGAAAGCGACACCTACAGCGATGCTCAAGTGTAGCTCAGCTAAGGAGAGAGTTGAATTATAAAAGTGATAGGATTTTCTTTTCTATGGGAATCATGCGCAAGAACAATGATGCGGTAGTCGACTCTCCCCGCTCCAACATCTGAGTTGTTGAAGAAGGCCCGCTGCTGCGAGCACATAGGCCTTGGCAACGAGACTTGTGTTGCGTTTGAAGTTTTGCGACACTAGCCCTATTGGGCTCCCTCGAACTGTTTTTTTTTCCTTTGAAGCAACGCTTATGCTGCGACGGCAACAAAATTACCATCTTAGGCCCAGTCCAGACAAAGCTGCGGCCAACGAGGTGCTGTCCGACCATCGCAAAATCAGCTACCGCCGGAGGCTGGGAACCCTCATACCCCTACTCCAGGCTTCTGGAACACCATGGTGCACCATATCGTACGGGTGATGCTCGGATCTGACATGGATAAAGCGCAATAAGGAACCCTACTTCATCTGCGGCCGCGATAGACTTTCTCAGCTTCTACCACCGTCGAGGAGCCGCTGCAGCGAGCCGACATGGATCAAGCGCAATAAGTCAAAAATGAGTCTTAAAACTAAATTAATAATGTTTTGCAGAGAATAAATCCTTATATTAGCAAATAAATGGAGTGAAAATTGCAGTAAAATTTTGCTCATATTACAACCTTTTTTTTGGACAAAATGTTTATACCTGGCGTTGTGCACCTCGGTTCGTGACAAATAAACAACAAATATGACCATGTCTCCCCTGGATTTTGTGTGAACACGATACATTATAAAATTTTCCACCTTCCTGGTTCCTTCCACTCGTCAGTGCAAGACACACAGACAAGAGCGTGGCAGCAAATTTGACCATTCCCAACACCATGAACGCTGTCAACATGGAGACCACGGGCACCACTGGCTCAATCCTCGGCCATGGAGCAGGCGACGGCCCGAGGGTGCTCCTTCTCCCGTTCCCGGGGGCGCAGGGCCACACAAACCCGATGCTCCAGTTCGGCCGCCGCCTCGCGTACCACGGCCGCCGCCCCACCCTCGTCGTCACCCGGTACGTGCTCTCCACCACCACGCAGCCTGGCGCGCCGTTCCGCGTGGCCGCCATCTCGGACGGCTTCGACGCTGGTGGCATGGCGTCGTGCCCCGACTACGCGGAGTACTTCCCGCGACTGGAGGCCGTCGGGTCCGAGACGCTGCGGGAGCTCCTCCTGTCCGAGGCGCGCGCTGGGCGGCCAGTGCGCGTGCTGGTTTACGACCCTCATCTTGCGTGGGCGCTGCGGGTGGCGCGGGCGGCCGGCATGGCCACCGCGGCCTTCTTCTCCCAGCCGTGTGCAGTGGACATCGTCTATGGGGAGCTCTGGGCGGGGCGGCTGGCGCTGCCGGTGACGGACGGGTGCGCACTACTCGCGAGAGGAGCGCTGGGCGTGGAGCTTGGGCCGGAGGACATGCCGCCGTTCGCGGCTGTTCCGGAGTCGTAGCCGGTGCTCACGAAGACGTCTATTAAACAGTTCGACGGGCTGGAGGACGCCGACGACGTGCTCGTCAACTCTTTCCGTGACATCGAGCCAAAGGTGCGCCATACTTTGAGACTTGTCTGCTCTGCTCTGCTCTGCAGGTGAGCGTTTGTGCTTAAAGAAGTCCTTGGAAATTAAACTTTACACGTTCTGCACTGTTGAGAGCAGAGCTTTATAATTTTTTTTTCTTTGACAAAGAATGAATTTTATTTGCTCAAAAAGTTATAATTTTATAATGTTACTTATAAATATGTATTTTTATTGCATTTGTATGTTCTAAATATCTTACCAACAAAGCCGTTGCCTTCATCATTTAACAAATAGTATATTTTTATTTTACTTTTTAGTTTATAAGAGGAGTAAAGCACAACAAAGACACTCCAGACACATGACAGGGTGTAAGGGGAGCACGTCTACTACTTTTCTATAATCTTTTGTTCCACATTTCTAACATGAGGAGGACGCGAAACGGAAAATTCAGCTTGAAATATATGGTGGAGCACAGTGGCCTCATGTGCTACAAGCTAGGACTTGCATGACCACTAAACATACATGTGTTCCGCCAATCAGCTATTAATTTTATAGGACACATTGGATTGATCATGTGGAGCGATTCATATGGGTAGGGGCGAACAAATACGCTCCTGTGAGTAGGACATTTTCATACTTGATTCTTCTTAGTCAGTTTTATATGGAATAACAATTTGCCAACTGAGCAGGAGGAAGAGTACATGGAGTTAACATGGAGAGCGAAGGTGGTAGGCCCAACCTTGCCATCATACTACCTTGATGATAATCGCTTACCATCCAACAAGTCTTATGGTTTGAACTTGTTCAGTGCTGATGCATTATGCATGGATTGGTTAGAGAAGCATAGCATTTCCTCTGTTGCGCTTGTATCCTATGGGACCGTCTCTAACTATGATGCAACCCAGTTAGAGGAACTTGGCAGTGGGCTATGCAATTCTGGCAAACCATTTCTTTGGGTTGTAAGATCAAACGAGGCACACAAGTTATCTAAAGAAGTCAAACTGAAATGTGTGAACAACGGACTAATTGTTGAGTGGTGCCCCCAACTTGAGGTTTTGTCACACAAGGCAATCGGTATGTTAACCCAAATTACATTTATTTTACTCTTATTATGGAGATAAATATAAAAAAGGTTTTACAAAGTTAGAAAATAATGATAACACTTTAGATTTAAATTCATGAATATACTTGTAGGTTGTTTTGTTACCCACTGTGGATGGAACTCAACATTGGAGGCAGTTGTTAGTGGTGTTCCTCTTGTGGGAATCCCACATTGGGCGGACCAACCCACCATAGCGAAGTATGTGGAGAGTGTGTGGGGAATTGGTGTGCGAGTACGGAAGGGCGAGAATGGGTGGCTAAAGAGGACAGAGGTCGAGAGGAGTATTAGAGAGGTGATGGATGGAGATAGAAAGGATGAGTTCAAAAGAAATGCTGCAAAGTGGATGAGAAAGGCGAAGAATGCAATGCAGGAAGGAGGGAGCTCAGATAAGCATATTGCCGACTTTGCTGCAAAGTATACGGCAATATGAAGTCATATCAATGCATTCCCTACTTCAAACTAAGCAAGTAAGTGGTGCTTTCACTGATACAATTCTTTTAGAGAGAATAACGTACGTTGTAAGTAGAATGTTATCTTCTCACCATTTATAAGGATGTTCAATTTTTAGTGTACTATAAACACGTGAAAAATTCTTTACATGGTATAGAATCAATTTGAATAGATCGTATGGAGCCTATAAAAGTATTGTTATAGAAATAGTCAATGTATTCTATCCATGGATATTCTTAGTGTTCCACACAATAAAACAGTTCCCCATTATTAATTAAGCTAAGACGATGATTCTCCATTAATGCTAAAATTGCTTTGAATGCATATTTAGAACTAGGAGTTCTCTAAATTTAATTTCGCACTGAAATTTGAAACTAACAAGTGTATACAATACAAGAAACCAGAGATGTCTTGGTTAATCAGATACATCCAAAGACACATGAAAGATTAATCCATGGTTTCAAAGAACATCATAATATGCATATGTAAGATAGCATAACCATGTCCCCTCTGTCAATGTCTATCACATCATAGCACAGGGTACCCTACGTTAGGCTCTTTTGGGAAGCGGGAGTTTTCTCATAATCTTATTGCAATTGATTGATTTCTTTGAAATATTGGATGTAGTATGCTCTAATGATACAAATTACTAGTAGGATGCGTCCAAGTTTTGTTAAGACATTACATTACATTCCCACAAATACTTGAAGACACTGTAGAATACCATGAATATATGAAAATAACTTTCAGAGTTTACTATTAACATAGTCAAATCTTTAGACATTTGAAAGCTTCATGGAATATCTACATAATTCTTAATCGATTTGTTCGATATAATATATCACCCATGGTATTAATTTATAAAGAATAAAAATGTATGCACATAAGATACATCATCTCAATATAATTTACGGATACGTATGAACTACACATAGGACATGGCGACCTTATTTATCTGAGAACTATCCATATGTATGATTACGTGGAATTTGGTGGGATAATTCCTATTTGGTGGGTAAGAAGGCTCCATGGAAAGACCACACATGGCCTTTTTGTCTGCAATGTCCTTCTCCATTCTCAAGTAGCCATCTTCACCCCAAGTTGCGCCCCATGAATTCTTCATCAACCAATAAGTTGTACCATCTAGCCTTTCCAAATCCATTTGCTGCAATTCCATGGTCCATGTTAGTGCCGGAGGACCCAGTCATGAGCCCGCCATAGTAGAATTGGAATGTCATGTCGCCTCCGTCCACTGCTATAGACACTGGTTGGTTGGCCAGCGCCTTCATAGGGCGCCCTCGTTATTGACAAGCACATCATCAAAGCCGGTGATGCTTGCTTCGCTATTGGATCCAGCCTTGCACTTACCATCAGTTGGAGTATAAGGGTAGCTGGACTCCATGGTAAGGCCTCTGTATTGATAATGAATTTGAAGGCATCATCCATGAGTCCTCCCTCACAGCCTTGATCTTTACCATGGACATCACAGTAAACCAACTCTTGCTCCGACAGCGACAGTAACTTGCCAGTTTTCAGTTTTACAAGCCCTTTCTCGCGGCAACAACAGAAAATGCCCAACAACGGCTTAGAAATAATGGTGTTGCTATAGTATTGTCCTATACATTATTAACACATATGCAACACATTTTTGTGTACTTACCACACAGGCATTGATCCTTGATAGGGTTGAAACCACTAGTAGAAAAAGGGTCATCTGTCCCGGTTGGTAAGGGCCTTTTGTCCCGGTTGTTGAACCGGGACTAAAGGGTCGTTACTAATGCCCTAGCCCTTTAGTCCCGGTTCTTACACGAACCGGGACAGATGGGCCTCCACGTGGCCGCTGCGGCCAGCCCAGGCAGGAGGGCCTTTGGTCCCGGTTGGTGACACCAACCGGGACCGAAAGGCATCCATGCGTCAGCATTTCAGTGGCTGTGGTTTTTGTTATTTTTTGAAAGGGGGGAGGGTTTAGGGGGTAATTTAGGGTGTGTAAGCTAGCTAACAGAGAGAACTGTCCTCTCTTATTTCCGTGCTTGATTTACCAACGCTACTGCTATGCCTAAACATGGCTTAGATTAAAGTGAAGGCAACATGTGGTGCATGTCGAAAGTAATATTAATCCTAACTTGATCAAGTTTGGATTAGTACTACTTTCGACATGGACCACATGCTTGTTGCCTTCACTTCATTCCAATCCATGTTCATTTCACCCACTGATATATAATAACTCTTCATGCCCGCATCATGCATCCTCATAATAACAAGTCCTACTAATCATCATCATACAACTTCTGCTCGTTATTAATAACAAGTCATACGATCATCATCCTCATAGTCAGTGAACCAACCCTACTTAATTGTTCTTAGCACATGATCATCAGTATTAGGTAGGACCTAAATACCCTCTTTAAGGTAAAATAGCATAAAACAATATAGACCCCGACTCTCCATTATGGAGAATGGAGATCATCCTATCTCCAATTTTTGCGCTTCGCTTCCTTTTGCTTCCAAGAACCTCCTTGCGACTGTCCATACATTTTTTCCATTCTTTGATTTTCATGTCTCCACTTCTTTTAGAAATCCGGTATGGACAGTTGAGATTCGTAGGATGACCTGGTTGTATGTTCAAAACATCAAGGCTACCATTGTAATACATCAAATGAGGCACACAATCTTCTGAGATTATCTGTTGAAAAACATAGTAATAACTTCATAGTTAGCAATGATGTACTAGTTTTAGAAGTATGCAAAAGATGCACGGATGTTGTAATAGTAATAAATCTTACCAGGGTATCTCCATAGTAGTTACCGTAGTTCAACACGTGCACTAGTGGCACGTATTGACCATAATGTGGAGGAGTTTTACCATAGATATTGTAGTTCTCAAGATCAGTACAAAATCCGACCAGATGAGTTTTCTCCTTATAAGTTAACTCAGAGCCATCGGTGTAGTAGGTTCTGTCTACCATGTTCCGCACATTGTTTGAACAATCAAAATAAGCTGTCAATGAAAATAAGCTGTCAACTATTTTGAAATGAACAATATAAATTAGGTAATAACTATGTTTGAGAAACTCACATAGCGGTAGAATTGGAGGCGTATCAACAAGGACCCAAATGTCCATATTGTCTTGCTTGATGTCAGGATCACCAAGATCCATGGTGACAAGCATACCCTCATCAAAACCATACATCTTGCAAAATGCTTCCCAATTTTTGCAACCAAAATGGGTTACGCTCTCAGAATTATACAGATTTACTTCAAAATCTATATCATGATGGGTCCTTAGGTGAATTTTCTTTGTTTCCATACTTTCATGGTCTTCAAAACCCATCCTCTCCAAGACGTAGCGTCTTGCATGGCATGGGATAAGCTAGTCGAATTGTAAAAGATGAAAAGTACATGTTGAAATAGTTGAAGTCGTGCTTAATTACGAAAAAATAACACTTGTCGTCATTGCGTACCGTTTCAACATCGAAGGTCTCCTCCAGCTTAATACTGAAGCGCCGATCTTCGTCCAGGTGAGGCCTGTCGACCTCCTCTGTTTGATGGCCTATGGAGATGCTTCCTTCTGGCCTAGCACGGTTACGAACATATTTCTTGAAGACTCCCATGAACCTCTCAAAGGGGAAACATATTGTGTAGAAATACAGGGCCCAGAATGGCAATCTCGTCGACTAGTGGCGCCGTGGACCCGGTGCAGATCTATTGTGATAATAGTGGCGCCGTGGCTCAGGCAAGGGAGCCAAGTTCGCAACATAAGACAAGACATATTGAACGCAAATATAAACTCATTCGACATCATGTCGAAGCGGGTTTAGTGAAAGTACACAAAGTTCACACGGATCTGAACGTGTCAGACCCGATGACAAAGCCTCTACCACGAGCAAAGCATGAGCAGCACCAGATAGCCATTGGTGTTAGGGAAGCCACGTAACTGGATTATGACTCTAGTGCAAGTGGGAGTCTGCAGGAGATATGCCCTAGAGGTAGTAATAATAGTTATTTTGTATCTCCAAAGTTTGTAATGAATGTTTAGCTTCCATGCTATAACTGCAATGATTCTCGAGTTTGCACTATCCATGAGGCTCGGAGGGAAACTCATGTGCACGTGCGGTATACTAAACGGTAAAATGTATTCCTAGTCTTGCCTCTAAGACTGGCTCATGTATTGCATGATGATCCTATTTTCCTGATCATGGGCATGTCTATGCTGGCAATTCTGAGGGCGCGATGTTGGTAGAACACTTGTGTTGAATCGACCCAAATTGATGTTATGCTATGAGATTCTTTTCATCACATGTTTATGGTTAATAACATAGAGATAGTTAATGTTTGCATAATTCCTTAGACCATGAGAGTATCGAGTTCCTTCGTACTTGCTTCGTGAACTTTGGGGTTTGTTAAACGTCATCCGTAACTGGGTGGCTATTACGGCGGCTTACGGGTTCACGGAAAAGTATGGCAAGTAACGAGATAGCTCAAGATTGGGATTTGCTCCTCCGATGATGGAGAGATATTCTCGGGCCCTCTCGGTGTTACGGTATCCATAATCGTCTGGCCAGACACCTTGTGATTTGATCACTAGGATGCCGGAACACGGAAACGAGAAAAGAGAACATAATCGGTAACGAGGTAACTTGCATGGTGGACAAATTGTTCGTCCACGGGGATGCAATAAATCTCACCTCGGGTGTTTGTGACATATCGTGAAGCAACAGGAATAGCTCACTGCAACTGGAGGTTCACTCGAATATTTATTCGTGTGGGTATAGGGGTCAATATGGGTGTCCACGGCTCCGATATTGATCATTGATCGGAAGGGGTTCCGGGTCATGTCTATACTTCACCGAACCTATAGGGTCACACGCTTAAGGGTCATCTATCTGCTGAATACTAGACAGGGAGTCTGAGAGAAAATCACCGAAAAAGTTTCGGACATCGGAAAAGTTCCGCAGAGAGAGGTCATCGGATGAGTTTCGGTGAAACCGAAAAGTTGTTTCGAGATATACTATTAAGTGAAATTGGTTTCGGCACATGCCTGATAATTCTTGGAGGGTGCCAGAATCATTCTGGGAACTTCTTGGAATTTTCCGGGATAAAAACAGGAAATGTTCCGGAGCTGCTGGAGCCACTTCAGATGCGTTTCGCAGATGAAAATCACTAAACCGGAATTGTTTCGGAACGCATTGAAAATTATTTTAGTGGGTACTGGAAATGTTCTAAGCCCACATAAATATTTTCAGTTCGAACGGACGCTGAAAAATGTCGTCGTGAATAGTGAAAATCAGCTTTATGGATATTTTTTGGAAAGCCACATTTTAGGGCTTTTGTGAAAAGGCTTCTAGAAGGGCTTGGGGGCCAAGGAAGCCCCTCATGGGGGGCCCCCAAGGGTTTGGATGGCCAAACATGGTGGTGCTCCATGGAGCTCCACATGGCCTCCCATTTTGCCCATAACACCCTCATGTGTGACCTAATGCATGGGAGTTTTTGGTAATTTGTGGAGGCACCCTACCCCTTGGTTTTCCTATAAATAGGGGGTGAGGGGGCTGCCCAAAGATCTTCCCTTGCTCTCATACACATGCCATGACTTGTCTAGCTTCTCTCTCCCTCCCAGCGAAATAGTTTCGTAGAGCCGAAAGGCTGTCTGGGTTCCGGCAGGAACTAGTTCTGGACGGCGAAGCCCTGCCGGATAGCTGACACCATATGTGTGCAACCCCATAGAGAGATTGTAGTTTCGATCTTTTGCCCGAGGGGCTTTTCGAGTATCCTCCCGAAGGGCTGTCCGAGTTACCGTCCGAGTTTCGAGGATCCTCCCGAAGGGCTGTCCGCCACATCGTCCGGGGGACTGTCCGACCGCCTCCCGAAGGGCTGTCCCGCGAGGGAGTACATCCTCGCGGTTGGGAGGTTGTAAATCCTAGCTGCGGGGATCTGCACCGACGATCTCCACCGACTCTACTTCCGCTGCGCTTCGAATCGGTCGGATCAGATCAAACCTTGTATGCAGTCTCCATAGTGGTCCCGGGCGTGCTCGCTATACCGAAATTTTTGTTTTCTGTCGCGTTCCCCTAAATTTGTGCCATCGCATCAACTTAGCATGCTCTTTGTTTCTGAATAGACGTTTCATCCGTGGTATTATAGGAGCATACCACATCACCTTGGTAGGAATCCTCTTCCTGGGGAGCTCACCCTCAACATCATCATGGTCATCTCGTCTGATCTTATACCGCAATGCACCGCATACCGGGCATGTGTTCAAATCCTCGTACGCACCGCGGTAGAGGATGCAGTCATTAGGGCATGCATGTATCTTCCGCAGCTCCAATCCTAGAGGGCATAGAACCTTCTTTGCTCTGTACGTACTTTCGGGCAATTTGTTATCCTTTGGAAGCTTCTTCATCAATATTTTCAGACGCTTCTCAAATCCGTTGCCAGATACACTATTGTCTGCCTTCCATTGCAGCAATTCTGTGGGGTACTGAGCTTTGTGTTGTCATCTTCACAATTTGGGTACAACCCTTTTTTGTGATCCTTTAACATGCGACCGAACTTCAACTTCTCCCTTTCACTTTGGCATTGTCTCTTTGCATCAGCAATGACCCGGTGAAGATCATCATCGGGCACATCGTCCGGTTCCTCTTGATCTTCAGCTTCCCCATTGCAGCATCACCGTATTCAGGGGGCGAACAGTTGTCATCATCCTGTTCTTCTTCGTTGTCTTCAATCATAACACCTCTTTCTCCGTGCTTGGTCCAAACATTATACTATGACATGAAGCCCTTCTCAAGCAGGTGGATGTGAAGGGTTTTCGATTCAAAGTAAGACTTCGTATTCCCACAGATAGGGCATGCACAATACATAAAACCATTGTGCTTGCTTGCCTCAGCCACTTTGAGAAAATAATGCACGCCCTTAATGTAGTCGGAGGTGCATCTGCCACCGTACATCCATTGCCGGTTCATCTGCGTGCATAATATATAATTAAGTGTGTCAAAAACCATTACAGAACATCATGTATAGAGAAGTGACACTACTAGGGAAAAGCCTAGCAGTAGCGCGGCTTTTTGGCCTATCAGTAGCGCGGGTTGCCGCGCTACAGATAAGGCGCTACAGCTAAAGGTTAGGAGTAGCGCTTGTCAACACACGCTACTGCTATATGTGATTAGTAGCAGCGGTTTTCTCATAGCGCGCTGCTGGTAAGTACTAGCAGCGCGCCTCCACTCCCGCGCTACTACTATTATTGCATATTCTATTTCTTTTTCGTTTTATGTCATTTCATACACCATTATACAAGTTTTCATACTGTAGAAATTTAGAGATTGTTTTTACATCATAATGAGTTATTACATCAGTGGGTGAAAGAGCCGTGGACTAGTTTCAAGTGGATGGATCCATCCACTTGAAACTAATCTGTGGTTCTTTCACCCAATGATATAATAAATCGTCATCATCATCATATCATTAACAACTTATCATCATAATACATGATTATCATATAACACCTCCTCATGATCATCATTTTGATCAATGATACATCATATAGCAAGTTGCACTAGTAGAAAACGGAGCTTTATTACCGGTTTGTAAGGGCCTTTAGTGCCGGTTCTGCAACCGGCACTAAAGGGTGGAGACTAAAGCCCCCCCCCCATTAGTACCGGTTCGGCACGAACCACCACTAAAGGCCCACCACCTGGCGTGAGCTCGCGCCGTGGTATGGGGGACCTTTAGTACCGGTTGGTAACACCAACCAGTACTAAATGTTTTTTTTTTGATTTTTTTTGAAGATTTTGGAAATGAAAATTGATTATTTTTTCGATTTTCAATTTTCTGAATTATTTGATAATTTAGTCTCTAATCACCCCTCTTAATTGCTCAAGTGTGGATCACTCATTCCAAATCGTCTAACTTCCCGGCCGGTCACCCATCTTCTCACTAACCCAGCCTGGGCACGCTTAACTTCGAAGTTCTATTCCCCCTACTTTCCAAGTCTGCACTTGTTGTTTTCCTGACAAATGTAAGCTGTCAATCCTATTAACCCTCAGGAGTTTAGCTTGAGCATTAGGTCACACGTTTCACCGTTTGAGTTTGAAACTATTATTCTAAAAAACAGTAATTATTTACTAACACTAATATTTCTTGAATAATTAGTTTAACCACAATTTGACCATAGTTTGACCAGATTTGGCCAAAATTTGAAAAACTGAAATAATTATTTAGTAACACTAATATTTTTGAATACTTATTTAGTAACACTAATATTTCTTGAATAAGTAGTTTGACCACAGTTTGACCAAAATTCAAAAAAACTGAAATTTGGGCATATCTTTTTTTCCTTTTACAATTTGAGGATTCTAAAATTTTGCAAACAAGTCTATGGCGGTCAAAATCGGATGCGGATTTTCGTGCTGAACATTTTGATATATTATACATTTTTTTCTGACACCGTATGCAAAAGTTATAGCCAGTTTACTTTTTCATAACACATTTTTGCAAAACATGTCCAAATTTAAGTTTTTTAATTTTCCTAACTAGTAGATGTAGTAATATAACTACATCTCAAAGAATTTTATTTTTTGAATTTTTTATCATTTTCTTTTGTTTTTTCAAAACTGAAATGGCGATACACGGGGGGGGGGGGGGGGGGGGGTAGAGTTTGAAAATTGCCCTATAGTCCCGGTTTGTGTCTCCAATCGAGACTATAGGTCTGACCCCTTTAGTCCCGGTTCGTGGCACAAACCGGTACTAAAGGTTAGCCCTTTAGTACCGGTTTGTGCCACGAACCGGGACTAAAGGGGCTCGTGGGGCCCCGGCCTGACGCCAGCCTGCCACCACCCCTTTAGTACCGGTTCGTGGCATGAACCGGTACTAAAGGTTCAACACGAACCGGCATTAATGCATAGCCGTTCGAACCGGGACTAATGGTACCATTAGTACTGGGCTTAAATCGAATCGGGACTAATGTGTCTCACATTAGGTCCTTTTTCTACTAGTGTTGGTCACTAGTCATAATCACAACTCCTCCTCCTCATCATCAACTCTAACACATTGTAGCACGTAATAACACATTGTACCTAGGACCTACTCCTCTCTCATAGGACCTACTACCCTCTCTTAGGTAAAATAGCAAAGAACAAGATAGGCCCTGACTCTCCATTATGGAGAATGGAGATTATCCTATCTCCAATTCTTGCGGTTTGCACAATGTTGCTTCCAAGTAGCTCCCTACGATTGAGCATACATTTTTTCCAATCTTTGATTGTCATGTCTTCATCGGTTTTAGAAATCCGGTATGAACAGGAGTGATTCGTAGGATGACCTGGCCGTAAGTTGATAACATCAAGGCGACCTTTCAGAAACATCAGATGAGGCACACAATCCTTCGAGATTTTCTGTTGAAAAACATAGTAATAACTTCGTAGTTAGCAATGTAGTTGAGTTTTAGAAGAATTTATGCAAAAGATGCACTGATGTCGTAATAGTAAAGAATCTTACCATGGCATCTCCATGGATGTTACCGTAGTTCAACACGTGCACTAGTGGCACGTATGGACCATAATGTGGAGGAGTTTGATAATAGATATTGTAATTCTCAAGATCATTAATAAATGAGATCAGGTGATTTTTCTCCTAATAAGTTAATTCTGAGCCATCGATGTAGTATGTTCTGTCTACCATGTTCCGCACATTCTTTGTAGAATCAAAATAAGCTATCAATGGAAATAAGATGTCAACTATTTTGAAATAAATAATATAAATTACTTAATAACTATCTTTGAGAAACTCACATTTCGGTAGAACTGGAAGCATATCAACAAGGACCCAAATGTCCATACTATCTTGCTCGATGTCAGAATCCAAGATCCATGGTGACAAGCATACCCTCATGAAAAGCATACGTCTTGCAAAGTGCTTCACAATTCGGGCAACCAAAATGGGTTACGCTCTCATAATTGCATAGATTTACATCAAAATCCGTACCATGATGGGTCCTTAGCTGAATTATCTTTGTTTCCATACTTTCATGATCTTCAAAATCCATCCTCTCCAAGACATAGCGTCTTGTATGGCATGGGATAAGCTAGTTGAATTGTAAAAGACGAAAATTACATGTTGAAGTAGCAAAAGTCGTGCTTAATTACAAAAAAAAACACTTGTCGTTGTTGCGTACCGTTTCAACATTGAAGGTCTCCTGGAGCTTAATGCTGAAGCGCCGACCTTCTACCAGGTGAGGCTTGTCGCACAGACCCCGGTCATCGCCGCACTAGTCGCACTCCGCCGGGAGACTATCGTCGTCCGACGACGACATCGACGACATTTCCTATGTTCATAATTCAAAGATTAAACTTGTACAATTAAATATATGTACTACAAAAACTAAATTATATCATTATTATTCATCACAGGTTGAATATCGGTCTGTCGAGTCTTTTCTTGAAAACTCTAAGCTCACGTGGTGTATATATTCGACCGCCGGTGATGGTAGCTACTCCTGTCATTCCAAAGTGCATTACACTAAAATGTCTACCATAGGGAACAAGGAGAAGCGACCCCCACGACAACAGTCGGGATTCTTTGTCCTCTCCCATATATGTTGGACACACTCCCTCACTGATTTTCGACCGTCGGTGATGTTCGTTATTCCTCCTTCCCCTAGTCCATAACAAAGGTCTAGCACAAGGAGAAGAAGGAAAAATGAACCCCACGACAACAGTCGGGATTCTTCTTCTCTCATATATGGTGCAGAGTTTCTCCCTCACTCATTTGTTGACTATCATGTATGGAGCCTCGACAGACTTAAAGTCAACCCGGAATGTCGTTTAATTATCTTTCTAGAAAATCCAAGCCACTCGATATTTCTTACATATTCTAGCACAATTCATGCCAAAATTCACGGAGAAATCCGGCATGACCTTTGCTAAAAAAGGACATATCGAGCGTCTGAAATTTGCTGAAACGGAAATTAATCAACACTCCGGCAAAACATAGGCCACTCGGAGGTGTAACCTACAAACATGGCCGGCCAATTGGGCAAGCACATGTCCTATTTGAGCAACACAAGATATACATGTTTATATCTACATCATATGAGCATTCAAACTTGATGGTCATTGCATTTCAATGGTTGAAAATATGAACAAAAACATTTCAAAATATCTTATGGGACTCATATTGACATGGAGATTTGGCTGGTCTCACCTTGAGGTCGGAGGGGGTTAGTGACGGGGACGACGGCGGGGATGATGGAGGGGCTCCTTGATTTCCGCAAAAACAAAAACCCTATAAGCTATCAACTAATGAAATGCATACACCTTGCATAGTGCTCTCCAATTTGAGCATTCAAAATAGGAGTAGTTTTCCAATTTGAGCATTCAATAAGCAAAACCAAATCATAAAATAAATTAGTATTCCAATTAGCATGCATTCAATAAGCAAAACTAAATCATCTCTTGCGTCCGTACATCGTCAAACATTATCACCAACACATCTCGAATAGTATCATACATATAACATCACTAATACAACTAAAACCCTAGCGAACGACAGGTATAAGTGCGGGCGGTGGACACCCAAAGAGAAGGAACCATCACAGGATCATAGCCCCAGTGAGATCCCTGAAGAACCTGCCAGGTATTGGAGAACCTGCCCTCGAACGCAACCATGTAGCAACGGACGTGCTCGTCCTCCACGCTGACACGGTGACGTACCACCTCCCGGGGTCCTGAAGCCTCGGCACCGTCACTGGCCCACGCGACCACCAACAAAGAAGGTTCGGGTCAACGACGGGCTGGCTCCTCACCAAGCTGTGCCCCCGGAAGGTAGCACCTCCCAGTACCAGCCCAGCGGAGCCCATTCCCAGACATGGCCCTTCTAATCAAGCAGGCCTCCTCCGCCGAGTCGACGACGAGGATGCAGGATAGGCTTCGTCGATGTCGATGCGGGAATAATTGCTTTAACTAAAAAAATAACAACAAATGTGACATGTTCAAAATATGACATGTCCACTTCAAAATGAATCAACCTAGAATTCTGTTAAATACACCAAACTAGTTCTATTAATTTTCTTACTAAAAATAAACTAGTTCTATAGTAAAATTTTAATTAGACTAGTTCTATAAATTCAACTAGTTCAACTAAATTACTATGAATAAAAATAAACTAGTTCTTACTAAAAATAAACTAGTTCAACTAGTTCTATTAATTTTCTTACTAATTCTATTAAACACTTACTAAAAACAGTAAAAAACTACATTATACAATAGTAAAAAATACAGTAAAAAACAGAAAAAAAAATAGATATGGAGGGATCAGGGGGTGGGAGGAGGGAGGAGGAGGAGGGGGAGGAGGGCGGTGGGATCAAAGGAGGGAGGAGGAGGGGGTGGGAGGAGGGAGGAGAGAGGAGGAGGAGGGGGCGGTGGGAGGAGGGCTGCCGGCGAAGGAGGGAGGAGGGAGGAGTGGGCGGCCGGAGGAGGAGGGAGGAGGTGGTGACCGGAGGAGGAGGGAGGAGGGCGCGGTGGGAGGAGGAGCGAGGGGAGGAGGAGGGATGGAGGGAGTACCTCGGTGGAGGAGGAGCAGCTCGACGGCTACGACGGACGATGGGGCGTGCGGGGGAGAGTGACTGAGAGGGGGAGAGAGGGTCAGCTGCATGGGAACGATAAGGTAGGTTTAGTAGTAGCGCGGGTTCGAGAAAAGCGCTACTGCTACGGAGCATAGCAGTAGCGCTGGGTACGGATACACGCCGCTCCTAAGTGGGGCTAGCCATGTGCGCCCAGTTCAAACTTAGCAGCAGCGCGTTTTGCTAATACGCGCTACTGCTAAAAGGATAGCAGTAGCTTCATTTTGTCCAGCGCTACTGCTAAGATGTTTTGTATAAGGTTTTCCCTAGTAGTTTGACCAAATTAATACAAATTCATCATCACACTAAAACCAATGCCACACTATAGTTCTCATTGAAGAAGAAGAGGCTCATGGGGCACCTCATGTGCATAGGAGGTGAGCTAGAGCAACACATACCTCTTCCACGGCCAGCCAAAAAAACATAGCAGTGAGCGAACAGAGAAGTGAGCGGGCAGGGGTATATATAGGCTTCTCTTTAGTCCCGGTTTGTGGCTAGAGCCGGGACAGGAGACTCATCTTTGGTCCCGGTTCCAGCCACCAACCGGGACGAAAGGTGCTGGGCCAGGAGCGAGGCCCATTGATCCCGGTTCGTGTCTGGAATCGGGACCAAAAGTGTCGGACGAACCGGGACCAATGGCCCCCGAGGCCCGGCCGGCGCCATGGCCTCACGAACCGGGACTGATGCACCCTTTGGTCCCGGTTTGTGAGTGAACTGGGATTAATGCCCTTATCCTGGCCTCAACCAAATCCCTGTTTTCTACTAGTGTGCATACGCCTCCCCTGATGCCATATGTCCTCACCCACCACTAGCCGATGTCGCCAGGGCAAAGTCCCTCGTGGTTGTTGGCGGCGGGGTCTTCGTCCTCCTCCGTCGGGTGGCGCAGTGGAGTGCAGTATTGTAGGGTGCAGCGGCAGCAGAGCGTATGGCCAGGCTTGTGGCACGGTTTGTTGATGAGGATGTCGCTGAGTGGTGCTTTTGTTGGGTGGAGGCGCCTGTCAGATGTGACGTGACGGCAGGGGGGGGGGGGGGTCGCGGCAACCCAGCGTGGTTATCGATGTACGTGCAGTGTGGCGGTAGCTCCTCGCTGGTCTACCATAGTTCCATGGAAGCGACGTCTCTGACTCAATCTGCTTCGCTTTGTGTTGTTTCCTATCTCTGGCAATTGCGGTCATCATCTCCTGGATGGATATGGGGGTGTGCATGGATTTGGGGGAACCACATCCCAACACGGCAGCATCACCAAAGTCTATGCCCTATGGTGCCGATCCCTTTCCTGGAGGCTTCGGTGTGCATCCTGTCCCACTCACCTCCTCCATGAGCATAGGAGAAATTCTCTTTTCCTCTTCTATGTCAGGGGTTTTAACCTCAGGCGCCGCTAGGAATCAGACTACTGATGGTTTGCATCTATCAGACTAGCCATAGGCCGTCAGATGGAAGCAGGTTGTACATCCGATCACGCAAGAGATAACGAGCTTTCCTTTCCTAATTTATTGCTGCTTCATAACTGCTCCCATTACTTTGTCGTTTCTCCTCGTTTGATGCTCCAGATCAAGCTAGCAGATATCTCCATCACCACTACCTCCGTAAATAACGTGAGAAATTGTTGTTGATTTTCTCATCAGGATGTTTGTTTCGTTAAGATTATGAAGCAAATCTTGAATCCTGGTTTTCAGGTTAGTCTGTTTGCTTCCATATGAGGCATATCTTGAATCCATTATTATTTAAATTTGCTTCCATGAGTTTCTTGTGACTTTGCTTCGACATCAAAGACATTTTATTCCAACGTAATGTAGAATTAAACCTGCATCCATTTATCGATGAATTTCCTCCCACAGTATAAAACCTGAACGTGCTCAATTTGCTTTCATCATATAAAAATTATGCTTCCAGCACTACAAACCATGCTTCATAATCCGTAGACGTTTCTGGATTACTAGCAAGTTGTAGTATGCTGCACCACCGCTACTGTCCCATCCACCGTGTCCGACCTAGCAATTGATGACTTTCTTTTGCCCCACAAATCTGCTGCTGCTGACATCAGGATCCACAAGAGGCCAAAGAGGAGCACCTAGGCTGACACCATCGACTCTTGAGCATATGCGGTGCTTTGTCTTTCTGTGTGCAGCTATGGAAAAAGTGGTTACAAATAAGAAAGCTTATTTGTTGACTGAGGCGAACAAGAATGTGGGAAGTATGAAATATGGCAAATGAGGACGCATGTGTTATGTCGCCAAACATACAAACTGAACCCATTGTAAGTTATTATGAGATGAAGGCACAAAAGCATTTTTATAGACTACCGTGGCAAAATGAGTACTGTGTAGAAACACAGAGGTATGAAGTTGGAAAACAATGCAAATGGTGGATTATTAGTGTTGGGAGGAAGCATGTAATTTTGAAAAATGAAACGAGAAAATTTGCTCCCATCTAAAATTAATTGGTTGGAGCACAGAAGCACACTAAAAAACAAGCTTTTTAACAATAATTCTAACAAACAATCCTCAATGCATATATTTGGTACAGTCATGCTTTCATTTTTGTAGACGTATGAAGCTAGAAAATAGTTCAAATGGTGCATTATTAGTGTTGGGTGGAAGCAAGGAATTTTGAAACATGAAACCCGAAAATTTCCGCCAACTGTCGATGCATATATTTGGAAGCTCTTTATACAGGAAGCAATGAAACAATTTTTTCTCAGCATTTCTCACCGTCATTAGAAGCATCGAATATTGAAACTAAGGAATACCGATGGTTGCCCACCCACATTGCTGCGGGTTATCGAATTTACTAGGAGAAGCAACACCCAGAATGTTTGAAGCATATTTCAATGTCGGTCGAAGCATACGCTAATGGCGGTTGAAGCAAAAAGTTTACTATCATAGTAACATATGTGAGAAATATTGAAGTCTAATTAGATGTCCTGGATATAGGACCAAACAATATAAGCATTAAAGCTGGTAAAAAAATACATCAAACCACGCTCCTTGACACATTTAGGCATTACTAAAAAACAGAGTAGTAGATAATAATGTATGTGTACAATTTAATTATATGAAAAATAAAGTAAGCGGCGTGGTTGTCCTATAAATAGAAAATGATGGAAACATATGTCAGAAATGATGAAGCAGTCCTACCAAAGAACCGACACAGATCATAACATGTATCTGTGTGCAACATGTATATGTGAGAATAAAGGAAGTACACATATGTAGTGGTAGAAGCAAACATTACTACCGTAATAAGGAAGTGAGAAACAATGAAGCCTGATTAATGGTGGTCTAAACCAATTTATTATGTATGATCGAGAAAAAGATAAGAAGCAGTGGAAGGTTGGAAGCATGCTGCAACCTTCACTTATAATAGTACAATCTATTCCGAAGCTCTCGAAACAACATCAATCTCAGCGGCTCGCGATGAAGCATAGCCGGCAGTGGTTGAAGCAAAATTATGTACTATCTAGACATAATTAAGAAGTAGTGGGAGCATGTTGCAACTTTATTTTTTTGAAAGTGATACATAATAAGAATGGAATTTTTTTGGAAGCAACTGTTAAATGCAATCTCAACATATAACTTATATGTTGTGGAAGCATAGAATGTGAATGACCAAAGCTTGCCACCAATAGGTAGGTGCACCATTATACGGTCTAGAAAACCAATTTCATCTCAATTAATTGGTGGTTTCGTCAGGTTACACACTAAACTGGGCAGGCTCATGAGGTTAGGTGCAATTGAATTATGTCCGCCATGGTACTGATAATGAGGACAAGCTTGTATGACCGCAAGCTATATAGTAGATCAAAGAATCTATGTAGTACACATCTGAAGCATGGATGTTTTGAACCATGAATTAGTGCTATATCAACATGACTATCCTTAGTAGCAGGCATATAAATTTGCAAAAATTGTCACTAACATGTATATGCCTGTTTAGGTGATCAATATACCAATTTAGATGCTGTACAGAATTAAGAAGCACGAAAATATTAGTTTGGGAGCAGATCTATACTTGGATGGAAGCAAGAAAATTTGAAATCATGTCAAAAACTAATATTGCCTGGAAAATTGGGAGTCATATTATTGTGATATGCATATGAAACTAACCAAAATTCCATTATACATCGGATAGAACATAGATACACTCAACAAAATTCATCGAAGCAAGCATTGCATCCAAGATAAATGTTTGGTCCGCCTTGGATTATGTCCACATAGCAATTAATTTCATAATTAGCTTTCCATTACACCATCACACAAGATAAATGTGTGGCCGACCTTCTTAATTAGTCATTTGAATCGATCTTGAACAGTTCCAAATTAGAACTACTTACAATGAAATTCGAAACTAAACAAGAAGTGTATGAATTTTGCATGACAAAATAGTGTTGCTTTATTAATGAAGGCAATGAAACTTATGGATTTCCAATGAGGCAGGAAAGAAACCTGACTAATCAAGCAAACTGATCAGAGGAAGGAACAAGCGCCATAATTTCACATGTGTAATTGTCTGTTGCCGGTAGCCGGAGACCGGCGGTTTGCTGTGTGGTTAGATGAACTGGGCATATATGTCGCACATGATTGATCGGCATCGAGGGGTATCATCACGGCCAGATGAAAGACCCTTTGCAGCTGTTGGCTACTAAGGGACTCTGACGGCAAGGGATGGTTCTGTGAAATTATTTCTTTTGGGGTTGCTGTAGCTTGGACAAGTACACGGGTAGTAATCGTACACCAGTTTGGTCGAGCTCTGGTCCTCGAGAAGTAGATGGCAGATACCTGGCTGATTGCAATCGTTCCAATTGAGTTATCCATGTTCAATTCGCAATTATTCTTGTTTTGTTTGCATAGAGTCAACTGAGTAAATAGCATAAAAGTACTACAATTGTGGTTAGGGTTCCAAAAAACCACCAGATTGTTTTTCACTGATACTAACTTTGGGGTCGGCTGTTTCAAAAAACTCAAATCACCATGGGTTACAAAATTGATCTGATTTATGACAACTCCGGCCAGCTAATCAACAACTGGTAGTTTGACCGTTAGCTTACAAGTCGGTCCCACGTGTAAGCTATCTCTTCCTCCTCCTTTGTTTCTTCTCTCCCTGTCCTCTCCTCCCTCCCCTGATCTCTCTCTCTCTCTCTGCACGGCACACTCTCCTCCCCCAAGGCAGTGATGCCCCTTCCAACACAGGCGGCTCGATAAAAGCGTCGGGACTTGCAGGAGTAGGGGAATCGAGTGCGTCGACATGCGCTCGGAGATGGAGAAGAAGACGGCCGCTGCCGTGAAGGTAGGTGGCGTCTGCTCCTGTCTTGCCGCTCCCATGTGTTTTTTGCTTCTCTCGTGCGGTGCACTACCCTGTCCTGCAGTGGAGGCTCCTAGCTCGAGAAGTGGAGGAGCAGCAGAAGAGGATGTCTAGGTGTCTTGCGCGCTCGCCGTCAGATCCCACAAGGAGCACCTCACCTCTCTCCTTCCCACGGAAATTAGCTTCGACATGGTCGGCTCCCTCAATACGAGCTCGTCTCCTGCCGCTCCGGTCGGCCACCGACATTGGAAAGCATGGGAGCTCCGGCAGCATCCGTGAACCTCGACGCGCCGCTAAACCTGGCCAATGGCAGAAGCTGTCCTACGGGTGCCCGGCGGCAGCACTTCGTTTTAATGGCATGGTGCGGCGGCGGCAAGGAGCAAGGACATGATCACTTTAAAAAAACACAGGGACCCAATGCTTTTTCACAAACACTACGGGGACCTTTTTCTAAATTTGTAAAAAGAATTGGATTTTCAATATGAGGAAGAGGCACTTACATGTGGGCCTGACAGTTATAAACCGGATAAATTTTGTAAGCCATGGTTATTTCGGTTTTTTGAAACAACCAACCCCAAAGTTGGTAGGTATCAGTGGAAACAAAATCCGGTAGTTTTCTCGAACCCTAATCCAAATTGTAGGCTTGGCTATGATTTTCGGTGGTCTGGTTAGCATCGACCATCTTACTGAGTCAGCTGGCTGGCACCTTGAATTTGAAACTAAATCAAGCTTAAACAAAGCCTTAACATGGTATTATTTTTGGCTCCACTAGAATGGCAATCGTTGAGCCCTTTACCCAACTTAGTTGGTGCTTTAATGATATTCTCTTAAAAGGCAACAGTGTAATGCAAGTGGGCCATGTCGAGCGACCCACACTGATCCATCTTAGTTCTGTCAAAGGGATATGTGTGCACAACTTAAGCCACTTGTTAGAGAAGTGAACACCGGTTATGTGGGTGGGTTCAGTGGGTTGTTGATCCATTTTCATTTGTTGCATCCTGCTTTTGCCCTTTCTGTGTGGAAATCTGGAAAATGTTTGTGGTTTGGACTAATAATACTTCTACGTGTCAAAGGCTTTTAATTAACTACTATTCTTTGGAGTGGCGTTTTGTTGATTTTTTTTCTGATTATATTTTGTTGACTTCTATTTTTGAGAGGGTGTGTTTTCATTAACTTGAAGTTGAAACTTTATTCGGAGATGCTGTTATGTCATTCTTTGAATTAAAAGCTGCACTTGAGCAGTAGATCTGATTGGATGGTGACTTTACTAACTTTAATTCTCTGGGGTAGCGCTTTGTTGGTTATTCTTTTGAGTATATTTTTGTTAACTTATATTTTTTTGAGACAGTGTGTTTTTTGTAACTTGAAGTTGAATATTTTTTTGGAGACGCTGTTACATTTTTTTGGGGGCATTATTCGAGTTATTTATCAGAAACTAGATGCAAGTTAACTTTCTTTGTCTCGGCTATAGTGCTTAGAAAAAGAAAATGTTTCCAGTCTGACATAGGTGTCATGATTGCCGTGTGGATGAACTGTGCTTTCTAGTATTCAGTTTGGGCGAGGTAAACATTTTGATAAACAGACTCTTGGTAGAGTAGTAACTGCTAACAGGTGACCTGCCTTTGCCTATGAAGGTTTTAGAACATGGTTTTCTTTAAACTGTTGTCCAATAAGTATATGATCTGATGAACGTCTGAAGGTAGGACCACCCAATTTGTGAATTATTTGTCTGGGTATCTGTTGAGCTGGAGCCTGGTTCAGAAGGCTAGTGACAATCTGTTCTTGCAACAAAACTGATCCACAGAGAATGTGGATGCATCATGAAAGATAAGGGTCTGCTTTGGCATCTTCTTGCGCTTCATCAATTCTATGATATCACGATACAGTACACATGGTTAGCTTGCTTACTGTCGTGCATCTGCTTCAAACCAGTTACAAGCTGGTTGCATGAGTGCACTAGGTGGTTGGCATGAATGCCTGATCACGTTATACCTCAGATGAATATAATAAATATGTGCTACCTAGCCCTATCTTAAAAACAACAAGATGAAGTGGTTCATTGACAACTCATCATCAGTGCTCCCATATCCTGGATCATGAACTCTTTTGCTACATGGTGAAGCATTTCTTTCTCTTTGAAACAGAGGCAAATGATTTGCCTCCTCCATTACTTAAGCAGAAGAGAGTTGCTTGGTTAATTAATGAAAGCTGGGCGAAAACCATTGCAAACCGTTGAGCGGCACACATAGGATACCCCACACAAGCCTCTCCAAAGAGGGTCTCGCCGAGACAGCCCACCGGCATCATCGTCATCACTTCTGCTTTAGAAGGTCGAAGATTGTTTGTGGCAAAGTCGGAGTCGTTTGCACAGAGTATGGATTGACATGGTGAATTATTGATGTCAGCTGTAAATAAATCTAGATCGGAGAAATTATTTGTACGTGCCATTTTTCTTGGTGCCTTTAAAAATTACAAATTTAGGGGATGCATTTTCAGTCGAAGTAGTAGTATTTTCGCTGATTTGGTACATGCCTGATTGAGGATCGTGGCTTTCTTTACAGAGGGAGTACATGAGACTGATTTCGTACATATGAACATGCCTGATTACCTGTCGGGTCATGGCATGTACATGAAACTTCTTGCTTGCACAGACACTTCAGTCTCCTCACACGCCAGCAGACTACTATTAAAGACATCTAGCCAGAAGATAACAAGCTGTGATGGCAATGGTGAGAGTGAGATGAAGCTAGTGGATCTGCCATCCATGTGACACTGCTCGATCTTGGCTGAGAGGTGGATCTAAGGATGGGCTAATTCGCTATGGGTTGGGTTTGGCTCGGTTTGAACAATTATCAAATCCAAACCCAAATTTAACGGCATTGTTTGCCAACCCATGCAAGAAATCACGGGCAAAAAATTGTGTAAGCGTCCAAACCCAATGGGTCTATGATGTCTTCCCAACACATATACATATGATACAAGCAAAATGCGTACCAATTTTGAGATTAGCACTTTGGACACTATCAAATAAGCATAATACCGGTCTAAGTTTCTCATAAAATGACAACACGACTTCCGCCGTCTAAACTTGGATGACATGGGCGATGACCCCAAATCGCGTCACCACCAGACAAAGCCCATGCAGTGACGGGGTCTTCTCCCCTTATTATGGCGTGTGGTGACGTAGAGGTTGGTGGTCGGCAGTGTGGCTAGTGGCGTTACGCCGACGTATATGCGCGTGGTTGCCGACGCTGTGGCCCTATGGTGAGCTTCCCGGCACAACTTCGCGAGTGGGAGGCGGCAACTTGGGTGCTGGTGCAGGTGGCGCTCTTTGGCGTCTGTGCTGGATGGCTGGCGACCACGGAGGTTGGTGTGGGTCATATAGCTGGAGCAGCTTAGCCAGATTAGGGTCATCCCGCTTGGATATGTGAATGAGGTTGTGGATTATGTGTGGTAGCGACCACGGAGGGCTCACCGCTGCCATGGGAGGTGATGGGGTGGTCCAATTGCGATGGATCCATTCTATGCAGTGCAGTTCGGCCCGACAAGGGTCGGGGCTCGATCGTTGGTGGAGTTCAAAAGCAACGGGATATTTTTCGACTAGATAGAAATAGTAAATTTGAATTGAGTATCTTTTACTTTGGATCTGGCGTGAGCGGCGACTTGCCTAGTTGTTAGAGTTGTGGCTCCAATGTGGTTGTGTTGTGCATTTCGTTGGTCGTGTAGATGGCGGGCCACCAGTTGGTGGTGGTTGGCGGTGTTGGTGTGTCATCACCCTCGACATTGTTACTCGCGATGTGACATGGATGGAGGATGGTGCCATGGTGGAGCTCATTTTTGGCAGTGGGTCAGCGGCCATGCGGCTTCAGGTGTCGTGGTGATCATCGGCCGCGGTGAGATGCATGGGTTGCATCGCTATTGTAGCTTGAGAAGATGAACAAGCATGCACTACTAGGAAAAACCCTAGCAGTAGCGCGGGTATTTTGTCTATCAGTAGCGCGTGATGCCGCGCTACTGATAAGGCGCTACAACTAACATGTAGTAGTAGCGCGTGTCATCCAACGCTACTGCTATACATCGCTAGCAGTAGCGAGCTTTAGTGCAACGCGCTGCTGCTAATATTTGCAGCGCTTTTTAGCAAGAAGCGCTACTGCTAAGAGAGCGCTACTGCTAAATTTATTCCCCTCGCTACTGCTAGTTTTATTAGTTTCTGTTTTTTCTGCATATTTGTTTTCTATTTGAACAGGCTTATACAATAATCTTTAGCATATCATACACATACAAATGTAATCATAGCATATACATACAAATAGTCTCATCAAATCATGTCATCATCATAATCATCATCCAACACAAAGTGGTCTCTCGTCATCATCTTGAAAATACCGATACAAGTCTCGATTACTTGCAATCTAAACAATGATATACGCGAGAAGAGCTATCACTATGAGTGAGAGCGGAACTATGCAGTACATGAGTTCGTATCCCTCTCTCGCATTAGCGTGAACCTAAACTAACTACTGGCTGTCGCTCGGAGACCGGAAACCAGTACACCTGAGCCTGACACTCCGGCAACTCGTCGTATACTCCTGGCATAGCACTTCTTCGCCATCGATGATCTATGCACATGCATCGTCACATGAGTCGATGATATGCAACATATATAGTTGAGCAATAGAAAGAGACAGACTTGGCAAAAATAGAAGTAACATATCATAAGCATAAATAACAAAGTTCATCGTACCCAAAATTCCCTAACTAGAGTGATCTTCGCGAGTCGAGGAGGACGGTTTAATTACATCACAAATAAAGTTTCATCGTGCATAACTCAAAGTTTCGTCATACAGGAAGTATGGACTAAATGGACACATTGTCATATATCGACAATCACTCCAACATGTCGTGCCATCCCTCCAAGTCAGGGAGATAGTCCCCGAGCTTAGTGAAAGGCTTCAGGTCGAGACGCTGAGCGGCTACGCGTGTTCGGACGTCTTCCCGCGACATTTGTCCTTCTTCGTAGAACATCCCTGTTTTTGCGACGACCTCCTTCATGATGATTTGGGCAAGTTTGCGTTGGATGTGATAGAACTCAGCTCGAAGTCGATGATCCTCTATATCTCCTAAGTTCTTTGCCCATTGCAGAATATGGGCATCGCCGGATATAGGTGACATGCGAAGGTTCTGGTGATCCTGTCTGTCCTCCAGCATGTGGTGTAGGACATAGAATCCATCATTAAGAGAATCACTCAGTTGTTTGATGTAGCAGAAGTCGGTCTTATGGCCGAAGGCGGGCCTGCAGTCCCTTTTCTTCTTGTCCTTGACCTCTCCACCCCGTGCTATGTAGTAAAACATAGCACTGTCGAGAACAGACTTGATGTGAGTGTAATCCTTTTTGTTAATGTTCTTCGATGAGTCCAAGTAAAGAGCGTGGGAGTATCGAGGGTAGAGGATGATGAGGACGGTGCGCCCGCCGCTGCGCAAAATAAGTACACCTCAAATTAATTAGCCTCCACCGTGCAAATGAATGATTGAAATCGAAGGAAGGATATCCGCGCGGATGACTTACAGGGGATGATAAGGCACGAGAATCGCCTCCTTGTCCTTATTGGCGAGCATGAAACTGGCGATGTAGTCCCTCGCGTATTCACGATGCTCTGCGCAGACTCCCAAGAAGCCCTCGTGCATGAAGTCGGGTCAGCGACACAGATATAAGGTATCTGCTCAACCCCGATGAGGTATTTCATGTGCAAGGCATAAAGACGGACAAACGTAAAATCCAGCTTCTTCACGTGAAACATGTCGAAGATGTAGTCGAATCGAAGGAAGAACTTGTCCAGGACGCATGTGTGGACGTACGAACTTTGCCGCGGAACATTAACCACGTAGAGTGGGTATCCTAGATCTTTCGAGGCGATGAGGCCTTTCTCTATCCTGTAGGGGAACGCAGCAGAAAACAAAAAAAATTCCGACCTACAGACCAGCCCAGGACCACTATGGAGACTGCATACAAGGTTCGATCTTTTTCGTTACCGACTCGTAGCGCAGTGGGAAGTAAAGTCGATGACGGGTGCAGATCCCCGCAGCTAGGATTTACAACCTCCCAACCGCGAGGATGTATACCCTCATCTTCTTCTCAGACAGCCCTCCGGGAGGCGGTCGAACAGCCCCCCAGACGGTGTCGCGGACAGCCCTTCGGGAGGACTTTCGAAACTCGAACGGTCACTCGGACAGCCCTTCGGGAGGACCTTCGAAACTCG
Source organism: Aegilops tauschii subsp. strangulata (assembly GCF_002575655.3). Classification (NCBI taxonomy): domain Eukaryota; kingdom Viridiplantae; phylum Streptophyta; class Magnoliopsida; order Poales; family Poaceae; genus Aegilops; species Aegilops tauschii. The sequence continues at coordinate 26,227,027 of NC_053036.3, read as the reverse complement.
GACGGTCACACGGACAGCCCTTCGGGAGGCACTCACAAACTAAGACCGAAACTACGATCTCTCTACAGAGTTGCACACATACGGTGTCATCTATCCGGCAGGGCTTCGCCGTCCAGAACTAGTTCCCACCGGAACCCAGACAACCTTTCGGCTCTACGAAACTATTTCGCTGGGAGGGAGAGAGAAGCCAGATCATGCATGGCACTTGTATGTGAGAAGGGATGATTCTTTAGGCAGCACCCTCCACCCCTATTTATAGGCCAAGCCCAAGGGTGGCTTCTCCAAGAAGCCAAGGGGGGAAATACCAAAAAGGCCCTCAAGGTGGCTTCTCCAAGAAGCCAAGGGGGGAAATACCAAAAAGGCCCTCAAGGTGGCTTCTCCAAGAAGCCAAGCAAAAAGCACTTTCACTATTCATGACGACATTTTTCAGAGTCCGTTCGAACTAAAAATATTTATGTGCGCTCAGAACATTTCCAGTACCCACTAAAATAATTATCAACGCGTTCCGAAACAATTTCGGTTTAGTGATTTTCATCCGCGAAAAGCAAACAAGAATGCGTTTTCACTATTCATGAAGACAATTTTTCGTGTCCACTAAATCCGAAAATGTTTATGTGGGTCTTAGAATAATTCCAGTACCCACTAAAATGATTTTGGATTCGTTTTGAAACAATTTCATATTAGTGAATTTCATCTGCGAAAAACAGCCAAAGCGGTACCGGCAGCTCCGAAACATTTTCGGTTTTTATTTCTGAAAATTCCAAAAAGTTTCCAGAATAATTCTGGCACCCTCCAAAAATTATCAGGCATGTGCCGAAACCATTTTGACTTAATGGCATACCCCGAAACAACTTTTTCGGTTTCACCGAAACTCATCCGTGACCTCTCTCTGCGGTACGATTCCGCTGTCCGAAACATTTCGGTGTCCGAAACTTTTTCGGTGATTTTCTCTCAGACTCCCTGTCTAGTATTCAGCAGATAGATGACCCTTAAGCGTGTGACCCTTCGGTGAAGTATAGACATGACCTAGAACCCCTTCCGATCAATGATCAACATCGGAGCCGTGGACACCCATATTGACCCCTATACCCACACGAATGAATATTCAAGTGAACCTCCAGTTGAGGTGAGCTATTCCTGTTGCTTCACGATATATCACAAACACCTGAGGTGAGATTTATTGCATCCCCGTGGGCCAACACTTTGTCCACTATGCAAGTTACCTCGTTACCGGTTTTGTTCTCTTTTCTCGTTTCGTGTTCCGGCATCCCCGTGATCAAATCACAAAGTGTCTGGCTAGACGATGATGGACACCGTAACACCGAGTGGGCCCGAGTATATCTCTCCATCGTCGGAGGAGCAACTCCCAATCTCGATCTATCAAGTTACTTAACATACTTTCCCATGAACCCGTAAGCCGCCGTAGTAGCCATCCAGTTACGGATGACGTTTAACAAACCCCAAAGTTCATGAAGCAAGCATGAAGAAACTCGATACTCTCATGGTCTAAGGAATTATGCAAACATTAACTATCTCTGTGTTATAAACCATTAACTTGTGACGAATGTATCTCATAGCATAGCATCAATTCGGGTCGATTCAACACAAATGTCCTTCCTGACATTGTGCCCTCAAAGTTGCTTGGCATAGACATGCCCATGATTGGGAAAACATAATCATCATGCAAAACTTGAGCTAGTCTTAGAGGCACGACTAGGAATACATTTTACCATTTATTATTCCACACGTGCATATGGGTTCTCCCCAGAGCCTTTATGGATATACGGGCTCGGGAACCACAACAGTAATAGCATGGAAGATAAACATAATTATGAACAGGGAGATAATCAATAACATTTATTATTGCCTCTAGGGCATATCTCCTACAGACTCCCACTTGCACTAGAGACAATAATCTAGCTTATGCTAATGCACTTCACACCTGTGGCACACCGGTGTAAATATGCTTCGCTTGTGGTATAGCCTGATGTCCAACGGATCTGACGATTTCAGTTCCGTGCGTATCTTTGCATGTCCTTGCGTTTTCACGTTTTCACAAAATTCATATTTTGTGTGGACTTGGCTTTGTATGTATGTGAATCACAGGTCGAACCTGGATTCCTCAGACTGAGTTATGGAGCAACTACCTGCAGTAGTGTCCCATTGTCAAAAGCCATCTTGGAACTATACTAAGTTCATGAATGAACTATATGATTCAACATCTTCTTTGTCGCTTCTAAAGCGTCAACATACTTAGCCCTTGTTATAGAATTCGCCATAGTAACTAGTTTGTACAAATTCCAACTAACTGTGCCACCACATTGTGTGTTACACAAAACCCTTAATTTAAATCGAAAATCGCATGGAGAAAAGATGAAGACTGTATCGATGTAACATTTTACAACGAACTCTTCATGATCTCTGCTTGCGAGAAAACCATGTCATCAGTACTTACTCTAGTACTCTGTGACATCTTTCACTGTTGTCCCATGATCAGTAATTTGATCACTTTGGTATCCATACTCGCAACACCTTGGGAGTATCGGACATATCTGGTTGTTTTACATACCATGGAATACATGATTAATCCAAACACAAAAGTGTGTGGAATCTGCATCATGTATTTTACTCATCAGTGTTTTGGGACACCGAGTCTTGCAAAAACTCTTTCCATGTGACTTTGGCAAGAATCACTCCTTGGCGTTTTAAATGCTAAAAGGTTTTAGCATCTTGTCAATATGTATTCATTGCTTAGCCCCATTAGGTAAATCTATCTCCATAGATCATCATGCCTAATATTGAGGCTATTTAGCCTAAGCACTTCATCGAAAAACTATTTTCAAATGAAGTCCTAATTTGTGTCAAGAAATTTATTTCCAATTACCAATGTGCCAACCACATAAGGTTTTTAGAAATATTATTACGCTCCCACTTACTTTCTTGAATTACAAGCATCTTCGTTACCCATTGATGAAGTCAAAACCCCTTTGACCATTTCATCAAAACACGAAGATTCCAACTCCATTTTGCTCTCTTCTGTCCATTGCTGGAACTCTGAAGTTTGCATACCTACTAGCATCCTCTGGATCGACAAATTACTTTGGACTGTATCATATACAAGTCCTAGCTTTCATTTCCATCAGATGGAAATCCTTTTATCATCCATGTTTCATATCTCATGATTGAAATATGTATTAATTGCTAGTTCAACCCGAACCGACTTTAAGCATCGCTATGATGAAAACAACCTCATCGTAGTCAACTCTTGAACTTGTTATTTCAACAAGTCGAGGTTTATGGATAAAACATTTTATCCGTATCAGTTTTAAGTTCCATAAATATTCGTTAGACTCTAAGTCTTCCGAAAGGTGTATCAGGGTTTTAATCTTGAATCACTTATATGGAAACTAACTCGGGTTGTATTGTCATTTAGCCAATTCCGGAGTCAGGGCCCATCAACGCTTCCTTGTGTATCGTAGGTATAATGTTGCCTAACAACAATATCTCGTTTGCGCACCTGAGAGGTTTGCACGAGCCTTGCCTACGTGGTTCAGCTGCAAGTTCGACCGAAGTTCATACATTTTATTGTAGAGACTTCCGTATCAGACGCAGTAGGAAACTCTGGAATTACTTCCAAGGTCTCTTTCCTTTGATCTGATGACGTAGATACTGTTTATCTCGTCGAGTTGCACTATTCTCCCACTCACCTTTTTGAAAGAACCATTCTCTTTAAAAGCACACCGTTTCGCGGCAAAACTATTTGCCTCGGTATAGTGAGGGAGGAATACCCAACATTTTGGTATAACCTACAAAGTAGCACTTGTCTGATTTGGAATAGGTTTGTAACCTTTTACACAAGCCCCATATTCCAAATGTTAAGAAAAGATATAACATGGTTGGGCATACCATACCATGGCTTCATTTCAACAGACCCGATGTAGCTCTTTTCAGTGTAAAACCCGCAGTCTCTAAAGCATCACTTTAAAGGGATAATGGCAAATTTATTTATGTCATCTTTGACCTTACATGTCATAAATGGTTTGATTACATCTCCACGGACTTTCCACTTGCAGTGGTGTTCCGGGAGGTGCAAGTTTATGAAACCCCTTTCACAACTCATCAGACATTCGCTAAACATGTAACTCAAATATTCCTTTGTGCAATCAAATTGCAGAAACATAATTTTCTTGTTACAATAACTTCTACTTCATTTTTGAGAACCTTTCGAATGATTTCAAAAGATCCAGACTTACGTCTCATCAAGTAAATATCCATATATCTACTTGAGTCATTTCTGAAGATAAATAAATCCACCACTAACAACACATATCGGACTACACACATCAAATGTATGATCACTAATAAGTTTGTTGTTCGTTCCTTATGGCCTGTGAACGGTATTTTAGTCACTTCACTTTTCGGAGGAAAGTTGCAAGTGTCAGATGATTCAAAATCAAAAAGACTTCAAAATCCATCATAATGGAATTTTCCATGCGGGTTTCTCCAATGTGACCAAATGTAGTGCCACACTTGTGTGGTATTCTTTTAGTCTTGCGACATTTAGCGTCAGTGTTATGGATATATCATATTACCCTCAACATTCATAACATACGTCCCATCGATGATGGAAGTATGGCCCTTATGTTATTCATAATACTTAACAACAATTGTTGTTTTTATGAACAACTCTTTTGCAAAAAACATTGTGCAATTTGCGAGAGTGTATGAAACTCTAAAATGAATTATGAAAGTAAACCCAGAGGTATTGTATTATTATCAATATTCATAACATACATCTCATTCATAATGAAAGTATGGCCCTTGTGTTATTCATAACATCGAACATAAAAAGTTCTCTTATGAACAACCTTCTTGCAAGATACCTTATGCAATGGGATAGAGTTTGTAAAACTCTAAATGAATTATGAAAATAAATACAGACGACAATACACCGATGGAAGGTATAGTAACATTTACTATGTTCCCTGTGTATACCTTAACCTCATTTCTAGCTAGTCTTTCAGGCCATAGTAGTTCTTACATCGAGTTGCAACAGAATGCAATCGAGCGGGCATTTTTGTGATGAACTCACAATACCCAAGAATTAGTGATTAACATGTTTAACCATAATTCGCAAGAACTATATCTTTGACCAGCCTTCTATACATCAAAAACTGGTTTGACATTCATACATGAGCTGGATATTCTAGTCTTCTTTCCTTTTGCCTTTATACTTCTAACAATTTAACTTTTAGTATTTCTCCTACTCTCAGAAGAAGCACCCAACTTACGAGTGGCATTAGCCCCGGACTTCCTAGGCGTGTAAGTCATACTAACACCCTTTGGACACTTCCTTTCTCTTTAAGTTGTTGTTTTATTCACCTTTCATTATATGACAGGCGTTCTGCTGGATCCCTTTCCCAACAGTCAAATGCATAGTATACACTTTTACTAATACTTGCAAACAAACATTGCTTTGTTTGTATCTGAAAATAATTTTCAGTTCCATGAATATCATATAACTATCCCAACTTTTGAAGTTTGGGTTTCATGGAAGCAAACATATTCCACTTGACCGTAACAGAATTCTAGCTTTTGGATCGAAGGACGAGAGTCACATGATCCATAGCATTAGCGGGAGGATACGGAAAGCATGCGATAGGACAAAGTCCTTCTCGGCACTTTTGAGGACAATCCTCATATTACGTTACCAATCGTAAAGTTTTAATCAGATATTTAACAGCTATTAAATTTTAATAGGGAAGGTGGAAATGCGAGCCATTATTCTACAACTATTATGCAAGAAACGCTTAGACAGTGTTCATAATTAATTGCACTGAGAATTTAAACATGTTAATTCAACAGTGCGCTCCCACTCAAATCAATGTCTCTCACAATTAATTTTGAGTGATACAAGATCCAGACTTCAATTCATCGCCATAGAATCATCATCTCATAACGGGAATTTTAATCGGTAGGCCAACTTGCCGATCACATCTCTATGTGACTCTTGCTCATCTTTCGATGCGTGTGTTCCGAGCTCAGGACGATCCTGCCATGAACGTCAAGACAACCAAGTGATCTTGCTGCGAGGTCTGACCTCACCCGCCTCACACTTCTCTAATCGTTCGTACCCATGCATCCATGGCGCACCCCGAAAAGATAGGTGCCGTGACGGTGCTACACTTGGGAGAACAGTAACTACTTGATATTTTAAGTGAGAGATCACCCTAATAAAAGCGACTACCGCGCAATCAAGAAGGGTGCATCATAAGGGATAAACATCTCAGGCAATTCATAATAGCATGATATGGTATAGCCCTTTCTGACGGAGAAGTATTTCATTTCTTCGTCTTCGGCATTCGCGTCGGTGTTCACCTTCGCGAAGATTGCCACCACCTTGTCGATGCACCAGATAATATTGCTATCTCTATAGCTAACGAAATAATACATTACAACAAGGTTGACACGCAGGTCATTAAAGTGCAATCATATGGCTCCAGCCATCATGCCGAATCATGACACGCAGGTCATGTTAATCAAATTACATCATATAGTCATCTCATACATAATTGAATTAGTATGAGCACTGCTATACCACATCACATGCACATCCTGCAAAACCAAGTTAGACGCCTCTAATCGGTTTATGCAAAATTTATTTTACGTGGCTTCCAAGGTTTTGACTTAAACTGCAGCTACCAACATTTTATCATCAAGTATGATTATTCAGGTTGCTAGATTAACATCTCGGGGTGTATGAAACACAGGATAATTAAATCCCGAGCCCCATACTAAACTTCGTCATATGCATGACCCCTGTGCAGATCATATCTGCAATGCCCTTTCATCTGTGAATTTCATCTTTCTTTTGACTACGGGAGAACCCAAAGAACTGATAGCACTTCCATGATCAATCAGGATCACGGATTGCCAGAACTTTGTCAAATTCCACCATGCTGTCTCAAGATTGAGCAAACACAAATTCTAGGGAAGCAACAAGAACGTCGGGTAATAGATTTCATCTGTCACCTGCATAAATAATTTTCAGCAATAGATCTCATCCACTCCAAAATTATATTATGCAATACCCATACATCTCTATGTATTCTAGATCGCAACCTGCATCTACGCATAGCAGGGCTCATGATGCCACTGTAGGGGAACGCAGCAGAAAACAAAAAAAATTCCGACCTACGCACCAGCCCAGGACCACTATGGAGACTGCATACAAGGTTTGATCTTTTTCGTTACCGACTCGTAGCGCAGCGGGAAGTAGAGTCGATGACGATCGGCGGTGCAGATCCCCGCAGCTCGGATTTACAACCTCCCAACCGCGTGGATGTATACCCTCATCTGCTTCTCAGACAGCCCTCCGGGAGGCGGTCGAACAGCCCCCCGGACGGTGTCGCGGACAGCCCTTCGGGAGGACCTTCGAAACTCGAACGGTCACTCGGACTGCCCTTCGGGAGGACCTTCGAAACTCGGACGGTCACACGGACAGCCCTTCGGGAGGCACTCACGAACTAAGACCAAAACTACGATCTCTCTACAGAGTTGCACACATACGGTGTCATCTATCCGGCAGGGCTTCGCCTTCCAGAACTAGTTCCCACCGGAACCCAGACAGCCTTTCGGCTCTACGAAACTATTTCGCTGGGAGGGAGAGAGAAGCCAGATCATGCATGGCACTTGTATGTGAGAAGGGATGATTCTTTAGGCAGCCCCCTCCACCCCTATTTATAGGCCAAGCCCAAGGGTGGCTTCTCGAAGAAGCCAAGGGGGGAAATACCAAAAAGGCCCTCAAGGTGGCTTCTCCAAGATGCCAAGCAAAAAGCACTTTCACTATTCATGACAACATTTTTCAGCGTCCGTTCGAACTGAAAATATTTATGTGGGCTCAGAACATTTCCAGTACCCACTAAAATAATTTTCAACGCGTTCCGAAACAATTTCGGTTTAGTGATTTTCATCTACGAAAAGCAAACAAGAATGCGTTTTCACTATTCATGAAGACAATTTTTCGCGTCCACTAAATCCAAAAATAATTTTGGATTCGTTCTGAAACAATTTCAGATTAGTGAATTTCATCTGCGAAAAACAGCCAAAGCGGTACCGGCAGCTCCGAAACATTTTCGGTTTTTATTTCTGAAAATTCCAAAAAGTTTCCAGAATAATTCTGGCACCCTCCAAGAATTATCAGGCATGTGCCGAAACCATTTTGACTTAATGGCAGACCAAGAAAAAACTTTTTCGGTTTCAACAAAACTCATCCGGTGACCTCTCTCTGCGGTACGATTCCGCTGTCCGAAACTTTTCGGTGTCCAAAACTTTTTCGGTGATTTTCTCTCAGACTCCCTGTCTAGTATTCAGCAGATAGATGACACTTAAGCGTGTGACCCTTCGGTGAAGTATAGACATGACCTGGAACCCCTTCCGATCAATGATCAACATCGGAGCCGTGGACACCCATATTGACCCCTATACCCACACGAGTGAATATTCAAGTGAACCTCCAGTTGAGGTGAGCTATTCATGTTGCTTCACGATATATCACAAACACCTGAGGTGAGATTTATTGCATCCCCATGGGCCAACACTTTGTCCACTATGCAAGTTACCTCGTTACCGATTTTGTTCTCTTTTCTCGTTTCGTGTTCCGGCATCCCCGTGATCAAATCACAAAGTGTCTGGCCAGACGATGATGGACACCGTAACACCGAGTGGGCCCGAGTATATCTCTCCATCGTTGGAGGAGCAAATCCCAATCTCGAGCTATCAAGTTACTTAACATACTTTCCCATGAACCCGTAAGCCGCCGTAATAGCCATCCAGTTAAGGATGACGTTTAACAAACCCCAAAGTTGATGAAGCAAGCATGAAGAAACTCGATACTCTCATGGCTAAGGAATTATGCAAACATTAACTATCTATGTGTTATAAACCATTAACTTGTGACGAATGTATCTCATAGCATAGCATCAATTCGGGTCGATTCAACACAAATGTCCTTCCTGACATTGTGCCCTCAAAGTTGCTTGGCATAGACATGCCCATGATTGGGAAAACATAATCATCATGCAACACTTGAGCTAGTCTTAGAGGCACGACTAGGAATACATTTTACCGTTTATTATTTCACACGTGCATATGGGTTCTCCCCAGAGCCTTTATGGATATACGGGCTCGGGAACCACAGCAGTTATAGCATGGAACATAAACATAGTTATGAACAGGGAGATAATCAATAACATTTATTATTGCCTCTAGGGCATATCTCCTACATATCCGCAGCACATCGTCATGAAGTCTCCTTAGATCACCGAATCTGGCCCCTAGCGCTGCTTCAAGTAGGATTGGTTGACCGGGGATATGCCATTTTGCCGCACCGGGGATATCTATACGTTCTTGAACCCGAGGCTGCTGAGGCGGCTAGATCATAGAAGCAGCTTTTTTCCTTTCCTCGGTCTCTTCCTAGACTTCTTTACTACCGGAAGGTCATCCATAATACGTTCAGCCTCCGGAGACGGCAATTCAGGCACCGACTCATGAAGCTCAAACCTTATTGAGTGCCATCATGATGATCCTCATCCTCATCTATGGCGACATCACCAGCGACTAATGAAGCCTTTTCCTCACCCCTCCGCTATCACCCAGCACGACAGCCGACGCTAATTGGGTAGGTGACGTGTTGATGTTCATACCTAACTGCGTGCTCATGGGTGTGCTCCCGGCCGCCTCCAGACAAAGCAGACTCTTTGGCCACAATAGGACCCACCCATTGCAACAATCACCAAGCCGCCGCTGGGTCTCGTCATCATCCCCACTAGTACCAGAGGAGCCAAATTCTTGTGGCCCGGTTTGACACTGGCCACGGAAACCTTGAAGACGTCCGGGGGGATCGGCCGGCTATGGAACAATGGTTCCTTCGGCTCCATTATCGTCGCCTTCCCCACGTCCACCTTCTGGTCGCCGATGGTGTACAATATGGTGCACGGGGTTTTGTCGGCCTGCAAAGAAAAGTCTGCGACGTGAGACATCCGAAAGGCAACGAAAACGGGAGATTATACATTTATTGAAGGGGTCCGGTGTGACAGATACCGTGAGGGCGTCGAGCTCAGCCAAAGACGAAGAACCGCCAAGCACGTCAGGTGCAGGAGCCTGTGCCAGAGCAGGTGCGGGAGTCGGTGCGGGAGCAGGTGCAGCTGCAGGTGCTGCTGCAACGCTAGTCGAGCTGCTGCCCAAGAAGTCAGCAAGGGGAAAGTCCGCTGCATTTTTTTCTGGATTTTGCCTGCTCCAATTGAAAACGGCCGAAACCAAGGTAGTAGACATATCTACAAGGAACTGTTTTGCGGCAGCTACCGCTGTTGTGACTGTCTCAAATGATTTCTTCTCAACCGCAATCTCAACCTTCTTGTCGATGTTTTCTTCAGTTATCCTCTGTCTTTCCTTTCTCTCCTCCGTGGTCTCACGGTAGTACTTCTTCCACGTGGCACCATCTCCGACACCGTGCACGCGTCCATACGACGGTCGAGTCTCCACCGGGAGTCATTTCAATATGTTCAACGCCCGGTTGAATGGAGTGTCCCACTTGGGCCTCGCCAACGCCTCAGACGGCGAGTCGCTTTCGGCTGCAATCCTGTGCTGCTCTCTCTGCAAACGGCACAAGGATCGTTTACAAATATGACTAACGTGCAGTAGAATTGATCAGAAACTAAAATTACCAACAGTCTCATGAACTCCGTCGTGACCGCGTTCGTCTCGAAAACCTTCTTCCCTGGGTCCCAACGGTGCCGGGCCCTGAGGACGTCACGCTCCTGCGGGACGGTAAATTCCGCCAAGGGGTCTGGGATGCCCAGACTCGCGGCTTCCGCGTCCTCCTTGGCCCATATGGACCTCTTCCCGCCGTAACCACGGCTTCCGAGGTGGTGGCACCCAATGTTCCTTTGTTGAAGCCCCTCATGTACTTCGACTTTTTTTTGGCAGCTTCGGCCTCGCAAGCCGCCTTGAATATTTGAAAGTGCTCTGCCGTGATTGTCGGATTATCCTTTACAATCTCGGAGTAGGGTTCCTTTTTGTTGACGATCCGATATTTCACCCTTGGTTTCCAGGCGGCCAACGCGTCGCTAAACTTGGTCATGCCGTGTTTGTTTATCTTCTTCATTGCCGGGTCCTTATCGGGATCTTTATAATCCTTTTCATTCCGGCCCGGGAACAAGAATATCTGGTGGAGCTTATTTAGGAGGGAGGGCCTCATATTATCTATCTTGTTTAGTTTCTCATTGTTGATGGTGGCGGTTGTCCGTATGATGCAGCCTATTTGATTGTCGTAGCACGCGCGCGCTTCCTCGGGCGCTTATGGCTTAAAATTGCCGCCGTCCACCTCCGTGACCACCAGTCTAGTAGTCCTGAGCTTGTTAGGAAGCCGTTGCCTCTTTTCTTTCGGTCCTATACGGGCTCCGCTAGTCTCGGCGCCGGTCTCAGTCTCGGCGCCGGTCTCGATGCCGGTCTCAGTCTCAGCGCCGGTCTTAGTCTCAGTGCTGGTCTCGATGTCGGTCTCATTCTCCGATGTGACAAGTGGACCCAGCAACATCAACTGTTGATCGACGGCTTCCCTCAAAAATTCCTCTGCCGCAGGTACACGTTGTCGCAGTAACCAGAACCCTGTCCTTGATCGTTGCTAGCCATGTTTTCTACGATTAAATCTAGTCAATTAATTCTAGACCTAATAAAATGAATAATGACATAAAAAAGGCCTATGCTTTGCAGGAACGTTGACTCCTTCCCGGTGCGGCAAATCTCGGACACTCGATATGTCCTAGTTTGTAGCACAAGTCATGCCGAAATTCATGGAAAATTTCGGCATGACTTTTGTAGAAAGTGGACAAGTCGAGAACCTGAAATTTGCCGGAACGAAAATGAATCAACATTCCGGCAAAACATAGGCCACTCGGCTTTTTTCCCTGGAAACAACAAAGCCTCTTCGGCACAATCGAAACATGTGCAAACACAATTGAGGAATTTGCATATATCCTGACCACTTCAAATTTGCATCTCCTAGCGTTTGACACTTCAAGAAAATCTACACAAACCTCATGATCTCAAAAACTAAATTCAAAAACCAAATATAGAGTATATTTAGTTAACTACTGAACTAAACTTTACTCTAAACTAAACCCTACCGCCCTAATTAACATCTAGTTAAACAAACTCAATTGAAAAACAAAACCCTACTGAACTAATTAACATCTATATTATCTACTACTTAACATCTATTGTTACCCTAACTAAAAATATCTACAATTAACCATACTGCCCTAGTTAACAAGTACCATCACTATTACTAATTAACATCTACTACTACTACTAAAAATCATTATCTATGAACCCTAGTACTAATTAACATCTACTACTACTGCTAATTAACATGGCAGAGGAAGAAAAAGCAGAGAGAGAGGGGGTGGGGGAGGGGTGGGGGGCTTATAGAGAGGGGAGAGACGGTGGCGGGGAGGTGCTAGGCGACGGAGGTAGGGGCGGCGAGGGCGGGCTCGGGATCGGGAGGCGGCGGTCCTGGGCGGGCTCTGGCGGCGGCGGTGAGGTCGAGGGTGGCGGCGGTGAGGTCGAGGGCGGCGACGGTGAGGTCGAGAGCGGCGGCGGGCGGCGGCGGTGAGGTTGAGGGCGGCCTCGGGCGGCGGCGGTGAGGGCATGCTCGGGCTCGGGCGGCGGCGACAGAGGAGTTAGGGGAACAGGGGGAGAGGGGGGAAAGGAGGACTTAGCAAAATTTTGAGCCCGCGGTTGGATAAGTCGAACTAGCAGTACCGCGGTTTCGAAAATGGGCTATAGCTAAGTTAGCTATAGCGCGTTTTAGCAAAACGCGCTACTGCTATAGGAAGCAGTTATTTCTTTTGTTTATCCTTACATTTTCTTTTTTTCATTTCTCTGTTTCCTACTTCTTTCATTTTCATTTACTTTTCTATTTTTTTTCATTTTTCTTTTCTTTCTTAGCAGTAGCGCTCTACGCAGGAAACGCGCTGCAACAACGACCATAGTGGTAGTGCGCTTTTCGCGGAACCGCTTCTACTATTCCTAGCCTACCGCCAACACGGTGGGATTTATAGTGGTAGCGCTTTTTGCTGCACATGCGCTGCTGCTATAGTTGTAGCTATAGCGTGCTTTTCTGGAACGCGCTACTACAAAGTAGCAGTAGCGCCCTATTTTAACCAGCGCTACTACTATACCTCTGTGTATAGGCTTTTCCCTAGTAGTGATGATTCAGTGACGATGTGTTTGGTGAGCTCTAGGTGAAAGACTAACACCGACTTCAGATGATGCCGCCGCCGCCGATGTTCTTAGACATGGCTGCCCTCCTTGAAAACATCTTTGTAGATCCCTTCACCTCACTCGTCATTTTGATCTCGGGCTCTTCCGACCCAAGTTTTGGCCTTGGTCCGAGTGGCCATTTGTGTCGTTCCCGTTGCTGCCCCCTTGGGGGCGTCGCCTTGGAGGGCCCGGTCTATCAAGGAGTATTAGTATTGATTAGCTCTCCTTACATATTCCTTGAGCTATGCTACACATATAAATTGGTCCCCTAACAAATAAATTGATTGAAATTTGAGAGGATCAATAACCTATAATGTTGGCACAGGTCCAAGCTTGCGTACACACCAATAGAGCTTCAGCCATAGGCCCAAGTCAGCTACGATGTGCACGGCCACTAGTGCTAAAGGTTGATTCTAATGTCACCACTGTCATAGGGATATGCAATATTTTCATGAGCAATTCTTTGGAAAGTAGGATACATTGCAAGCCCAAACTTCCACCAAGTGATCATGTCCATATCTTTATCTGGTATTCTCTTGATTTTTTTTAGAAAAGGAGGATGACCCCCGGCCTCTGCATCTGAGAGATGCATACGGCCACTTTATTTATTATTCTCGAGGACCTTACAAAGTATTACAACAATATGCCCGAATCCACCATCTTGGCAACATCTACCGCTACTCCTACCCAAATGATGAAGGGGTGCTAGCTGGGCCACTACCCAGACCACTCACCTAAGCCTAACATCAAAAGCCGGAAGGGGTGCTACAGGGGTGGTAAGTCCTTGGTAGACAACATCTTCCTTCTTTAAGGCACTGGCTTGAAGCGTTAGGTCTTTTGTCAGCTCAGATATCACATGTAGGTTTTGTGCTTAGATTCGGAGAAGCTACCGCGAGGCATGTCACAGTTGGTTTTGCTTCACATTATTTTCAAATATATTTAATACTATATGTGCGCGCGCGAGCTTCAACCGATGTAGAAAGATGGGCCATATCCTCCTTCCTGAAAACAAAAGCAATTGCTAGTTGCGAACTGGGCAACTAAGTATGCAAGTTCAGACAACAACTATACCTCATGTCAAACTTCAGTATACAACAACTACAGCTCATGTCAAACTGCAGTATACAACAAGTTCCAATTTCAGAGAATCAGCGGTCGTCCCTTATAGGAAGGGACATTACTCTCTGTACGAATTGGGATCTTGCACCCCCAAAAAACATTCTGACACTCCACCCCTCTGCTGTTGTAGGTTTGGAGATAAAACAGGCATATGCCTTGAGAAAACAAAACAAAACAACATCCTTTTCGAGCATCTATGTAAGACAATACAACATGTTGACCGCACTTTTTGTACAGACGGGGCGTTCCATCGCTCTCCTCTTGCAGATGCAGACATACAATTAGCTTCACCACAGGTACACCGCTCTTCTACGCTGCATAGAAAAGGGAACACCATCAGTTTATGTTATAACTGGTAAGTAATACCTTGCACATACATTATAGTGAAAGAGCACACTTGCTGATAAACTAATGGACATGAGTACAAGGATAAGCAATCTCACGATGAATAACTAATTCAGAAAAAATTCTATTTCATTTTATTTTATTTTTGAAGAGCAATCTGAGTTACAATGCAAGTAGACACACAGCCTCACGATGAATAACTAATTCAGAAAAAAAATTATGTTTTATTTTTGAAGAGCAGGGGGGAGGGGGGGCAAGGCCCTCCCGCCTGAATATTTTCCATTTTCTATTGATTTTTCTCCATTACAGAGGCGATCTCAATTCAGAATTTCTATTTTCAATACCTTGCAAATAATTTTACTTATTTTATTTAAGAATTCATAAATTCAGAACTTGATGGAACACCTGCTTGTGCACAAATGAGATAAAAGGATAATTACCACAAACAAATATGGAAATTGCAAACATTCTGATCTCAGAAGCTTCCACTTACCAGAGATCTATAAGTTCTATCACCACTGCGACGGGAGAATACTCACAAACATCTCTTTCAGATCTTCATCTTCAGTCATCTGTTCCAAAATCCTGTCATTGGAAATAAATTCTGATGACCGGCTGCACTCTGCAGGCTGTGGCTCACTTGAAAATAGCAATTTGGACATTTGGTCCTTCTTAGCTTGTGTGTCATATTTGGCCTTCTCTTGTGTTCCTTTTGCGATTAGATTGTATGTATGGACAATCTTTTGTTGACCAATACGATATGCACGTCCAATCGCCTGCCTTCCAACAGAAGGGTTCCACACAACATCAAGGAGCACCACACGCGATGCTCCAACGAGGGTGATACCTTCTCCACACGCCTTGGTCGATGCAAGCATCACGTTGGCCTCGCTCTCCACATCATTGAAGGCCACCATCAAGGTTTTGCGGGTTTTAGGGGAGACATTTCCACTCATATACATGATCTCTTTGCCTTTGGTCCAGTTGAACTCATTCCTCAGTTGTTGCATCATCAACTCCAATGGTTCAAGAAACTGGCTAAACACAAGCACTCGCTCTTTTAAAGCTTGACATAGACGCACAACCTCGTACACAAACCTCGTCTTAACTCCTTCACTTGGCTTCAGCCGTAACCTCTCCAATGGAAGCTCGTCCACAACAGATGTTACTTCTTTTGGCAACTTTTCCATGCCAGCAACGAGGGACGGATGTACAGACGCAAGAGATATCTTGTATTCCGACTCAAAAGTGCTGCCCTGTGTCTTATTTTTCTGAGGATGTTTGCCACGTGTTTTATGTTTCTCCATCATTGCGATTATCCTCTTCTGGCTGGGAAGAGGATTCAGAATCACAACAGATTCTCTTAGTCCTTTGAGGGATTTATGAAGAATGTCGCCATTATGGATGTGCACAAAAGGGTCCAATTTTTTCATGATCTCGTCTACCATCACATCTGTCATGTTGTGTAGTTTCGAAGAAGGAAAGAAATCCATGGCTTCAAAATTTGCCAGAAGTAACAGGCTAAACATGCTCCGAAGCTCTTCAAAGTTATTTTGAAAAGGAGTTCCGGATAGGATAATTCTCCTTTTTGTACGAACTTCAGCAAGAGCCTTAAAAATATTGCTCTCCTTGTTCCTTGGCGTGTGTCCTTCATCAAGGATCAGCAAGTCAGGCCTTTGAAGAAGCATCTGCCTCAGCTTGTCATCATCATTGCCTTCTCCTTTGGTGAGCTTCTGGAACAGGCTGTAGCTTAGTCCAATGATGCTATTCCCCTCAGCCCACGATCGCAATTTCAGCGCGCGCATATAATTCTTGTCAATGCTGCTTATGGACAGCCTTCGGGCCAAATCCTTATCATTCGAGGCCAGTTTTTCGACCGTTTTATCTCCATGCCAGTGGATATCTCTGGAATTCAGTATGTGTAAAGGTATCTTCACATTCCATTTCCTGAACTCAGTTTCCCATGTGTCAAGCATCCCCTTGGGGGCAATGATGACCGGAAAACACTGCGGGAAAACCTCGAGGTAAGATTGAACAAATGTGATCGCTAATCTGGTCTTCCCCGTCCCTGGGGCGTGAGAGATCACACAGCCACTTAGAGTATCAGTTTTCACAATCTTCTTCACTTCTTCAATGTCAATTCCTCCGGCCAGTTTCTTCCACATGAAAGGCTTCCTGCTGGTGTGGGAACATGTCTTCTCGGATACCAGGAATGAGATTCCATACAGGGCCACTTTTATGACTACCAGTGATGTACTCTCCTTCATACCCCATTGTTGTTAAGATGCCATTAAAAATAATATTATCCATGTTCAGCTCGCGAGCCGTTGGTTCCCTTTCCGCTGAATAATTCCCCTAAATCGAGTGAAAAAATATAGGAATCATATGAGTCGATTACAAGAAGTATTGATATTGTCGGTGAGGTCTAAGCAGTTATTTGAAAAAAAATGTTGGATAGCGCAGTGCCTTACCATAGGGGCCATTACATATTTAATTTCAAGAACAAAGCCGCAGTGCTTGCACCAAGTTCCAATTTGGTCATCGGTAAATAAATCATGCTTCCCTTGACTGCTTAAAGTTTTTTGGTCTGATGGAATATCTTGCCCCTGGCTCTCTTCAACCTGAAATGCAAGATGTAAGGATTGTTTATATCTGAACAGTTAACTGGAGATGATCACAAATACAAAATTTACACGATTACAGAACTTATCATTTGAGAAAGATGTAACATGTTTGCATTTGATTTGTGAAATAAAATATAAGGCTTTTGTTTAAGCTTACGGGTGAAAGCTCACCCACCTGCGTTTGATCCGCAGGGGACACTCATTTCTATCAAACTAACGGACTGTTAAATGAGGGACTCTTCCCCCTTTAGCGAACATTTTATAGTATCAAAACAGTTAACTGGAGATGATCACAAATACAAACTTTTCCCAGGCACCGCAGAAATGAAATTTCCAGGATTGGTAGCGAGGACTATTCTACAGCAAACAATACTACTTCAAAGCAAATGTAGTACTAGTATAATGAGAAGCACTAGCAGAGAGCTAAGTACCTCCTCGGAGCTGTGAGCATTGGCATTGTTGGCTTCAAGGACAAAATCGTAGTCTCCCCACAGTTGATCCTCAAGCTCGTCATGCTCTGATTTCACTTCTGCTTCCTCCCCGAACTTGAACACCAGAGGCATCGTGTCGCTGCCGCCGTCCTGTGCATCGGCAGGAGCAGAGCCATTCCGGTAGCTCGGTATCCCGTCGAATAAGGAGGAGAGTCGATCATTGCAAGGGATGTCCTCCTCCTCCGGATGCTTCCTCTTGCGATGAGACAGGGAGCTTTTCTTGAAGGAAATGTCATCCTGCAGACCGCGCCCCTCTGCTGTGTTCGCAGCGCGATTCTTGGCGCGTCGTGGGTTGGTAGAAGAGCCAGCGTGGGTTTTGCCACGTTCTTTGGCAGCGGACTGCTGCCGGTTTGACGCTCCGGTCTTCGGCCGGCTTGAGCTCGGCCCCTTCCTGGCGTTCCATGGGAACGTTCTGTCGTCGTCAGGTTCAGCGTCTGGGTCGTCGTTGTGGTCGTCCTCTTCCTCTGAGCGCCCGCCTTGGCCGATCTGCTCCCGGCACCGTCTCTTCTTCTTCCTATTCGCCGGCCTTCTGTCTTCGCCGGCGCTGTCGTCCTCGGCCGCCCAGCTGGTTGGCTGAGGCGGTGGCACGGCTTCCTCTGGCTCGGAGCCGGAGGAAGATGTGTCGAGCAGGACCGGCCTGCTTACAGTACCACGTTTCAGCAGTTTCTTGTTGGTGCAGCTCAGCTGCGACCGTGTCCGCTCACTGATGAGACCCCGGCCGGGAGGGGGGGCGGTGGTGTCGGGCTCCTCGACGATCCACAACCCCTCGAATCTCCTCTTTCTGATTCTTGGCAAGCCCTCGACGGCTGGTCTGGCCCTCCCACCGGCCTCGCCGGTGCTGCGAGGCGCGACACGCTGGTCCTGCCCTGCCTCGCCGTTGCGTCTAGGCGCGACACGCCGGTCCTGCTCTGCCTCGTCAGATTCTTCTTCTTCTTCCTCCTCCGCCTCCTGCTCCTCCTCCTCCTCCTCCTCCTCCTCTGTCTCTGTAGTGTCGTCAGACTCCTCTTCGTCAGCATTGGCATCAGAACTGTCGTCGTGAGTGCTGTTTCCGTCGTCCTCCCCACCGACCTCCTCCTCTACGGATTTGCATCTGCCGGGGCTATTACCATTGTCATCCTCCTTCTTCTTCCCCTTCATCACATCCACATCCTCCTTCTTTCTCTTCATCACATCATCAGCCCCCTTGCTCTTCCCCTTGTTCTTCCTCTCATCATCATCCTCCTCCTCCTCATTGTCGTCACTTTCATCATCCTTGTTCGTCCCGTTCATCACATCCTCTTCCTCCTCCTCCTCCTCCTCGCTATCGCCACTATCGCCACAATCGTCATCCGTGTTCGTCCCCTTGATCCCATCCTCCTCCTCCTCCTCCTTGTTATCTCGGGATTCCTCATCATTGTCATCTGAACTTCCCGTCTCTTCATCTCCATCGTCATCCCCGCTGTCATCAGTTACCACAATTCTACTTCTTCGGTGGCCGTCGCGTGAACGATTACGAGATGCAACAACCGCGCCGGCCTGCCTCGCCGGCGCAGCACCATGCCGGCCCGTATGGCCGAATCTCCCATCGTCAGCTGAGCTGGTGTCTTCCATCTCTTCATCATCACCTTCCTCCACGCTATCTTCGGACACCACGGGTGCAGCATACTTCGCAGCCACTTTTCCTCGGTCGCCGCTCCGCGAACGAGGGCTTGACGCAACAACTGCGCCGGCGCCGAGCTGCCTCGCCGGCGCAGCATCACGCCGGCCCCTGTCGCCACCCTCGTGGCCGGATCTCCCGAGCCGTCCATCGTCGCTGGAATGATGAGACCGAGGACGACGGACGGCCTCGAGTCTCTTGTGCTTCCTCGACTCGTGGGAGGTTCGCGGTTCGTCAACAGGCCTCGTCGCGAGAGCGCGACCCCCCGCCCCGTGCGCCTTGGCTCCGCTCGACGACTCTCGTCTCTGCTGTTAGTAGTAATCTTGACATGCATAGATTTTTAGCCGCATGCATACAGGAGCGTGCATCACGGTCAGTTAGCCGGGCCATATTCAGTTGGTTGGCTGACTTGATGTGTTCAGGTTGTTGGCTAGCTTTGTGCATGAAATTGTGAGTGGACTCGGTCATTAGAGGATAACCACCACGATGGAGTAGTGGCCGGTGTGTTGGCCGGATCGTGCGTGCATGGATGCATGCAAGTTAGTTGGATTAGCAGGAGTTAGCGGCCGAGTGTGGCGGCTGGCCAGTGCGTTTGTGACTCTTTTGTACTGGTATTTAAAGCGATCAGGTGAATGAGAAAGAGCGTCCGTGAGGGCTGGAGAAACAATGTAGCCACTGTGTGATCGCCAAGGGAGCTTCTTGGCAAAGCTTGTGAGTTCTTCCTTGGTGCATGTGTGCGTGGGTGTGTGTGGAGTTTCTCCTTGTGTGAGGCAAGAGGTAGAAGAAGAGCGGCGTCGATGGAGGCGGCGCCAACATCTGCTTCTTCGCCTTCCTGGAGCCACCGGGCGAGGAGGCCGCCGCCCTCTTGCGACCTCTCGCGCGTGAATAATCCGAATCGCTTCTCAGACAGTAGAGGTATGTGGCTCCACTATCGGAGACAGGATCCGCCCCCCGGCCATGATGGCGTGCGGCTACCTTGTTCGAGCGCCAGCCGCGCATCTCGTCGTCGTCGCTGTCACTGTCGAGCTGGATGGACGGCGGATTCGCGGCGCCGGAGCGGACCACGGACGGAGAAGACGCCGTGGCCGGGTTTCGTCGCGCTGGCGGCGATCCCGCCGCCGCGCGACCACCGACCGACGGACCCTCCCGACCGCGTTCGCGACTACCGGGGCGGCCTCCCTTAGCGCGTCCTCCGCCTTCACCGCGTTCCGAGCGGCCACCCTTAGCGCGGCTTCCGCCTTCACCGCGTACCGGACCGGCGGAACGGCCCCCCGTAGCGGGGCTTCCGCCATGACGGCCGCTGCGACCTCCGTCATCGTCGCCGTCGCCGTCGATGTCGACGAGCGGGACGGTCTTGCGTATCGGGAGGTCGACGACCGGCGGCGGCTTGGGCATCACGGTGGGGCGGCGGTGGCGAGGCGGATGCGGGGTTTGGAGCGGGGTTCTGCGTTCGTGCTGGGTTGGTCACGGGGACGGCTCACGAGGGGCGGGACGCGCGTAGATTTTAGGAAATCTTTTCCCCTCTTCGATTGGGAAGCAGGAACGGAAGCTGTGCTTTTAATGACGGCCCGTCTGTCATTGGCGCTCAAGCGAACGGGTGAAAGATCACCGGATTAATGCGGGAGAAGAAGCGTCGGGGCGTACGCATTCGGCCATCTACAGCCTATGACCTGTGGGTCTCGACATTCCCCCGATTGTTTGGACCCAGTGTTCAGCGTGCCAAATATTTTTGCGGGTGGAGAGAGGTCAGTGTGGATAGGCTAAGCGTATCGTATCTTTAGTAGGGAAGATTGTCAAGCTCATTGGTAGCAAATTAAGACACCACCCCGCAATATCTTAGGCTACTCCCATGCAAATAAAATTAAATAAAATAAAATCTTAGGCTACTCTCTCGCGTTCGCAGTATTTCTCATGCGTACACATCGAATGAGAGTGTGGTCTGTAGTGTCCTGATTTTGCACATAAAGATTGCATGACACCGTGTTGTCATGCAGTCCAGGCCCGCCTAACTCACCCGTCTATCATTCAAGTACGGTATTGAATAATCAGCCAGACGGGAATTTTGGAGGTTAGAGGCACCTTGGTCTTCCACAGCCATGGGGCGATGAAGAGAGTCGAGCCTTCCAATAGTAGACCATAGGTGGAGCTTGCTAGATATGTCCCATATTTACTCCAACGTCAAGAGAACTTATCGTCCTATTGCATGTTGTACTCCACCGCAGCAGCAACATCCCATAGCTTGATGCGTTGTGTCAGTGCTTGAGTGGTAACTGGTAAGAGCACCTCAGATGTCTCGAACCCAAGCATAGTTTAGCAGTCCCTTGGGCACGGGGCGGTTGTTAGCAGCTTTAGCATTCACCTTGACCCACACGAGCTGTGCGATCTCACACGCCATTCACCCATTGATCCATCTGTCCTTCCAACACAGAGCCCTCTTGCCATTGCCAACTTGACTTGAGCAAGACTATAGAATATTGCATTTGACTTTTTGGGCCTGAGATGAGACCAAGGCCTTGCTAAGGCTTAGCTGGGTCCATGGGGTGAGCAATCCACGTGCTCGAGTGACGTGTTGTGGCGAACTGGCGGAAGCTCACTGGATCAACCGCGGGAGAATGAAGCGTCGACGCATAAGCGTTCACCGAGCTATTCCCTATGACTTGTGGATCTCTGAATGTTTGAACCCGGTGGTTAGTGTCAAATTGCTTGTGCGGGTGCAGTGGTCGGTGTCGAAAGGCACGGTGAGGGTTCATCCTACTGGATTTTCCGGGTGCCTATGAAAAGATCAAACAACCAGAGTTGGAACCTATACACTACAGTTTACTACTCCGTCTTGCTTGCGTAAAAAGCCTTAAATACATACTTGTCATTGTAGAGTCGCAACAACACAACTTGTCAAGTGCTGGTCAGCTCGTTCTCTTGCAAAGGTTCATGCCGGAGAATAAACCAATGCAATTAAAGACCATGATTCCTAACCAGAGTCTTTTCCTAAAGATTTTTCTCTATGTTCAATTTCTTCGATCCATCGGGAAAAAACATGATGTTATGCATTGCCTACATAACAGATGAATAAAAGACAATGTGATTTGCTAAGGTAGATGTACATGGTTGCTTCCATGGGATTCGGTTTTGTGTTGAATATGAATTCAAATTGAATGATAAAGGAAAAACACACGATGTTGAGTTGTGTGTGAGTCTAAAAGAATAATAAAGGAACGAAACATAATGTGATTTGCTAAGCTATGTATGCGTACCAGGTTGCTTCACGACACCCGATGATATAGTCAAAACGATAAGCAATGGGCGAGTTTTTTTTAGCACCTAGCGCTTTGAGTAGTGCCGCCCCAACATACCTAATGAGGACAAATGATAGATACAAGGAAAGACAAGTAAAGTGTTAACATGGCCCGTTCTGTCCCAATGGATGCTACCATGTTAGAGATTTAGGGTTACCTCTGCCTCCTCGATCCCATCCGCCATCCGCCATCCGCATTAGTAGCAACACGTAGTGGCGCAAGTAAATAAGCATCAACTATACTGGTGGTGTGGTGACGATGACCAGTTGACGAGGGAGATGCTGCAACGACCTTCACCACCATTACCTGTCATCCCTCGTCATGCAGAGCAAGGTTAAGTATTGATTGGAGTCATCGATTTTAGGAGGTGCTCGTTTTCTCGACAGAGGTTGTCTGCCTAGACATCCAAAGCATTGACGCCGTGTGTTTGGCTGGTGGACAATGAGCCTTACATGGCCTTTCAAAATCTTGGAGTTGTTTCACGAACTAGAGGTACAATGTTTCACACATCAAAATAATAGGAGGAGGAGACAACTACAGGAGGGGTAAGAAAAATGAGGGTGGCAGCGATGCTAGGTGGTAAGGAAAATGATAGATTTGCGTCGGGGGGAAGGGGATATATAAGGAAAGATAGCGCAATGTGGAGGGGGAGGAGGAAAAAGGCTAGGGCGACAGCGGGTCGTGGCGTTGGCGACGACGGGGAGGGGGAAGCTGGGGTGGCAGCGAGGTGGGGGAGGTCTATATGCCAAAAAGGCTTTCGCCCCGTTTATATATAAAGCAATGATCAACACCAGAAAGCTCCAAGGCGGCGCCTTCAGGAAGGTTACGACACCAGAAGGCTGTCACTGTCCGACCCGAGAGACAGAGTTTCCCCTGGAGCAACACGATGGCAATGAGAGCCGCGACGACACCTTCAAGAAGGAGACGAGCGGCGTCGCCGGTCCGTCCGACGATAGATAAGGTTTTCACCCCGGCCAACTCTCACCGCCACCGAACGCCACACCCCGGCGACCACGTCGCCCACACGGCCATGGCCATCGGGCAGCACCAAGCTGCGGGCTCTGCCCATGAGCACCGTGGTACCACCACTAGGGCCGCCGCCCCGGCATCCAAGACCTTGCCACCACCTCACCCGAGACTTGCTGCTACCCCAACCAAAGATACGAGTGGAAAGGACCCACCTTTCGCATCCCTGGGCGGCCCCTAGTGCCGTGACCCAATAGGCTGGCCAAATCTGGCCTCCATCGACTCGTCCTGCTACACCGGGAGCGAGACAAGGTCGTCCTGCTGCCGGGCGTGAGACGAGCTCGCTCCTCCAGCACCGGGCGCGAGACGGGCGATGGACCGCAGCTGGGATCGGGCCGACCCTCTGATGGAGGTAGCGCCCGGACAGGGGAAGGGGTAGAAGGCCGACACAGACCACCTAAAAACGGGCGAACGCCGGAAAAAACCAGCCGCAGCCGATCTGCCACCACCACACCAGCGTCTCCACCCCCTGGCCAGATCTGTCCGGAGCCCCGCCATCCCATACCGGAGCAGCGGAGACACTAGTCGCATCACCACCACCTCATCAGGGCTGCCAGCCACCTTGCCAACGCCAACCTTGACCATCCACCGGATCTGGGCAGGGAATCCCATATCCGTCGCGCTCGCCAACCACCTGTTGGAAATATGCCCTAGAGGCAATAATAAATGGTTATTATTATATTTCTTTGTTCATGGTAATTGTCTATTGTTCATGCTATAATTGTATTGTCCGGAAATCGTAATACATGTGTGAATACATAGACCACAACGTGTCCCTAGTAAGCCTCTAGTTGACTAGCTCGTTGATCAACAGATAGTCATGGTTTCCTGACTATGGACATTGGATGTCATTGATAACGGGATCACATCATTAGGAGAATGATGTGATGGACAAGACCCAATCCAAAGCATAGCATAAAAGATCGTGTAGTTTCGTTTGCTAGAGCTTTTCCAATGTCAAGTATCTTTTCCTTAGACCATGAGATCGTGCAACTCCCGGATACCGTAGGAGTGCTTTGGGTGTGCCAAACGTCACAACGTAACTGGGTGACTATAAAGGTGCACTACGGGTATCTCCGAAAGTGTCTGTTGGGTTGGCACGGATCGAGACTGGGATTTGTCACTCCGTGTGACGGAGAGGTATCTCTGGGCCCACTCGGTAATGCATCATCATAATGAGCTGTATGTGACTAAGGCGTTAGTCACGGGATCATGCATTGCGGTACGAGCAAAGAGACTTGCCGGTAACGAGATTGAACAAGGTATTGGGATACCGACGATCGAATCTCGGGCAAGTAACATACCGATTGACAAAGGGAATTGCATACGGGATTGATTGAATCCTCGACACCGTGGTTCATCCGATGAGATCATCGTGGAACATGTGGGAGCCAACATGGGTATCCAGATCCCGCTGTTGGTTATTGACCGGAGAGGCGTCTCGGTCATGTCTGCATGTCTCCCGAACCCGTCGGGTCTACACACTTAAGGTTCGGTGACGCTAGGGTTGTAGAGATATTGTATGCGGAAACCCGAAAGTTGTTCGGAGTCCCGGATGAGATCCCGGACGTCACGAGGAGTTCAGGAATGGTCCGGAGGTGAAGAATTATATATAGGAAGTCAAGTTTCGGCCACCGGGAAAGTTTCGGGGGTTACCGGTATTGTACCGGGACCACCGGAAGGGTCCCGGGGGTCCACCGGGTGGGGTCACCTATCCCGGAGTGCCCCGTGGGCTAAAGTGGGAAGGGAACCAGCCCCTAGTGGGCTGGGCGCCCCCCATGGGCCTCCCCCCATGCGCCTAGGGTTGGGTACCCTAGGGTGGGGGGGGGCTTCCCACTTGCCTTGGGGGGCAAGGCACCCCCCTTGGCCGCCGCCCCCACCCTAGATGGGATCTTGGCCGGCGCCCCCCCCCCCTCCCAGGGGGCCTATATAAAGGGGGGGAGGGAGGGCAGTACTAACACAGCCTTGGGCGCCTCCCTCCTCCCCTGCAACACCTCTCTCTCTCTCGCAGAAGCTCGGCGAAGCCCTGCCGGAGACCCGCTACATCCACCACCACGCCGTCGTGCTGTTGGATCTCCATCAACCTCTCCTTCCCCCTTGCTGGATCAAGAAGGAGGAGACGTCGCTGCGCCGTACGTGTGTTGAACGCGGAGGTGCCGTCCGATCGGCACTCGGTCATCGGTGATTTGGATCATGGCGAGTACGACTCCGTCATCCACGTTCATTGGAACGCTTCCGCTCGCGATCTACAAGGGTATGTAGATGCACTCCTTTCCCTTCGTTGCTAGTACACTCCATAGATGCATCTTGGTGGGCGTAGGAAAATTTCAAAATTATGCTACGATTCCCAACAGTGGCATCATGAGCCAGGCCTATGCGTAGTTACTATGCACGAGTAGAACACAAAGCAGTTGTGGGCGTTGAGTTTGCCAATTCTTCTTGCCGCTACTAGTCTTTTCTTGTTTCGGCGGCATTGTAGGATGAAGCGGCCCGGACCGACCTTACACGTACGCTTACGTGAGACAGGTTCCACCGATTGACATGCACTAGTTGCATAAGGTGGCTAGCGGGTGTCTGTCTCTCCTACTTTAGTCGGAACAGATTCGATGAAAAGGGTCCTTATGAAGGGTAAATAGAAATTGGCAAATCACGTTGTGGTCATACGTAGGTAAGAAAACGTTCTTGCTAGAAACCTACAAACCACGTAAAAACTTGCAACAACAATTAGAGGACGTCTAACTTATTTTTGCAGCAAGTGCTATGTGATGTGATATGGCCAGAAGATGTGATGAATGATATATGTGATGTATGAGATTGATCATATTCTTGTAATAGGAATCACGACTTGCATGTCGATGAGTATGACAACCGGCAGGAGCCATCGGAGTTGTCTTTATTATTTTGCATGACCTGCGTGTCATTGAATAACGCCATGTAAATTACTTTACTTTGTTGCTAAACGCGTTAGCCATAGAAGTAGAAGTAATCGTTGGCGTGACGACTTCATGAAGACACAATGATGGAGATCATGGTGTCATGCCGGTGACGAAGATGATCATGGTGCCCCGAAGATGGAGATCAAAGGAGCATGATGATATTGGCCATATCATGTCACTATTTGATTGCATGTGATGTTTATCATGTTTTTGCATCTTATTTGCTTAGAACGACGGTAGTAAGTAAGATGATCCCTTATAATAATTTCAAGAAAGTGTTCACCCTAACTGTGCACCGTTGCGAAGGTTCGTTGTTTCGAAGCACCACGTGATGATCGGGTGTGATAGATTCTAACGTTCGAATACAACGGGTGTTGACGAGCCTAGCATGTACAGACATGGCCTCGGAACACACACAATACACTTAGGTTGACTTGACGAGCCTAGCATGTACAGACATGGCCTCGGAACATGGAGGACCGAAAGGTCGAGCATGAGTCGTATAGAAGATACGATCAACATGGAGATGTTCACCGATCTTGACTAGTCCGTCTCACGTGATGATCGGACACGGCCTAGTTAAACTCGGATCATGTTTCACTTAGATGACTAGAGGGATGTCTATCTGAGTGGGAGTTCATTAAATAATTTGATTAGATGAACTTAATTATCATGAACTTAGTCTAAAAATCTTTACACTATGTATTGTAGATCAAATGGCCAACGTTGTCCTCAATTTCAACGCATTCCTAGAGAAAACCAAGCTGAAAGATGATGGCAGCAACTATACGGACTGGGTCCGGAACCTGAGGCTCATCCTCATAGTAGCCAAGAAAGATTATGTCTTAGAAGCACCGCTAGGTGATGCACCAATCCCACAGAACCAAGACGTTATGAACGCTTGGCAGCAGCGTGCTGATGATTACTCCCTCGTTCAGTGCGGCATGCTTTACAGCCTAGAACCGGGTCTCCAAAAGCGTTTTGAGAAACATGGAGCATATGAGATGTTCGAGGAGCTGAAACTAGTTTTCCAAGCTCATGCCCGGGTCCAGAGATATGATGTCTCCGACAAGTTCTTCAGCTGTAAAATGGAGGAGAACAGTTCTGTTAGTGAGCACATACTCAGAATGTCTGGGTTGCACAACCGCTTGACTTAGCTGGGAGTTAATCTCCCGGATGACGCGGTCATTGACAGAATCCTTCAGTCGCTTCCACCAAGCTTCAAGAGCTTTGTGATGAACTACAATATGCAGGGGATGGAAAAGACCATTCCTGAGGTATATTCAATGCTGAAATCAGCTGAGGTAGAGATCAGAAAAGAACATCAAGTGTTGATGGCGAATAAAACCACTAAGTTCAAGAAGGGCAAGGGTAAGAAGAACTTCAAGAAGGACGGCAAGGGAGTTGCCGCGCCCGGTAAGCCAGTTGCCGGGAAGAAGTCAAAGAATGGACCCAAGCCCGAGACTGAGTGCTTTTATTGCAAGGGAAGTGGTCACTGGAAGCGGAACTGCCCCAAATACTTAGCAGACAAGAAGAAGGCCGGCAACACCAAAGGTATATGTGATATACATGTAATTGATGTGTACCTTACCAGTACTCGTAGTAGCTCCTGGGTATTTGATACCGGTGCGGTTGCTCATATTTGTAACTCAAAACAGGAACTACGGAATAAACGGAGACTGGCGAGGGACGAGGTGACGATGCGCGTCGGGAATGGTTCCAAGGTCAATGTGATCGCCGTCGGCACGCTACCTCTGCATCTACCCACGGGATTAGTTTTAAACCTCAATAATTGTTATTTAGTGCCAGCTTTGAGCATGAACATTGTATCTGGATCTCGTTTAATTCGAGATGGCTACTCATATAAATCCGAGAATAATGGTTGTTCTATTTATTTGAGAGATATGTTTTATGGTCATGCCCCGCTGGTCAATGGTTTATTTTTGATGAATCTCGAACGTGATGTTACACATGTTCATAGTGTTTATACCAAAAGATGTAAAGTTGATAACGATAGTCCCACATACTTGTGGCACTGCCGCCTTGGTCACATTGGTGTCAAGCGCATGAAGAAGCTCCATGCAGATGGACTTTTGGAGTCTCTTGATTACGAATCATTTGACACGTGCGAACCATGCCTCATGGGTAAGATGACCAAGACTCCGTTCTCCGGAACAATGGAGCGAGCAACCAACTTATTGGAAATCATACATACCGATGTGTGTGGTCCAATGAGTGTTGAGGCTCGCGGAGGATATCGTTATGTTCTCACTCTCACTGATGATTTAAGTAGATATGGGTATGTCTACCTAATGAAACACAAGTCTGAAACCTTTGAAAAGTTCAAGGAATTTCAGAGTGAAGTTGAGAATCAACGTGACAGGAAAATAAAATTCTTACGATCACATCGTGGTGGAGAATATTTAAGTCACGAATTTGGTACACACTTAAGGAAATGTGGAATAGTTTCACAACTCACGCCGCCTGGAACACCTTAGAGAAATGGTGTGTCCGAACGTCGTAATCGCACTCTATTGGATATGGTGCGATCTATGATGTCTCTTACCGATTTACCGCTCTCATTTTGGGGCTATGCTTTAGAGACTACCACATTCACTTTATATAGGGCTCCGTCGAAATCCGTTGAGACGACACCGTATGAATTATGGTTTGGGAAGAAACCTAAGCTGTCGTTTCTAAAAGTTTGGGGATGCGATGCTTATGTCAAGAAACTTCAACCTGAAAAGCTCGAACCCAAGTCGGAA